>NC_134269.1:28486884-29214384 GCF_031893055.1 Leptodactylus fuscus
TAGATAGATAGATAGATAGATAGATATGAGATAGATAGATATTAGATAGATAGGAGATAGATAGATAGATAGATAGATAGATAGATAGATAGATAGGAGATAGATAGATAGATAGATAGATAGATAGATAGATAGATTATAGATAGATATTAGGTAGAACCATCCGCTGGCAGGGCAGATAAGTTCTCTATATACCATATAAAGTTTGGCTCTCCTGCAGTCACTCACCCAGGAAGAGGAGCCCATATGGGAGGTGAGTTGTCAGCAGCATCTTCAGATCTCCCATGGACCAGATCCTATTACCAGACCCCTAATATCCCAAATCCTGAGCCTCCTCCAGCTCCTCTGCAGTGTCCCCTCTATGTGCTGGATCCTATTTCTGACATCCTTTACAGGGTAAAAGAGCTGATGGCAGGAAATCCAGGAGCGAGGAGAGATGCTGAGTGCAGGGATTTAGCTCCTGAAAGAAGAAGGAGAGGAACAGGGAAGAGTTTGTGTGTGATGGGGAGGAAGTCCAAGAGGTGCAGATCGCTGGAGAGGAGGGGAAAGAGAGGGATGGGAGAGCCACAAGAGGGTATAAGAGGAAGGCAAAGTGCTGAGGAGAACACATACACAACACACAGTGCAGATGGAGCTCCGCTGCTTGGTGCAGCAGAGCTGAGTTTGTTATCTATGCTGTTATGCAGGACTGCGGAGCTAAACTGGCCATATAATGCAGATGTCAATTTCCCGCAACTATCATAAGTGCTCTCATACACTTCATTATTGGGGTGCTGGTCATCAGAGACACATACACTGTAAGATATGGCAATATTGTAGAGGAATCCTACTACGAACACCGTAAAACCAAAACCCATAAAACAATGGATTACATGCAATGTTCTTCTGCTTCCCCCATTTGTGAATTTTTGTTCCACCTTCCCAGTACATTGTACAGAATATTCAATGACGTCACCATAAAATACAATTTGTCCCACAAAAACGAAGCCCTCCTACAGATATGTGAACAGAAAAGTGAAAAAACGTATGGCTTTTTGGAAGGTGGGGTGTAATAAAGACAAAAATGTAAAAATGGTGGCCGCAGGAAAGGGTTAAAGAAAGCCGTAACAGACCAACTTAGCTCTGTAGAGCGCAGATGTAGCAGAGCTGATGTTATCAATAGACTCTATAACTATAATCTATCTAAAAGATACAAACTCGGCTCTGCTACATTACAGATTGCATCTGTGTCATAGGAGACCCTTTATGGTGGTACAAAGAAAGAAGAGATGAGAGCGGTAACTACTGCCATAGCAACCGTAGCTGCTGCTATAAGGCCCATGACCTTACGGGTGCCCCACTGCTTTTTACTTATCCCCGCTACTGTCCAAGCTGCCTCCTCTTAGTACTCCAGGGGGCGTAGCAAATGAGTGGCGGGACGTAGCAACCAGCACCCCCAGGAGGCAGCCATGGACAGGAGCATCCGGGATTCTGCGGGACAGTCCCAGATTCGGGGTCGTGTCCCGCGGTCCTGGTCGGCGGGAGGTATGTCCTGGATGCAGAGGAGTTGAATACAGTGGTGAGCAGGAGCCGACAGCCCCTGCCTTACTACTGTTCCCCTATGTGCTCCCTGCATCGGGAGCTGTAGGCGCAATGTGATGACATCACTCACATTGCGCCGTCAGCTCCATCAACACTGTGGGACTGAGACAGAGCAGCAGGGGAGCGAGAAGAGGTAAGTATCAGGGGATGAAGACAAGTGTGGGGGCATATAGAGGGGGACAATATACTGGGGGGCATAAAAGGGGTACATTAAACTTTGGGGACATTAAACTGGGGGGCATATGAGGGTGGCATTAAACTGTGGGGCAGATAGAGGTGGGGCATTAAACTGTGGGGACACATAGAGGGGGACAATAAACTGGGGAGGCATATGAGGGGGATATTAAGCTAGGGGGGATAAAACTTTGGGGACAGATAGAGGGAGTATTAACCTTTGGGGGCAGATGGAGGGGGCATTTAACTGGGGGAAAATGGAAGAGGCATTAAACTTGGGGCAACTGGAGGGAGACATTAAACTAGGGGCAACTGATGGGGGATATTAATGCCCTCACAGTTTAATATCCCCCTCCACTTGCCCCCACGATTTAATGTCCCTCTCCAGCTCCTCCAGTTTAATGTTCCCCTTTAGTTGCCCCCAGTTTAATGTCCCCCTCCTGCTGCCCCCACACTTTAATGTTCCCATCCAGTCGCCACAGTTTAATGTCCCTCTCTAGTTACCCCCCATTTTAAACTGGGGCAGCAGGAAGGGGACATTAAAACTATGGAATAGCTGGAGGGGAACATTAAACTGGGGGCAATTAAAGGGGGACATTAAACTGGGGGCAATTAAAGGGGGGCATTAAAACTATAATAGCAATGTATAGACACTAAACGGAGTGGTCACGTGCATGCCCTCAGGACCCATATTGTAGAGTTCAGTGGCAATCCCAAAGATCAATGCGATGACTCCTTTAAGTGAAATAATAAAATGTTTTTGCCTGGAGCCACCACTAGGTGAAGCTCATTGTATACACCGTTATGCCGTTCACAATGAGCACAGTAGGAGCGGTATAAATCCATAGTTAGTAAACAGCATCTAGTAGAGGCCGAAGGCAACATTTTAATAACACACAAGCTGGGTAAGTAATTTTGTGAAATTTAAGTAGTCAATAATTTTTCGGCAGACTTTGCATAAATCAATAGTACAAGTGAGAATAAGAAGCTTTGTAATAGATGTTTTGAGAGAAAAATGCCTCATTCTCCATTTATCCAGCTCTATTTATTCTCCTTTCTATTTCTTCCTTATCTGACATTCATCTTGAAATCTGGACTGGGATGTACCGAATCCGTCTCAGACTCCCAAGAAGGACTGCAGCTCACTTACAGTCAAGTGATTCTTTTCTCACTCTTCTCTCCAATTTCTTTAAAATCAGGCGGGGCATGGCCGGGGCACGGACTCGACTGGGGGAAGACTTCTTGGGACAAATTTGGGTCATAAGCAACAACTGAAATCTACTTTAGCTTCTGAACACATTGGTTCCAACTTTTGTAATATACATTATGAGAGATAAACGGTCCATTCTCCGATTATCAGGCTCCTTCCAACTCTTTTCTCCTCCGTCATAAACCGACATTCACTCTGAAATCTCTTCTCAATCCATCTTGGTCTCCCAAGACAGACTGAGGCATTAAACAGTTAGTCAGTTAATCCTACTAATATTATAAAGGTGAAAGTTTGTGTGTTTGGATGTTTGTGTGTTTGGATGTTTGTTCCTCAATCACACCTACACGGGCGAACAGATTTGTCTGAAATTGCGCACATACATACCTTGGGTCCCGGATTGAACAATAGGCTACATGGAATTCCCGTACATCACCGCAATTCACTGCCATGACCGATGCTTTTCACTGTTGAATTCGCTGCACAACCTGGGACGCTGTAGACGCTGATGTCATCCCAGTCCTTTCAGCAGCTCACCTGATTGGGTGCTGCTTCTCTATGCCTCACCACGGGCTTGCAGTACTCTGCCACGGCCAGGCAGGTTGTCACCTGCGCCACGCTCTGGAACGCCGGTTCAGTCAGCTGTCCCACAGCGGCTGCGGTCTCTCGGGACACTACAAATCCGTCGCGGGATGTCGGCACTCTCATTCGCCCGCGGGAGAAGGCTTGTGATGACAGGTGAGTTGGGGGACTTTGAGAAGGAAGACGGATGAGATGTTAGGGGTGAGGAGGTTGCCAGTCCAGTGGGGGACGCGGGAAAGGGGCGCCTGCGCAAGTACACCTGGAGGCCCCTGGGAGGGGAACGAGGACAGGGCCGCCACTGCCCAAACAGATGGCATGGGGCCACATGGCTGGCATAGGCACCCCTATAACGTCGGTGCACGGGAAGCCCAGGGTGTGGTGAGGCCGGGGCCACAGGTTGGTAGGGGGAAAGGGGACACACGGTCGGCAGGGCCTGGGGGGTGAGGAAGGGGGCACGGGGTAGGTAAGACGGGGAAGGGGGCATGGTGTGGGGGGAAAAAGGGGGCACAGGGTAGGTAACTCCAGGTGGCTCGCGCAGGGGGTCAGGGTTCCGCAGACGAAGTTGCAGGTACTGCTAGTATAATATACTGGAGGGAGGGATGGAATAAGAGGAACTCAAGTTTAGAGAACAGAATTCTTGGCTTCGCTCCCCCTTTCTAAAGTGGTTGGGGGGGAGTCGGGGGAACAAAATCTGAAAATTCTGTATATGAATTACTGTTTGATAGAATAAATAATATCTAGAAAGGAAGCCTTACAGAATACACAGCTACATATCACTGCCCTGTGTATACATAGCTGAGGCTTTGTTTAATATTCGTAGAGTAGCCGCCGGCGCTATATACCATGTGTCCCTCTGACCATGCGACATGAAGCGTCGGCTGAGATATTCCTCCTGCTGACAGCCATTATTTACTCCATATTGTGAAGAATCTGCAGACATAGGACGTTATCTTGGCCCAATCCTGAAATTGCCTCATCAGATATTGAGAAACACAGAAGGAAACGCTAAAATATCGTAAACATTTAGCGATATATTAAACGCCGCGACGTAAGAAACATATCAAAAAGGAAAAATTGCAGTGCGTGCAAGGAGTCTGCACCAGAAGCTTAGACACAGATGTGAACAGAGGCTAAACAAGGGTACAGGAAAGATGGAGGATGACTATGGAGAGAGGGGAGGCGCACAGAGCACACTGACACCACTGGACTCTAAGGACTAGTTCACACGGGGGATGGTATAGCGGGTTTTGGCATTGCGAGTGACGTGGGGAGTCAAAATCCACCTGCCGCGACTGTCGTGGTAGCGGCTCTCCCCCCCCCCCCGGAGTCGGCTCAAATGAATGGGCCAATTCTGGAGGGTGCTGCCACCAGGCGGACGCCGTGTCTTACCGAGCCGCGAAATCCGCCTGAAGAAAGGGCAGCCTGCTTCTTTGCTTCTTCTTTCCGTGAGCGGCAGCGTGCTACTTACAGAAAAAGTAGCCTGGCGGTCTCCATAGACCACCATTGTGAGGGGGCGGACTATGACGGGGCGGAAAAATTCTGCGAGTGGAAAGATAAAGAGTCCATAGAACTCTATGGGGAGGCGTTTTTTCCACATGGATTCTGACACGGATTCAGCGTCATTATCAGCACCAAAAAACTCTGTGTGAAATGACCCTAATTTTTCAAAGAATTCCCGTTGAATTGAAGAGGAGGCAGAAAAATATCGCCTACTTGGTGAGGAACTTGACGCGGATTTGGTAAAATGCAAAAATTCAGCATTGTCAACAGGGCCGGCTCCAGGTTTTTATGGGCCCTTGGGTGACAGAGCCTCAGTGGGCCCCCTTGTAAAGGAGGTGGGGGAGTTGAGACACTGTGCGTCACAGATGAAGTGAGTGACGTCATGCAGGAGTGTGGCGTCACCAACGCCATACCTCCCAATTTTTAAAGAGTAGAAAGGGGTAAAATGTGCGGCAAATTTGGCTTCACCCACTTTTATGTTGACTCCGCCCATTCTCATTTATTTATCATGTGCTCCCACACAGTATAATCCTCCTACAGTCACCCATAAATTATATGCCCCCCTCCATCTCTCCCCCAGTTTCATATACACCCTTCCTCTGCCCCCAGTTTCATGTCCCCCCTCCATCTCTGTCCCCAGTTTCATCACGTTCTCCCCTTCATCTGCCCCCAGTTTCATGTCCCCCGTCTCTGCCCCAGTGTCATGCTGTTCCACCCCCCCATCTGCCCCAGTGTCATGCCGTTCCCCCCCACCCCTTCATTTGCCCCCCAGTTTCATTGGGCCCCCTCCATCTCTGTCCCCAGTTTCATGCCGTTCTCTCCCCACCCCCTTCATCTTCCCCAGTGCATGCCGTTCCCCCCCACCCCTTCATTTGCCCCCCAGTTTCATTGGGCCCCCTCCATCTCTGTCCCCAGTTTCATGCTGTTCTCTCCCCACCCCCTTCATCTTCCCCAGTGTCATGCCGTTCCCCCCCTCCCCTTCATTTGCCCCCCAGTTTCATGAGCCCCCTTCATTATGTTCCACCTTAATATTTAATACAAAACAAACACTTACACTCACCTTCCATCGCTCCCCCGACGCTCCTCTCTCCGCTCTCTCACTTCATTCACATAGCGATTAAAGCAGGAGCTGTGACAGCTTACACACGCACGCGCTTACACACGCACGCCGGGCTGCAGCTTTAAAGCAGGAGCTGAGCTCACAGCTCCTGCTTTAATCGCTTATGTATTCAGCTCATCGGCGTCCGACGGATGCCGATGAGCTGAAATCAGGACAGGCAAGTGCTGGGGCGGGCAAGTGCCGGGGGGCCCCCAGAGGCCCTATGGGCCCCGGCACTTGCCCGACTATGCCGTGCGCTGACGCTAGCCCTGATTGTCAGATTCTACAAATTCCACCGTGTGGATCTACTGTTGATAGTAGTTTTTTTGATTTTCGCCTTTCGTTTCTGTCTCCCCGCCTTCCATATCCCACAACTTTGTTATTTTTCTATTTATAAAGCCATATGAGGGCTTAATGTTTGTGGGACAAATGTTACTTTTGTAATGGTATCATTTAATATTCCATAGAATGTACAGGGAAGCTGGAAAAAAACATTCTGAACGGGGTAGAAGTGGAGAAAAACTGCATCTATGCAACTTTTTTATGGGCTTTTCTTTTACGGCGTTCACTGTGCAGCCAGACTGACATGTCACCTGTATTCTATGGGTCGGTACGATTCCAGAGTAGCCAAATCTATATAGTTTTTTTTTTGTTTCAACCCTTTAAAAAAAAGTCCATATTCTGACACTTGTAACTTTTTTGCAGGGCCAGAGGTAATTTTTAGCAATACCATTTTGGGGAATGTTTCATGTTTTGATCAATTTTTGCTCTAAATTTTTATGTGCAGCAAAAAAACGACAATTTGGCGCTTTTGATTTTTTTTTCTTGCGACGGCATATGGCATATGGTGAAATATTTTTATATGTTTGTATCTTGGACTTTTTCGGACACGAGGATGTATAATTTCTTTATGTTTGTTTTTGTTTATCCTTATTTCAGATCTAGGGAATTTTTTGTTTTTTTACAATTTTTTTAAATATTTTTTAAAACTTTTTTTTTTTTTTTTTTTTTTTTTTTTTTGTTAACTACTTTATTAGCCGTCTATGGGAGATTCACTACACAGCTATTGAGGCTGGTCATATTAGCGCCGGGACTCTGTTGTAGAGATGGCATCTGCAGCAGAGAGGCCGCCATCTTTAAAGACCTGACATCCACCAGAAGATAGTACGGCAGATGTTGGGAAGGCATTAAAGGCAATGTGTCGTCTAAAAAATGATCTACTGTTTAAATCAAGTTTTTAACATTAAACATTTCATTTTCTATTTATTTTTTTTTATTCTCTGTGTTGCTAAATTGTAAGATCCTGCAATTTTGTTTCTGGCCACTAAACCTAATAATAGCCTGACATTTCCTATTCTCTAGAAATCACTTCTCAGCAGTGGCCTCAATAGGAGAACAAGCAAGTGACCATGAGCCTCTCGGCTGCTTCTCTGACCAGTGCTCTCCTTGCTCGATGTCTTAGTTTCGGTGGACGGCCATGGCTTGGTAGGTTCGCAGTTTTAGAATACTTTTGCCATTTTTGGATGATGGATTGAGCAGAGCTCCTTGGGATGGTCACAGCTTGGGATGTTTTTATAACCTAACCCTGCTTTATACTTCTCCACAACTTTATCACTGACCTGTCTGGTGAGTTCCTTGGTCTTCATAATGCTGTTTATTCACTAGTGTTCTCTAACAAACCACTGAGGCCTTCACAGGACAGGAGTATTTATACTGAGACTGCATTACACACAGTCGGACTCTATTAACCCATTAAGAGACTTCTGAGGGCAATTATGCGCACTGGATTTTATTTAGGGGTAGCAGAGGACAGAGGGCTGAACACTTTTGCACTTCAGATTTTCAGATTTTTATTTGAGTAAAAGTTTGATATCCATGTATCATTTTCCTTCCACTTCACAATTATCTGCTACTTTGTGTTGGTTATCATGTAAAATCTCAAGAAAATGCAATTAAGGTTGTGGTTGTAAGGTGACAAAATGTGAAAAGTTCAAGGGTATGAACATTTTTTTGCGGTTAGACAGTCTGAACATTGACTTAGAGTCCGGATACTTGATCACATTCCGATGATGTTCATAGGAAACGAATACTTAAAGGTATGGAGGTGGAATGGATTTGTAGGGTGGATACGTGGAAACCTCTGGGTGTAATGTCACAGGTGGTATTGCCATGTAGTCTCTGGTCCTTACGTTATCCTGGTGCGATGTACTTAGTGACAGGTAAAAGGTTTCCCATAATAAATTCATGATAAGAATATATAAAATTACAAAAACTAAATTTTCAGTGATATGGTTTTTTTCTTTTTAGATTTACATCACCAGATAATTTATTAAACTTGATACATGAAGAAATACCTTTGGAACATTCCCTGACATAATATTCTGATTTATTATAGTTTTTGTTTAATAAAAAAAAATATATATAATAATAATTATTATTATTATTTATTTATATAGCACCATTAATCTCATGGTGCTTTACATTTGGGGGTTACACACAGTACACAAAATATACAGGTACATATAATACTGACAGTGACCGACTCGCACAGTGGGGTAGAGGGCCCTGCCCATGAGGGCTTACAATCTATGAATTACTAGCTGGTACCCGCGACTTCGTCTGCGGTGATTGTAGCAGTGGGTATATACAGGCATGGGTAAGGTTTTCGTAGTGTGTATAAGGTATGGGATATGAAATGTAACTTTGTATCTTGTTTTTGCTGTAATTCAGAGAATACGTGAGACTTTTGTGTTGAAGTTACTTTGTATTTGAGCTGCTATATATACGGTGTTGTGAGAAACTTTACATAGTGACTTTGGGACAGAGGTATTTGAAGTTAACCCCTTCCCGTCAATGGCATTTTTTTATTTTGGTTTTTCATTTTTGACTCCCCTCCTTCTAAACCCCATACCTTTTTTATTTCTCCGCTCCCAGAGTCATATGAGGTCTTAATTTTTCTTGGGACAAATTTTTCTTCATGATGCCGCCATTAATTATTCTATATAATGTACTGGGAAGCAGGGAAAAAAAATTCTGAATGGGGTGGATTTGACAAAAAAATGCATTTCTGCGACTTTCTTACGGGCTTTGGTTTTACGGTGTTCACTGTGCAACCAAAATGACATGTCCCCTGTATTCTGTGTTTCGTTACGATGCCGGGGATACCAAATTTCTATGGTTTTATTTACATTTTGACCACTTAAAAAAATCCAAAACTGTGTTAAAACATTTTTTTTTGAAAAGTCGTCATATTCCGACAGCCGTAACTTTTTATACGTCCGTGTACGGGGATGTATAGGGCGTCTTTTTTTTGCGGGGTCGGGTGTACTTTTTAGTTCTACCATTTTCGGGAAATGTTATTACTTTGATCACTTTTTATTCAAATTTTTATCAGAATCAAAAGAGTGAAAAAACGGCGGTTTGGCACTTTTGACCATTTTTCCCGCTACGGCGTTTACCGAACAGGAAAAATATTTGTATAGCTTTGTAGAGCGGGCGATTTCGGACGTGGGGATACCTAACATGTATGTGTTTCACAGTTTTTAACTACTTTTATATGTGTTCTAGGGAAAGGGGGGTGATTTGAATTTTTAATCCTTTTTATTTGTTTTTATATTTTTTTTACTTTTTTTAAACTTTTTTTTTTGCATTTATTAGACTTCCTAGGGGTATTGACATGGGTGGGTGGTGTCGCGGATTGTCATAGCGGTGGGGATTGGCAAACATGGCTGCTCCGGAGCGTTAAAGAGAGCCTCCTGGAGTATCGGTAAGGTGAGGGGCAAAGTGGTAAAGTATATGTATATGAGATTGTGTGGGGTTAGGGGCGAGGCTGAAGAGGGCAATATGAATTTTGTGGCTTGCTATGGTCCAAAGTGTGTGAGATTGCAGAGATGGTGGTGTGAGTTTGGGTTTTGTGGGGGTCCTGGCCCAAACGTATGTGCGCTGTTGTGACGAAAAGTAGCCTATTGCGCAATCGAGTGTAGTGACTATGTTTGTGGAAAATTTCAGCCAAATCGGTCAAGCGGGTTTTGCGTGATTGAGGAACAAACATCCAAACATCCAAACACACAAACCCACAAACTCACAAACTTTCACATTTATAATATTAATAGGATTGTTTTTTTGACAGAGTTTGGAGCGTGGGGGCAGGGGAGATTTCTGCACAATCCATGTGTTTAGAGGTTCAACATTCTTTAGAATCTTTCTCTATCTATCTATCTATCTCCTATCTATCTATCTATCTATCTATCTATCTATCTATCTATCTCCTATCTATCTATCTATCCATCTCATATCTATCTATCTATCTCCTATCTATCTAGCTATCTATCTTCTATCTATCTATCTATCTCCTATCTATCTATCTATCTATCTATCTATCTATGTATCTATCTATCTCCTATCTATCTAGCTATCTATCTCCTATCTATCTATCTATCTCCTATCTATCTATCTATCTATCTATCTATCTATCATCTATCTCTCTATCACCTATTTATCTATCTATCTATCTATCTATCTATCTTCTATCTATCTATCTATCTATCTATCTATCTATCTCCTATCTATCTATCTCCTATCTATCTATCTATCTATCTATCTCCTATCTATCTATCTATCTATCTATCTATCTATCTATCTCCTATCTATCTAGCTATCTATCTCCTATCTATCTCCTATCTATCTATCTATCTATCTATCTATCTCCTATCTATCTATCTATCTATCTATCTATCTATCTCCTATCTATCTATCTATCTATCTCCTATCTATCTATCTATCTATCTATCTATCTATCTATGTATCTATCTATCTATCTATCTCCTATCTATCTAGCTATCTATCTCCTATCTATCTATCTATCTCCTATCTATCTATCTATCTATCTATCTATCTATCTATCTATCTATCTATCATCTATCTCTCTATCACCTATTTATCTATCTATCTATCTATCTATCTTCTATCTATCTATCTATCTATCTATCTATCTATCTCCTATCTATCTATCTCCTATCTATCTATCTATCTATCTATCTATCTATCTATCTATCTATCTATCTCCTATCTATCTATCTATCTATCTATCTATCTCCTATCTATGTAGCTATCTATCTCCTATCTATCTCCTATCTATCTATCTATCTATCTATCTATCTATCTATCTCCTATCTATCTATCTATCTATCTATCTATCTATCTATCTCCTATCTATCTATCTAGCTATCTATCTCCTATCTATCTATCTATCTATCTATCTCCTATCTATCTATCTATCTATCTATCTATCTCCTATCTATTTATCTATCTATCTATCTATCTATCTATCTCCTATCTATCATCTATCTATCTATCTATCTATCTATCTATCTATCTATCTATCTATCTATCTATCCATCTCATATCTATCTATCTATCTCCTATCTATCTAGCTATCTATCTCCTATCTATCTATCTATCTATCTATCTATCTATCTATCTCCTATCTATCTATCTATCTATCTATCTATCTATCTATCTATCTCCTATCTATCTATCTATCTATCTATCTATCTATCACTCTATCTATCTTGTCTATCTATCTATCTATCTATCTATCTCCTATCTATCTATCTATCTATCTATCTATCTATCTATCTCTTATCTATCTATCTATCATTGTGAATTATTTATGTATTTGTATATGGATGAATAATCAAGTAATAATTAATAACACTTTGCACTTTGGCACACTATATAATGTTAGTGTTGTCACTTGCATATTGCTTGAGAAAGGTTCACACATAAACTGAAACGTCACTTTGGATTAAAGATTCACTGACTTTCCTACATTGGAGTGCTGCCATTTCTAGTTTTTCTAGATAGATAGATAGATAGATAGATAGATAGATAGATAGATAGAGTGTTGGCCAAAAGTATTGGCACCCCTTCAATTCTGTCAGATAATACCCATTTTCTTCCAGAAAATGATTGTAATCACAAATTCTTTGGTATTAATATCTTCATTTAATTTGTCTTCAATGGAAAACCACAAAAAGAATTGTTAAAAAGCCAAATTGGATATAATTCCACAGCAAACATAAAAAATGGGGTGGACAAAAGTATTGGCACTGTTTGTAAAATAATGTGATGCTTCTCTAATTTGTGTAATTAACAGCACCTGTTACTTACTTGAGGCACCTAACAGGTGGTGGCAATAACTAAATCACACTTGCAGCCAGTTGAAATGGATTAAAGTTGACTCAACCTCTGTCCTGTGTCCTTGTGTGACCACATTGAGCATGGAGAAAAGAAAGAAGACCAAAGAACTGTCTGAGGACTTGAGAAGCAAAATTGTGAGGAAGCATGAGCAATCTCAAGGCTACAAGTCCATCTCCAAAGACCTGAATGTTCCTGTGTCTACCGTGCGCAGTGTCATCAAGAAGTGTAAAGCCCATGGCACTGTGGCTAACCTCCCTAGATGTGGACGGAAAAGAAAAATTGACGAGATTTAAACGCAAGATTGTGCGGATGGTGGATAAAGAACCTCGACTAACATCCAAACAAGTTCAAGCTTCCCTGCAGTCCGAGGGTACAACAGTGTCACCCCGTACTATCCCTCAGCGTCTGAATGAGAAGGGACTGTATGGTAGGAGACCCAGGAAGACCCCACTTCTTACCCAGAGACATATAAAAGCCAGGCTGGAGTTTGCCAAAACTTACCTGAGAAAGCCAAAAATGTTTTGGAAGAATGTTCTCTGGTCAGATGAGACAAAAGTAGGAAAAGGCATCAACATAGAGTTTACAGGAAAAAAAGAGGCCTTCAAAGAAAAGAACACGGTCCCTACAGTCAGACATGGCGGAGGGTCCCTGATGTTTTGGGGCTGCTTTGCTGCCTCTGGCACTGGACTGCTTGACCGTGTGCATGGCATTATGAAGTCTGAAGACGACCAACACATTGTGCAGCATAATGTAGGGCCCAGTGTGAGAAAGCTGGGTCTCCCTCAGAGATCAGGGGTCTTCCAGCAGGACAATGACCCCAAACACACTTCAGGTCAGCACTAGAAAATGGTGGTGAGAGAAAGCCCTGGAGACTTGTAAAGTGGCAGCAATGAGTCCAGCCCTGAATCCCATAGAACACCTGTGGGGGAGGGGGAGAGATCTCCTGATGGTAGTTTGGAGAAAGCCCCCTTCACATCTCAGGGGGGACCTGGAGCAGTTTGTCAAAGAAGAATGGTCTAAAATTCCAGCAGAGCCTTGTAAGAAACTCATTGCTGGTTACCGGAAGCGGTTGTGCGCAGTTATTGTGTCTAAAGGTTGTGCTACCAAGTATTAGGCTGAGGGGGCCAATACTTTTGTTCGGACCATTTTTGGAGTTTTGTGTAAAATGATCAATGATTTGACTTTTTTTTCATTCTCTTTTGTGTTTTTTCATTGCAAGCAAAATAAATGAAGATATTACCAAAGAGTTTGTGTTTGTAATCATTTTCTGGAAGAACAAGAGTATTATCTGACAGAATTGCAGGGGGACCAATACTTTTGGCCAACACTGTAGATAGATAGATAGATAGATAGATAGATAGATAGATAGATAGACATGGGTCTCAGTTTTTTTATTATACTATTGTAAGGAGCTGCACATCAGTTTTCTACATATTTGGGTTGTGGGTCTGTATTGTGCTTGAAATAATCTGACATGCCGGGGGAAGGGAAGTTGTGTCCAAGATAGCAGGATGGCCGCCTCTCTCTGGGGACAAGTGACACAAAGGGCTCATTGACATCCCATAGTGAATCACAGCGAGCTCCATGGTACTTTGTGGTTTGACTTATCCGCATCTTCCTGTGCGATGGAAGAAGAAGGAGGAGGAATGATCTAGAGGCAAACACGGGTCCTTCTGTCTGAGTAAGACCTGTGTCACCGCCTGCCCTTTCGTCACCCTCCAGTTGTCAGACAGTGACCTATTCTCCAGCACTACGTGTGATGTGTCCCATGTCCGCTGACAGTGGAGTTGTCACCTGCTCCTATCATTGTGGTGGGTGACAAGACTTTGCCTTCTTACAGGGATTCTTCTCGTCTCCTCTGACATACCATCTTTTCTCCTTTCATCTCACACCTAGTCTGAAGCTATCAGGTACTTCAGAGCGAGACAACCTGACCCGAACATTAGTCAGATAGCTGAGAAAAAGGGACCAATTCACATCTGTAGCTAGGTTTTCCCTTACCTTGGGCAGAGGCTCAGCTCACTGTCCTGCCCCGGCATCCAAATACATGAAAGAGGCTTGTAAGCCAAAAAAATGCTATTGTTGTGTTGACAGATCCTATACAAACCAATGCATCTCCATGGTAACAGACTACAACCTCTGTGTAGTCTGATCCTACAGTAAAATACCTCTCAAATGTCCCGGATTCCGCAGGATATTCACAGATTCGGTGTCCTGTCCTGCAATCCCGGTCAGAGGGAGGTATGTCCCAGTTCTCCGGACGCAGATGAGTTGAATACATACATGAGTAAAGCAGGAGCTGTCACAGCTCAGCACCTGCTTCACCGCTGCGCTCCAGCCAAGGGATGTGTAGGCGCAATGTGATGACATCATATTGCACCTACAACTCTGTGAGAGAGCGGCGGGGGAGCAAGGGAAGGTGAGTATAAGTGGTTTTTTGTGTTAAAGGGGCTCTATCATTGGGAAAAATCATTTTTAACTAATCACATCCTTGCATAGGCTTTAGAAAGTCTATCCCACACCTACCTTTAGTATGTAGATAGCCTCAGTGGTTTCTGAATGAGTCTGTTTTTATTCATATGCTAATTAGACTGGTGCACGATGCATTGTGTACCTCTTTGCTATTGTTTCCTATGGGAGGCTGCTGCTGCTGCTGCCTTCCTGCTTCCTGTTTGCAGACACACATAGGAGATAATGGCAGAGACGAGTGCTGCTGGGAACTTCCTGTGCTGGCTGGAAGCTCATTAGTATATGAATAAAAACATACATACTAAAGGGAAGTGTGAAGTAGCATTTCTAAAGCCTATGCAAGGATGTGATTAGTTAAAAATGACTTTTCCCAGTGATAGAGCCCCTGTAAACATTTAGGGGAACATAATGAAGGGGGCCCATGAAACTGGGAGCAGATTAAAGAGGACCTTTCACCACTTTTGGGCACATGCAGTGTTATATACTGCTGGAAAGCTGACAGTGCGCTGAATTCAGCGCACTGTCGGCTTTCCCGATCTGTGCCCGGTGTACAGAGCTTACGGTGCCGGTACCGTAGTGCTCTATGGTCAGAAGGGCGTTTCTGACCATTAGCCAGAGACGTCCTTCTGCCTCGCGGCGCCTATCACGCTGTACTGTGAGAGCCGGGAGGAACGCCCCCTCCCTCTGCTCACACAGCTTGTCCATAGACGAGCATTATCAGGAGCGGGAGGGGGGAGTTCCTCCCCGCTCCACAGTACAGCGCGATAGGCGCCGCGAGGCAGAAGGACGTCTCTGGCTAATGGTCAGAAACGCCCTTCTGACCATAGAGCACTACGGTACCGGCACCGTAAGCTCTGTACACCGGGCACAGATCGGGAAAGCCGACAGTGCGCTGAATTCAGCGCACTGTCAGCTTTCCAGCAGTATATAACACTGCATGTGCCCAAAAGTGGTGAAAGGTCCTCTTTAAGTGTGTGTGTGTGGGGGGGGGAACGGCATGAAACTGTGGGCAGAGATGGGAGGACATGAAACTGGGGGCAGAGATGGGGGGGGGGGACATGAAACTGGGGGCAGAGATGGGGAGGACATGAAACTGGGGGCAAAGAGGGGGGACATGAAACTGTGGGCAGAGATGGGAGGACATGAAACTGGGGGCAAAGATGGGGGGACATGAAACTGTGGGCAGAGATGGGAGGACATGAAACTGGGGGCAAAGATGGGGGGACATGAAACTGTGGGCAGAGATGGGAGGACATGAAACTGGGGTTAGATATGGGGGGACATGAAACTGTGGACAGTGATGGGGAGACATGAAACTGGGGGAAGAGATGGGAGGACATGAAACTGGGGGCAGAATTGGAGGGGGGGGACCTGAAACTGAGGGCAGAGATGGGGGGCATGAAACTGGGGGCAGATATGGAGGGGGAGCATGAAACTGGGGGCAGAGATGGGGAGCATGAAACTGGGGGCAGAGAGGGAGGGGGGCATAAAACTGGGGGCAAAGATAGGGGGACATGAAACTGGGGGCAGATGAAGGGGTTATATGAAACTGGGGGAGAGATGGGTGAACATATAATTTACGGGTGACTATAAGAGGATTATACTGTGTGGGGACACATGAAAAATGAATAAGAATGGGCGGAGTCAACATAAAAGTGGGAGGAGCTTTTTCTATTCTTTTTCTTTCTATTCTTCAAAAGTTGGGAGGACTGGGTTCACATCTGCATTCGGTATTCCGTTTGGGGAGTCTCTTTTTATCTGCCCCTGCTTTTATTACATATATTCGGTAAAGTGGCAATACATAGTGGACCGGTGAAAGACAGTACGACTGTAGAATCAGACTGCACATGGTTTGTAGTCTGTTACCAGACTACCAGACGCATCGGCCTGCCTATGAACTGTAGAGACAAAATGGTAGAATATTGTTAAACATACTTGCTTTACTTTACTATTTACAGCGAAGCAATAAAGGTGGACATGGCCTTTAATGTTAAAGGGGTTGCCTATAAATATGTCCCCTTTAACTGATCCTTCAGTCTTAATTTTATACTGAATATTTACTCTCCTTATAGCTTATTGAAGGCTTGTTTTCCTTCTATTCATGAAATTGACCTCCATGTGTCATATTGTGACTCACAAGGTGTCATTTAATTAATACAAATATTAGTCAGCGACCAAATCTAGCAGATTTATATTTCCGCTTAGTGCGGGGACTTCTGCAGACCTGCCTGTAACTGTAATGAACGAGGGAAAGCAATTACTTACATAAAATGGCCATTGGGTAATAAGCTTAGCACTTCAGTCAGTGTAGGTTCCTCCTTCCATCTTATACATTCACATTATCGAATTTACTCCTCGTATTATAGGCAACCACCGCCCAAGATTTAAAGGGACACTCCCGATTTTGTTCATTTTGTGAGACGATACTTTATAGAGGTTTTCCTCACCCTGGGTAACATGGATTTTTGTTAGAAAACATATCAAAGAAATTTAACTGGCCCTAATGTGTTGTGGGTCTCCGACTACTGGGCTCAGTCACAGCTCCAATCCCTGCCAGTGCTGAGGGGTATGTCAGATGAGACAATGCTTTCTGGAAACCAGTAGCATTATGACTGTACTAGTGGGAACTCACACCTATCTAGGGCTGGACAATTCCCAAGGACTCCCTTTACCGGGGGCCCCTCTAAAACGTCAGACTGAAACCACCCATGACCATTTAGCAATGTATTTCAAGATTATTTGAGAACTGATTTTTTTTGTATGGAAGCTATATGGCGGTATTATGTGGACTCCCTATGAAAGCATTATTTAGATGCTGCATATTACAGTCCTATGAAAAAGTTTGGGCACCCCTATTAATTTTAATCATTTTTAGTTCTAAATATTTTGGTGTTTGCAGCAGCCATTTCAGTTTGATATATCTAATAACTGATGGACACAGTAATATTTCAGGATTGAAATGAGGTTTATTGTACTAACAGAAAATGTGCAATATGCATTAAACCAAAATTTGACCGGTGCAAAAGTATGGGCACCTCAACAGAAAAGTGACATTAATATTTAGTACATCCTCTTTTTGCAAAGATAACAGCCTCTAGTCGCTTCCTGTAGCTTTTAATCAGTTCCTGGATCCTGGATGAAGGTATTTTGGACCATTCCTCTTTACAAAACAATTCAAGTTCAGTTAAGTTTGATGGTCGCCGAGCATGGACAGCCCGCTCTCAAATGATCTGAAAACAAAGATTGTTCAACATAGTTGTTCAGGGGAAGGATACAAAACGTTGTCTCAGAGATTTAACCTGTCAGTTTCCACTGTGAGGAACATAGTAAGGAAATGGAAGACCACAGGGACAGTTCTTGTTAAGCCCAGAAGTGGCAGGCCAAGAAAAATATCAGAAAGGCAGAGAAGAAGAATGGTGAGAACAGTCAAGGACAATCCACAGACCACCTCCAAAGAGCTGCAGCATCATCTTGCTGCAGATGGTGTCACTGTGAATCAGTCAGCAATACAGCGCACTTTGCACAAGGAGAAGCTGTATGGGAGAGTGATGAGAAAGAAGCCGTTTCTGCACGTACGCCACAAACAGAGTCGCCTGAGGTATGAAAAAGCACATTTGGACAAGCCTGTGGACTGTTGAAACAAAGATTGAGTTGTTTGGTTATAAAAAAAGGCGTTATGCATGGCGTCCAAAAAAAAAACAGCATTCCAAGAAAAACACTTGCTACCCACTGTAAAATTTGGTGGAGGTTCCATCATGCTTTGGGGCTGTGAGGCCAATGCCGGCACCAGGAATCTTGTTAAAGTTGAGAGTCGCATGGATTCCACTCAGTATCAGCAGATTCTTGAGAATAATGTTCAAGAATCAGTGACGAAGTTGAAGTTACGCCGGGGATGGATATTTCAGCAAGACAATGATCCAAAACACTGCTCCAAATCAACTCAGGCATTCATGCAGAGGAACAAGTACAATGTTCTGGAATGGCCATCCCAGTCCCCAGACCTGAATATCATTGAACATCTGTGGGATGATTTGAAGCGGGCTGTCCATGCTCGGCGACCATCAAACTTAACTGAACTTGAATTGTTTTGTAAAGAGGAATGGTCCAAAATCCCTTCATCCAGGATCCAGGAACTGATTAAAAGCTACAGGAAGCGACTAGAGGCTGTTATCTTTGCAAAAGGAGGATCTACTAAATATTAATGTCACTTTTCTGTTGAGGTGCCCATACTTTTGCACTGGTCAAATTTTGGTTTAATGCATATTGTGCATTTTCTGTTAGTACAATAAACCTCATTCCAATCCTGAAATATTACTGTGTCCAGCAGTTATTAGATATATCAAACTGAAATGGCTGCTGCAAACACCAAAATATTTAGAACTAAAAATGATTAAGATTAATAGGGGTGCCCAAACTTTTTCATAGGACTGTATATATGGAAACTATATGGCAGTATTATGTGGGCTCTTTAGTGAGTATTATTTGGATAGTAAATACTATATAGGCAGTATGTAGCAGTATGATGTGTGCTATATATATGGCAGTATTATATGGGCTCTTTAGTATTATTCATATAATATATGGTTAGTATAGGGCGGTATGATGTGCACTATATATGGCAGTATTATGTGAGCTATTTAGTATTATTTATGTAATATATGGTCAGTATATGACGGTATGATGTGCACTATATATGGCAGTATTATGTGAGCTATTTAGTATTATTTATATAATATATGGTCAGTATATGACGGTATGATGTGCACTATATATGGCAGTATTATATGGGCTCTTTAGTATTATTTATATAATATATGGTCAGTATAGGACGGTATGATATGTACTACATATGGCAGTATTATGTGAGCTATTTAGTATCATTTATATAATATATGGTTAGTATATGGCGGTATGATGTTCACCATATATGGCAGTATTATGTGAGCTATTTAGTATTATTTATATAATATATGGTCAGTATATTACGGTAAAATGTGCACTATATATGGCAGTATTCAGTGGCGTAACTAGGAATGGCGGGGCCTGTGGCGAACTTTTGACATGCCCCCCCCCCCCCCCCCCCTGCCAGGATCGGTAAGTATATAGGGCCTATTACCAGCTGGAGCCCCTAATGTCCCGGGCCCTGTGGCAGCCGTTACCACTGCTACCACGCTAGTTACGCCACTGGCAGTATTATGTGGGCTCTTTAGTATTACTTGGATGCTAAATATTATTTGGGCAGTATATGTCAGTATGATGTGTGCTGTATATATGGCAATATTATATTGCCACTATATAGTGGTATTATTTGGGGAAAGAAAGAAACTATCTCCTTTAAGGATATCTACATGCCGTAAATCACACCCTGCATCTTGACCTTTACCCCGACACTTTGGTTTATCGGTGAATTTCGCCTTGAGGGTTGCTTTAGTCTGTCACGGCCAGAAGTTCAGGGCACCACATGAGGTCTCGCTTTACAGCTGAATCTCACAAAGTTAACAACATCTAATTATTGCAGAATCAGCCGAGTGCCAGCTCATTGTGGCATTGACCCCCGGCCCAACATCAACCACAGTCACTACCACTTTCTATTCATTAGCTTACATTGGTAATCTGCCAAATGAAGAAGATTAAGAGCCCTGGAATCCTGTTCTTACAGATTCTCTCAATGTTCTTAGATTTCCTATTATTTTGTGGGGCCGCTAAAGTGGTCACGGTGGTCTGTAACAGTGATGGGTTTAGTTCGGAGATAGTTCACACACTGCTGTATGTGCCTTTTATACACAGTCACGAGTCAAGATGGCGCCATGTTCTGTTTTATATATGACTTATTATCCCGCAATAAGACGGTGCTTTGTGGTGTCACCAAATGGTAGAAACTGAACCCAAAAATTTACCCAAAAATGTAAAGAATCCATCAACTGATGCATACCTCCCAATTTCCGTGGGACAGTCACGATATTGGTGAAGTGTCCCGTGGTCCCGGTTGGAGGGAGGTATGTCCCGATTTCAACTCAGATCTGCGTCCAGAGGACGCAGATCTGAGTTGAACACATACGCGGCTGAAGCAAGGAGCTGTCACAGTTCAGCTCCTTGCTTCGCCGCTGCATGCCGCCTACTGGCTGTGTAGACGCGATGTGATGACGTCACATTGCGTCTACAACTGTGTGCCAGTGAGAGAGAGAGAGGCGCGCAGAGTGCGGCGGGGGAGCGAGGAGAAGGTATGTGTAATGTGTACACTGAGGTGGAACGTGAAACTGGGGGCAGATGAAGGAGAGGACAGCATGACACTGGGTTCAGAGATGTAGGGGGCAGAGATGTGGGGACATGAATCTGGGGGCAGAGATGTCGGGACATGAATCTGGGGGCAGAGATGGGGGGACATGAATCTGGGGCAGAGATGGGGGGACATGAATCTGGGGGCAGAGATGGAGGGGACATGAATCTGGGGGCAGAGATGTGGAGACATGAATCTGAGGACAGAGATGGAGGGGACATGAATCTGGGGGCAGAGAAGGAGAGGACATGAATCTGGGGGAAGAGATGGGGGGGACATGAATCTGGGGGCAGAGATGGAGGGACATGAATCTGGGGGCAGAGATGGAGGGGACATGAATCTGGGGGCAGAGATGTGGAGACATGAATCTGGGGACAGAGATGGAGGGGACATGAATCTGGGGGCAGAGATGGAGAGGACATGAATCTGGGGGCAGAGATGTGGAGACATGAATCTGGGGGCAGAGATGTGGAGACATGAATCTGGGGCAGAGATGGGGGGACATGAATCTGGGGGCAGAGATGGAGGGGACATGAATCTGGGGGAAGAGATGTGGAGACATGAATCTGGGGACAGAGATGGAGGGGACATGAATCTGGGGGCAGAGATGGAGAGGACATGAATCTGGGGGCAGAGATGGGGGGACATGAGTCTGGGGGCAGAGATGTGGGGACATGAATCTGGGGACAGAGATGGAGGGGACATGAATCTGGGGGGCAGAGATGGAGGGGACATGAATCTGGGGGCAGAGATGGGGGACATGAATCTGGGGGCAGAGATGTGGAGACATGAATCTGGGGGCAGAGATGGAGGGGACATGAATCTGGGGGCAGAGATGGAGGGGACATGAATCTGGGGGCAGAGATGGGGGACATGAATCTGGGGACAGAGATGGAGGGGACATGAATCTGGGGGCAGAGATGGAGGGGGACATGAAACTGGGGCAGAGATGGAGGGGGGACATGAAACTGGGGGCAGATGAAGGGTGTATATGAAACTGGGGGAGAGATAGAGGGGGACATATAATTTACGGGTGACTGTAGGAGGATTATACTGTGTGCGGGCACATGAAAAATTTATGAGAATGGGCGGAGTCAACACAAAAAAGGGCAGGGCTAAATCTGCCGCGGCACGCTATGCGCGCCACAGATTTTGTCCCTCTTTTGGTTCTTCAAAAGTTGGGAGGTATGCTGATGCTTTGCATTTGCAAAGGAAAACTGTAGTATGAACTAGTCCTGAATACGCCAGACCACAGCCAGGAATAACACTGCCATTATATGCATCACTTAACATGGACTTAATATATATAAATAATAGACTCTTCTACCGGGGTATATTCCCTGTAAGGCCAGTGCGCTCCTAGACTTTTGCTTTTTATCCCTGCACTCCTCTTGGCAGTCATCCAGAGACACATATTAACTTAAAACAGTAGACCGCAAACACCACAGAGCATTAAACCTCACCATACTGCACGGGGTGGAGATAGGAGATGAATATAGGAGCCAGACAGACACCTCTGGGAGTCTGCAATGCCATGGATGGTAAATTGTCTATAGGGTTCCAGCAAGGGAGGGATCGCAGCTCTACATTGTTGGATTGAGAAGATATTAGTATGGAACATTCACAGGGACTGAAAAGATAGAGTTAAAAATGGAACACCCTGAACAGAAGTACAGCTTCTTTGACTTAAAGGGAACATGTCTCAGAAAATGACCTAATTTTTACGTTAAACATATTTTCGAAGAATCACTATCTATATTTGAAAAAAAAAAAAAAAACTACCTGTAATATTCATTTTGACCACTAAGCCTAATAATAGCCTGACACGTCAATTCTGCAGGGGTTCATTGCAACAGTCAACCAATTTACATCACAGATAGGTTCACAATATAAGATAACGACTCTGTAGATAACACCACTGAGCCATCTTTGCAGAAAAAAGAAGGGGGAGATAGAAGGAAACATGGCTGTAAGATCAGACTACACAGTCTGTTGTCTGACCATGGAGACGAACAGGCCTTCAGAAGAGCGATAAATATAGACCAATGGGTATATAATTGTTCTGGAAGGTTGTAGGTTACTGGTATTGTATTAGATATTTCATTTTTTAGCATATACAGTGGTACATGAATCGTACAAAGATGCTTAATACCAAAAGACCCTTCCGAAATAGAAGAGCCTCGTTCCGTGAGAACATAGGATCAGGCATGTTGAAATTGAACATGCCCAATCCTTTTTTCCCTCAATATTCTACTGTCACGAGAGAGTCAGGACATACAGTAACAATATACTGTAGATTAGTGTTGCACCAAAATCTGCAAAGTTGTCAGATTTTCATCTAACATGCATATCCATCGCTATCACCTCCTCCAGCCACTGTAAATCACTGCTACAGTACCGTACATACTATGAAAACAAGTCCAACCGTACCTTTGAAATGTTGGATGCGCATAAAAAGTCGTTTTAACCTATATATAAATGAGGTTCATATGGCATTGTCTTCAATCCCTGAGTTTAGCCACTTCCTAACAATGCACACCCATCTAGTCTTCTTGTTTGTCCCCCTGTGCAATGGAAGATCCGCAACAACCAGCCTGACATCAGCGAGCATTGCTGAAATCCTGCGCATGCGCAATTCGCTTCTGTAGTCCAGGAGGTGTCCGAAAGTACTGCACATACACCACTTCCAAATTCTGTTTGCAGCACTTCTTTTACGGGTGTAAGGCGGAACTTGAAGGCAACACATACACAGTAGTCTCTCAGACATGTCCTGGATTATAGAAGCATACTGCGCATGCGCAGGATTTCCGCAGCCATCACTAACATCAGGCTGGATGATGAGGACCTTCCACTGCCCAGGGAATCGAACAAGAAGACTGAATGGGCATGTTTAGTGATGGCATGGCTGTGCTTGGAGATTGAAGACAGCGCCCCCTGTGCTCTGTGAACCTCTAATTGCTAAAATGGCTTTTTACACGCATCCCAGGGCCCGTCAACACTTCAAAGCTTCAGCTGTATTCGTAGGCCATACAGTACTGTAGCAGGGGTTTACAGTAAGCTGGGGGAGGTGATAGATTCCCTTTATGTATAGACATTATACAGTATAATATACTATATGACCCAGATAACAGGTCCCTACTGGCCAAATAGCATATTCATATAGCTTGTTATATAGTGCTACCACCGCCATACACTGCAAGAATAACATACTATACACTCCCTAAGTAGCAGTAAACACCATCCATATATCTATATATATCAATTTGACAACAATTCAACAAAACATCACAATATCAATTTCGGGTAAAATCAGCAAATACATCTTGGCCGTAATGAATCATACAAAAAACATGGCGTAACAATGATCCCCTCCATCTTAGGATCATCTTTCTACAGTAACAATGAATTCAGAAAACAAATATGTCTTCTCTCCCACAAAGGTCACATCATGATCCTTCCATCGGGATAACATACACTTACTGACAAAAATCCTACACCAAGAAGGAGCTGGAATGGAATGAAAGTGTATTGGGGAAGACTGTACAAAGGAGGCCCTAAGACCCTGTTGGGCACCTCTAGCCTGGATACAAGATGAGATACGGTTGGATATGGAGGTCTACAGGTTCCGTATGGCGTCCATATTTGCCCACAGATATTGCAGATGGGCCTGTAGATCCCGCCCACTAGTAGGTTCCCGAAACTGGTGTCCAAGATGGTCCTATAATTGCTGAATTTGTAGTAAATTTGGAAACTGGCAGGACAAAGAAGAGTTGTAATCTGGTGGAGACACTCCTTGTTGTGTGTGGGTGAGCATTATCCTGCTGAATAATGCCAGTAGGAAGTGTCCCTCATATCACAACTAGGGGTGACTGACTGTTGTATCCAATGGCTCCCCAGATCATCCCAACAGCAGTTGAGGGCAACGTGTCGCTCCACAGTCACACAACCACAGCTCTAGTTGCTAGTAGATAAGTCTGCACAGCCTAAATGGTGGCCACCCTGGTCCTCTAAGTCCATCAACTAGGCAAAATGTCTTCCAGTACATCGTACAGGCATATCTAGCAGTCAATGATCTCTCATCGAGAGGTACACTACCCAAAAGTAGCTTGTGGAAGCCTTTTTATAGGGCAAACCGAGTAGAATTTCAAGGAAGAAGTCTGCAACCAAGAAGATTTTTTTTCCCATCACAAAATGCAATGCAGGAACACAAGGTTACCCTCATGTAGGCACTGATGCTTGGTGGTTACTCAAGTCAAGCCCAGAAGCTTAGTGGGTACTCAGTAGAGGTATATACATTGGTCAGATAGAAGCTGTCTTTCTAATATGGGTCACAATCAGGGGTGTAACTACCAGGGTAGCAGCGGTAGCCGCTGCCACAGGGCCCCGGGACATTAGGGGGCCTGGTGGGCCCCTGATTTTTTTTTTTTTTTAATAGGCCGTTACCCTATTTACTTACCTATCCTGGCTCCTGCTCATGGCTGCCTGCGCTTCCCCTTCTGCTGTGATCAGGAGAGGGGATCGATAAGTAAGGTTGCGGGTGCACGAACCCCACAAGTATAATGACCCCCGAGTATAATGATTGGATTCCCAGGAGAGGTGAGGAAATATTAAAAAAACACTGCTACTTACCTCTCCTGAGCTCCAGAAGGCTTCAGGCCTATATGGTGACGTCCAGACATCACGTGGACTGGTGTCCTTATGTGTCGTGACACATGCCCGGCTCATGTCCATTATTAAAGATGGTGGTCAGATTTACAGAGTACGACGTCCCTTCTGCAGGCCACGGTTTAGCAGAGCGATGTGCTGCAGAGATGAAGTCACTGCTCAGTGCTATCTGACAGGTTAGGGATTATGGGAGAGGTTAATGCTGAATAATTTCTCCAGTGTGGCAACCTGTTATATCATACCCCCACCACACCGCTGCCGGGCATTGCCTTCATCTCTCCCCGCTCTGCCTCTGGGGAGGATAATGTACAATATTCATCTGTCTATTGAACTGTTTGTTTCTGGGTAATAAATCTTTTATGTCTACGTGTAACATCCGGCTCTCTGCATACTCGCCGCTCTCCCGTTCCCCCTGTACGTATATATAATGCATGTGCATCTACCTATACATAGACACATACGCTATTACTTACAGTTAGGACATTTTTGCAGCATAACATGACACATGATTCATGCGGCGTAACATGAAACACACGATGACAGTGTAATATTACTACTTAACCAATGCCGTATACACTTCACTAGGCCTTGGAGGCTTCGAGCTCCTGGATACACGCCATGTGGAGATGATGTGACCTGATCCCACTTCCATCACTCCTGGATTACAGTATACAACATGTCTCCGCCATTGATATTATTTTAAACTCCCGCCAGGTTGTATATATCTGTATATAGAAGCCGGGGAAGAAGAGTTCCAGTTCCAGGGGGAATCTCATTTTCCTATTACTTTTTGTCTTTTATCTGTGCCATGATTTTCCACAATGAACTTGGCCATAGCGAAGCTACCGTAAAATCGGCATGTGGATATGGATCTGGAATTGCTTCGGATTTTGCGCGAAATCTAGAAGTTTGTGGCAGATCTGCATTAAAATCGCCATGTAACCCATGCAGATGTGGATTTGCTGAAGCCAAATGAAGAGCAAGAAAAAAAATGATATCTTTAGTCCTTAAAGGGATTCTACGGCGCATGTCTGTTCGGCCATTTCCTTGTGACTGCTGAGACGAGCAGTATGCTTGTGTATGTGCAGTGACCCAGAGCGGCCACTGATAGTGAGTTAGGGCCCTTGTGCGCCTGTGGCCAGTAGCTTACTCCTGGGCACTGCTCCCCAGCACCTCTGTGGCACCCCTGTCAGTATTTAGGCAGATGTATCTCTCTTTTATATAGGTTCTGATGTACTCTGCATTATAAATGTATTGTTATGTACTGTCACTTTAAGTTTCCTGTGTCTTCTAAACATGTGAGTTGTGAGCACCAATCCCTATCCAGTCCTCTCCCTGGGAGGAGCTTCCTTCCTCTCAGGCCTGCAGTCTAGACCTAGAGTCTAGGTAAGGCAGACATCCCTGCCACCAGCTCTTAGCTCCTGTGTAGGCCTCAAGCCTGAGGTCTAGGCCTACTTGTTTTCTCTGAAGTTGCAGTGAGACTGCAAGTCTCAGCCGAGACCCCTGACAAGCTGAAATCCGGGTCTGGAAGATATAGCCCGCCGGTACAGCTGGGCTGAAGTGCCTGCACCCCTGAAATCAACTCCTGCACCTTCTACCTCTCTGGACAGAGCCCCGCGAGCTGCGGAAACTCTTCAAGGTCTCCTACCTCCCTAAAGTATTGTGCATACTGTTTGCCAGGAGGGGCAACTACTTCAAGGACCCTCCTGCCTTGCTAGTGGCCTTTCATCGGTCCCCGAGCCACTGCACCCCGACATCACCAAACGTGGGTCTTTATCCGTAACGAGCCAAGTTATGAAGGCGCAGTTATCGTTGTCTCCCACAAGGGCTGGCCTGTCCTATCATCTACCTTCCTACTGTATTTGTACACCTTCACATTGCTAATAGCAACCGTCCTCCCAACTACTGCTAAGGGACATAAGGATTGGTGATCGGTGCCTCACTTAACTCTTCAGTGCCTGTACTGGACTTTGTCACATTGCACTGTGAACCTGCTGCTGCAAAGCACTGTAAGACTGTCGGTGTCTTCAGTAAAGTTAACCTGTTCACCTTAACCCTGTGTGGTCGACTGTTATCCTGCACATCGCACCTGGGTGAATGGAAGAGTGGAAAGGGTTGTGGATAATCAGGGATACAACGGGACACCACTCTGCCCAAACGTGACAACACTACATTGCCCGTTGCCCCTGGTTACCACAAGACCCCTTTTTCTGGCGTCACAAACAGGATTTGAACTTTGTGAAAATTGGGCCCCAATTTATTGCTGGACATTATACTCCATCATCGCTACCCCTCCTGTGGACTACCAGCCATCTCAGAGTGAGTAACGAACTGTTGTGTATAAAGGGGTACTGTGCTTTTAAAACCGCCGCCATTGCTGTGTGGCCGGCGTGTCTGTGGACTGTATTGCCGCGGGCGCCAAAATCCTCAGGCTGCGCCAGAACCGCCCCCTGGATTGGTGCCAAAAGCCCCGGAGTGTCGCCGCCCCCTCCACAGACTGTGTACTTGCTTTCTGCTGACTCCTCCTCTTGTGGCCTCCGCTCCGGCCGCCCTCTTGCTGAAGCCCTGGGCTTCCCCTCTAGTGTTGGAAGGCGTGCCTTCATCTCAGCTCGCCACAGTGCACTCCTGGGAAAGGAGTGACGTCACGACCAGCCGCCGACGGCTTCGGAGCTCTGCCCAGCTACAGGGACCGCAACGGAGCGTCCACATCTGCCTCTGCAGCCGCGCAATGAGTACGCCAGCAGCGCTGGCGAGAGGGTGAAAGCGTGAATTGGTTGACCACCCGGCGCAGTGCCGCAAGCACGAGAAAAATTTAAAGAGACAGTACCACATTATCCTACTATCATGTCTGACGCGGACAATGCTCAATTAAATGTTATTCCTGATGATGGACCAGCTGCTGCAGCTACCAGAGTGAACATTCTTCTGGGGGCTCCGCACCTACCCAGTTATCGGGGGGACCCCCACACTTTAACAGACTTTAAGGAACAAATACTCCGGGCTTTTCACTTGTTACCTTTATCCCCAGTGCAGCAGGTGAACGTACTGCTGGGCCAGCTGGAAGGAGTCGCCTTCCAAGAAGCTCGCTCCTGGCCCACAGCTGATAAAGACTCTGTTGAAAAGATCTTCACCCGGCTCAAGCGGGAATTTGAACCAAAATCTTCTACAGAGGTGAGACTGGGATTCTTCAATAGAAGACAACAACCAGGTGAGACATTGAGAGACTATGCCTTAGCCCTGCAAACTGCTTTCCGGGCTGTACAGCAAATTGATTCCATTAGTGCGGTTGAAGCTGATAAGATGCTCAAGGACAGATTTATTGAAGGCGTAGACTCCCGGCTAGTGCAAAGCCAACTCCGCATGCTAGCGGCGCAGAATCAGGACGTTTCATTTGCAGATTTCAAGTCGCTAGCCATCCAAGTCTTAGGGACCGAGTCACCTTACAGCCCCCTCCTGTACTCTCACCCTTCCAACTTAGAAAGTGGACCGGTTGTCGCACCTACACCTCTGTTACCTGCCGCTCCAGCTGTTCCTGCTGTTACTCAGGCTGCCCAAGTTTCTACACCTGATCTGGTGGCCTGTCTGAAAGATTGCATGGACAGAATAGTTGAAAGTGCTGTTAAAAAATTAGAGGGACTGACAGTGCAAGCCGTGCCTCCCTCTAGGGAGCCTTCCCTGTCCCGCTCTTCCTCACCTGAGCCACGACAGTACTATCCACGTCCCAGGCGTCCTCCACCTGACAGGCCACCACCTGCTAATAGAACTGTTTGCTCTTATTGTAAGAAATTTGGCCACCATCGCAACCAATGCTTTCAGTTAAACGGGATGCCCCCGAGGCAGAGGACCAACCCTCGGGAGGAATATACAGAGGTCCCTCCAAGGCGCCCAAATTCATTGCGCCCTGTCCGTACATCACTGTCCGAATCAATGGAGTCCCATTCGAGGCCCTTATAGACACTGGCTCTCAAGTCACTACCCTAAAGAAGTTTGCTTATGTTCAACACTGGGACCTCAGAGACCTATCCAAAGACATTGGCAGCCAAGGATTTGATCTCTTAGCAAGTAACGGTCAGCCTATTCCTCAAGTGGGTTATTGGGAACCCACCATCCAGATTGGCGACTGCCGTCTCCCTCAACAAGGTGTCATTGTCACAGGGGTAGAAGAAGAGGGCTCCGCTGCTTTAGTGCTAGGCATGAATGTCCTTAAGAACTGTTTTGATGAAATAATCAGTGCCTTGCACGTGTCTCTCTCCACTGCTTCTTCTTCCCACAGGAAAGCCATACAACACCATGTCAAGGTGCTGGTGGCACATCAACGGTTCGCTAACCGCAACGGAGAGATCTGCCGTGTCCGGATCCGGGACACTCACCCTGTGACTCTGTCTGCCAACTCTGAGACGATCGTCTGGTGCCACGCACGCCCTGGTGTAAAGAACGAAGATTATCAGGCTCTTCTGGAACCCATCCAGCTGGAGACTCAACCTCTGGTTAAAGCTGCACGCAGTCTTGTGACTGTCACCAACGGTAAGATTCCAGTACGCCTCATCAACATGAGTGACACACCTGTGAGCCTTTACAAATTCACACCGGTTGGCCAATTGCACCAGCTGTGCCCTGCAGATATCCTTGCTGACACAGCTACGGCAAAACAACGGGCTGCTACCACCACACCTTACACAGATAGGACCAGCCCTTCACCCTGGTGGATGGAGCTTAACGTGGGGGACGCTAACACACCTCCAGAATACATCAACGGTGTCATCAACCTGGCCAAACGTCATCACCACGCTTTCAGCAAACACCCCTCTGATTATGGAAAGACCTCCTTAATTCAGCATCGCATCATCACTGGCGATCATCCTCCCATCAAAGAGAGGCACCGGCCTGTTCCTCCTGCAATGTACCAACCTGTCAAGCAGCTGTTGCGGGAAATGAAAGAGGCCAATGTCATCCGAGAAAGTCAGAGCCCCTGGGCCGCTCCTCTTGTGCTAGTCAAAAAGAAGGATGGGACTATCCGATTTTGTGTGGACTATAGAAAATTGAATAATGTGACCCACAAAGATGCGTACCCTCTGCCACGTATAGAGGAGTCCTTGACTGCACTGGGCTCTGCTGCTTACTTTTCCACTCTGGACTTGACAAGTGGCTACTGGCAGGTCCCCATGGCTCCGGAGGACCGCGAAAAGACTGCCTTTACTACTCCCATGGGCCTGTATGAATTCAATAGCATGCCATTTGGGCTTTGCAACGCACCAGCCACCTTCCAGAGACTGATGGAGAGATGCTTAGGGCATGTGAACTTCCAACATGTGTTGCTCTACTTGGATGACGTCATCATCTATTCCAAGTCTTACAAAGACCATCTACATCACCTTGCTGAAGTGTTCCAGGTGCTCACAGAGCACGGTCTCAAGATTAAACCCTCCAAGTGTCACCTCCTGAAACCTCGTGTCAACTACCTAGGCCATATCGTCAGCGCAGAAGGCGTATCACCTGACCCGGACAAAGTCTCCGCTGTCACGGATTGGAAGACACCCTCTACTGTCAAAGAAGTCAGAAGTTTTCTGGGTTTCGCTGGCTATTATCGCCGCTTCATCCCCCACTTCGCACAGATTGCCGAGCCTCTGACAGAGCTGCTTCGGGGGTGCCCCAAAGAAAGTTACAACAGAAAGCTGCCAGTAGAGTGGTCCCAGAGACAAGAAACCGCCTTCCAGGCGCTGAAGGCCTTGCTCACCCAGCCTCCTATCCTAGCTTACCCAGACTACAGTCAACCCTTCCGGCTGTATACTGATGCTAGTTTCCAAGGACTTGGTGCTGTGCTGTCTCAGGTGCAAGACAACCGTGAAAGGGTGATCGGCTATGCCAGTCGAAGTCTCCGAGGAGCTGAGAAAAACGATAACAATTATAGCTCCTTCAAGCTCGAACTCCTGGCTCTTGTGTGGGCTATCACTGAAAAATTTAAGGACTATCTTGCTGCATCGTCCTTTGTAGTCTACACTGACAACAATCCCCTGGCGCACCTGAACACCGCACGGCTTGGTGCACTTGAACAAAGATGGGCTTCTAGGCTGGCAAACTACTCCTTCACTATAAAATATAGAAGCGGAAAGACGAACACAAACGCAGATGCCCTGTCACGACTCCAAAATGGAGAAGAGTCTGCTGTCCCAGATGAATGGGAAGAAGTCGAGATGCCACCTTTCTATAACAGATTCGCCCAGCAAAATGTCATTACCGCTGCTGTAGAAGCAGAAGCGTCACCATCTAACTCAATTGATCCTCTACAGGAACCTTCCAAGTGGCTGCTGTTGCAGCAAGAGAGCCGCAGCCTAGGTGAGATACACGACTACCTGCTCACCGGAAGAACTCCTGTCCGCCTACGTCAATCTTGTCCAGACCTCGAACTCCTTCGTTTGTGGCGGCAAAGAAAGCGTCTCTTCCTCCAAAAGGGGCTGATCCTCCGAAACACCCTAGATCCAGTGTCCAACCAACGACTGCATCAAATTATTATCCCCAGGAGAGATGCCAACATGGTGCTGGACGCCTACCATGACCAGTCTGGTCACTTCGGGGTCTATAAGACCGAAGCTACAATCCGCCGCCGATTCTATTGGATTGGGATGAGATTCGACATTGAGAAGTGGTGCCAGGAGTGCACCGCCTGCAACTTGACCAAGGCAGGAAGAAGAGACCAGCGTGCACCACTTCACCCCATCCAGACTCAAAGGCCTAACGAACTCGTTGCCCTGGACCATGTAAAATTGGCCCCTACTAGGGCTGGCTACTCCTATGCTCTCACAATGGTAGACCACTTCTCCAAATGGACTGCAGTTGTCCCTGTCAAAGACCTTACCGCCCGCACAACAGCTGCTGTCTTCTACCATGAGTACGTGAAGCACTATGGCTGCCCGGAGAAAGTCCTGACAGATCGTGGTTCTGCCTTCGAATCCCAGCTGTTCCAGGAGTTATGCCAGTACCATGAGTGCAAGAAGTTACGAACAACTGCCTACCATCCCCAAGGCAATGGGTTGTGCGAAAAGGTTAACCAGGTGTTCATCAACATGCTGCGCACAGCCTCAGTGGCAAAACAACAAGAGTGGCCTAATCTCCTTGCTGAGCTGGTGGAAATCTATAACAACACCGTCCACTGTTCCACTGGCTTCACGCCCTTCTACCTGATGTTCGGGCGACAAGGACAACTCCCAAAAGACCGAGCTCTTGGGATACAGATACCCGACTCTACAAATCCCCTGCCAAGGGATGACTGGGTTACGGAACATCAGAGGAGAATAACAGAGGCACAAGAAATTGTTAATCTCCGAACGGAAGAAGCTCGCCGACGTCAGGAGGAAGATTTCAACCAGCGAGCGCATGCTGTTCCCCTCCAGATTGGAGACAAGGTCTGGCTGAAGAAGGAGCACCGTAGCCACAAGCTAGAACCTCTGTGGGAACCAGAACCATATATCCTCACAGCTGTGCCTTACCCTGATGTATGTGAGATCTTTAAAGAAGGAAGAGCTCCCCAAGTCGTTCACCGAAACCGGCTAAAGCCCTGTCACAGGGAAGAACTGTACATTGCACCGGTGCTGCCACCGAGTGAAGCTCCTATCAGGTACCCTCTTCCTGCTCCAGAGGTACCTCATCCTCATCCTCCTTCTACCGCCTTCAGAACTATCATTCCCATCAGTGAACTGTGTCAGGAAACCCCTTTTCTCCTGACAGGGTACTACCCATCTGCTCTACAGCCTGCAGCCATGCCTCCGGCTGCACCAACCTTGCCGGCTACACAGCCACTTCTGCCTGCTGCAGAACCTCACGGACTTCCCCCTGCTGCGGAGATTGCTCTCAGGAGGTCTGAGAGAAGCACAAGAGGTGTGCCTCCTGCCCGCTACAAGGATTAAATTCTTTATCTCCTGCATGGACTCTAATGCATCTGAGCCTGCAAAGACTTGCCCTTGTTATGGACTGTTTCTTTGTTATGCAACGTTTAAGCTGTGTGCCTGGCTCTGCCATGAACGTTATACATCTACTGACCTTGCCCCTTTTACATGGACTCTAAAGACTATGAGCCCCCTTGGATCGGCACTTTGATTTTTATGCTTTTATGTATTTTTCTATTGTTTACACATCTATGCCAATAGGTATATTTTTGATATTTAAAGATGTATACCTTGTTTGCACTACAACTGTTTACATGTATTGGAGTGCCTAACTTCTTCCTTCCTCAGGTTCTCTTAGGCCTAGCCTGCAGGACCCCTAGGGGCCTGATGGTTGCAGTAAATCCTGAGCCGAGGTGACCCAGAACCCCTGCCTTCTAGTTTGGGGACTAGACTGTCCACCAGTCGCCCTCGAGCCCTGCGCCGAGGCCGGCTTTTGTCAAAGCCCGGGGGTGTGCAGTGACCCAGAGCGGCCACTGATAGTGAGTTAGGGCCCTTGTGCGCCTGTGGCCAGTAGCTTACTCCTGGGCACTGCTCCCCAGCACCTCTGTGGCACCCCTGTCAGTATTTAGGCAGATGTATCTCTCTTTTATATAGGTTCTGATGTACTTTGCATTATAAATGTATTGTTATGTACTGTCACTTTAAGTTTCCTGTGTCTGCTAAACATGTGAGTTGTGAGCACCAATCCCTATCCAGTCCTCTCCCTGGGAGGAGCTTCCTTCCTCTCAGGCCTGCAGTCTAGACCTAGAGTCTAGGGAAGGCAGACATCCTTGCCAGCAGCTCTTAGCTCCTGTGTAGGCCTCAAGCCTGAGGTCTATACACACTTGTTTTCTCTGAAGTTGCAGTGAGACTGCAGGTCTCAGCCGAGACCCCTGACAAGCTGAAATCCGGGTCTGGAAGATATAGCCCGCCGGTACAGCTGGGCTGAAGTGCCTGCACCCCTGAAATCAACTCCTGCACCTTCTACCTCTCTGGACAGAGCCCCGCGAGCTGCGGAAACTCTACAAGGTCTCCTACCTCCCTAAAGTATTGTGCATACTGTTTGCCAGGAGGGGCAACTACTTCAAGGACCCTCCTGCCTTGCTAGTGGCCTTTCATCGGTCCCCGAGCCACTGCACCCCGACATCACCAAACATGAGTCTTTATCCGTAACGAGCCAAGTTATGAAGGCGCAGTTATCGTTGTCTCCCACAAGGGCTGGCCTGTCCTATCATCTACCTTCCTACTGTATTTGTACACCTTCACATTGCTAATAGCAACCGTCCTTCCAACTACTGCTAAGGGACATAAGGATTGGTGATCGGTGCCTCACTTAACTCTTCAGTGCCTGTACTGGACTTTGTCACATTGCACTGTGAACCTGCTGCTGCAAAGCACTGTAAGACTGTCGGTGTCTTCAGTAAAGTTAACCTGTTCACCTTAACCCTGTGTGGTCGACTGTTATCCTGCACATCGCACCTGGGTGAATGGAAGAGTGGAAAGGGTTGTGGATAATCAGGGATACACCGGGACACCACTCTGCCCAAACGTGACAACACTACATTGCCCGTTGCCCCTGGTTACCACATATGTGCACACTAGAAAATGGCCAAACAGACGTGCGCAGTTGAAGGCGGAGCCGACTGCGCATGCACTGTATTTGGATCCCGAAGAAGGCAAGGCAGAGAGGCGCGGCTATAGAAGATGGAGGCGGCGGTGGAGAGTTTTCACGCAGCACAGGGGACTCCCCCAGTGCTTTTTGAGTGCAGAGGAACGCCCCCTGTGCTGTCTTGAGACTCATTAGCATACTGAGAAAAACCGGGATATCTACGGAACGGCGGTGCAGACAAGAATTCTAAAGGTAGGGGAAGAATAGCCTTTCTTAAGGCTATTCCTACATGGTATTAGTTAAAAAAGGGATTCTAATGATATAATCCCTTTAAGTACCTCCTACCGTTTTGTGTCTACAGCTGCTATTCAGATGTATATGTCTCCATGGTTACAGACTACAAACAATGTGTAGTCTGATTCACAGTCAAACTTGATACATTGGAAACTTCGGCTAAACTTTTACGGACGCACAATCTAAATTTTCTACCAATAAACACGCAAACATGGGAGAACATGCAAACTCCTTAGTCGGAATCGAACCACAGAGCTGCCATGATGCCCAACGTCTTACCATATGTGCAATTTTTTTATATGTGACAAGACTTCCAGACATTGACTTTTTTACTAATCCAATTACGCTCATTAGTCTCAGATAACGATGTGAAACGTTCTTCCATGTTTGCTTTTCATTTTCCATCCCATGTCCCTGACAATTCCCCCCATTTCTATTTTCCCACCCACAGACTTTGTTATAGTTTCCAATTACTGGAAGTCCATTAGTTGTTGCCAAATTCTGCGTTTTCTAAAGTATTGCAGTTCTGTTTATAGATTCTTCACAAGTACAGACAGCGCCAACATCAGTCCGTCCACACGAAACAGGATGAAGGGCGGGCAGCAAGGCATTGTGGGTAGAGACATGTAAATGATTACCGTAGAAGTGCTTGGCTCCTAATACCTCTCTAAGGGCTTATTATACCAGAACAGCCATCGTAACATTGATACGCATCTGAAATTCTGGTGCAGAGGCCGCACTGGAGCAACAAAGGCAACAATAACAATGGCAGTAATTGTAACCACATGGGATATTGGCCGCTCACTCCTGGCCTGTTACACGTATCAGTGAAGATCCCTTCATATAAGCCTCTCCCTAATCTATAGGCCTAGCCTGGAGCTACACATCAGGTAGAGGCAGGTCATGTAGATGGTCTTTGGCCCCCAGAAAGAGAGGGCCCAGCCAAAGATAAGTGTTCCCTTGTTTTAACCCCTTAATAAGCCAAGTATTTTAATCTTACATGGCCAGACAAAATAATTTTTGTGCTGTTTTTCATGCAGCCTAAATTTTTTATTTGGTACATTATTAAAAAGTTCAAAAAATTAAAAAAAAAATAAATCATTTTTTTCAGCTTATTGTTCATCATTCCTGCAATTTGACTCTAAAATAACTTATTAGAATGGGTTCCCTATATTCTTTGGGTCATTGTGACTTATAATTTTGGCTAGACTGGGTGGCTATTACAACAGTTTAGCATAACATGGGTAGTGTGGGGTTTTTTTTTTTTTTGCTCTTTTATTTGTACTCTATTTTATAATGTGCTTTTTACTGTTTTTGTCACCATTTTTAAATATCTTAGATTTTTTAGATCTTAAATGTCTTCTAGCTTTTGGAGGTCATTTATTGTTAACTCCTTCCTTTTCATTTTCATCTCCACGCCTACCAAACCCCATAATTTTTTCAATTTTCTGTGGCAGAGCCATATGATGGCTTAAAGGGGTATTCCTAACTCAACTGTTCACCAACCTGCATGCTGTGTGCTGTGCTCACTTCCTGGTTTTTTCGGTACATTGGTGGGCGGGGTTTCACTTGCTGTCTCCCAGACAAAGCCAGCTCTGCTATCTCTCTTCATAGCAGTACATGTTTGCAATCAGTAATGAGGGATGGTTCTAAATAAATCAGCACAGTATCACTGGAAGATGCACAATATGAGGCCGATGTAGCAGAGCTGGATTTGATAGGTGTTGAGAATCCCAAATTTACATGCTACAGGACCAAGATGTGCAGTCGGCTCTACTAGTGTCTCTCTGGCAGAGCCAACTGCGCACGCGTCGGAGGTGACACAGGAGGAAGACGACAGAGAAGTGGAGGATCCAGCCGAAGATAGAGGCGTCGCAGGATCGTGTTCTCGAGCTGCAGTGGGGATGCCCCCATCACTGCCAGAGAACTAATTTACATACCGGTAAAAAATGGTATTTCTAAGGAACGGTGCGGTGGAGATCACATCTAAAGGTAAGAGACGAATAGCCTTTCTAAAGGCTATTTCAACGTCTTATCCACAAAAAAAGAGGTTTTAATGGTAGAATCTAGAGATGAGCGAGTACTGTTCGGATCAGCCGATCCGAACAGCACGCTCCATAGAAATGATTGGATGCACCTGGTACTTCCGCTTTGACGCCGGCCAGCCGCTTAACCCCCTGCGTGCCGGCTACGTCAATTCATTTCTGTTATGTCAGTCCAGGTAGCTGCAACGGGGCTAAGGGATAGCAGTAGGGAATCTCGCCCTGCACTACTCCCACTAGCTATCCCGGTCCCTGCCTCACGGATGTGGGTCGGCTGTACTCAGGCTAAGCCTGACCCCGACAGCTCCTCTCTCACTGATACCGTAGGCCTAGAGGGAAATGGGAGAAGGAATGCCCTATAAGATCTCTAGGGACTGGAGACTAAAGGGGGTCTCCCCTAACGAACAAGTGAAGCTGCTACTGACAGGGACTGACAAGGGTGTGCGCTGACTAACAACACAAGCAGCACACAGGAAAAATGTGGGAAAGGATTCCCCCAAACCAATATGGGAAGGAACCTTACACTAGGAAACAAACACAGGGAAACTGAGTAGAAATCAAAGGATAAGGCAATTCACTCACACAGTCAATTATACACTGAGGGAGGATTGGTGAACACAGAAGGGAAAACACACAAACCAACTCGTTCACCCAAACCTCCCAAAAACCAACCACGGAACTTCCTCTATCCAAGATAACCACCTACTCCTCCTGCTAAGGCCTAGCTCTGTAAAAGCGACACTCAGCACAGAACCATGGGAGGCATGGGTTTAAATACAGAGTAGAGACCACTCCTCCCAGGTGCAAATGGGAAGACAGACTAATCAACCAGGAAATAAAGCTGCCTACCATCAGTGCGCACGTGCAAGTCAGAAGGTGTGCACCAATACCCACGACAGGACAACCCCGCAGCGCCAGGATGCCACCCCAGACACTGCGCAGCCAAAAACTCCCCAGGTAAGAAAAATAGAAAGTAATGAACCTAAATACTCCTAACAGGATCCTCCCCTCAAGGAGAAGACTCCGGATTCTCTAGGAGCATCCTTCTTCGGGAACTCCTTGTGGAATTTCTCCACGAGTCTGGGGGCTGACATATCTGACTCCAGAACCCAAGAATTATCCTCAGGACCGTATCCCTTCCATGCCACCAGATACCGTAGCTTCCCCCGAACATATTTGCTATCCAGAACTCGGGATATCTCATACTCCCCGGACTCAGAAACTGGTGGAACCTTAACTGGAGACGTTCCCTTCTTGGCCTTCTTTAACAAGGAGACATGGAACACCCGGTTTATCTTCCACCTTTTAGGTAGTTGCAGCTGCGCCGCCACTTCATTTACCATCTTGATGATCTTAAAAGGACCCACAAACCTGGGACCCAGCTTCTTGCTAGGAACCTTCAACCTGATATTCTTGGTGGACAACCAAACCATCTCACCAGGGAAGAACTGCAACTCTCCTCTCTTCCCAATGTGCATGCCAAGGGTCCCAGATCTTAACATATTTGTCATGTGTTCGTGCGGACCAACTTAACAGCTCTTCCAATCTGGCAATCTCGTGAATTGTGTTCTCCCACAATGCAAGCGGAGGAGCAAGGGTTTGTAACCAGTACCGCGGCACCAGGAGTTTGGCCGCTGCCAGAAGATGTGTGACTAGCAAGTCTATTGTCGGATTGTATGTCGCATTCGGTTGGTAAAGAAACAACGCTTCCGGCGTTAAATCGATGGGTGTGCCGGTAATCCTTTCAATTTTCTCAGCGATAGCCTCCCAGAATTCTGCTATTATCGGACAGTCCCACCAAATGTGTAGGTAGGAACCTACATGTTTTAGGCACCTCCAACATAATGGATTGTCACTAAGTCCACGTCTGACCAGTCCCTCTGGGGATCTGTACCACCTCGACAGGATCTTAAAGGAATTTTCTTTTAGCCGAACACAGGTGGAGAAGCCTTGAGAGTTGCGTAAAGCACGATCAACTTCCTCTTGAGACAACATTATATTCAGGTCTTTCTCCCAGGTGGTCATATAGGCCGGTTTATAGCTGGAAGGAGGAGATATAAACCTGTGCAGGAGCGAGGAGACTTTCCGTAACATCTTTGTCTGAGATGTTAGCAGCTTCTCAAAGGGAGTCAGTTGAACTCTTAAGTTTGGGGAATCATTCAATTTGTTGAGAATAAATCTGACGTGTTCTTTATGAAGGAAAGAGCACCGTGGGAGCTGAGGTATGGATGTCGGGTCTGTCGTGATCTGTTTCAGGTCTTCATCCCACAGATCTCTCAAGCTAAGTGCGCGGAGTGAATTCCATACTGATGCGTATTGGCGATGCTGATCCCCCAAATAAGAAGGCAACAGTGCTACTGGTAAAAGGGGGGACGGTTCCGGGGCCAGAGTCGGACCCAACATCTTCCAGATTTCAAAGGCACCCCTGAACATCGGATTTTTGGTGTCTGGGTGAGAGGGCGTCTTCCTGGGGAGCCACAAATCGTTAAGTTGAGTGGGGGAGAGAGTAATCGTAGAGACTGTGATTGGAAAGAGTAGATGGGCCCACCAACGAAGTTGAGTCGTTCGATAATACAGCTGGGCGTCCGGCAGCCCAATCCCACCTTGAGATCTAGGTTTGACTAAAAGAGACCAAGCTAGTCTGGGAGGTTTATGACTCCATATGAATTTGGTGAATATACAGCGTAGGGTCTTGAAGAAGTCTTTGGGCAGGTAGATGGGGAGCATGCTGAGTTTATATGTAAGTTTAGGAAACAAGTAAGTTTGGATAAGCGTTTTTCTCCCAAACCAGGACAGAGGTAGATGTTGGTAGGAATCTAAGTCCTTCTTAAATTGGGCCAGCAAGGGGTGAAAGTTCTTCATATAGAGATCTTCAAGTCTGGGAGTAAGGTGAACCCCCAGGTACTTGATAGAAGAGGTCGCCCATTGGAACGGAGTACTAGCCTTCAAGGCTTCTGCTCTTTTTTGAGGCAAAGAAACGTTCAGGATTTCTGACTTCTCCAAATTCGCCTTATATCCGGATAGATTCCCATATTCCGACAACACCACTGCAATCCGGGGAAGGGCAACCTCAGGGTTTGTGACCACAAAAAGAACGTCATCCGCGAAAGCCGTAGCTGACGTGTAAGTGCTTCCAGACTGCATCCCTTGAATATTCGAATCCTTCCTGATCCTCGATAGGAGTGTCTCCAGAACAAGAACAAATAATGTTGGGGACAATGGGCATCCCTGTCTGGTTCCATTCCGTATCTGGAAGGCGTCCGACAGGGTCCCGTTCACCTTAAGCCTGGCATAAGGATTGTTGTATAAGGTGAAGATGGCATCCACAAACGAAGAGGGAAACTTGAACTTCAGTAGAGTTGCTCTCATGAAATCCCAAGAGACCCTGTCGAACGCCTTTTCCGCATCCACTCCCAAAAGGAGTAACGGCACATTCTCTTTCCTTGCCTTATATATCAGTGGGAGAAGGCGTGCGGTGTTATCCTTTCCTTCACGACCAATAATAAAGCCCGACTGTTCCGGGTCTACCAGTTCAGGTATCAGTGGTTTCATTCTCAATGCAAGGACCTTGGCCCATATTTTTAGATCTAGATTCAGCAAGGAGATGGGTCTATAATTGCCACAAGAGGTGAGGTCTCGTCCCTCTTTAGGAATTAACGCTATGTGTGCCTCAAGAGTTTGGGATGGCAAGGAGGCTCCAGTCAGGAGAGTGTTGCACATCCTTGCCAAATGAGGGATCAGAATGGATTTGAACTTGACATAGTAGATTAATGGCAGACCATCCGGTCCTGGGCTCTTTCCCGCAGGAAAACTGTCAAGGACTTCTACTAATTCCTCATGAGAGATAGGGTCCATCAGTGAGTCTGTTTGTTCAGGTGATAATTCCGGTAAGGCTAAGTTGTCTAGGAAAGCAGTTACTAAAGTATTCCTATCTGAACGTAGGCAAGGATCGGTCTGAGCGTCAAGGTTGTACAAAGTCGAATAAAACTTCACAAATTCATTCGCAATCTCTGAAGTGATAGATGTGGAGGTGTTATTCCCAACACGAATATTCGCTATATACGATTTTTGTTTAGCTTTGTGAATGAGTGAGGACATAAGTCGACTACCCTTGTTTCCGTGGGCATAAATCAGCTTACGAGAATGCAGATGATGTTTAGCGGCCTTCTTGTTCAGTAGATCCAGTAATGCTTCTCTGTATGCTGTGAGCTCTTCCATAGAAGCAGTGGCCGAGGTTCGTTTATGTTGCCGTTCCAAGCGTGCAATATTATTCAACACGGAATCTAGCGCTTGTTGTTCGGTTTTCTTCGCTTTCGCCGCAATGGAGATAAGGACACCTCTAATATACGCCTTGTGTGCCTCCCATATCATTGGAGGGGCAACATCAGGTGTGGTGTTAGAAGTAAAGTAGTCCTTCAGATGCCGTTCAAGTGAATCGAGATTCTCTGGCGAGTCAAGGAGCGATTCGTTGAGACGCCACGTCCATTGTCCTTTCGGAACTCGTTTAAGGCAGAGGGACAGTGACACAGGCGAATGGTCGGATACCGTGATGGAGCCAATCTTTGCCTCTGAGGTGAGGGGAAATAACTCTTTGGAGACGAATAAATAATCGATGCGGTGATAGGTTTTTGCTGTTGGAGAATAGAAGGTATAGTCTCGGTCTTTTGGATGATGCGAGCGCCAGGTGTCTATCAGATTCAGATCTTGAAGAGCTCTATGTATTGCACCAATCGATCTCTGGGAGAGAAGAGCTTTAGAGGTGGAAGAATCTAAGAGGCAGTTCAGGGCTACATTGAAGTCTCCGCCAAGGATCAAGTGTCCTTCTGTGAAAAGGCTAAGGGATTGCAGCGTGGCCACTAACCAGGATGTCTGGTTCTTGTTAGGTGCATATAGAGAGGCAAATGTGTACGGGATCGTTGCTATCGAGCCTTTTACAAAGAGCGCCCTGCCATCCGGGTCTGCATATTGTGTCTTACATATAAATGGCACATTCGTGTAAAATAAAATAGAGACTCCCTTCGAGGCTGAGGTGGGGTGGGTGCTGTGGAAACATTGGGAGAAGGACTTCACCGGTAGGTAGGGGATCTTGGTCCCCTTGAAGTGAGTTTCTTGGAGGAACGCTACGTCCGTTTTCCATTTACGGAGCAGACTCAGCACCGAATGTCGCTTGTTCGGGGAGTTGAAACCGTTTACGTTGAGTGTGACACAGCGTAAAAGAGCATCAATCTGTGAGGTAGGTATAGCCATCGTCACTATAAAATGATAAACGGAACCTGAGATACAATAGAAGAGGCTTGGGAAGTGACTGAAGTGGAAGTGAGAGGGGGAAGGAAATGCAAGAGAAAATGCAATATATATTAACAACAAACTACGTAGTCTCTTACAATATAGGTTGATTAATAGCAGTAATACGATATAAATAAATACGTGTACGTAAGGGACACTAAATGTCCACGCCCTTATGGTAAACTAAAGACAGCTACATGAAGAACATGGTCAAGGTATGCGTAAGAGTATTGAGAGCGTGAGGCAACGCTCAGGGGACCCCGCACATGGATCCAAATCAATGTGGAGCTGAAGTAAGGGGAGTTCGAACAAACATTTAACTGTAGCAAACTAAGTCAGGATCAGGATATTACAATCGTGCGGGTACCCCGGAGGTTACCGTCTAGCTCGGAGTGCAGTGAAATAACAATAAAACAGCATTTAAGCAGCAACAAGTATCCTGTAAGACAGAAAGATAATACAATAAACCAGTGTCATTGCAGCCCCTCTCACTGTTCAGAGTCCTGCAAGCGTGCATGCTGTTTTTTAGCTCTTGGAGACTTATAACGACCAGGGGTGTGAGGCGGGTCACCAGCAGTAAACATCTGGTCAGGATCTTGGTCCCCCGGAAATGGCAACCAGGAGGGGACTTGTATAGGTGGTACGCCTAGCACTGCCCAGATAGGATCCAAGTCCTTGGGTGTAAAAACATTATATCTCCTGCCATTCTTTAGGATAGATAGGCCAAACGGGAACAACCATGCATATTGGATGTTACGTGCTTTCAGAACGTCTAGTAGAGGACGTAGCATTCGCCTTTTTTGCAACGTGACAGGCGAAAGGTCCTGAAAGATTTGCAATTGTGCTCCATCATATGACAAGTCTTTCTTATCCCTGGCTGACTTCAGTATTTCTGAGGTGTGAGCTGAGGAGGTGAGACCACAAATTACATCCCTAGGAGGATCTCTATCATCAGGTCGAGGTCTGATTGCTCTATGTACTCTCTCGATATCTATCTTCCCAGCCCTCTCCTCGTCAAGAAGTGATTTGAAAACAGAGCTGACTATCTCCTGTAGAGACTCAGGAGGGTATTTTTCAGGGATCCCCCTAATACGAACATTCCTTCGTCTATTCCTGTTTTCAAGATCCTCCAGAAGTAAATATGTTTTATTAAAGTGTTCAGAATGAGCATCTACTTTATGAGTTAAGGCGGAGGCGGCTTTCTGCGACTTCGTCTGTTTCACCTCCAGGGTGTCAACTCTTTTACCCAGAGCTTTCATGTCAGCGCGAAGTTCTGCGATTTCTGAGAGTACAGGGACTAGCGCGTGAAATAGGGCTTCCTTCAAAAATCCCTGAGTTATAACTGTGGAATCACTATTCTGGTCTAGGGTCTCATCCTCCGAGTCAGGAGCATATGCCTCTGAGGTGGTGCTTTGTGAGGGCTGCGCCTTGTGGGGTAGAATAGCGCGCGCAGCGTTCTGTTTTTTCAAAAACTTCTGCATGTCAGCCGTAGGAACAGGGGACTTCAGTTGTGATGAAGGGTCAGGGGGCCTGTCCTTCCCAATCTTAACCATGTCAAAATGCAGTAGACTAATAAACCGTGGAGTAGTGTCCCAGTGTAGAGTTAGAAGCACATGTTATGCAGCAGTGGAGTGCAGTCAACTTAAGGGTTAATGTCCAAAAAGAAAGGCACTGTCCCTGAAGAAGTACACCAGAGTTGGAGGGGAGACAACGTAGGTGCTGGAGGGAGGATGAGGGAAGGAAGGGTGTCCAGAGGGTGAGACCAGGTAGTATGAGGAGCTTCCCTGATGTTTGTGTAGATGCTCAGCACTCTACTACCTGGGCCCTACTAGTCACTTCTTAGATGGAGGGAAATGGCGGAGTAAGGGGGAGGGGTGGGAAAGACGGCACACGGAGAGAGGGAGAGAGAGGGCTGGTACACTTAGCTGCAGGCAGGTGATGATGTTCCCTCCGGAGTATCCCGGTGCACTGAGGAGAAAGATCCACCCTGTTGAGGCAGGCTGCCGAGATGCGGTGGTGGAGAGCTCTACCGTAGGAGAAGCAGGAAGGCAGGAAGGGTCCGGCGCTTGTAAGGATCCAACACCCGTAGCAGCGATAAGGCCTCGCCGGAAGTAAGTGTCCGCGGCAAGGCGTCCGAGGCGGGTCGGGTAGCGAGACTCCACAGACCGCAATGTCAAGCCGGGTGCAGTCGTGAGAAACCAGCGTATGTGCCGCAGGAAAGGTAAGTCTCTCTCAGCAGGCGAGTGAGCACGGGAGCGGATGTGGGTAGTGCAGCTCAGTCTGTAAGATGGCGGGCGGCTCCGAGAAGCGTGGTAGGCCGCACAACGGAGTTACCACTTCTTGGGGATGGATCTCTCAAAATCACTCCAGAGTGAGCCAACAGGGGTTGGGGGGAAATCCCTTCTAGTAGGTCTAATGAAAAGTGGCACCAGAGAGGCAGATGGATGTAGATTTCTCGCCAGTTTTGGCGGAGCTCCTGAGGAGAACGTCTGGTCGCCTCAACGGTTAAGCCACGCCCCCCCAACTCTCCTCTCTTCCGATCCGCCTGGACCTTAGCCTGGTGCGACGCCCGCACCAGATTCTCTCGGATACGGGACCATACCCCTTGCAGCTTTTTAGAAAATAGCTCCTCCTCCGGAACTGGGGAAGAAATGGAAGAAAATACTCCGAAAACAGGATGTCTACCACCGGAGCAAAAAAAAAGGTGTGGTACCTGTGGCATTGGAATCATGGTTGTTTAGGGAAAATTCTGCCAGGGGGAGAAAGGCAGCCCAATTATTCTGGTTCTCTCGAACAAAACACCTCAAAAACTGTTCCACATCCTGATTCTTCCTCTCTGTTTGTCCGTTAGACTCTGGGTGAAACCCGGAGGAAAACGACAGTGTAACTCCCAACCTGCTGCAAAAAGCCCGCCAGAATTTAGCCACAAATTGCGGTCCCCTGTCCGAAACGATATCCTCAGGAAGACCATGCAACCTTACAATTTCTTTAATAAACGCCTCTGATAGTGTCTTGGCACATGGCAGCCTGGAAAACGGGATCAAATGGCACATTTTCGTGAAGCGGTCAACGACTACCCAAATGACTGTGAAACCCTTAGACACCGGAAGGCCCGTGATGAAATCCATAGACAAATGAGTCCAAGGTGCCTTAGGAGGTTCCAATGGATGTAGAAGACCGTGGGGACGGGTATGCGACGCCTTGGCTCTTGCACAGACCGAACAATTTTGAACAAACTGCAAGACATCCTTACTCCACCCTGGCCACCAAAAATTCCTAGACACCAATCTCATGGTCTCTGAAACCCCCGGGTGACCAGCAAGAACCGACTCGTGACACTCCCTCAGGAGACTTTGTCGGAGAGTAGTTGGGACAAAAAGCTTGTTTCTAGGTATCTTGGAAGGTGCAGCGTGTTGCGCTTCGATCAAGGCCTTCTCCAATTTCGCGCCCAATACTGCTACCACCACTCCATCCCCAAGAATAGTGGCAGGCGCCTCTCGTTCCTCCTCAGTCGACATATACCGGGATAAAGCATCAGCCTTAACATTCTTTGAACCCGGCACATAAGTCACGGTAAAATGGAACCGCGCAAAAAATAGAGCCCATCTGGCCTGCCGTGCATTTAATCTCTTCGCCGACCCAAGATAAACCAAATTCTTGTGGTCAGTAAATACCTGGACTGGCCTTCTAGCCCCCTCCAGGAAATGACGCCAATGTTCGAACGCTAGTTTTATTGCCAGTAGTTCCCTATCTCCGATGTCATAATTCCGTTCAGAGGCAGAGAATTTCTTAGAAAAGAAGGCACAGGGATGTGTACCCTCCTCGAACTCCTGAGAAAGTACTGCTCCCACCCCCACCGAGGAGGCATCCACCTCCACTCGGAAGGCCAACCTCTCATCCGGCTGTCTCAAAATGGGAGCGGACGAGAATCGCTTCTTCAGTTCTTCAAACGCAGCTAGCGCCTCTGGCGACCACTTAGCACAGTCAGCCCCCTTCTTAGTCAAGTCCGAGATAGGTTTCACAACCTCAGAAAATCCCTTGATAAACTGGCGATAATAGTTGGAGAACCCCAAGAACCGTTGGACCGCCTTTAGGTTCTCGGGTCGCAGCCACTCCAAGACTGCCCTGACCTTCTCAGGGTCCATCTCGAATCCCTTTTCCGATAGGATATAGCCAAGGAAACATAATTTATTGACCGCGAACACACATTTCTCCAGCTTAGCACTTAATTGGTTAACCCTCAGGAGATCTAAAACCTCTCTCACTCTCTCCCAATGAGTCTCCAAATCCGGGGTGTAAATGAGTATATCGTCCAGATAGACCACAACCCCGCTCCCTATGACGGCACTTAGTACATCATTAATAAAATTCTGAAAAAACGCAGGCGCATTGGTTAGACCGAAAGGCATCACAAGATTCTCAAAGTGTCCTAGGGGTGTGTTAAACGCTGTTTTCCACTCATCCCCCTTCTTGATTCTCAGCAAGTTATACGCCCCACGTAAATCTATTTTACTAAACCAGCGAGCTCCCGTAATCTGGCTGAATAGATCCGAGATCAACGGGATGGGATAGGGATTCCGCACCGTGATTTTGTTAATCTCCCTAAAATCCAAACAAGGGCGCAACCCTCCATCTTTCTTCTTTACAAAGAAAAACCCCACTGCTACTGGGGACTTAGATGGGCGAATATGCCCCACCTCTAGACTCCCCTCAATATACTCTTTGAGCGCCTCCCTCTCCGGAATAGTGAGATTGTACAACCGTGTCTTGGGTAACACTGCATTTGGTATAAATTTAATCGAGCAATCATAGGTGCGATGTGGTGGTAATGTCTTGGCTGCCCTTTCCTCAAAGACCTCCCTGAACTCACATATTTCTTGAGGCAAATTGTCTATAGACAAAGACATAACGGATATGGGCAGACATCGACCATTACACCCCTGCCCCCAAGAAACTACTGACTCGGTCTCCCAGTTGATAATAGGGTTATGCTGCTTCAGCCAGGGCCACCCCAAAACTACTTGTGCTGGTAATTTAGACAACAAGAACAAGTCAATCTCTTCCCTGTGGCCACCCACAATAAACTCCAGACCCTCCACCTGTTTGGAGATGACAGCTTGCTGTAGAGGGGTCTTATCAATAGCCCACACCGGTATCTGAGACTTCAAGACCAAAGGACTCACCCTTAATTGCTCACAAAACTCTGAGTCAATAAGGTTGACTGCCGAACCACAATCAACCAAAATCCGGCACTTCTGCCCATTTACCCTTCCTTCAAGGGTCAACCCGGCAGTCTGAGTACAGGAAACATACACACCTCCCTCCTTAGTAGGTTTTCTCCCTTTACCCTCAATAGACCTGGGGTTATTACTCTCCTTGGCGAACCATTCTCTGGAGGGGCATACCCTTGCTACATGTCCCATCCCTCCACACACAAAACAGCGTACTGTGCGGGACCCTTCACTCTTGGGTCTAGCACTTCGCACAGTGGCCCCAATCTGCATGGGTTGGTCCCCCGGGTCCTCTCTAAAAACAGAGAATTGAGGAGGGCTAAGCCCCCCAGGACTCTTGTCTCCACGCTCCCGGAGGCGCCGTCCAACTCTAATTGCCAGCTGCATGGCCTCATCTAGATCTCCCGGAACAGGGTGAGAAACTAGATGGTCTTTAACCTGGTCCGAGAGCCCTGTCTCAAACTGACTAAGTAGAGCGGGGTCATTCCAGTGTACTTCTGCTGCCCACCTACGAAACTCTATGCAATATTTCTCTATAGCGTGATCCCCTTGCACCACACGTCGTAGGTTATACTCAGCCGTGCGTACCCTGTCTGGGTCGTCATACAGTAACCCCATTGTGGAGAAAAACGCCTCTACAGTTAGTAAGCAAGCTAAGTCGCCTGGTAACGAATGTGCCCAGATGAGGCGATCATCTCTCAATAAAGTAATAATAATCCCAACTCTCTGTACCTCAGAACCGGAGGAAAACGGCCGTAGCCGGAAATACAAAAGACAGTCCTTTTGAAATCGGAAAAAATCTGACCTCTTACCTCGGAAGGGTTCAGGTAAGCTGACTTTTGGCTCCAGAGGCCGACCCACAGGGGCGCTACTCACCTGCCTCTGTATGCCCTCCACCTGAGAGGCTGTGTGTTGAGCCAACTGCTGTAACTGAGATACGCCAGAAGCTTGGATGGCATCCATTCGTAGCTTGATCCCCTCCATCTCAGTGGAAATCTGCTGCACCGCCTGGTACAACTGTTTCAGGTCCGTCATAATGCAAACGAACCTTTTTTTTTTTTTTTTTTTTTTACCGGCTGAGTGTACTGTTATGTCAGTCCAGGTAGCTGCAACGGGGCTAAGGGATAGCAGTAGGGAATCTCGCCCTGCACTACTCCCACTAGCTATCCCGGTCCCTGCCTCACGGGTGTGGGTCGGCTGTACTCAGGCTAAGCCTGACCCCGACAGCTCCTCTCTCACTGATTCCGTAGGCCTAGAGGGAAGTGGGAGAAGGAATGCCCTATAAGACCTCTAGGGACTGGAGACTAAAGGGGGTCACCCCTAACGAACAAGTGAAGCTGCTACTGACAGGGACTGACAAGGGTGTGCGCTGACTAACAACACAAGCAGCACACAGGAAAAATGTGGGAAAGGATTCCCCCAAACCAATATGGGAAGGAACCTTACACTAGGAAACAAACACAGGGAAACTGAGTAGAAATCAAAGGATAAGGCAATTCACTCACACAGTCAATTATACACAGAGGGAGGATTGGTGAACACAGAAGGGAAAACACACAAACCAACTCGTTCACCCAAACCTCCCAAAAAACCAACCACGGAACTTCCTCTATCCCAGATAACCACCTACTCCTCCTGCTAAGGCCTAGCTCTGTAAAAGCGACACTCATCACAGAACCATGGGAGGCATGGGTTTAAATACAGAGTAGAGACCACTCCTCCCAGGTGCAAATGGGAGGACAGACTAATCAACCAGGAGATAAAGCTGCCTACCATCAGTGCGCACGTGCAAGTCAGAAGGTGTGCACCAATACCCACGACAGGACAACCCCGCAGCGCCAGGATGCCACCCCAGACACTGCGCAGCCAAAAACTCCCCAGGTAAGAAAAATAGAAAGTAAAGAACCTAAATACTCCTAACAATTTCTATGTGAGCGTGCTGTTCGGATCGGCTGATCTGAACAGTACTCGCTCATCTCTAGTAGAATCCCTTTAATCAGCAAAATACAATTAACAGACCTGATAACTGGTAAATAAACAGCTCAGAAATACAAGCTGCACCGAGCACTCAGCTCCCCCTCCCCTCCTGAGAGCAGGGAGCTACATCACTTGTCCTGGGCGGAGAGATAAGATCATCCCCAGGTCCGTGGTTATGGAAACGCTGTGTAAACAATGAAGTGAATATTCTCAGATAGCAGCCAAACAAAGCAGTTTTACTGAAGCAGTGTATTTAGGAAAAGTCTTAAATCCACATAAACTAGCAGTATAGATAGGATCCTTGAGATGGGACAACCCCTTTAATGTTTGCGGGACAAATTGTTCTTCAGAATGGAACCATTTATTATTCTGTACGATGTACTGGGAAGCTGGTAAAAAAAAATCAGAACGGGGAGGAATTGGAGTAAGGGTGCATTCACACGGAGTAACGTGCCGCGTGACCTGGCACGTATACGCCGTGTGAGATTTTGAGCGCCGTATACGCTCCCATTGATTTCAATGGGAGTTAGTCTCGTATACGCCGCGTTATTTTGCAGCCGTGATTTTGCGGTATGTAGACTGGGCGTTTTCAGACACAGGGATACCCCTTTAGATCTTTAATTGATGACCCATCCTAAGGAATTCTGGAATACCCCCCTTCATTTGGAATCCCAATAGGGATTGGGGTAAGGTGAGTGATGGTGTTCTCCAAACAGCGCTTCCGAATATGTTGCCGAATAAATGTGCCTGCTTATACAGTTCCTCCATAGTTTCTGTTTGTGTTCTTTGCTGTATCCATTATATGTACAGCACACTAGGTGCAGGTATATGGCGGATTATATGCGCTATCTATATGCGGTATGGATTCATGGCCGGCATGGTTCCCCTCTCATACTCAGAATGAAGATTACATCTCACACCTTGTTCTCAGGCTTGAACTTTCTACTATCAGATTATATCCGCAATACATCTGGTCTGAATTATGGAAAACATATGGCGGTGATCATCATCATCATCATCCTGCGGCCACTAGGGAAGATATTACTGTTACTATCAATGTAACATCAGACTGGACTGACTACAGTCACATAAATGCTGTTTCCTCAAAACAATATTTAAGGACAATAGATGTGACCCTGGCACCAAGGCCTGCAAACCGAGAACGACCTGGTGGACGGGTCACTGGTGGGAGAGAGATGGCAGGTCTAGGTAAGTGTATACATGGAATTGCCAGTTAAAGGAAGATTACCATCTTAGATACAACATATGCCGTATAAGTCTAATGATGTGGGTCTCAACTTTAAGACTCAAGAAGACGGGTTTCACATCAAGAGGAGAGCTGGCTGAGCATACAAGGCTTTCCCTATTCTCCAAGCATGCTGACCCAAATAAGATAAGATAAGATAAGATATTCCTTTAATAGTCCCACAATGGGGAAATTTCAGTGATACAGTTTCATAGATGGTACAGTAGTATATAACAAGAGAGAAACACATAGAAGCTCATGGCAGATAGAGAAATCCTAGGAATCATAGCAACTAAAAAAGAAAGAAACACAGACATACTGCAGGATCATTTAGTTCTCTGTGCAGATTGATGTTAATAATAATAATTATAATAATAATAATAATAATACAGCCGACTTGGTTGTAGGACACGAGGAGGGGGGTCACAGCATGTGGATATAACAAGCAGAAATTTTTGCAGAGGTGGGGGACATATGCAGCTATCATGATAACATGTGGCAGTTCCTTTGGTAGGTGGTGAGATCTCCTGCTCACAGCTGATAGTTCGGTATCTTGCATCAGCACTATTGTCCTTTTAACCACAAAAAATGCCCCAAATGTCCTTCATCACAAGCCCTCCTCCTCCTCCTCCTCCTTACCACAGTGTTCTACTGCCCCAAGGAAGTCAGAGACCATCCAGGTATACATGGTGCTGCTCTCTTGCTAAGCTTCCATAACTCCTGGGGTAGGTGGGTGATGGTAGGTTCCCAGGTTGTAACAGTGTCCCACGTGTCCACAGTAATAGAAAGAAATACCAGTCAGCTGTAGCATCTTCACACATCAGCAATTGACGCCAGAAATCATCTCCTTGAACGAAGAAGTCCGCATTTCCATGTAGGTTTCTCTTCCATGCCGCATGTTGAGCCATGCTGTCCTAGCTGGGGGGATGGTAACAGGCACATGTGGAAACCAGCTGAACCAGGTCTTGAGTCCATGCTTTACAATGGAAACAAAAGGAACAAAAAACTCCACAGGGTCTTCCATTCGATTTATAGTTGCTAAATTCATAGTGCTAGATTGCTTGGTTACCGGATTCTTGAAGATATAGAGAAAAAGAGTGAAAAGGAAAGAAAAAGTTTGCTCCCAGCTTGGAGCACTGCATCAAAGGCAGCCAGCCTCTCAGGGGGCAGCGCCAAAAAAAAAAAAATAAAAAAAAATAAAGGTCCTTTAATGATAAGCTGATGACAAGGATGTCTACAAACCAGCTGTGGTCCTGTTCAAAGTAAGTATTTGATTCCTCTCTAGCATTACATCTTTCTTATTTAAATCAATAGACTGTTATGGGGATATTGTCGCTCTTTAGGGAGAGACCACCTTGTAGGTGTGTGGAGTCTTACAAAGCCCTTTTCGCTCCACTGCGGGGGATTATGGGAAGACTATGCATATATGTTTCCCAAAATGTAAATAGGGACACAGTGCCTCTGTATGCTACACTCTATGGGAAGCTCCCTTGAACATCATGTCCAACTTTCCAACAAGCCTTTATTGCAAATGATGCAGGATTTTGCCAAGTCAGTATCATCCCAACTGTGGACGGCCGTTTCGATCTGATTGGATCTCATCAGCACAGCCTAGGGAGAACTGACTTGGCAGAGGTGAGAGACACTCTTTCCCTATTTACATCTTGAAATACATATTTGCATATTCTTCCCATAATCTCCCACAGTGGAGCGAAAAGGGCTTTGTAAGACTCCACACACCTACATGGTGGTCTCTCCCTAAGGAGTGACAATATCCCATAATCTGGTCTAGAACTCTCTCACCTCTGCCAAAAAAAGAAATGCTAGGCCTAAAAACCGCATGTACAAAAAGTAACCTGAAAATTAGGGTTGAGCAATCAGGATTGGAAAAGATCGGATTCTGATCGGCGCCCAAGCAAATTTCACGATCAAGATCGGTTGGAAAATGATCGGAAATTGGATTTTGAAATCTCAAGATCGGCTCAACCCTAAAAGTGACTTTTAGTATAGAGAAGCATTGACTAGGGTTGAGCGATCAGAATCGGAAAAGATCAGATTCTGATCGGTGATCGAGCAAATTTCACGATCGGGATCGGCTGGAAATCTGATTTTAAAATCAATCCTAAAATCTCAAGATCGGCTGAACGCTACTGAAAATGTGTCTGGTGCTGAACCAGGGTCAATGGTCCGTCCAGAAGAGGGTAAAGATGTATACGCATCTCTAGAGTAATGGATCCACCTCGTGAATCTGCATCTATCTCAAAAACTGGCCATATTATACTAGCCCTCGTCTCATGGGCCGCACATCCTTGGCCATTTCCCCATTCATTGTGGCCGCAATAGGGGGGTTAAGGGATCGCCATTTTCGAGAGCGAGGCAGGTCCCATCTGTATCTAAGATAACAGTGCCCATGTAAATATTCTGATCCCTTTCCATCCTCCAAAAACATACTTCTAAGTCTACTAACCGGTTAAAAAGACGCCGCACTCCTTTCACCCCCGTAGCTCCAAACTTCTGGTTCTCATTACACGCTCGAGACCTCGGAGATGTTTGATAGATTTGCGGCTGTCTAAAAATGTACAACATTTTGCAAATTTTATTTTCCTTCTCCCTGGAGCTTGTACTCAGATTAACGTCAAAGCATCTTATACCTGCTCCAAAAATCAATCCGACACCACCGTGGGTCCCATTGTGACCACGGACCCATCTGGATGGAGTTTGTCTGTTTCTTAAATTTTTGGATTTGGTTTCATCTTCCCGTTCCAAAACATTCTGGTAACATTACCAGTATCCCATGAAGGAAAGCTTGTATGTTTACATGGGGAGAGAAGAATCTGATCTACGAGGAGGAGAGGACATTGTGGTCGAAGGAGAAGATCTACGATAGAACAATGGATTCCACTCAACCTTGTCGATTTGGTTGCCGTAAAAATCAGAGTTATTGGCAGAAAGATCTGTAAGGGTAAAGGTCACTTACAGCCAGATATATAGTCACACGAGGTGTTAACGTTCCCCAAAACCCTTTTATGTATCCAGAATTTCAAGCTTGTGTCTGCGCTCCGCAGGATCAGAAATAGGACGACAATTGCCAAAAAAGAACATAAAAAATACATTTTTTTTCCATATTTCCAATCAGAGTGTTTCAGGATAGAATCACTCAGACATTTCATGTGTCGCCATTTGTAAGTCCTAGAGACAGGACGTTCCTCTTATTGGCCAATTACGTCTCGCACAAGTGTCTATAGAAAACCTAATAAAATGAGCCGCAGTACACGGTTATTTCACATCTAGAGTCATGGCCAGCATACCGCGTCCATGATCCACCTGGTGTTTGTGAAAATTGTTGTGTTATTGTGTTTTATCCAGTCCTGACAAGAGTCCATAATATAGACATGTGAGAAGAGAAGAGGGAGTGGGGTCAAAGGGGCACGTGAGGACTGAAATATGGCCAAACAAATGTATAGATAGATAGAAAAATAGAACAATAGAAATATAGATGGATAGATAGATAGATAGATAGATAGATAGATGGATGGATGGATGGATGGATGGATGGATGGATGGATGGATGGATGGATGGATAGATAGATAGATAGATAGATAGATAGATAGATAGATAGATAGATAGATAGATAGATAGATAGATAGATGAATAGATATGAGAGAGAGAGATAGATAGATAAATAAATAGATGGATAGATAGATAGATAGATAGATAGATAGATAGATAGATGAATAGATATGAGATAGATAGATGGATAGATAGATAGATAGATAGATAGATATGAAATAGATAGATAGATAGATAGATATGAGATAGATAGATAGATAGATAGATAGATAGATGATAGATAGATAGATAGATAGATAGATAGATAGATAGATAGGAGATAGATAGATAGATAGATAGATAGATAGATAGACATTAGATAGATAGATATGAGACAGATAGATAGATAGATAGATAGATATTAGATAGATAGACAGATAGATAGATAGATAGATAGATAGATATTAGATAGGTAGATAAGATACAGATAATATAGATAGATAATAGATAGATAGATACAGACAGACAGACAGACAGACAGACAGACAGACAGACAGACAGACAGACAGACAGACAGATAGATAGATAGATAGATAGATAGATAGATAGATACAGTGGGGCAAAAAAGTATTTAGTCAGTCACCAATAATGCAAGTTCCACCACTTAAAAAGCTGAGAGGCGTCTGTAATTTACATCATAGGTAGACCTCAACTATGAGAGACAAAATGAGAAAACAAATCCAGAAAATCACATTGTCTGATTTTGTAAGATTTTTTTTGCAAATTATGGTGGAAAATAAGTATTTGGTCAGTAACAAAATTTCATCTCAATACTTTGTTATATATCCTTTGTTGGCAATGACAGAGGTCAAACGTTTTCTGTAAGTCTTCACAAGGTTGGCACACACTGTTGTTGGTATGTTGGCCCATTCCTCCATGCAGATCTCCTCTAGAGCAGTGATGTTTTGGGGCTGTCACTTGGCAACACGGACTTTCAACTCCCTCCAAAGGTTTTCTATGGGGTTGAGATCTGGAGACTGGCTCGGCCACTCCAGGACCTTGAAATGCTTCTTACAAAGCCACTCCTTCGTTGCCCTGGCGGTGTGCTTTGGATCATTGTCATGTTGAAAGACCCAGCCACGTTTCATCTTCAATGCCCTTGCTGATGGAAGGAGGTTTGCACTCCAAATCTCACGATACATGGCCCCATTCATTCTTTCATGTACCCGGATCAGTCGTCCTGGCCCCTTTGCAGAGAAACAGCCCCAAAGCATGATGTTTCCACCCCCATGCTTTACAGTAGGTATGGTGTTTGATGGATGCAACTCAGTATTCTTTTTCCTCCAAACACGAAAAGTTGTGTTTCTACCAAACAGTTCCAGTTTGGTTTCATCAGACCATAGGACATTCTCCCAATACTCTTCTGGATCATCCAAATGCTCTCTAGCAAACTTCAGACGGGCCCGGACATGTACTGGCTTAAGCAGTGGGACACGTCTGGCACTGCAGGATCTGAGTCCCTGGCGGCGTAGTGTGTTACTGATGGTAGCCTTTGTTACATTGGTCCCAGCTCTCTGCAGTTCATTCACTAGGTTCCCCCGCGTGGTTCTGGGATTTTTGCTCACCGTTCTTGTGATCATTTTGACCCCACGGGGTGAGATTTTGCGTGGAGCCCCAGATCGAGGGAGATTATCAGTGGTCTTGTATGTCTTCCATTTTCTAATTATTGCTCCCTCAGTTGATTTCTTCAATCCAAGCTGGTTGCCTATTACAGATTCAGTCTTCCCAGCCTGGTGCAGGGCTACAATTTTGTTTCTGGTGTCCTTGGACAGCTCTTTGGTCTTCACCATAGCGGAGTTTGGAGTCTGACTGTTTGAGGGTGTGCACAGGTGTCTTTTTATACTGATAACAAGTTTAAACAGGTGCCATTACTACAGGTAATGAGTGGAGGAAAGAGGAGACTCTAAAGAAGACGTTACAGGTCTGTGAGAGCCAGAAATCTTGATTGTTTGTAGGTGACCAAATACTTATTTTCCACCATAATTTGCAAATGAATTCTTACAAAATGAGACAATGTGATTTTCTGGATTTTTTTTCTCATTTTGTCTCTCATAGTTGAGGTCTACCTATGATGTAAATTACAGACGCCTCTCATCTTTTTAAGTGGTGGAACTTGCACTATTGGTGACTGACTAAATACTTTTTTGCCCCACTGTAGATTAGATAGGAGATGATAGATAGATAGATAGATAGATAGATAGATAGATAGATAGATAGATAGATAGAAGATAGATAGATAGATAGATAGATAGATAGATAGATGATAGATAGATAGATAGATAGGAGATAGATAGATAGATGATAGATAGATAGATAGATAGATAGATAGATAGATAGATAGATAGGAGATAGATAGATAGATAGATAGATAGATAGATAGGAGATAGATAGATAGATAGATAGATAGATAGATAGATAGATTAGATGATAGGTAGATAGATAGATAGATAGATAGATAGATAGATAGATAGATAGATAGATGATAGATATCTGTGTGAAATGGATATCTATGTATACCATGTATAACACATACTGTATAATAAGATACATAAAGCATACATTTACAAGTGAGACAGTCTCAGACTCCTCTTGGGTTTGAAGACATTTACACAATTATTCTGGACTTGCATTTCTTCTAGAATATACTGTTTGAAGATGATTTTTACAGCTCTATAGAGCGAGACCTCCCGGAGTCCTGACTGCTGTGCGGAGACTGTAGAAATCCTAATAATATGCTTGATCTATTTTCTTAGCTCCTATATATGCATTACTAGCCAGTATCTATATATCTATCCCCATAAGTATCAGCGTATCTATCTAGTTATCCCATATCTATCTATTTATCCATCTGTCTCATATGGATGTCATACCTCTGTAATCTATCATCTCATGCCTATGTATGCCGCTATCCGCACACATGTTACAGCTGTTACGGTTATCACTTGGTCTGAGTCTCCTGCAGGGAATACGCTGAAATGACTTTCTAACAATGTGTATAAATATTGATGAGCGCTGTATATACACGGACACGCGCACTGCACCGTACACTCCGCTTCTTTAAACATACTTACTATTTCTATTTTAGGTATAAACGAAATGCATTGACTGCCAACACACTGTATGATCTATAGGCTAAAGAAAGTATGTGTGTATATGTATGTATGGAGAAATAAGAAATGTACAGATGGGCAGATTACTATAATGTAAGGGCTCGTTCATACGGGGCAAGAGGGGGTAAATTTTGACGCCGAATCCAACTCAAAATCCTCCCCCCCCCCCACAATAGAGGTCTATGTAGACCGCTAGCATCCTTTTTTCTGTGAGCGGTTTGTTCGCGCTCACAGAAAAAAGAAGCGAGCCGCCCTTTCTTCAGGCGTATTCCGTGGCTGATCGAGCCGCAGCGTCCGCCTCGCGTCAGTACCTTCCGGACTAGGCCCATTCATTTGGGCCTACTCCGGAGTGGGAAGCCAAGACTGTTGGAAGCCGTGACAGTCACAGCAGGCGCATTTTGGTCCTATTCTGACATGGCTTCCCGCGTCAAAATCAGGACCAAAATACGTGGTCTCTAGTCTCGTCTAAACTAGCCCCTAGCCATTGCGGGCAGGGCCCTCTATCCCACTGTGCCAGTCGGTCACTGTTAGTATTAGATTTGTCTGTATATTTTGTGTACCGTCTGTAAATACCCAAATGTAAAGCACCATGGAACTAATATAATAATGTACAGCACCATGGAACTAATATAATAATGTACAGCCCCATGGAACTAATATAATAATGTACAGCACCATGGAATTAGTATAATAATGTACAGCACCATAAAATTCATATAATAATGTACAGCACCATGGGATTCATATAATAATGTACAGCACCATGGAACTAATATAATAATGTACAGCCCCATGGAACTAATATAATAATGTACAGCACCATGGAATTAGTATAATAATGTACAGCACCATGGAATTCATATAATAATGTACAGCACCATGGAACTAATATAATAATGTACAGCACCATGGAACTAATATAATAATGTACAGCCCCATGGAACTAATATAATAATGTACAGCACCATGGAATTAGTATAATAATGTACAGCACCATAAAATACATATAATAATGTACAGCACCATGGGATTCATATAATAATGTACAGCACCATGGAACTAATATAATAATGTACAGCCCCATGGAACTAATATAATAATGTACAGCACCATGGAATTAGTATAATAATGTACAGCACCATGGAATTCATATAATAATGTACAGCACCATGGGATTCATATAATAATGTACAGCACCATGGAACTAATATAATAATGTACAGCACCATGGAACTAATATAATAATGTACAGCCCCATGGAACTAATATAATAATGTACAGCACCATGGAACTAATATAATAATGTACAGCCCCATGGAACTAATATAATAATGTACAGCACCATGGAACTAATATAATAATGTACAGCCCCATGGAACTAATATAATAATGTACAGCACCATGAAATTCATATAATAATGTACAGCACCATGGGATTCATATAATAATGTACAACACCATGGAATTCATATAATAATGTACAGCACCATGGGATTCATATAATAATGTACAGCACCATGGAATTAATATAATAAGGTACAGCACCATGGAATTAGTATAATAATGTACAGCACCATGGAACTAATATAATAATGTACAGCACCATGGAATTCATATAATAATGTACAGCACCATGGAATTCATATAATAATGTACAGCACCATGGGATTCATATAATAATGTACAGCACCATGGAATTAATATAATAAGGTACAGCACCATGGAATTAGTATAATAATGTACAGCACCATGGAACTAATATAATAATGTACAGCACCATGGAATTCATATAATAATGTACAGCACCATGGGATTCATATAATAATGTACAGCACCATGGAACTAATATAATAAGGTACAGCACCATGGAATTAGTATAATAAGGTACAGCACCATGGAATTAATATAATAATGTACAGCACCATGGAATTAATATAATAAGGTACAGCACCATGGAACTAATATAATAATGTACAGCACCATGGAATTCATATAATAATGTACAGCACCATGGAATTAATCCTATCCTATCCTTCCTATCCTACTAATATTATAAATTTGAAAGTTTGGATGTTTGTTACTCAATCACGCAAAAACGGCTGAACGGATTTGAATGAAATTTGGCACATAGATAGGCTACTTTTTATCCCGGTAAATGACACAGTTTCTCAACTGTTATGAATTTATATATTACATTGTTCCTATAGCAGTTTATCTCAGCCAAGTCTGTTATGTCTCTGTGTAAACGCACGCTAACCCTCAATGGTTTGTGTTCATACATTTGCATATTATCTGTTCTGCTCCAGGCCGTGCTGACACACTGACATGGGCAAATACCAAATTGGTAGTTTGTCAGTTTTAAACATGTTGGGGAAAAAGAAAATCTATGAAGGTAGCCAGAAGTCATAGAACTCTCCACAAGTGAATCTGAGGGGGATCATCAACGCCAACAAAACATGCATTATATGGCGTTGCAGTGAGCTGATGAGATGCCGGAACAATTACAGGCATGGTGTGAGTGCCAGGCCAACTTGAGAGCTGCTGAAACGTCAGAGCAGGAGGATCATCAATGCCAACAACACGCTCATTATATGGTGTCCCAATGAGTAGCTAAGATGCCGCAACAATCACGGAAACAGCGCAAGTAACGAATTCAGCGGCACGCCAACTTAAGAGTTGCCGAAACGCCGGAGCATGCAGATATTCAACGCCAACAACACGCTCATTACAGTGTTGGCCAAAAGTATTGGCCCCCCTGCAATTCTGTCAGATAATACTCAGTGTCTTCCAGAAAATGATTACAAGCACAAACTCTTTGGTAATATTTTCATTTATTTTGCTTGCAATGAAAAAAACACAAAAGAGAATGAAAAAAAGTCAAATCATTGATCATTTTACACAAAACTCCAACAATGGGGCGGACAAAAGTATTGGCCCCCTCAGCCTAATACTTGGTAGCACAACCTTTAGACACAATAACTGCGCACAACCGCTTCCGGTAACCAGCAATGAGTTTCTTACAAGGCTCTGCTGGAATTTTAGACCATTCTTCTTTGGCAAACTGCTCCAGGTCCCCCCTGAGATGTGAAGGGGGCCTTCTCCAAACTGCCATCAAGAGATCTCTCCTCCCCCACAAGTGTTCTATGGGATTCAGGGCTGGACTCATTGCTGCCACTTTACAAGTCTCCAGGGCTTTCTCTCACCACCATTTTCTAGTGCTGACCTGAAGTGTGTTTTGGGTCATTGTCCTGCTGGAAGACCCCTGACCTCTGAGGGAGACCCAGCTTTCTCACACTGGGCCCTACATTATGCTGCACAATGTGTTGGTCGTCTTCAGGCTTCATAATGCCATGCACATGGCCAAGCAGTCCAGTGCCAGAGGCAGCAAAGCAACCCCAAAACATCAGGGAACCTCCGCCATGTCTGACTGTAGGGACCGTGTTCTTTTCTTTGAAGGCCTCTTTTTTCCCTGTAAACTCTATGTTGATGCCTTTTCCTACTTTTGTCTCATCTGACCAGAGAACATTCTTGCAAAATGTTTTTGGCTTTCTCAGGTAAGTTTTGGCAAACTCCAGCCTCGCTTTTTTCTGTCTCTGGGTAAGAAGTGGGGTCTTCCTGGGTCTCCTACCATACAGTCCCTTCTCATTCAGACGCCGACGGACAGTACGGGTTGACACTGTTGTACCCTCGGACTGCAGGGCAGCTTGGACTTGTTTGGATGTTAGTCGAGGTTCTTTATCCACCATCCGCACAATCTGGTGTTGAAATCTCTCGTCATTTTTTCTTTTCCATCCACATCTAGGGAGGTTAGCCACAGTGCCATGGGCTTTACACTTCTTACTGACACTGCGCACGGTAGACACAGGAACATTCAGGTCTTTGGAGATGGACTTGTAGCCTTGAGATTGCTCATGCGTCCTCACAATTTTCATTCTTTGCTTCTCAAGTCCTCAGACAGTTATTTGGTCTTCTTTCTTTTCTCCATGCTCAATGTGGTCACACAAGGACACAGGACAGAGGTTGAGTCAACTTTAATCCATTTCAACTGGCATCCATTTCAATTCTTTTTGTAGTTTTCCATTGAAGACAAATTAAATGAAGATAATAATACCAAAGAATTTGTGATTGCAATCATTTTCTGGAAGAAACTGAGTATTATTTGAGAGAATTGCAGGGGTGCCAATACCTTTGGCCAACACTGTAGATAGATAGATAGGAGATAGATAGATAGATAGATAGATAGATAGATAGATAGATAGATATGAGATAGATAGATAGATAGATAGATAGATAGATAGGAGATAGATAGATAGATAGATAGATAGATAGATATGAGATAGATAGATAGATAGATAGATAGATAGATAGGAGATAGATAGATAGATAGATAGGAGATAGATAGATAGATAGATAGATAGATAGATATGAGATAGATAGATAGATAGATAGATAGATAGATAGGAGATAGATAGATAGATAGATAGATAGATAGATAGGAGATAGATAGATAGATAGATAGATAGATAGATAGATAGGAGTGTCACGGGATGGTTAGAGTCCATACTATAGGCCATGTGTAATATATATTTCATGTGGAATGTATTCTCTAACCTGTTATATACATCAATGTGTAGTTGGCTGATTCGGGTCTAGTGTGTTAGCACATTGTATGCAAATACCTCTAACTAGTGAGGACAATGGGTGGAGATAATCTGATCAATGTCTCCAAGAAGATGTTGGATGGTGCATTGTCCATAGTAGACAGGGAGTCTGCTCTCCTTGGTATAGGTGAGGGGGGAAGGATCTGTGACTCAGCCCTTCCCACCCACAGATATAGGTGTAACAGTCTTAGTATATAGTATATAGCTAGCAGTTAGTATGTGTTAGCCGGCCTGTGCACAGCTCTGTAGAGAGCCAGGATTTAGTTACAGGACCAAGGAGCCAAAGCTATCATTGGATTGTGACTTCTGTGGACTTATTGTTATTACGGTTGATGTGACCGCCGCCGGCTACTAACTTTGTGGATTACAATAAATTGCTGTTGTCTCCCGACCTCTTGCGTCCCTGTTGATTCAGGATATCCTCCGGAGGAAGGACGTATACCTTCGCTCCGTGACAAGGAGATAGATAGATAGATAGATAGATAGATAGATAGATAGATAGATAGATAGGAGATAGATAGATAGATAGATAGGAGATAGATAGATAGATAGATAGATAGGAGATAGATAGATAGATAGATAGATAGATAGATGATAGATAGATAGATAGATAGATAGATAGATAGATAGATAGATAGGAGATAGATAGATAGATAGATAGATAGGAGATAGATAGATAGATAGATAGATAGATAGGAGATAGATAGATAGATAGATAGATAGATAGATAGATAGATAGGAGATAGATAGATAGATAGATAGATAGGAGATAGATAGATAGATAGATAGATAGATAGGAGATAGATAGATAGATAGATAGATAGATAGGAGATAGATAGATAGATAGATAGATAGATAGGAGATAGATAGATAGATAGATAGATAGATAGATGATAGATAGATAGATAGATAGAGAGATAGATATGAGATAGATAGTTAGATAGATAATAGATAGATAGATAGATAGATAGATAGATAGATAGGAGATAGATAGATAGTTAGATAGATAATAGATAGTTAGATAGATAGATAGATATGAGATAGATAGTTAGATAGATAGATAGATAGATAGATAACTGAATATTTGGAGATGACTTTGCAGTAAGAGTCTCCATCTTTGTTTTTGAGGAGGGGATGGTTTACACAGTATAAACATAACCCTAAGAGACTCTCGGCAGCCGTACCATAAATACAATGTACACGGTCGCTCTTCCCATATTCATGCCATGCCATCCCTGAGCTATCATAAGCCTTTTACTATAGGGTTTACAATCAGTGGTGCCCCCATCACAGACGCCCCATATATTCCATATCCCAGGCTCCCTTTATGTCATAATTGTCCTATTCCCCACCCCCCACTGGTCACCGTATAAGAGCAATGGCCCCTCAGACTCATGCTGACTGCGACATTACCAGCAATTTTTGGATCATCAATTAATGGACAGGGAGGAGGGCAGAGACTGTGGGCGCGGGGTCAGCAGTGATTAAAATGACCATTGCTGAGGCCATCAAATTATAACCCCCCCTCTAGTAATATACTGAAGTGCTGAGGCAATCATGAGGTTATTATAAGGAGAGAGAGGGAAGGCGGCGAGGGACATAAACACGCTGAGGAAAGCAGGAGACGGAAGAAAGCAAAGGAGGAACATTGTATAAATAGATGGCATAAGATATATATACATAAATATATATATATATATATATATATATATATATATATATATATATACCATGTATGTACACTGCAGGTATATCAACATGTATAAGATAGATGGATAGATAGATAGATAGATAGATAGATAGATAGATAGATAGATAGATGATAGATAGATAGATAGATAGATAGATAGATATGAGATAGATAGTTAGATAGATAGATAGATAGATAGATAGATAGATAGATAGTTAGATAGATAGATAGATAGATAGATATGAGATAGATAGATAGATAGATAGATAGGAGATAGATAGTTAGATAGATAGATAGATAGATAGATAGATAGATAAATAGGAGATAGATAGGAGATAGATAGATAAATAGGAGATAGATAGATAGATAGATAGATAGATAGATAGATAGATAGATAGATAGGAGATAGATAGATAGATAGATAGATAGATAGATGATAGATAGATAGATAGATAGATAGATAGATAGATAGATAGATAGATAGACAGATAGATAGATAGGAGATAGATAGATAGATAGATAGATAGATAGATAGATAGATAGATAGATAGAAGATGATAGATGAGTGGTTTGGGGTATATTAGTCTTTGGGGTCTCGTTGCTCTCCTTGTTTGGTGGCAGGTGGACAGTGGACACATGGTGGGTTTGGGTGGAGTGAGGTGGGTGAGTGAGTGGGGAATTTTGGGTATTACAGTCCATGGGGCCTCATCTTCCCCTGAGTTGGTGGCAGGTGGACACGTATTGGGCGGAGATCTCCACAGTTAACTCCTCTTCTCCCAGTAGGATGTAGAGTTTCCTCTTCTCTATGTATTGTGTTGATATATCTGGTGTGTACATATACACGGAGCATTGGTGCACATGACTGCGAGGATGGATATAACCATATTACCGTCCCTTTCCCATTACCAACTATACCCCAATAAATAAAGACACAGGACAACAGATAAACCTTTGTTGGGCTGGAGGTCGGCCACAGCATTTATTTCCGGTTAACCTTTGAACTTGTATTTGCATAACCATAACAAAATTAACCAACGTGGGACGGAAAGGCGGACGCCCGACCCCTTCACTTCAGGGAGGCCACTCCCACTTCCCGTCCGACCGACTATTTCCTCTGGAAAACCGCACGCCAGCTGTGACTTTGCAACAAAACCCTGGGATTAACTAAAAGAGAAACCAAAATTAACACATGTACAACAAAACCAACGGCATCAGGGCACTCCCACTTTTCTCTTTCCTTTTTTTTTTTTTTTTTTAAAAAAAAATAACCCGACATCTTCGACCAACTTCCCATTTTTTTTTTTAATTTTTTTTTTTGAACCAACAAGGGGAGGGAGGGTGGGAAGCTCTTGCAGTTGTTCAGGCAGCCGGAAAGGAAGTCCGGCAAGCTGAGCTGCATTATAGAAGGACGGGGCATACCAATAGAAGCCCCGCCCAGAAGCTGGGGGGGGGGGGGGAGAGAGAGAGGAGAGAGGACAGACAGGCTAAACACAGGCAGAGAAAAAGGAAGAAACTAAGAATAAAGAGTACAGTTAATTAACAAAGAGAAATATAATATAAAGGGAACTTGGAATATGACTAAAGGGAAAGGGGAGGGAAGGACCAATAATTGAACACCCCCCACCATCGCAGTCCCTGGCATCCTCCTACAACTGTCCGGTGCCTTCAAGCCTGGCCACTGCTCCATTCACTTCTATAGGGCCGCCAGGACAGCACCCCCTTTAATAGAGGGAGAGGCCCTATGTTCAGGCTTTAAATCTATTTGCCCTGTGGAGAACCATTACTAAGAGGGTCTCTCACCTTGGAGGACCTTTCCTGTCCTCCATTATATGAGCAGCCCATTGATTTGAAAGGGTGCTGTGTAATGCTTCATTACACCTGTGATGGCGCTGCTGGAAACCAGATCACTTACTATGAGGCTTCTTTATAGTTTCCCGCCGGTTACTGAGGGTCATGGCCAGGGGACCTATTGTTATCCACTTAACAAGTAGGGGCTGTCCAATGTGGAGACCCCCATTCATAAAAATTCATGTTTTTTATTAAATAAATCCAAAAAGCCCCTTGTTCACATAGGAAGACCCAGTATTATAAGTTGCCCATGGTAAGTGGGGGTCCCGCATGGCATCGGGGACAAGTTATCTCTGGGCTGCAGGCAAGTTTCTAAAACTTCACAGAAGTAGATGGAAGTTTCTGGAATCCTTAGCTTTCTTGCATGGTAACCAGAGCTATTTTTATATGGAAATGTGATGTAAAACCTATGACTATATACAGTTCCCGTATACTCTGCCGCTGTCTTCCTAGACTCTGTCGGTGACTATATTCTCCACAGCTGATGCTCAATGCTAATAGGACAGGTGGGTGGTCAGCGTCTCATGGGGGCCTTGTCAGAGTGGCGGGTATACAGTCAGCCTAGCAGCGTGTGTGTGCAATCCTCTGCATGGGCCAAGCATCTCCTGTGTTGTGACAAGTATGTCGTGCGCCTTGAGCTCTGCTTTACTTAAACTGCCAAGAAAGCCAGGCTACTGCTTAATTGTTGTTCGGAGTATGCCAAGATGCCCAGCGGCTCTTCTCCCTGCTGTCTGGTATGCCAAGTATGTTATTATAAGAGTGCGAAAGCAGCCTGGTAATTAATAGGTGTGTGACTGGAACTGAACTGCAATACCGAATACCGCCTATGGGCAAGAGTGGCGCTGTATTAAAGAAAACAAGCAAATACCCTTTAACATCTTCCCAACTTGGACTTCTGTATTTGTATTTTAATGTGTTACACTTTGACTTTCCATTATTTTTTTTTATCCTCCCATTGACTTAGCCATCAAAGGGCTTGATTTTTGCAGGACAGGTTATACTTTGTAATGATACTATTTAACGTCTTCCAAAAGCCATATTTTTTCTATTTTTGTGTTCAAAGCTGTATGAGGGTTTATTTTGTATGGGACACGTTTTTTAAGTTTCTGTCCAATGTACCCCATTCTGGAAAAAAAAAAATCAGGATGGGGTGGAAATAAAGAAAAACTGCAATTTTTTTTTATTTTTTTTTTGCAAGTTAAATTTTTACCACACTATACATGACCTATATTATACTCTTCGGTCACAGCAATACCACATTTATATCATTTTTGTCATGTTTTACCATCTTTACAAAAATCCAAACTTTTACAAATTCTAAAATTCAATATTTTATTTAAAAAATTTTAAGTTAAATTATATATTTTGACACCTAGAACTTTTGAATGTTTATGGAAGGGTGGAAGGTGTCTTTTTCTGTGGCACGAGATGTGTTAATTATAATATTTAAGGGAAAGTGCAACATTTCGATTGCCCTTTATTAAAAAATGTTTAGATAAATTTTTGAATAATTTTTTTAGTTCAAGCATTTTTAGATATGGGGATGTCTAATAGGATTATGTTTGAGAGCGGGGTAGTTTTAATTTTTATTTATTATTTTATTTTATTTAAATAAATAAAAAAATCCAATCCAAAAAAAACTCTGCATGAATTTTAGGATCGACTGATGATTTTCGTTTTTTTTTTTTCTGACGTATTTGGAATGGGTCGTCCCACGAGCTCAACCTGGTCTGATAGCACCAATAGGACCCCAATCGACTATAAGCACAGAGTTATTGGGACCACTAAACCACCAGCGTGCCATTAAGAAGTTGGGGTTCAGGGTCCTAAACATTTGTATCATACCATCATACTGGTGCTTACTGCTGGTATCCTTATGAATCCAAGCTTGAAGGGTCCATGGAACCTCTAGGGGACTTTGGCGCATGCGCGTTGTGCCTAGTGAAGCCCATGTCAGTACAGGTTGCGTTGCACTTCTGGCGCATGCGTAGTGAAGCTAGGTATACTGTCCCAGTTTCATTGTATGTAATGCACGTATGCTGTAGGGCCTTAGCGGACATCAGTGGACACTAGGCATCTTCAAGCTTTGATTGATAAAGATGGTGAGTGGTGGTATGATAAAGAGATTTGGGACTGGAGATTAGGGAACCAGTTCAAAATGAACTGGATTTCACCCAAATTTTTCAGGTATGTCACCCACAAACCAGAAGTGAAACTGTTACTCTGGGGTCTCTTCAGAACCCTGAGGAGATAATAAGTGGAGGCCATGGGGTAGTCTAGGAACATAATAAACAATTATACTCACCTCTCTTGGGCATTGCCTGTTCTGGTCTCTTGGAGGATGTCTCATTCCTCGGGGAATGCGCTGTTTCATTGCTGTAGGAATATAATAAGGATGACCAGCGGAGCATGCACTATACGCTCGGCCCAAACCTGAAGCGGCTACACATACAGCGAATGCGCAGGATTTGGATCCTACTGAGGATAGAGGCGGCTGCTAAGAAGGGAAGAGGATGATGAGAAGAGCTAATCCGCATGAAGGAACGACCCAAGAGGCAACATCAACAGTATGAAGCTGTGGTGCTCGGAGCACAGGGGGAACGGACCCCTGTGCTCCCTCAGCTTCATTTACATATTTGCCAAAAACTATATATTTCAAAAACTGCTGCAGAGAGAAAGCCAGGTAGGACTAGGTGTCAGGACACTGTTCGTGATATTTGGGCAACCAAGATATTTGTCTAGTCTTCCAGTAGTCTGGGAAGTCTCCCCATTTTTCAGCCACCTGCCAGAAAATTGGGAAGAATTAGCAGGTACATATTAAGGTCTTTATTCCATTTGCAAAGGAACTATGGTCAAGCTGCTCATAAATGTTCGTCCATTTATCCATAAAACTATCGGAGGAAGGACTTTCATCACGCCACTGAATACCTCCTGTGTGACACGGTAAAGGTCCTCTTGACCCGTCATATTAAAGTATCTGGTCTCCCTGGAGATAACTGCATGTTCATCCAGAATTGATGCCTTCAGATCCCTCCGAACATCAGGGATATTTTTCAATAACCAAATGTCTATGTACATTATAATCATGATACCTGTCTTGCCCAACCATAGGGGCACTTCTATATGGGACATAAATTCTAACAAAAAATTGCTTATTTCACCCTATGCTATGCAAAGAGTTAAAAAAGATGTCACATGACACTCACGGACCCCAATACAAAATGTGTACCAGGCCCCCCCAACTATAATATACTGTTTACAGTACTATGGTCTCCATATATTAGGATACCTTATGGGCACCCTAAGGCTCATGGTGCAGATGCAACCGCATTCTATGCACCCCGTCAAGGTACACCCCTGGTATGTAATATAAAACTTCAATGGATGCCATGTGCTAAATTTCTGGCCTTGTGCATGGGGGTTTCAACCAAAGCTGTCAGCAGAGTATTTATCCCAATGTCAATGAAAACACAAATCCTCGGCCAAGACCCCATATGTTTTTAAATGGGGAACAAGACACTAATAGACCCCAAAGGATCAGCCATGTAGGAATCCAAAATGCACAACTCTTAACCCCAATATATAGGGGCATAGCTATAGGGGGTGCAGAGATAGCATCACTAGACGGCAATGGAGGTTGAGCGGGCCTAAAGGTTTCATCATATACCAATATCACAGATACCAGTATTATAAAGCTTCCAACTTTTGAAACACCAAAAGATGGACAAAACCTGTGGTGCGTGTAGTGTGCTGCGGTAAATTCAGGTATCTTATGCCACCAACTATGCCCATGGCCCCATCCATTCCTAAACCTGCCCCTACACAGTATAATGCCACTTTAGTGGCCTTGACACAGTATCATGCCCCCTCACAATAAAATGTCCCCCCTATTATATCCCCAAACATGGTATAAAGTCCTCCTCATTGTGGCCTTCATACTATAATGGCCCCCTCATTGTGGCCTTCATACTATAATGGCCCCCTGATTGTAGCCTCCATACTATAATGGCCCTCTCATTGTAGCCTCCATACTATAATGGCCCCCTGATTGCAGCCTCCATACTATAATGGCCCCCTCATTGTAGCCTCCATACTATAATGGCCCCCTCATTGTAGCCTCCATACTATAATGACCCCCTCATTGTAGCCTCCATACTATAATGGCCCCCTCATTGTGGCCTCTATACTATAATGGCCCCCTGATTGTAGCCTCCACACTATAATGGCCCTCTCATTGTAGCCTCCATACTATAATGGCCCCCTGATTGCAGCCTCCATACTATAATGGCCCCCTCATTGTAGCCTCCATACTATAATGGCCCCCTCATTGTGGCCTTCATACTATAATGGCCCCCTCATTGTAGCCTCCATACTATAATGACCCCTCATTGTGGCCTCCATACTATAATGACCCCCTCATTGTAGCCTCCATACTATAATGGCCCCCTCATTGTGGCCTCTATACTATAATGGCCCCCTGATTGTAGCCTCCACACTATAATGGCCCCCTCATTGTAGCCTCCATACTATAATGACCCCTCATTGTGGCCTCCATACTATAATGGCCCCCTCATTGTGGCCTCCATACTATAATGGCCCCCTCATTGTGGCCTCTATACTATAATGGCCCCCTGATTGTAGCCTCCACACTATAATGGCCCACTCATTATCCTCCAAACTATGGGTGGTCTTGTGGTACAGACAGAAAAAAAAACCTAATACTTATCTCACCCCATTCCCCGACCATCCACTATTGTCTCTGCTGCTGGTGGCTTGGGATGAGCAGATCTGATGTCATCACCAGGACAGGGGTTGAATAATGAAGCAGTGAGTGACCGGCTCCCTGCTTCACTACGGTAGACATCTCCATAAGTTGATGCTAGGACAAACCTCCTGCTACCGGACAGTGGGACAGTACCCAAAATCGGCTGAATCAGCGACGGCTGGGAGCTATGTCCATAGCACATGGTAAGTTAGGGACTTGTCATATACTTGAGATCTCCAGTTAATCCCACCAAAATTTGGCAACTTTTATGTACATGACCAGCCTTGATAAGACATTGATGTCAGCGAGCCCGATACTGACTGACCGATAGGGATCCTGAAGAAGATAGATGGTGCTGTATTTGTAATGGCACCCTTGGGAGATGTGATATGGGGTGCTTTATGACCCCATACCATAAAGGAGCCTGTACTAGTAACAAGTTCCCTTTAAGAACCGTATAAATAGTTTATATCATTGCAACATATCTGACGTCCACCATGAGAGTTCCCAGAAAAGTGGATTTTCTGCATATATTAGCGGTACTTGAGGCTGTCATACGCCGCTGCCTCGTCACGCTTTATTTACCCGGACAGTTGCGGACATTTGTTTAAGGCGAACACGGACGCCAGGCTGCAAGTTAAACATATAAACCTCCATGCACCAGCAATAAAACCAACATGGCTGTGGAGATGTGCAGAGCGCTGACAGGAACCTCATCTGGAAATGAGTGTTTGTCCCCAGGGATCGACTGTCATCAAGAAATCACAGGACAGACATAGAGACCTGCACAGTGTCTCTACATTAACCATGTCCCCTGTCAGAGGTCTGTGGAACATCGCTCCATTACCCCTGTCCCAGCAGAGACCACTCACTTAACCCCTGCTGGCGCTGCGTCCTTAGAGTATTGCCTGCCGCATTACCGCGCTGGCAATGGACGTTGCTACATTTAACTTGCCTACGAGCTGCAGATTATTACTCCATTATCAGTTTATTACTTCATTAACACTCTGGGAGAGTCTGTAATAAAAAGCCTGCAGATTATAACTCTATAAATTCTGCGGAGGAGGCCGCAGGTCGTGTCTATCGTAGTCAGCCAGGGCGCTAACAACCTGTAAGAAGGTCAACGTAAACTGTCTGCGTTCCCCGTATATTTGTCTCCTGGAGTTTCTAGGGGGTCAATACTTGGCAAGTCTTTTAGAGATTCCAGGAGACCCCCAAAAAAGGGGATCAGTCATATCTCAGCTAGGCCTCAAATGTCCCGAGCCTAGTGGGAAGCTCCTGCACTGCCATTTTGTGCATGATGTAGGCACCTTACCTCCCAGCCACCAAAAAGGGGCATGAACAACAAATGGCATGTCCACCTAATAAAAAGGGGGCTATCACGTTCCAAAGGAAGGGGGGTGGCCTGGATCCACACCTCCAAAGACTGGCAAGAATAATTTTGGACTGTTGCCAAGGGCCATTGTTGGGCCTGTTATGTTACGATGCTGCCCATGTTAGGCCTCATGCACATGACCTAAGCTGTGTAGGACTCATTTTTTGCGGACAGGCTGTAGTTTTTATTAGTACCATTTTTTTGGAACAAATGATTTTTTGATAACTTTTTTATTGGAGCCTTTATTCAGAGTATGTATTTACTCTTGGGTATGTATTTACTTAACGAATAAATAACAAGAAAAAAGCTGGCGCTCAGCGTGAATAGACCGTTTTTCTTCGGGGAGCACGATCCATAACCCTCGGACTCAAAGGGATGTGTTGGATGCTGGATATACAAAAAGAAGGACCGGCATCTCTCCGATACAAATATAAAATAGAACTTTTAATCCAACTTTTAACTTTTAATTTTAATAATAAAAATTTACAAAAAAAATTTAAAAAAAAATACAAAGAAAAAAACTTAAAAAACGCCAACGCGTTTCGGAACTACATGTTCCTTATTCTCACGCTATGAATAAGGAACATGTAGTTCCAAAATGCGTTGGAGTTTTTTAACTTTTCACTTTGTATTTTTTTTAATCGGTTTTCACTTTTTGTAAATTTGTATTATTTCTATGGATTAAAAGATATATTATATATCGGAGAGATGCCGTTCCTTCTTTTTGTATATCCAGCATACATATTTATTTGTTGGGTCTGATCTGGGGTCTGTGTTTGTTTGGGGGGCTGGTCTGAAGTCTGGATTTGTTTATTGGGTCTGATCTGGGATCTGTATTATGTCAGGAGGGATAGCGTAGGGTCTTTACTTATTAGGGGGTTTGTACTTGTTTATTGGGTCTGATCTGGGATCTGTATTATGTTAGGAGGGCTAGTGTAGGGTCTTTACTTATTAGGGGGTTTGCACTTGTTTATTGGGTCTGATTGGGGATCTGTATGATCTCGGGTGGGGTCTGTATTTGTTTAGGCAGGTTGGACTTAGATCTGCATTTGTTTATTGGGTTTGCTTATGAGGTCTGGTTTGGGGTTCGAACTTGCTTATTGGGTCCCTATCGTGTTAGATGGTGTAATTTGAGGTCTGTATTTGTTTAGGAGGTCTGGTCTTGGGACCTTATTTGTTTAATGGTTCTGATTTGGGGGTCTGTGTTTTCTTAAGACGTCTGGTTTTGGGTATGAACTTGTTTATTGTGTTTGATCTGGGATTATGTTGGTTAGTCTAATATGGGGGTCTGGCCTTGGGACTGTATTTGTTTAGAGGGTCTGATCTGGGATCTATGATAGATGCATAAGTCCGTCTTGACTGCTGCACTTTTATAGATGTATTTCCTTACAGCGCCACTCTTTAACACAGCAGTAACATAAGTCTTTACGATAGGGGAGTCTTATTTTAATTAACCACTTCCCTGCCACCGGTCCTTATCCTAGTGAGACCTGTGGAGTGAGATGGTAAGCTGAGGGAGTGATGATCTGCAGACTCTCAGCAGTCTTTCCATCCCTCCCCGGTCACTCTGCTCCTAATTGATTTCCGAAGAGCTGATGCCTGGATTAATGGCCGGTTCCACCTATCAATCAGCCGACGTCGCAGTACCACGGCCTCATCGCATTTTGCTGAGTGGTCCCCGGGGAGGGTTGAGTGGACCAGTGTATTATTATTTATGTGTTATTCTTATTTAATGGACTTAATGCTGAACAAGGAAAAACATGTTGGCAGAGCGGCTTAGTGTAGGCCACAGAGCTAGCACTTCAGATAAGTAATCAATATGGCTTTATTATATACCGTAATACAATCATCTGTGATATCATATCTGTATGTAATGCTGCAATAGTCTGCGCATACATATAATGACATCATAGATACGGGTAATTCAATGTGACAACACCCTCTGCGGTGTAACATCCTCAGGCAGTACAAAATAAGGTGACAGAAGAGATCTGCAGATCATCCCCCTTCACCTTTGCTGACTGCAGAGCGTTGCTCTATATTAGCATCCCCCTAGTTTGATTTACACAAGATCCCAAAACACTTTTATCTCAGGAGTGACGCACTGCTCTCTTTATAACGCAATGCAGAGCACGTAAGATTGGGCCCCAAGGGTTTCAGTCTGCTTGGGCCCCGAGCCCCCGAATTTCAATAATTCAGAAGTACGATGAAAAATCATTTGAAATATTCACACAGCGTAAAAAATTCACCATCCTCCAGTCTGTTCTGCTCCCATTCCTGAGGACAACGTCTTATCCGCTCCCCGGGGCTGTATAGTGATGCCGAATAACTCCAGGAGCTTATAGTAAGACTGCCTGAAACCGGGAGGAAGGAGAGCTGCCGGCCGATGAATAGACCCTATGTATACCACAGATTATATAGTGTGCTGTATACTGAGGAGCTCTGCCTGTATACCAACTGATAATGTACAGGGTGTATGATGATGAGGACTATCTCTCTATACACTGATAATGAACATGGTGTATAATGATGAGGACTATCTCTATATATACTGATAATGTACAGGGTGTATAATGATGAGGACTATCTCTATATACACTGATAATGAACATGGTGTATAATGATGAGGACTATCTCTATATATACTGATAATGTACATGGTGTATAATGATGAGGACTATCTCTCTATATACTGATAATGTACATGGTGTATAATGATGAGGACTATCTCTATATATACTGATAATGTACATGGTGTATAATGATGAGGACTATCTCTATATATACTGATAATGTACAGGGTGTATAATGATGAGGACTATCTCTATATATACTGATAATGTACATGGTGTATAATGATGAGGACTATCTCTCTATATACTGATAATGTACATGGTGTATAATGATGAGGACTATCTCTATATATACTGATAATGTACATGGTGTATAATGATGAAGACTGTCTCTATATATACTGATAATGTACATGGTGTATAATGATGAGGACTATCTCTATATATACTGATAATGTACATGGTGTATAATGATGAAGACTGTCTATATATACTGATAATGTACAGGGTGTATAATGATGAGGACTATCTCTATATACACTGATAATGTACATGGTGTATAATGATGAGGACTATCTCTATATACACTGATAATGTACATGGTGTATAATGATGAGGACTATCTCTATATACACTGATAATGTACATGGTGTATAATGATGAGGACTATCTCTATATATACTGATAATGTACCTGGTGTATAATGATGAGGACTATCTCTCTATATACTGATAATGTACACGGTGTATAATGATGAGGACTATCTCTATATACTGATAATGTACATGGTGTATAATGATGAGGACTATCTCTATATACACTGATAATGTACATGGTGTATAATGATGAGGACTATCTCTATATATACTGATAATGTACAGGGTGTATAATGATGAGGACTATCTCTATATACACTGATAATGTACACGGTGTATAATGATGAGGACTATCTCTATATATACTGATAATGTACATGGTGTATAATGATGAGGACTATCTCTATATACACTGATAATGTACATGGTGTATAATGATGAAGACTGTCTCTATATACACTGATAATGTACATGGTGTATAATGATGAGGACTATCTCTATATATACTGATAATGTACATGGTGTATAATGATGAGGACTATCTCTATATACACTGATAATGTACATGGTGTATAATGATGAGGACTATCTCTATATATACTGATAATGTACATGGTATATAATGATGAGGACTATCTCTATATATACTGATAATGTACAGGGTGTATAATGATGAGGACTATCTCTATATATACTGATAATGTACATGGTGTATAATGATGAGGACTATCTCTATATATACTGATAATGTACATGGTGTATAATGATGAGGACTATCTCTATATACTGATAATGTACAGGGTGTATAATGATGAGGACTATCTCTATATACACTGATAATGTACATGGTGTATAATGATGAGGACTATCTCTATATATACTGATAATGTACATGGTATATAATGATGAGGACTATCTCTATATATACTGATAATGTACATGGTGTATAATGATGAGGACTATCTCTATATATACTGATAATGTACATGGTGTATAATGATGAAGACTGTCTCTATACATACTGATAATGTACAGGGTGTATAATGATGATGACTATCTCTATATATACTGATAATGTACATGGTGCATAATGATGAGGACTATCTCTATATACTGATAATGTACATGGTGTATAATGATGAGGACTATCTCTATATACACTGATAATGTACATGGTGTATAATGATGAGGACTATCTCTATATACACTGATAATGTACATGGTGCATAATGATGAGGACTATCTCTATATACTGATAACGTACCCGGTGCATAATGATGAGGACTATCTCTATATACACTGATAATGTACATGGTGTATAATGATGAGGACTATCTCTATATACTGATAATGTACATGGTGTATAATGATGAGGACTATCTCTATATACTGATAATGTACATGGTGTATAATGATGAGGACTATCTCTATATATACTGATAATGTACATGGTATATAATGATGAGGACTATCTCTATATATACTGATAATGTACATGGTGTATAATGATGAGGACTATCTCTATATATACTGATAATGTACAGGGTGTATAATGATGAGGACTATCTCTATATACACTGATAATGTACATGGTGTATAATGATGAGGACTATCTCTATATACTGATAATGTACATGGTGTATAATGATGAGGACTATCTCTATATACACTGATAATGTACATGGTGTATAATGATGAGGACTATCTCTATATACTGATAATGTACATGGTGTATAATGATGAGGACTATCTCTATATACACTGATAATGTACATGGTGTATAATGATGAGGACTATCTCTATATACTGATAATGTACATGGTGTATAATGATGAGGACTATCTCTATATATACTGATAATGTACATGGTATATAATGATGAGGACTATCTCTATATATACTGATAATGTACATGGTGTATAATGATGAGGACTATCTCTATATATACTGATAATGTACAGGGTGTATAATGATGAGGACTATCTCTATATACACTGATAATGTACATGGTGTATAATGATGAGGACTATCTCTATATACTGATAATGTACATGGTGTATAATGATGAGGACTATCTCTATATACACTGATAATGTACATGGTGTATAATGATGAGGACTATCTCTATATACTGATAATGTACATGGTGTATAATGATGAGGACTATCTCTATATACACTGATAATGTACATGGTGTATAATGATGAGGACTATCTCTATATACTGATAATGTACATGGTGTATAATGATGAGGACTATCTCTATATACACTGATAATGTACATGGTGTATAATGATGAGGACTATCTCTATATACACTGATAATGTACATGGTGTATAATGATGAGGACTATCTCTATATACTGATAATGTACATGATGTATAATGATGAGGACTATCTCTATATATACTGATAATGTACATGGTATATAATGATGAGGACTATCTCTATATATACTGATAATGTACATGGTGTATAATGATGAGGACTATCTCTATATATACTGATAATGTACAGGGTGTATAATGATGAGGACTATCTCTATATACACTGATAATGTACATGGTGTATAATGATGAGGACTATCTCTATATATACTGATAATGTACATGGTGTATAATGATGAGGACTATCTCTATATACACTGATAAGTAACATGGTGTATAATGATGAGGACTATCTCTATATATACACTGATAATGTACATGGTGTATAATGATGAAGACTGTCTCTATATATACTGATAATGTACAGGGTGTATAATGATGAGGACTATCTCTATATACTGATAATGTACATGGTGTATAATGATGAGGACTATCTCTATATATACTGATAATGTACAGGGTGTATAATGATGAGGACTATCTCTATATACACTGATAATGTACATGGTGTATAATGATGAGGACTATCTCTATATATACTGATAATGTACATGGTGTATAATGATGAGGACTATCTCTATATACACTGATAAGTAACATGGTGTATAATGATGAGGACTATCTCTATATATACACTGATAATGTACATGGTGTATAATGATGAAGACTGTCTCTATATATACTGATAATGTACAGGGTGTATAATGATGAGGACTATCTCTATATACTGATAATGTACATGGTGTATAATGATGAGGACTATCTCTATATACTGATAATGTACATGGTGTATAATGATGAGGACTATCTCTATACAGTGCCTTGTGAAAGTATTCGGTCCCCTTGAACTTTTCAATCTTTTGCCACATTTCAGGCTTCAAACATAAAGATATCAAATTTAAATTTTGGGGGGGAGAATCAACAACAAGTAGGACACAATTGTGAAGTGGAATTTGATTGGATATTTTAAACAAATAAAAAACTGAAAAGTGGAGCGTGCAAAATTATTCGGCCCCCTTGCGTTAATACTTTGTAGCGCCACCTTTTGCTGCGATTACAAGTCACTCGGGGTTTGTTTCTATCAGTTTTGCACATTGAGAGACTGAAATTCTTGCCCATTCTTCCTTCTAAAACAGCTGGAGCTCAGTGAGGTTGGATGGAGACATTTGTGAGCAGCAGTTTTCAGCTCTTTCCACAGATTCTCGATTGGATTCAGGACTGGACTGTGACTTGGCCATTCTAACACCTGGATACATTTATGTGTGAACCATTCCATTGTAGATTTTGCTTTATGTTTTAGATCATTGTCTTGTTGGAAGATAAATCTGCGTCCCGGTCTCAGATCTTTTGTAGACTCCAACAGATTTTCTTCCAGAATGGTCCTGTATTTGGCTCCGTCCATCTTCAGGCCCAAACCATGATGCTGCCACCACCATGTGTGACAGTGGGGATCAGGGTATGTTCATGGTGATGAGCTGTGTTGCTTTTATGCCAAACATATAGTTTTGCATTGTGGCCAAAAAGTTGGCTTTTGGTTTCATCTGACCAGAGCACCTTCTTCCACATGTTTGGTGTCTCCCAGGTCGCTTGTGACAAACTTTAAACAAGACTTTTTATGGATATCTTTGAGAAATGGCTTTCTTCTTGCCACTCTTCCATAAAGGCCAGATTTGTGCAGTGTACGACTGATTGTTGTCCTATGGACAGACTCTCCCACCTCACCTGTAGATCTCTGCAGGTCATCCAGAGTGATCATGGACCTCTTGGCTGCATCTCTGATCAGTCTTCTCCTTGTTTGAGAAGAAAGTTTAGAGGGACGGCCGGGTCTTGGTAGATTTGCAGTGGTCTGATACTCCTTCCATTACAATATGATTGCTTGCATAGTTCTCCTTGGGATGTTTAGAGCTTGGGAAATCTTTTTGTATCCAAATCTGGCTTTAAACTTCTCCACAACAGTATCTCGGACCTGCCTGGTGTGTTCCTTTGTCTTTATGATTCTCTCTGCGCTTTAAACAGAACCCTGAGCCTATCACAGAGCAGCTGCATTTATACGGAGACTTGGTTACACACCGGTGGATTCTATTTATCATCATCAGTCATTTAGGACAAGATTGGATCATTCAGAGATCTGAACTGAACTGGACCGAGTGAGTTTGCTGCACTGAAAGTAAAGGGGCCGAATAATTTTTCACTTTTCAGTTTCTTATTTGTTTAAAAAAGTTTAAAATATCCATTAAATTTCGTTCCACTTCACAATTGTGTCCCACTTGTTGTTGATTCTTCCCCCCAAATTTAAAATTTGATATCTTTATGTTTGAAGCCTGAAATGTGGCAAAAGGTTGAAAAGTTCAAGGGAGCCGAATATTTTCGCAAGGCACTGTATATACTGATATGGTGCAGAGAATATACAGATGAGTATTGTTATTTGCACTGACTGTATTGCGACATAACCCTACATAACCTATATACATATAAGCACGCTGGCTTCCTGGACAAAGAAGGGACTATGCTTTTGGCCATTGACGTCTGGAGGAGAGCCTGAGAGCCTGTAAGTCTCTGTAATTTGCACACAGTTTGGCGGTGTAATTTGTGTTTTTGAGCTTTGTTTTAGAGATGAGCAGTTTTAAAGTCAGAGCCTGAATTGCGGCGAAAAGCAAAGTGGAGAGTTTCAGTAATTTAGTGCTGAAAATAAATTATAGCAATTTCTAACTCCTGGAGAAGCCCTTGAAGTAGCTGTCACCCGCCATACCTCGCTTTTAGAAAATGACATTGGTAATGAAAGCGTGCGGATTGCTGCTAGGAAACTGCTGCCCTCTAGTGTCAGCTTTAGAAACTTGACCTGAAAGATTTACAAGGCGGACAGAAAAAAAAATTAAGATGCAGAGGAACTTTTTAATATTCTTAGAAAAACATCAAATTTAGACGGCGTAGATGTTGGCATGAGAGTCAGAAAATTCACCAAATCAGGGGCACATCTTCTATAAAGCGACCTTAGTCCTTATGGAATAAATTGGGGGAGTGGCATTTTTTTTATCGACAACTACTTAATGTATTATTGCAATAAGCAACGGTCAATAATTTTTACTCACTTTGTCCATGATCCTGTCCTGGCCGCCCTCCGCTGCCTCCTCTAGGTATGCCGGGATGCTACGTACAGCGTTCCCAGCTTTCTTCAGTGTCGACTACAGCACACCCTGGTGGCGGCAGCGTAAGGCGGCCTGTACAGGAGTATGAAGGGTGAAAAAATATCCGCTGCTACTCTGTGTGGGGGTGGAGGGGGAAAATTGGGTCATATACTGTGAGTGGGCTTTAAAAAAAAGGGTCATATACTGTGTGGGGGGCCAGGAAAAGGGCACCATATATCGTGTGAGGGGGACCACAAAAAGGGGGTCATATATTGTATGGTGGGCCCGAAAAAGGGGGTTAAATATTGTATGGTGGGCCTGAAAAAGCAGTCATATACTGTGTGGGGGGGCCAGGAAAAGCGCACCATATACAGTGTGAGGGAACCATAAAAAGGGGGTCATATACTGTATGGAAGGCCAGAAAAAGGGGGTTATATACTGTGTGGGGGACTAGAAAAAGGGGTCATATATTGTGTGCGGGAATAGAAAAAGGGGTCATATATTGTGTGCGGGAATAGAAAAAGGGGTCATATATTGTGTTGTGTGCCAAAAAAAGGGGGGGTAATGTATTGTCCACTGGGCCAAAAAAGGGGGGTTGTATATCATGTGGGGGGTAAAAAAGGAGGGTGTTACACTATGTGGGGGCCATGAAGAAGGTTCTGTTATACTATGAGGGGTCCGAATAAGGGTATTTTTCGATCTGCCAATGGGGGAGTGTGTCCTAATTAGGGGGGCTCTATCACGCAACCAAAGATATCCAGATTGGTATCTTTTTTTTTTGGGGGGGGGGCGCCTTTCTATAATTTGCCTCAGGCAGCAGAGAGGCTAGGCAGTATATACAGTAGGAGCTTTGTAGGTGGAGGGGGCGCACTTTAGAAAGTGTGCATGGGGGGGATAAGGATCTAATATAAAGACTGACTTGTCTTTGGAGACTTCCGAGCGATCTTGAGGTAGACAGAGCCTTTGGAAGTGGGTTTAAAGGGATTGTATCCCTTTAAGTGCAGGCCGTGTATGTATGTGTCATGGTGGGTTATTTTTGATAGAGATTAGCGAGTAGTATTCGATCGAGTAGGTATTTGATCGAATAGTACGGTATTCGAAATACTCGTACGCATGCCCGCGCATGCGCAGTCTGCTCTGCCTAGGCCCGATGCCTAGCAAAGTGAATTCAAGGCCGGAAGAGGACGCGGGGACGCTGTGCAGGGAGAAGAATCCAGCCCAACCCTCACTCATGGACTTAGTAAGTAGAATTTGATCGAATGTTGCCTACCCCTGAAACAAGCATTTCCCCCCATAGACTATAATGGGGCTCGAAACCCGTTCAAACAGTGTACGGCTGTTCAAATCGGATTTCGAACCTCGAACATTTTAGTGTTCGCTCATCTCTAATTTTTGAGGGTCTGCAGGACTGGATTCAACAAGGCTGGAGGATGTAGTAGCTATCAGTAGGCAGTAGTAATTCACAGCAGTGCTCCCAGGGCCCAAAAATCAAGGCCATGGCTTGAGGTTCTGACTAGGCCGCAATGTAGAACTTGACCAAAGGTAGGAAATAAGCCTGTTGTGATTGCATTCGGTCATAGGGGACGGACTACTTGGGTTGTGAGGGCAGGAGCAGTTTAAATATGGATGACAGAGCTCCAGTAATACATCTTAGGACTCGTTCACATGGAGTAAACGTGGCGCGTATTCGAAATACTCGTGCATGTTTGCGGTCGCGTTAGCGCCGCGTAAACGCGCATTAACGCGACCACAAACATGCACCGTCAATATCGCGGCGCAAACGTCCCGTAAGAGCGGCGCATTGCGCGCCACGTTTACTCCGTGTGAACGAGCCCTTATAGTGCTAGGATACTTTTCTATTCCTTACACCAGCTCAAGGCATGCTTACATGACCTCATTACTTTGCACCAAAAAAAATGGCACCTGCCAATAACAAATCTGGCACATTTTATGAATTTGCTTAACCTTATGTAGACACTTTCTAAAAGCATTGAACAAGGTGCGTAAAATGTATAAGGTACGTAATAAATTCGCCACGCAGTTTGTTCGATTCTGGCACATTTAAATTAATAAATCCCCCTCAATGTGGATTCGGACTAGTCGGACGCCTCACGTCTCTGTCCAGTAACCTAAATAACAGGACGCAGTGACAAAATGCCATATATGCATAGCACCATCTGCTGGATGTCAGGGGTAGAGCAAGACACACTTTAATAAAGGTCAAACACGTCAAAAACATGTAACATGCTTTGAATTTGGGGGTTAAGGTGTTGTGCACACATTGAAATTTTGGTCACAGGTTTTGCAGCTGAAATGGAAGCAGAAAATTGACGTGGGAAAGAATCTTTCTCTTATATTTCCCCTCGTGTTTAGGTTCCAGTCAAGTCCAAAGGGTAAGTTCACACATAGTTTTTTGGCGAGGTATCCGCATCAAAATCCAGGTGAAAAAAACGCCTCCCATTGAATTCAATGGGAGCGGGTCATTTCCTTTTTCCGCGAGCAGTAGATTCACATTAACATCAGCAGTCTGTTGTTCTTGTCCGTCAGAAAAGCACAACAATGGATAGGCAAACCGCTACTAAGGAGGTCACAGAGCCCCCAGTAACTATAATTGGATTCATCGGGTGCCCATACTTTAAAACTGAAACTGCCGGATGAAAAAAAGTTGTGCAAGAATTTTTTTATTATGTGAAGGAGCAATTTAAAGGGATATCAGAAAACACAAATGTAATGCCGGCAATACTTACACTGATATCATTCTCTTTTCTTAATGTTTTATCCCATATGGTAACCTAAATGGTTGACCAAAAGAAGCCATCTACATCTGTATCGGGAGGCATCCATTTTTCTTCGCCTTTTTTTTCCATTTCCTGTGTTAAACAGGAAGTTAAGGAAAGAGGAGGAGCTTAGGCGGCTCACCACCCTATTTATAGTGGAGACCAAAGGCGAAGGCTATGTGGTGTGGGAGAATTGGTCAATCTTAAAAGGCATCTTCATCAAAATGTAAAAACTACCCATATTATAGTAAATCCGCATCTTGATAAGGATATTTATTTTAATAAAAAACTTTGCATTTTTCTGCCTTGTCTTTTTGGCCATTTTGGAAGTGCGGCCATATTGGTTGTCCCATTGAACAAGCTGATCATCCATCTCCAGTGAAGACATCCATAAAGGATGTATTCCCTTAAAAATCTCTTCTTTACAATCTCTTAAAGTCATCGATATTCCAGGTACGGTGGTCTATTTGTCAATTTTTGTATCATATGGATGGGCTTTTATGGGGTAGCTCCAACCCCCAGACCCCACCAAGTAAAAATACTATACAATTAGTCCATATAATGAATACCCTAACCAACGTGACCATGAAACACTATTGGCCATAGCATAGCCAGGGTTGGACTGGCCCCCCTGAGCACCGAGTATCTGCTGGGCCCAGGCTGTAACAGAATATAGGCCCAAATGTCCAGCAGACAACAACCCAACTTGCAGGTGACTTTGAAGCAATTCACTTGTCATTAGAGTCTTTTTCTCATATATCCTACTCCATAATATGTCTATTATATAATATATGATCATATCTATCATATAAACCTATATATCCCAGCTTGTCACCCTTTATGATATCCTACACTCAGACAGGACAGAAGAAACCACCTAACAAGTTCAGACTCCAGATAAACAGTATACCTACAATTACCAATTAAAGGGATTTTCCAGGTTTTCATATTAAAGACCAATTTTTGTAGTGACCCCTTCCATGTCGCAAGCCAGTGGCGTCATGTGGCCTGTTTACAGTTCAAATGAACGTGACTGAGCTGCAATACCAAGAGCAGCCACTATACAATGTATGGCGCTGTGTTTGTTAAGTAGCGAAGTGGCCCGAGCACTTTTTGAAACACTATAGTCTCTGCAAACAGCTGATCAGCAGGGGTGCCAGGTGTCAAACTAATATAATATTAATGACTAGAGTTGAGCAAACACTATTCGAAACTGCTGATTAGAATAGCACGCTCCCATAGGAATGAATAGAAGCGGCCGGTATGCAGACTTTGTCAGCGGCCGGCCGCTTAACCCCCTGTGTGCCGGCTGCGTCCATTCATTGCTATGAGTGCGTGCTATGATTGCCGTTTCGAATACTACTCGCTCATCTCTACTGCCTACCCCGATCTAGGAAAATCCCTATAAGAACATGAAGTAAACTGGACATAAGTTTTTCTACTTAACAATTGTTTAAATTAGAATTTTAAGAATTAGGTCGATTATAAGCGGCCATGATATGTCTGTACTAAAGGTTCCATATCACGGCCACAAATCTTGTCCTGATCCCTGAACTTACAGCAACATGGACCCTATAATGGTGCTTGTGCAGGTAAATAGACCGGCAGTTGGGATTGATATTGGGGTCATATATGGATTCTATAATACGGACATATTACAGCTGATTCCGTGCGGCCTTAGGGTGAAAAACTTAAAGGGGTTGTCTGTTCTACTTTTTTTTATGGCCTATCTTGAGGATTGGTATAGGGGTGACACCTGAACCCCGAACCAGTTTTCTGTATGGGACTGCTCCTGACACCAGTCCTGTAAACAATATGGGGCCGGGCACCTTCACTGTCAATGGGAGCTGAGCTGCAGTGAAGGTGCCCTTCTGGTATACAGTGGACAGAGCTTTCTGCTTCTGGCCCTATAATGTTTATTGCACGGCCACTCGTAGCAGCTCCGTACAGGAGATTGGTCTGGTGGAGTGTCAGCCCCCTACAGATGAGGCCTATCCTGAGGATAGGCCATAAAAAGAAAGGCATGGACAACCCCTTTAAGTTTTGTAGAATATTTGAAAACCATTCTTCAGCTCTCCTTTGCCCCCCTTAATGTAATATTGTCATATTCCCTGTCATTTGTACCCTGTGTCCCCCACTCATCCTCCTGTTCATGCGCTCCTCTTTGACAAGTCTTTGCCCCTCCTCTGGGGACGGCATAGTCATCCCATCCTGGTAAATACGGATATTCATAGCCAATCTCATGGGCATCTGTGGCTTGACTTTTCCAAGCATCCACCCTGATTCCTTCAGGCTCATCATACACCGGAGGAAGTTCTGGCTCATCGTAAATATGTTCAGGTTTGCGAGCCTTTCTTGATTTTGCCTGTGGGGGAACATTAGGCCCTAGAAGACCTCCGAAGCCTGTCGCCATTAGATTTTGTGCCACTTTATCAAAAGGCACAGCATATTCACTCTCGGGAATGGGTTGCTTAGCAGGCACATTGTTCTTGGAAGGCATAGTTGAGTGTACAGGGGGCACAGCTAAGGAAGTAGAACGAACCGGCTGACGGGGTAAGCTGGTGCCCTCCTCGTGATATTGTTCATGGCCGGTTGGGGAATCATTTTGACTTGCTTTGATGGCGGATTCAATGGACTGGAAAATGTGACTTCCATGGGCTGTCTCAAACTCAAAGTTGCCTTCTCCTGAAGCACAACGCCGGCCAGCCTCGAAGGAAAACATGGTCTGTTGATGGAGAGGAAGGAATGGAAAGTGATTAAGGAGGAGGAAGAACTGTTGTATTCTGAGATTTGTGACCTTTTTACACCAAATATCTGTGGCGTAAATTAAAAAATAAATATGAGATATGCCCCATTGACTGGACAAGTATCATTACCTTATAATAATTCTGTTGTAATATATATTATATTATTTCTGTATATATATCTTGTCTCATATATATAAAAATTAGGTTCTGTCTCTATCTGTTCTCTATGCGCAACCAAACGGCTGGACAGATCTTCACCAAATTTGGCACACAGGTGCATCAGGTGTTCGGGAAGGTTTTAGACTGGGTCTCAGCTCTCTAGGACATACCATTCCTGAGATATAGCAGCCATTAGAAGCCTACAAGTGTTTCACTCATATTCCAACTTCCATACACACAGTCACAAGTCCCTCATCAGCCAATAGAAGCTCGCAGGCTCTAAGTCTCCATATGTACACAGCTTTACTGTATACAGTAAGCTCATGAGCTCCTACTAGTGGTGACTGCAATAAGCTAAAATTTGGTCATTTAACTATATGTTGTTGCAAGGAATTTGTAACAATGACCCAATGCAATCATGAGGAACACATTTTTCATACTTAAAGGACACTTCAGTATCCCTTTAAGAAAAGCACAGAAGATATCTTCTCACCTTGTCCCTTCCAAACCGCCGTAGGTATGGGTAAGGCCAGCTGAAGATCACATTTCCCGTTTGGCGATCTCTCAGAGAAAGACATTTACCTTCTGCGGCAAGTGTGTATGTTCCCGAAAGACCACAGCGAGACGAAGCATCCGTCTGCCTCACCCGCACTACGAACTGACCACCTATAGACAAGAAATAGCTTCATGAACATTTTAGGGACAATGTTGTTTGAAAGATGCAACGGGGCCTCCATTTTCATCAGGGACCTAAGAGCTCAGGTATCTTTTTAGAAGATGGCCTGTTCATATTCTATCTCGAGCAGTACTAAACACTATGCCAGGAGCCCAGAGACCAGAAATCTGTGCTAAAACCATCACAAAAATGTTGTGCTTCAATGAATATTAGGAAACAGGCAAATTTCCAGCATGACAATTTTCCGGGGTCTGCGCTATTCACCGCCTGAACTTATTTTAGAAAAATCTGATTAATAATGCATGATAACATAGGGAATGACACAGCGTGACCGCGGCTGGGTTACTTTCTGCTCTGCACATAGTGATAATCTTTATGGCTGCTGAATATATTATTACAGCATATTATACTGGATTATATTATATTGTGTTCCTTATTATATGTCATTTGCAGTATTGAACCCCTCTAAACAGTATTGGGCCCCATTAAGCAACAAAGCCCTGGTGTGTCTGCAACTTCTGCACCCCCTATAGCTATGTCCGAGAGACTCCTGGAAAAAAGGGGAGATCTCCTGGACTCCCAGAAAACCCAGCAAGTGTCCTAAGTGCCCCCACATATTCAACTCTACTCATTCCTGTGCTTCCCTTTGTTCTAAGAAGCCATTGCCGACATTGTAGAAATGGGGAGATCGAGAATCTGAATGTCTGGTCTACGCCCTGCAAACAGGGGGTCTAGTCTGCAAACTTCAGAGGTACAATGGGTCTATTCTGTAAGTAAGACAGTTTTTGCCTAGGGCCTGTATTTTTTAGTGGATCTAGCCTGGTGCCTGTAAACAGGAGATTCTGTATAGAGGGGGATCTGTATAGAGAGGGGAATCTGTATATACAGGAGCATCTGGTAAGACGTCTATAAACATGGGGGTCTGGTAAAAAGTGTTATATATGGGGGTCTGGTGTATGTACAGGAGTTCTGAGTTACATATACAGGGGATCTATATAGATATGGGATTGGTCTGGGATCTTTATAGACAGGTAGGTCTGATAGGAGGTCAGGTTTGTAATCTGTAAACAGGGGTGTCTGATTTCTGTAGAGAGAGGGTCTGTTCTGGGGTCTGTATAGAAAGGATCCCACACCCCCTAACAAATACAGACACAATTTTCCCTGTTACAAACTCCAGACCGGACCTTCTAGGTTTTTAGAGCTCCCAACAGATCCAATTGTATATACAGACCCTATAGACCTTTCCCCTCCAGGTCTAGGGAAGAAGTAGGGAAACCTTCGACACTCCAGTCGTTGTTAAAACTACAACTCCCAACATGTATAGTTGCGCTGCTGTTCTTGGAACTCCAATGGAAGTGAATGGAGCATGTTGGGAGTTGCAGTTTCACAGCAGATGGAGAGTTGAAGGTTGTTGAGCCCTGGTCTATGGTCTGTATATATAGGTGGGTTTGGTTGGAGCTCTAAAAACGTATAGGGTCTGGAGTCTGTAATAGAGAATTTGTCGTCTATATTTATTAGGGGGTGTTGGGTCTGTAATTTTGTAGACGGTCTGGTCTGGGGTCCATATTTCTTAGGAGAATGGATCTATAGGGAGACTAGGTTCCATATTAGTTAATGGGTCTATGAGAATTTATTTTTATTTTTTATGCTGTCAAGTCTGTATAAAGGAGGGTCTTTTTGAGGTCCTTAGGTATTCCATATGGTCTGTATTTATTTTGGAGCATACTACTGTGATATAAATGCCATAGGGGCCTGGGTGGGGCGTACAGACCCTATAGACTTTTCCCCTCCAGGGATGTCATTGCTGAAAAGATGGCCGTATGGTTTTGCCCCTGCTAATCTCATGGCAGACATTAGAGCAGAAACAGGACTTCACCATAGTCATCAAACTTGGTTAGAGGCCCTCTTTAAATCTGGCCATTGTCCCTGGAGATTTATAATATGTTCATCCTATGCTAAACCCCCCATCACCTGCCCCATTATTATCTCGTCCTTGGTGCGCCCTGCTGTGCCATCTTCTGCAGATGCTTTGTCTTTGCCTCCTGCTTATTATCACTTCCCAGCACAGCGTTTTCCTCCGCACCTGCTGAACGCCACGTTCTCATCTTCGGCTCAAAGACTCTTCTCTACCACATCAAAGAATTCTTACTCATTACTTTCCTCTATATGCAAATAAATGCACCTTGTACTGTCTTCTTGACCTGTTTCCATTTCATAAGATATTGTGAGCACGTCACCCGCTTTCCTTCCTCACCTGCTGCGGCCTCCTGGCTGGTGCTGTACAGAGAGTTCTCTTGTAGCTGCAGACATGAAATTAGCGGCTGGCTGCTCGTCCTCTCTAAAGTTCGCCGTTCCTGATCACGAAAAAGACACACATAGGGGTACGCAGTTACAGACCGTTGTATTACCATTTACTGGGAGGGAGAACAAATCTATTGTTTTCTGTTATCAGCCATTTCAGGATTATTCCTAGGGATAAATAGAAATCCATAAACCCCTCCTCCGCCATGACTACGACTACGACATCCACTTCTTGGGTATATCCAATTAAGAAAATCCTTTTTTCTATACCCTATTTTTAAACTTAAGAAATAGAGGGAAGGGGGTCTTTTTTCAGGATCTTCATCTCTTACCCTTCGTTCACATCGGGGAGTCTGCATGAGTAGCCCGAACGGAATACTGAACGCAACTGCAAGCGCTGTGCAGTGAAAGCACACGGACCCCATAGACTATAATGGGGTCCGTGTGCTTGCCATGTGCTGCCTGCACGAATCATGCAGACAGGAAAGTAGATTGTGAACTACTTTCCTGTCCGCATGTTCTGTGCAGAGATCTGGCAGCAAGCACACGGACCCCATTATAGTCTATGGGGTCTGTGTGCTTTCACTGCACACCACTTGCAGTTGCATTCGGTATTCCGTTCGGGGGGGTCTTCATGTGGACTCAGATGTGAGGCCTTAGAGAGTGAAGAGCAGTTACAAAGAGTGTCCGCTCTCTCTGGAAGGGGACCTATCTAATCCTATATTACACAGAATATCCATTTATAAAAACACACACAAAAAACCTCCTCCATGACTACGACTTCATGTCACTTCTTGGGTCTGTCCAATTTAAAAAAAAATGTTTTTCATATAACTTATTTTTAAGATTAAGAAATAGAAGGGATCCTTATCTCTTGGCCAGAGTGGGAAAGGGTCACAAAGAGTGTGGCCACTGTCTGAAGGTGGGGACCCATCTAATCCTATATTACACAGATTATCCATTTATTTGAATGTACACAGTGTAATACTCAGCCTTTCCTATAGGGGTGCTGCAGAAAAATTGAGCACGTACTTCCAGGCTCACCAATGCTGAAAATCCAGCAGGAGGACACGTTGAGATCAGGAGTTTACGAGAGGCCAAAAAAATCTCTATTTATCCCGTCTCCATTCCTCAGTGGACTTCTTGTCTCGCTCCTAACGTTAGAATGGAGCATGTAGGCAAATGCTAGGAGTGTGCCCACCCACTCTATTCTCATGTGATGGGTCTTATAGGAATGGTGGAAATGTAGGAGGAATTTGAGGTGGACTCAGCCGTGGGATCCACAACCTTTTTTTTTTCAGCGTCCTGCTTGGATCTCTGTCTCCCTTTCAATACAATGGCTTTAAGCACCATAGAAGAAAAGCAGGGCACTCGCCAGCCAGTAATTAAAACTTGACAAAACTTTAATTCATTCCGTTAAAAAACACACATTGTGTCACTCACATACGGGATTGGAAATAGATGAAACAAGGTATGACAGAAGCGACAATCGTTTTGTGCATGTTGCACTTCATCAGGCTCCCTCCAACCAGGCGTTTCCGCCCGCTATTTAACAGGATATGCAATTTTGCCACTCCCACATCAATCACGTTCGTATGACACTTCAAAATGAACATAACATTAAAAATCATTTAAAACTGCTATAAGCAAGTCAAACCAAATACTTATTACATCATACCACCTTAACTTTATTACTTTATAAACTTTCTTGTGACCTTTATTCTCTGATAATGTATCTATCTTCTGAAAGGCTTAAAAATCGCTTAAGCCCCGCCTCCCATCGGCGGACTTGAAGGAAAACTACTTCTCCTAACTCCTGTCTAAATTACAGACACGCCCCTCCTCTTACTCTAACCAATCCAAGGCAGGGCTACTTAGTTCCATCTCGAACAGCAGGATAAGCCCCGCCCATCATCAGCGGACTTGAAGGAGAACTACTCGTCACAGATGCTAGCCAATCAGCACTTGAGCTACATTCGCTGCTGGCTCTATACTACCGGTACATACCTATTGAACATAGAACCGCCCACTTTTTATTGTCAACCAATCAGAATTAGAGCTACTCCGCTTCAGGATAGGCACCGCCTATCATCAGCGGACCTGAAGGAAAACTGCTTATCACAGATACCAGCCAATCAGCGCTTGAGCTACATTCACTGTTAGCTCTATACTGTCGGTGCACACCTATTAAACATAGAGCCGCCTCTTTTCTAATGTCAACCAATCAAAGTTAGAGCTACTCCGCCTCTGAATAAGCACCGCCCATCATCAGCGGACCTGAAAGAAAACTGTCTATCACAGATACCAGCCAATCAGCGCTTGAGCTACATTCGCTGCTGACTCTACACTCTCGGTATACACCTATTTAACATAGAACCGCCTATTTTCTAATACCAGCCAATCGGAGTTAGAGCTACTCCGCTTTATAGAAAGGTAACCCTGACTAATACAGCTATCTCTAAGTTAAATCACACCCATCTATATACGTAACTAGAGGATGAGCGGGCAGGCAAAAACGCACTCCACCTCATCCTATGTTCTGAATAGTGCCTAATCCACACCTTACCCCTAATACCCTTCTAACTAATCCTCAGTTGTAATTATTGATTTGTATTCCCCTATATAGATGGTTTAGCTTAAACTATACTTAACATAGCTCCTATGCAGACAAATAGAATGTAAAACTCACTAAGCCGATACGTCTTAAGGGTAACCAGGTAACACTCACCCTAGATCACTATTACCCTCTAAACCTTATTTATATTACTGCAAAAGCTGGTTAACATACTTTTTCCGGACATTGGGGACTAGATTACACGTATCTTCCTACAAAAACACGCTCATGTCGAGCCTGTCATTTAAACCCAGGGGGCCAGTTGCACCAGTCTGTAATATAATCCTAGTTTTACAAGTTTTACATTCTATTTGTCTGCATAGGAGCTATGTTAAGTATAGTTTAAGCTAAACCATCTATATAGGGGAATACAAATCAATAATTACAACTGAGGATTAGTTAGAAGGGTATTAGGGGTAAGGTGTGGATTAGGCACTATTCAGAACATAGGATGAGGTGGAGTGCGTTTTTGCCTGCCCGCTCATCCTCTAGTTACGTATATAGATGGGTGTGATTTAACTTAGAGATAGCTGTATTAGTCAGGGTTACCTTTCTATAAAGCGGAGTAGCTCTAACTCCGATTGGCTGGTATTAGAAAATAGGCGGTTCTATGTTAAATAGGTGTATACCGAGAGTGTAGAGTCAGCAGCGAATGTAGCTCAAGCGCTGATTGGCTGGTATCTGTGATAGACAGTTTTCTTTCAGGTCCGCTGATGATGGGCGGTGCTTATTCAGAAGCGGAGTAGCTCTAACTTTGATTGGTTGACATTAGAAAAGAGGCGGCTCTATGTTTAATAGGTGTGCACCGACAGTATAGAGCTAACAGTGAATGTAGCTCAAGCGCTGATTGGCTGGTATCTGTGATAAGCAGTTTTCCTTCAGGTCCGCTGATGATAGGCGGTGCCTATCCTGAAGCGGAGTAGCTCTAATTCTGATTGGTTGACAATAAAAAGTGGGCGGTTCTATGTTCAATAGGTATGTACCGGTAGTATAGAGCCAGCAGCGAATGTAGCTCAAGTGCTGATTGGCTAGCATCTGTGACGAGTAGTTCTCCTTCAAGTCCGCTGATGATGGGCGGGGCTTATCCCGCTGTTCGAGATGGAACTAAGTAGCCCTGCCTTGGATTGGTTAGAGTAAGAGGAGGGGCGTGTCTGTAATTTAGACAGGAGTTAGGAGAAGTAGTTTTCCTTCAAGTCCGCCGATGGGAGGCGGGGCTTAAGCGATTTTTAAGCCTTTCAGAAGATAGATACATTATCAGAGAATAAAGGTCACAAGAAAGTTTATAAAGTAATAAAGTTAAGGTGGTATGATGTAATAAGTATTTGGTTTGACTTGCTTATAGCAGTTTTAAATGATTTTTAATGTTATGTTTATTTTGAAGTGTCATACGAACGTGATTGATGTGGGAGTGGCAAAATTGCATATCCTGTTAAATAGCGAGCGGAAACGCCTGGTTGGAGGGAGCCTGATGAAGTGCAACATGCACGAAACGATCGTCGCTTCTGTCATACCTTGTTTCATCTATTTCCAATTCCGTATGTGAGTGACACAATGTGTGTTTTTTAACGGAATGAATTAAAGTTTTGTCAAGTTTTAATTACTGGCTGGCGAGTGCCCTTCTTTTCTTCTATGGTGCTATATATCGGTGGACTTTCTTCTATTATAAATACAGAGAGCACCCAGCCATGTATCCACTGGAAGGCGTCTTTTATATCCAGTGTTACACCCCATAGTATGTGTGGGTTAAAACAGGCGCAGTTTTACCGCTGAGATTTGCCGCATACTCCCAATGAATATGTTCCGTTAAAAGTGGTGCCGCTGGTTGTGTTTGTTATATGGACAATGGCTTTAAGCATAGCGCCAATGGTGCAGCCGATCGGGCCCTATGGTGGCCGTGGCCACCCTCGAGCAGGACAAGCCCTTATTTTGGGTGCTGTCCCAATGTTCCGGGCGGCGGGCAGTGATTACAACTCTATCAACATCATTACATCCAGAGCCTGCAGGTCCATGGGAACGTGGTTAGGGGAGTATTCTTGGTTTTGGGGTTTTTTTTTGGCTTTTTTCTGTGTGGTGGGCGAGAGGGCAGGGGTTCTTATCAGGGGGCTAGTTATGGGGACATTAAATTATTTGGGTGTTGGGGGTCACTTACAAAAATTTTGACTTGGACCCCTACTATATTAAGACAGACCTTAATGGGAGGAAGATCCAGGCTGGCATTTGAGGCGCAACCTGCCTTATAATCAGTGCCAAATTACAATGTGTGAACGTACCCTAAGACCATTGATTTCCCCTATATTACTAATGTATTACTGACAGAACGCAGTACTATAAAAGTTACATCAAATTACATAGCCAGGAGTACTGATGGGATGGCTATAGCAAGGTAACATACTAGCCACATGATAGATTAGAGAACTTTTTTAAGGTTTTATTGTTGATGACCTATCCTATTAAGTTAAGGGGGGAAGTGTTGCAGTACCATTCTCAGCCACTACACAATGGGTGGCGCTGTGCCTGTTCTGGAGTTCTGTTGCACTTGGAATGCTGGGAGATGGACCCTCACTGATTTGATATTCATGACCCATCCTCAGGAATCCCTTTAGGCTATGCCAATGCAAATAAAAGGACTATTATAGTAAATTGGTTTTGCTTATGGATCCACTATATTCTGAGTGATGTTGTTTTTACTTTACTTTGTTGTTTTATGGTTATGGGAAGCAACAAGCCTACAGAAAAAAAGAGCATATTGATTCCATCGACATACGGCAGCCATACTCATAGTGGGCCATTTATGAAAATGACAGCAAAATGCAATTTAGCTATTGATCAAAATATGACGGATATGAAGGATTTCATGGGAGCTAAATATACAGCTGCCTATACAGTTTGTCCAACTGTTGGTCACAGTCTGTTCAATACAGCAATATATGGGGCAACACGGTGGCTCAGTGCTTAGCACTGCAGCGCTGGAGTCCTGGGTTCAGATCCTGCCAGGAACAACATCTACAAGGAGTTTGTATGTTCTCCCCGTGTTTGTGTGGATTTCCTCCCGTTCTACAAAGACATACTGATAGGGAAAAATGTACATTGTGATCCCAACAGTTCAGAATCTGCTGTATATGTCCACTCTAAACTGCCATATGGAGTCCAATATGGTCTCATGACCCATCAAGATTAAAATTACTGAAATCGTGGGTCACACTTTTGTAAAAAAAAATGAATGCCCCCATCCTGCAGTGTGGTATACTGTATGTAGGTTTATGGCCTGGACATTCACATTATTGTAAAGGACTTTGATGGCTGGAATGGTATGGTGTTTTACTAGGATGGTGGCAATCCAAGCACTGTGTTATTGCATTGTAGTACATGTAGTAGAACCCTTGGGTCGCACAGCATGAAGTAAAAGTGTGTTGCATTGCTGTAAAGATCACATTGTTTTATAGACTTTGATGGTTGGGATGGGACGGTGTGTTACCAAAATGGTGGCAATCCAAGCACTGTGTCATTGCATTGTAGTACATATCGGAGGACCTTTGGCCTGGTGGCAACCCAAGCACTGTTTGGACGTATCTAGATGCTATACCATTGTTCTGTGCACTGTGGGGTCTATTTCAGCATTCTGTGGTATTATTATATCTATTTTATGTAATTTTTTTCGACATATTTATATTTTTCACATTTTTATAACAACAGGTAAACTCCGGAAACTCACCTGAGGAAATGCCAAACTGCAGAGCACTCTGACCCAGTTTGGTTGATCGGGGATTTCACAAGCTATCAGGTAAACCCGCTGTGCCGTCTCGATGCTGAATGCCCTGGTATCTTTTGGGCAGCTTTCTGTACCCCGATCTGATAAGCTTACACATTCACTAAGCTGTAGAAGTTTCCAGCACTCTTGCTTACGGCCCGTTTCAGGGGGCTGGGAGCCCTCATACATCTCCAAGCGCGCCAGGCCGAAGGAGGTAGCTTCATACAACTGTGCCCATACTTTCTTCCACTTCTGTGATAGAAAAATAAAAAATATCATCAAAATTTTTTAGTATGATGACTATATCATATATTTTGGCAAAAAAAGGAGACGCTACAGCAATATTTCTCCAAAATCCCGTGATATTCTCTTTACCAATCAATGCTAATCATTGCTGCGAGAGAACTCATTTGCATACTGGTAAAAACCGGGATTTCTACTGAAGACATCTAAAGGTAGAAGACGAATAGACTTTCTTAAGGCTATTCCGACGTATTAGGGAGAAAAAATACCTTCTAAATGATAGGGTCCCTTTAATCCTCTTAGAAAAATCCTCCAAGATTCCCAGGGGAAAGTCTATGATGTCAGGCAGGACTGGCAATGTCAATTACGTCCTAGCAGAGGACTAACCCTGCGTTCACATGACCGAGTTTCACCCGTGAAACTCGCTCTATTGATGCAATAGGCTCAGCCTAAGGGGGAGTTCACACGGAGGAAAGTGGAGAGCAATCTGGCATGTATACACGTGCCGGCAGATGACGCGCTCAAAATGCTCCCATTCATTTCAATGGGAGTTAGGAGTGAATACGCTGTGTTATTTTGCGGCCGTGATTTTGCGGATGCAAAATAACGCGGCGTATACGCTCCTAACTCCCATTGAAATGAATGGGAGCATTTTGAGCGCGTCATCTGCCGGCACGTGTATACGTGCCAGATTGCGCTCCACTTTCCTCCATGTGAACTCCCCCTAAGACATCATGCACATGACCATATGTGTAACGCCGTCTGTCACTGAACATGGATGACATCTTCTGCGGTGCGATTCACTGGAATAAGACCTGTCCTGAGTTTTATGTTGGCTCGCACATGGAATCGTGGAAATCACGGTCATATACAAGGGCTGATAGAGATGAACGGGTCATTGTACTATATGGAAAAATCCGGATAGCACGCTGACCTGGCACAAGGACATGTGCATGGGAATTAATATACATGAGTGATCCTTTTTTTTCACGGACCTCAGTGGGCCCAATACATAGTCCAATACATTAGAACAAAAATAGAGAATGCATTATTTTTCACGGATCAAGGACAACACATGGCGAGGAAGTCAGTTGTATAAACAGGTGCTTTGCAGAGTTAAAGAGGACCCTTCACATTTTCATAGATGTACGGTATTATATACAGCTAGAGAGCTGACAGTGTGCTGAATTCAGCGCACTGTTGGCTTTCCCGGTATGAGCTCCAGTGCTGGAGACATCGGTGCCATTAGTTTCAGCACTAATATCTCCCCAATGTCATAATAGCGGGTCTTACAGCCTAACATCACCACTGGGCTGTGAGAAACGCGCCTCTGATAGTTTTTGGCAGGGGTGCTCACACTTTTTCAGCATGTGAGCTACTTTATAAACTGACCAAGGCAAAAGATCTACTACCCACTTCTTGTCTTCAGGAGACAGCGGCGTTCTGTGGCCGCCCAGGGATCCCCGGTGTCTGCTTGATCACAGCGCAGGCTGAAAGTCATCTCTGGACACTGGCAGGCCGGGGCCGCCGCAGCCCTGACTGCGAACGACTGTAAGGGCCTTGCACTCGTTTGCAGTCAGGGCTGCGGCGGCCCTGGCCTGCCAGTGTCCAGAGATGACTTTCAGCCTGCGCTGTGATCAAGCAGACACCGGGGATCCCTGGGCGGCCACAGAACGCCGCCTGCACTGTGAACAAACAGTACCCCGGCTGCTCCCTCCATCCCTAAGAGCGTGGAGCGCGTCATCCCCCAGAGCTGCTGCTGCCCGTCCTCCAAGTGTCCGTAGTGCTTGTTCACAGCGCAGGCTGAGAGTCGACTTTCAGCCTGCTCTGTGAACAAGCAGACACAGGGGATCCCTGGCTGCATCCCGCGATCTACCCATACGTCCTTTGCGATCGACCGGTCGATCGCGATCGACGTATTGGGCACCCCTGGTCTATGGAAAAGTACTGTCGGGAAGGGGGTGTTCCTCAAAGCCCAGCAATGACACTAGGTTGTAAAGCCCGCCATTCTGACAGTGGAGAGATGTCAGTGCTGAAATTAATGCCACCAACATCTCCAGCACCGGGGAGCATACCGGGAAAGCTTTCTTGCGGTATATAATTCCGTACTTCTATAAGGATATGAAAGGTCCTCTTTAAGCTCTGAGACCTGGAGCACTTGCAAGGTTTAGGACGGCACCCAGGACACTTTAGAACTCATTAGCATATCTGATTAAACTTCTTTTACTCACTCTAGAATGCCACACGCCACCTACTAAGCGATCTGACGTATATGGTTAGCAGACATGTGCTGATAGGCTCCCTATAAGCTATTTATAATGGATCTAACTGTCCTGACCACATACATTAGTAATCTTGAAGATTGTAATGAAATTCTGTCACTGAGGAAGTGAAGCTCTTGCACGAATACAAGTAGCTGACAGTGTTGGGGAAGTAGCACTTGCATAATTCACGCTCTCAATCCCACATCTCTCTACTCAGCAAACCACCGACACAGTCCGCACCAATTTCATGTTCACTTTGGCTTTGACCAAGTTGTTTGCACTGACTAGCGCTTAAAGGGGAAGTTTAGCTCAGGCCTCAAACCCTTCGCTGTAAGTCACTGCCCATCGACACTACTACTTTATATTTTTAGCTCTGCTTTCTTATTGTACCGAAAAATCTTATGGCGCTAAAAATAGAATATCAGTAACACCGAAACCATCAGGGTGAATCTTAGGTAACTACAGAATATGGATTTTAACATCTAAATGAAAAGAAAAAATTCTAACATCTAATTTTGCAATTAGGTTTGAAAATAGCCTATCGTTTTGTGTCTACAGCTCCTATGAAAACCCACGTGTCTCCATGGTAACAGACTGCAAACAATCTCTGAGAAGTCTGATGCTAAGCTCATATTACTTTCCATCTCTTTTCCACTTCTTTGCAACGTACCAAGGATTTGGGCACCTATATCAAACAGCATAGGCCCCCGGTTTCTGTGCCCACCTATTGCCCCCATGGATTAGCTGTTCCCAGCATCTGATATGCAAAGAATGGAGCAGGAAGCAGACAGTGCTGTTCTCTCTTTAGTGGCCAGATCAGGTACTGCACTTCACTTGCGTAGGAGCTAAGCTGCAGTGACTCCGTTCCACCACTGCACAGAAAACAGCGCTATCAGTAATCGGCTTCAACTCTCTTTCCCATAAGTGGAGGGGTAATTTTTGAGATTTTACTTCTAAACAGTATATAAGTAGACAAGGTAAAGAGGAATTGTCCATTGTATTCCTTGCAGGACTTCTCTCTCTGCCAATTTTAATCGGAGTCACGACAGAGTCTCATATGGAGACTCCAACACAGATGTTATCCTAGCCTTAGCCACATGGCAAGCAAGTCCCCTGGTTGGGGTTATGAGGGAAGAGTGTATTCAGGGGTCATGGAAAGACAGCAGAACTCAAGCAGGGTCCAAGCTGGTGAGAACATGAGAGTGCAAGTATGGCGGAAGCTAAAGAGGAAGAAGAACCTGCTGCAGGGACCGACGGAGAGCAGGACAGGCTAGAAAGTGAGCACTGCAAGGGACTGGGCAACTGAGAGACCACTGCCCCATCCTCTGTGATGTGACAAAGCGTCTAGTGTGCAGCCACCATCACCACAACAGGTTTGTTATCATTATCCTCCAAGCCTTAAAGGGGTTGTGCAGGAATTGGACAAACTACAGAGGTGCCCAGGCCATAAAAAAACACACTCACCTTTCCCTGGTGCTCCATTGTTTGCTGCCGCAGTCCATTAGGTCTCCCCGTGCCTTGGTTTATGGAAGCCTTGCGTCCAACATGACTGCCGAGACCCAATAAGTGGCCTCAGCCATGGCTAACATCATATGAGGGATCAAGGCATGGCATGTGGCTGGAAAAGTTGTGACACAGTAAGGGCGGGTTCACACCTGCGCCCGGTCTGCACTTTGTTTTCATCTTCTGCCCTGAGAAACTGGAGAGGGGACGGAAACCCGGCGGTCAGTTTTCAAACCCTTTCACTTGAATGGGATTGCAAAGTGACCCCCCATGTGCGTCTTCTGCATCAGTCACAGATTATAACATTGTATTGCATGGAAAATCTATAATAATAATCCTCCACAGGTCGGCAAGAACAAAACTTTAGTCATTGTCGAGGCATCAGCCACAGATCAGAACGTTGTAGCGGTCGCCATTAGGGTGTATTCACATTGTAGACAGAGGAAGTGAAAAATGACACGTCAGTGATCACAATATAAACAGGAATTGACAGAATAATGTGAAGGGATTATGTGATATATCATATTTCTATTTTCTGCATGTTACATTGGCCATGGGCCCATGGCGGTCACTAGTTATTAAAGGGATAGTCTCATTTTATAAAGCAGGGGTAGGAACCTTACAGTCAAGGAGATGTAAGGCCTTATTGGCCATTAATAAAGCTCTCACTTCAACCAAAGTGTCCCCATGAACAACGCCACCATTAATACTGCCATTAAAGTTAACAATGCTTCCATTTACAGTACATTGCCTCTAGTTACCTGTATTATAAATGTCACCTAAGATCCCATACTGCCACCCACCCCACCAAGACAAAAGGGAATACCGAGTCGATCCTCGTGTTGTATGTCAAGGTCAACAATAAGAAAAATTAGGACAGATAGATGTCTGCTCAGGTTTAGGGGTTGTGACTCAGACTCAAGTAACCGGCGAAGGTCAATACACGGACACAATGACGAAAACTTCACAGGAACTGGATAACTAAGAACTTATGTTGCTCAGGTGCGGTGCAGAGGACTAAGCAGGTATAAGAAGACCAAAGTATTTTGGGATTGACTACGAGGTACAGAGGTGTACATGTCAATCCTCAAGTTGCTCACCCATCCTATGGGCAGGCCCAGGGGTGTTAGCCGCAGGTGGATGGTGACAAGCATGGGCTACATGGTGAGAAACCAAAATAGAGCAGCAGCATTACACTGGACTCTTAGACAGCACACTGACCCAATAGGTTGTAACATGATGGCATGTTGGCAGAATATACACCAAAACTTTATAATTGACCCCTACTGATCCTGATTAGGGTTGAGCCAGTCTTGAGATTTTAGGATCGATTTTAAAATCTGATTTCCGATCATTTAACAGCCAATCCCGATTGCACTCGTGAAAGTTGCTCGATCGACGATCGGGGTCTGATCTTTTCCAATCCCGATCGCTCAACCCTAATCCTGATAATGACACAGAGTTAGGTGTGTTCTCGTCTAAGTTTCCCCTTTACAATGCGAAGGCAGCGCAGCTAGCTATGCAGATAACAGCGCATGCGCTACATTTTCACGTATTGCACTCTCGGGCCTGTTTTCTTACAGTGGTGCTGTGTCTGGTAAAACTATGGCATGTCCTTGTGATGAGGGTAACAGCAGTCATCGATTGCACATTGATGGAATATCCTAGGCCTTGTAGTTTCCACTTAGTACTGATGGTTTCCCAGTTGCCCCAGTGGAAAAGAAACTCAAAGTGGCCATTGAGAAATTGGGCAAAAGCAGTGCAGACAGAACCCCCTATGAAGAGCTATAGCGTCTAGTTATTGACAGGGTAAATCTTTGCTGTCAGCGCTAGGCTGCTATTTTACCATGTAAAGACCATGTAACACATCCTACAGCCGACGCTTAAAGGGCTTGTTCACGTTAGAAAACCCATTGTACTACATCCACTTCTAAGTAAATGGGGGGCTCAGGATCTTTAATCCATTAGTAGAGGGTTATTAAAAAAGTTTCTCTTGCTCAGGGGAACCTGTCCTGCATTACACAGACTGCCCCATTGATTTCAATAGACACTATGTAATGCTTCATTTTCCCTGCGGGGTGCTGTAGGGAATTCAAACACTTCTTGTCTGGATTTGCCACAGATTACACCTTGAGATCAAGTTATTGTCAAGGGATCCATCTAACAAGTCGGGATTGCCCAAATTGGAGAACCCCTTTAAAGGGATATTCTAGCTTTGAAACCACCTTAAATATGATCTCAGTACATTGTATAATACGCAGATCAGCAGAGATTCTCAAGTTCCCTTGTCAGCCATGCAGCTTGTAGGATGCTATATATGTTATTATGAGTGGCTCTCCATGGCTTGAAGAAGTGTTTCCCTCCAAGGAATTGCTATCTAAGCAATTGCCCAAGGCGGGAGCTCTTCCTCCATTATAATTTGTAGATACATTAAATATCCCACAGTTTCGATTAACATTATTGACTAGTATGCCATACATTATTGTGCCAAGGGCTGCGAAATAGGGCGCCTTTGTGCAGTGACTCTATACTGTAATAGAATGGGGTCCTGGACTGGGGGATACCCCTCTGTGATGTCCACGTACCCTAATACATAGATATACAAGAATGGAATTAGTTTATATAAAGTACATAGTTTTACACTCACCTTTCCAAACCGCTGCTGATGCTGCACATACAGAGCCCCCTGTTTCACCAATCCCCCATCCATCACCTACACCAATTTCAGGTACGACTCTCACCTCAGCAGTGCAGTTTCTCCCTAACCTACAGTCTTGTAATGTCAGCACCACTAAATGCAGTCTCTACACTCCCTCTACTCCTCGGAGTCTCTTTCTTAGAGTAGCAGTCGAGGCTTCTTCACCATCTCAGACTGTCTTCCCACATTATAACTCACTCCTTTCTCTGAGCATCTGTCTCACAAGTGACTAAACCCATAGTTTGTGCTGTCTCTTCTGCTTTGCATCCCTTTCTGATGTCTCATTCTTGCCTGTCTCTTTCCCTTGATCTTGCAGGCTTTCTGCATTCGCTACACGTTGCCCTTCCTCTCGGTTGCAGTGTCTCTTGTGCAAGCTTTGTCTCGAACTTTTTGTAGTCTCTCAGTTCCTCCCTCTCTTGAACACACTTCCGCTTTAAAATCTATTATTTAGGGACAAGTGTCTATCTATATATGCACACCTATCGGCCATATTATAAAGGGGTTGTCCAGTTCCTTGTTATTGAAGACCTATCCTCAGGATAGACTCAAGATGAGGAAGCAAAACCCTGGACCTCCACTGATCAGCTGTGAAAGGGGATATGGCCAGGGGTGAACCTAGCCTCTCTGCTGCCTGAGGCGAACCATGGCAAGGCTATCTTTGATTGCGTGTTGAGGCCCCCTAATCAAAATAGTAGGACAAAACCCCTATTTGGAGATTTAAACAATTCCCTTATTTTGGACCCTACACAGTATATGACCACATTTTTTTGGCCCCCACATGGTATAAACGCCCACTTTTTATGGCCCACACTCGGTGATCAGCTTCAGAGGAGTGTCTCGTGTCGTGGGTTATTTGGCTGAATCAGTTGCGGAATCCACCAGAGGATCGAACAGGACACTTATTTTTTAAGGTTCTGTCTCCTTCTCAAAGAATCTGGATCAAAATCACCTCCAAGTTCCTTGGTCCCCGAGGAGGACAGCTGGCTCCATCGCTCATCTTCTAAGTCTTGGTCACATGACTGACTCCACTGTACTCCATGGGCCTGTGGCCAGAGCAAAGCAGAGTCAGTAATGATATCACATGCTGCTGTGATGTTTTGTTTGCCGCTCAAAGGGGGGAGTGGGCTTGCAAACAAAACATCACAGCATCATGTGATCTCCGGTGTGGGAGTGATATATTACCTTACAGGGGAGAATGGAGAAGGGAGGAGTACACAAAGAATGAGAGGAGGCAGATGAATCATGGGAAATGTAGTTTGTCCACAGATTCAGTGCATGCAAATAACAGGGATTGAAGGAGCAGCAAGTAAAATAAAGCCAAGGACTTAGTACTGATACAGATTATTTACAGATCATTTTTATAAGCGGGACATCCCCTTTAACCAGTGCAGGGAATGCCCTAATAAGCTTTATTATTCCCCAAATAAACCCTTTAAGAACCAGCATCCTTCTCACAATTGCCCTGGCCTCCTTCACATAGCTCATTGGCGGGGCTGCCTAGAGGTGGTTGACCACCAATCTATCCTAAACCCTAACCATGCCTCTCCGTGGACCAGGTGAGCAAAACCAATCATGACCGAAGGGACATGTATAGTTGTGTCTGGTCCTTACACCTAGACCCCACCAAATCAAATGCTATTACAGTCCAAACACTGGTGGTGCCATACAGACTGTATAGTACAGATATAGGAAACTGCAGATTCTGGGGTAAAAATGAAGGTCATTTATAATCTCACTATGGGGCCCCTTTCTATGTGCTACATCTCAATCACATTCTACAACCCCTGGCAAAAATGATGGAATCACCAGTCCCTGAGGATGTTTCTTCAGTTGTTTAATTTTGTAGAAAAAAAAGCAGATCACAGCCTTGAAAAAAAAAACTACAGACATTTCATATGGCAACTTTCTGGCTTTAACCACATGAGGACCGCCGTACGTAAATTTACGGCCTCATGTGCTGGTACCTAAAGACCGGACTATTGCCGAAATACGTCCGGCCTTTAGGTACCTTTCTGGCGGGGGGAGGGGTGCGGGGGGGACAGGGGTTAGGTGTTACTAACACCTAACCCATTCCTCCATAACGTCCAGTCGGAACTGAGTCCGACTGGACGTGTTAACCCTTTCGATCGCGCCGTCAAACATCACGGCGCGATCGAAAGGGATCCGCCGACAATTGAAAGGGATCGGCACCCCCCGCGGCGAGATCGGGGGGTGCCGATGTCAGTAAAAGGTAGTCTGGGGTCTGGCCAGTGACCCCAGACTACCGGAGCCCCCACATACCTGGTGATCCTGCCAGGCGGTGGAGGAAGTGAGCGATGCAGCTCACTTCCTCTGCAGCTTACAGGACACGAGCAGGTTCATGTCCTGCTCGTGTCCTGTCTGCTACTGTGTAGAATCAGCTGATGCTTTCATCAAAGCATCAACTGATTCAAGTGTCCTAAAGGGACAGATGAAAAAGTTAAAAAAAAAGTTAAAAAAAAATAATAAAGTGTATGAAAAAAGTAATAAAGTTCTAAAGTCCAAAAATCCCTTTTTTCTATACAAAATGAATTATATAAAAAAAAGCACTAACAATTAAAAAAAGCAATGCATATTTGGTACCGCCGCATCCGTAACAACCTGTACAATAAAACTGAAATAATATTTAATGTACACGGTGAACGTCGGAAAAAAAAAACGGAAAAAACTCGCCGGAAGTAATGATTTTTTGTCATCTCATCCTACAAAATATGCTATAAAAAGTGATCAAAAAGTCATATTCACCCCACAACAGTGCCAATAAAAAGCGCACATTTTCCCGCAAAAAATAAGCCCTCAACCAACACTGTCAACCGAAAAATAAAAATGTTACGCCTCTCAGAAGATGGCGATGCAAAAAACATTGATTTATGTCCCCATATGTGTTTTTGTTCAGCAGACTTAGTATTGCATAAAAAAATAACATAAATGAGGTATCGCCGTAACCGTACCGACCCGCAGAATAAAGGACACATGTCACTTATACTGTACGCTGCATGGTGAAAAATTTAAAATGTAAAACTCAATGCAGGATTGATTTTTTTTTTTTTTTAATCCAGGAAGAAAGAGTTAATAAAATGTATTCTATAAGTTGTAGGCACCCAAAAATGGTGTCATTACAAAATGCATTTCATCCCGCAAACAACAAGCCCTTATATGGCCGCGTCACCAGAAAAATAAAGAAATTATAGCATCTAGCAATGTCAAGGCAAAACCCCCCAAAAATCGCCAAATTATTAGAACACAACTGGCTGCGGCAGGTAGGGAATATATAAGCTGTGCGAGCGGATATCAGGGGACACCCAAGATTTACAGCTTATGAGGGAACAGACACCAGAAGTGACCCCCAAAGTGACCCCCAGAGTGACTCCCCCAATCATAGGAGCTACTGGGACATAGTAGGGAATTTGGTGTTTGCAATGTTCTCCGCACAGCTTATATATTCCCTCTTCGCCATCCGCTGTGCAGTCACGCCTGCAATACTAATACTCACTACACCCCCTGATAAATTCTTTGAGGGGTGCAGTTTTCAAAATGGGGTCACTCCTTTGGGGAATCCGCTTTCCTGGTACCTTACAAGCTCTACAAACATGACATGGCGTTCAAATACCAAACATCCAAATCTGTGCTCCAAAAGCCGCATAGCGCTCCTTCGCTTCTGCGCCCTGCTGTGCGCCCAAACTGCAGTTTATGCCACATGTATGACACATGTATGACACTGGTGTACCCAGGATAACGGACGTAATGTCATATGTGGGTATAAACTGATATTAGGGCACAGCTGGACGCAAAAGGGAAGAAGGGTTATTGGGTTTTTGGAGCACAGACGGTTTGGTTTGTGGATGCCATGACACTTTTGCAGAGCTGAAACGCCAGTAAAGTGGAATCCCCTGATATGAGACCTTATTTTGGAAACTACACCCCTGAAGGATTTATCCAGGGGTACAGACAGCATTTTTAACCCCCAGGTGTTGCTATAACTTATTATCCATAAATGAATACGAAGCTGATTGTGAGAGGTGAAAAATGACAATTTTTCCAGGAATCCGTCATTTCAGTGCGTAACATGTTGTGCCCATCTTGTATCAGAGATGAACGCTCTAAAAGCTGTTGTGCCCAGGATACCCGCTTACCAGTTTTTGGAGTGTCTCTGCTGACATAAGTTGGGCACAACATATCGGGCACTAAAATGGCGAATCTCTGGAAAATTTTCATTTTTAACTTCTCATTATCAGCTGTGATTTCATTTCTGGAAACTAAATAAATGCAACACTCGGGTTAAAAGTGCTCGCTACACCACTTGATAAATCCCATGAGTGGGGTAGTGTCCAAAATGGGGTGACATGTCTGCAGATTCCACTTTATTGGCAATTCAGGGGCTTTGCAAAAGTGGCATGACGTCCAAAAACCAAACTATGCTCCAAAAACCAAAAGCGCTCCTTCCCTTCTGTGCCCGGCTGTGCCCAAACAGCCATTTATACCCACATATGGCATTAAGTACGTTATCCGGGGTACACCAGTGTCATACATGTGGGTATACACCGCTATTTGGGTACCCAGCAGGACGGAGATGTGAAGGAGCGATATGTGCTTTTGGAGTGCAGATTTAGATTCTTTGTTTTTGGACACCACGTCACATTTGCAGAGGCCCTAAAATTGTCCCTACAAAATGGGGTCACTTCTTGGTGAATTCCAGTTTACTGTCACCTGTGTAGTTTCTAAAATGGGGTCACAATGGGGGGTTTCCATTGTATTGATACTTTAGGGGCTCAGCTAATGCGACATGGCACCTGAGAACTATTCCAGCCACATCTGCTTTCTAAAAGCCAAATAGCGCTCTTTCCATTCTGAGCCCCACCATGTACCCATACAGCAGATTATGGCCACATATGGGGTATTGCCGTGTTAAGAAGAAATTGTGTAACAAACTCTGGTTTTTTTTTATTTCTTCAGCTACTTGCAAAATTAAAAATATGGCGCTAAATGGACGATTAATTGGAAAAAAAAGTAATTTTTCATTTTTACGTCCCATTGTTAATAAAATCTGTGAATCAGCTGTGAGGCCAAAATGCTCACCAAACCCCTAGATAAATTCTATGAGGGGTGTAGTTTCCAAAATGGGGTCACTTTTAGGGGGTTTCCACTTTATTGGTACACTAGGGGCTCTGCAAATGCGACATGGCACCTGAAAAATATTCCAGCAAAATCTGCCCTTCAAAAGCCGAACAGCGCTCTTTCCATTCTGAGCCCCGCCATGTTCCCATACAGTAGATTATGGCCACATATGGGGCATTTCTGTGTTCAGGAGAAATTGTGTAACGAACTGTAGTAAGCTTTTTCTCCTTTATCCTCTTGTGAAAATGAAAAATTTGGGGCTAAATTGACAGTTTGTTGGAAAAAAAGTAAATTTTCATTTTCATGTCCCAATGTTAATAAAATCTGTGAAACAGCAGTAGGGTTGAAATGCTCACTCTACCCTTTGATATGTTCTGTGGGGGGTGTAGTTTCCAAAATGGGGTCACTTTTAGGGGGTTTCCACTGTATTGGTTCTGTAGGGGCTCTGCTAATGCGACATGGCACCTAAAAATTATTCCAGCAAAATCTGCCATCCAAAAGCAAAATAGCGCTCCTTCCATTCTGAGCCCCGCCATGTACCCATACAGCAGATTATGGCCACATATGGGGTATTGCCGTATTCAGGATAAATTGTTTAACAAACTTTGGGGGGCTTTTACTCCTTTAACCCCTTGTGAAAATGAAAACTTTGGGGATAAAGTGACATTTTAGTAATTTTTCTTTTACACATCCCAATGTTAGTAAAATCTGTGAAACAACTGTAGGGTCTAAATACTCACTATACCCCTTGATGAATTCTGTGAGGGGTGTAGATTCTAAAATGGGGTCACTTTTGGGGGGTTTCCATTGTTTTGGTACGCTAAGGGCTCTGCAAATGCGACATGGTGCCTGAAAATTATTCCAGCAAAATATGCTGTTCAAACACCCAGTGTCGCTCCTTCCCTTTCGTGCACTGCCGTGTGCCCAAAAATAAGTTTACACCCACATGTGGGGTATTTCTGTGCATGGGAGAAATTGCATAACAAAATATGAGATGCATTTTCTCCTTTAACCCTTTGTGAATGTGATAATTTTAGGTCTAAATGAATGTATTAGTGAAAAAAAATGAAATGTCTAAATTTGACCTCCATATTATTTTTATTCTTATGAAATGCTTAAAGGGTTAACAAACATCCCAAATGCTGTTTTGAATAATTTGAGGGGTGCAGTTTTGAAAATGGGGTGATTTATGGGGGTTTCTATTATATAGGCCTTTATAATTCCTTTCAGAACTGAAGTGTTCCCTAAAAAATTAGTTTGAGGAATTTTCTTGTAAATCTGAAAAATCGCTGTTACACTTGTAAGCCTTGTAACATCCAAAATGAATTAAAAGACAATCAAAAGATGATGCCAATATAAAGCAGAGATATGGGAGATAATATTTATTCATGTATTTGAATGGTATGACTATCTGCCTGAAAAGCAGAGAATTTCACATTTTGAAAATTGCAATTTTTTCCAAATTTCCATCAAATTTGCTAGTTTTTTTTATAAATAAATACAAAAATATTGATTAGTGTTTACCACTAACATGAAGTATAATGTGTTACGAAAAAACAATCTCAAAATCACTTGTGTAAGTTAAAGCGTCTCAAAGTTATTGCCATTTAAAGTGACACATGTCAGTTTTGAAAAAAGAGGCCCGGTCCTTAATGTACTTCTAGGCCTGGTCCTTAACCGGTTAAGAAACACTAAAAGAAATCCATAAAAATAATCACTAGTACTTTGTTGCACCACCTCTGGCTTTTATAACTGCTTTCAGTCTCTGAGGCATTGACTTCATGAGTGATAAACAGGACTCTTCATCAATGGTATTTACATACAGAAAAGCTAAGAGAAAGCCATCACTAACACCTAAACAGAAAAAAACAAGGTTACATTGGGCTAAGGAAAGGCAATTGTGGACTGTGGATGACTGGATGAAAGTCATATTCAGTGATGAACCTCCAATCTGCATTGGGCAAGGTGATGATGCTGGAACTTTTGTTTGGTGTCTTCCAATATGATTTATGCAGACGACTGTCTGAAGAGAACACGCAAATGTCCACAGTTATTGATGATATGGGGCTGCATGTCAGGTAAAGGCACTGGGGAGATGGCTGTCACTAAATCTTCAATAAATCCACAGGTTTACATTGAAATTGTGGCCACTTTTCTTATCCCATCTATCAAAAGGATGTTTGGGATGATTAAATCGTTTTTCAAAATGATAATGCATCTTGCCATAGAGCAAAAAATGTGAAAACATTCCTTGAAGAAAGACACATATGGTCAATGTCATGGCCTGCAAACAGTCCGGATCACAATCCAATTGAAAATCTGTGGTGGAAGTGAAAGAAAATGGTCCATGACAAGGCTCCAACCTGCAAAGCTGATCTGGCAACAGCAATGAGAGAAGGTTAGAGCCAGATTGATGAAGAGTCCTGTTTATCACTCATGAAGTCAATGCCTCAAAGACTGCAAGCAGTTATAAAAGCCAGAGGTGGTGCAACAAAGTCTTAGTGATGTCTTGGAGTCTTATTTTGTTTGTTTTTCATGATTCCATAATTTTTTCCTCAGAATTAAGTGATTCCATAATTTATTCCCTGCGCTTGTTCTAAAAATCTAACTGTTACTGGCTACCACAATTGATTTTCTTGATTTCTTTTAGTGGTTCTTAAAGCCAGAAAGTTGCCATATGAAATGCCTTTAGTATTTTTTCATGGCTGTGATCTGCTTTTTTTCTAAAAAATTAAACAACTGAAGGAACTTCCTTAGGGACTGATGATTCCATAATTTTTGCCAGGGGTTGTATAATATAACCATTCAGTATAGGATTTATATACCTCGGGGACACTATTTATAGTTATACTACGGTTATACAGGAACTGACTGGTTGACCACAAGGTATCCTGCAGAGTATTAGATGTATGTTCTGACACAGTATGTAGTAGCCATCTCACACACCGCTCTTATGTTCACACTATGAGTGTCAGATGTAGAACAGGCAGGGCGAGAGGAGGGCCGATTTCCCCATTATCTCGCAGAGAGCCTATTTCCGTTACACATAAAGATATGTACAAGGGCTATATATAGGCAGAAAAAGAGAACACTCAGAAATAGGCACAAGGATAGAAACTTAGTTATATACGCAGATGATTAATGGAGGAAAGAAGAACGTCTACAGTGCCCCAGAGACTTGGCACATCTCATACTGGACAGCCATATGACGAATGGCTCCTGTAGGATCCCACACATTGTCTGCAACCTGACTGACTCTATTAGATTTGGCAATACGCCTTTATACTATGTACTATGTATTATACAGTATAATAGTACTATCGTAGGCTTGGTAGCTTTCAGAAGGCTCACGGCTGCCATGGCAATAGAACGGCTCCTACAATCTTCCCGTGAGAGAGACGTTCTGATACCGAAGATGTAACAGTAAATAAAAATAACCACCCACATGCTGCAGTCGCATTTGACAACAGCATCTGAGTAGTTAAATGCTAGTGAACCGTGTAAATACTGCAACTATGGCACCTGGTCAGCATGTGTGCATGTATATATTTATACCCCCGATATTGGCCATAATAGTACTGCACATGTTGCTATGGGGTTATGGTCAAAACGGGATTGGTCATTAATTGTTTTTTTTTTTTTTCAGAAACATGTATATCCTGGATTGGACTGTTGCTCCCTTCTGAATCAAGGGTCCCCCATTCTTGCAATGCTGATGACATATACAGTATACAAAGAAGTGGAACACGAGGCATATCAGTGATGGTGGAAGTATGGGATGGATGTGTTATTCATCACTGCATTAAACAGAGCATTGAGTGCTGCAAAGATTGAAATACAGTTAGGAGTTGCAGAATTAGAACACAGTTTAGTCAGATGTAATCATTTCCAGCTAAATACTGTGGGGAAGGTAGCTCGGAAGAAGTAGTGGCGAGGACCCAAATGGTCAAGACAGGGACATAAAATATGCAGCAAACAGGTTTATTTCGAAAAACGGGAAAATAAACAAACCTTCACTTCTGGCACATATGAGCAAAAACAAAACACAGCCTTAACTTCAGACAAAAATAAAAAATATTCCTGCTCGTCTGAGCGACTAACTAAACAGGAGTAATAACCTAAGTATAAGTGTGGCTTACTACCAGCCACACAAAAAAACAAGCACAAAATGGTCTCACCATTTTGCTTCATCCACATATTCAACACTATGTTTTATAGATAGGTTCCTAAGAGGCCTGACTATTCTACACTATGTTTTATAGATAGGTTCCTAGGAGTCCTGACAGTGTTCTACACTATGTTTTATAGATAGGTTCCTAGGAGTCCTGACAGTGTTATACACTATGTTATATAGATAGGTTCCTAGGAGTCCTGACAGTGTTATACACTATGTTATATAGATAGGTTCCTAGGAGCCCTGACAGTGTTCTACACTATGTTATATAGATAGGTTCCTAGGAGCCCTGACAGTGTTATACACTATGTTATATAGATAGGTTCCTAGGAGCCCTGACAGTGTTCTACACTATGTATTATAGATAGGTTTCTAGGAGCCCTGACAGTGTTCTACACTATGTTATATAGATAGGTTCCTAGGAGCCCTGACAGTGTTCTACACTATGTTTTATAGATAGGTTCCTAGGAGCCCTGACAGTGTCATACACTATGTTTTATAGATAGGTTCCTAGGAGTCCTGACAGTATTCTACACTATGTTTTATAGATAGGTTCCTAGGAGCCCTGACAGTGTTCTACACTATGTTTTATAGATAGGTTCCTAGGAGCCCTGACAGTGTCATACACTATGTTTTATAGATAGGTTCCTAGGAGTCCTGACAGTGTTATACACTATGTTATATAGATAGGTTCCTAGGAGCCCTGACAGTGTTCTACACTATGTATTATAGATAGGTTCCTAGGCGCCCTGACAGTATTATACACTATGTTATATAGATAGGTTCCTAGGAGCCCTGACAGTGTTCTACACTATGTTTTATAGATAGGTTCCTAGGAGCCCTGACAGTGTTCTACACTATGTTTTATAGATAGGTTCCTAGGAGTCCTGACAGTATTCTACACTATGTTTTATAGATAGGTTCCTAGGAGCCCTGACCGTGTTCTACACTATGTTTTATAGATAGGTTCCTAGGAGCCCTGACAGTGTTCTACACTATGTTTTATAGATAGGTTCCTAGGAGTCCTGACAGTATTCTACACTATGTTTTATAGATAGGTTCCTAGGAGCCCTGACAGTGTTCTACACTATGTATTATAGATAGGTTCCTAGGAGACCTGACAGTGTCATACACTATGTTTTATAGATAGGTTCATAGGAGTCCTGACAGTATTCTACACTATGTTTTATAGATAGGTTCCTAGGAGCCCTGACAGTGTTCTACACTATGTTTTATAGATAGGTTCCTAGGAGCCCTGACACTGTCATACACTATGTTTTATAGATAGGTTCCTAGGAGACCTGACAGTGTCATACACTATGTTTTATAGATAGGTTCCTAGGAGTCCTGACAGTATTCTACACTATGTTTTATAGATAGGTTCCTAGGAGCCCTGACAGTGTTCTACACTATGTTTTATAGATAGGTTCCTAGGAGCCCTGACAGTGTTCTACACTATGTTTTATAGATAGGTTCCTAGGAGCCCTGACAGTGGTCTACACTATGTTTTATAGATAGGTTCCCAGGAGCCCTGACAGTGTTATACACTATGTTTTATAGATAGGTTCCTAGGAGCCCTGACAGTGTTATACACTATGTTTTATAGATAGGTTCCTAGGAGCCCTGACAGTGGTCTACACTATGTTTTATAGATAGGTTCCTAGGAGCCCTGACAGTGTTCTACACTATGTTTTATAGATAGGTTCCTAGGAGCCCTGACAGTGTTCTACACTATGTTTTATAGATAGGTTCCTAGGAGCCCTGACAGTGTTCTACACTATGTATTATAGATAGGTTTCTAGGAGCCCTGACAGTGTTCTACACTATGTTATATAGATAGGTTCCTAGGAGCCCTGACAGTGTTCTACACTATGTTTTATAGATAGGTTCCTAGGAGCCCTGACAGTGTCATACACTATGTTTTATAGATAGGTTCCTAGGAGTCCTGACAGTATTCTACACTATGTTTTATAGATAGGTTCCTAGGAGCCCTGACAGTGTTCTACACTATGTTTTATAGATAGGTTCCTAGGAGCCCTGACAGTGTCATACACTATGTTTTATAGATAGGTTCCTAGGAGTCCTGACAGTGTTATACACTATGTTATATAGATAGGTTCCTAGGAGCCCTGACAGTGTTCTACACTATGTATTATAGATAGGTTCCTAGGCGCCCTGACAGTATTATACACTATGTTATATAGATAGGTTCCTAGGAGCCCTGACAGTGTTCTACACTATGTTTTATAGATAGGTTCCTAGGAGCCCTGACAGTGTTCTACACTATGTTTTATAGATAGGTTCCTAGGAGTCCTGACAGTATTCTACACTATGTTTTATAGATAGGTTCCTAGGAGCCCTGACCGTGTTCTACACTATGTTTTATAGATAGGTTCCTAGGAGCCCTGACAGTGTTCTACACTATGTTTTATAGATAGGTTCCTAGGAGTCCTGACAGTATTCTACACTATGTTTTATAGATAGGTTCCTAGGAGCCCTGACAGTGTTCTACACTATGTATTATAGATAGGTTCCTAGGAGACCTGACAGTGTCATACACTATGTTTTATAGATAGGTTCATAGGAGTCCTGACAGTATTCTACACTATGTTTTATAGATAGGTTCCTAGGAGCCCTGACAGTGTTCTACACTATGTTTTATAGATAGGTTCCTAGGAGCCCTGACACTGTCATACACTATGTTTTATAGATAGGTTCCTAGGAGACCTGACAGTGTCATACACTATGTTTTATAGATAGGTTCCTAGGAGTCCTGACAGTATTCTACACTATGTTTTATAGATAGGTTCCTAGGAGCCCTGACAGTGTTCTACACTATGTTTTATAGATAGGTTCCTAGGAGCCCTGACAGTGTTCTACACTATGTTTTATAGATAGGTTCCTAGGAGCCCTGACAGTGGTCTACACTATGTTTTATAGATAGGTTCCCAGGAGCCCTGACAGTGTTATACACTATGTTTTATAGATAGGTTCCTAGGAGCCCTGACAGTGTTATACACTATGTTTTATAGATAGGTTCCTAGGAGCCCTGACAGTGGTCTACACTATGTTTTATAGATAGGTTCCTAGGAGCCCTGACAGTGTTCTACACTATGTTTTATAGATAGGTTCCTAGGAGCCCTGACAGTGTTCTACACTATGTTTTATAGATAGGTTCCTAGGAGCCCTGACAGTGTTCTACACTATGTTTTATAGATAGGTTCCTAGGAGCCCTGACAGTGTTCTACACTATGTTTTATAGATAGGTTCCTAGGAGTCTTGACAGTGTTCTACACTATGTTTTATAGATAGGTTCCTAGGAGTCCTGACAGTGTTATACACTATGTTTTATAGATAGGTTCCTAGGAGCCCTGACAGTGTTCTACACTATGTTTTATAGATAGGTTCCTAGGAGTCTTGACAGTGTTCTACACTATGTTTTATAGATAGGTTCCTAGGAGCCCTGACAGTGTTCTACACTATGTTTTATAGATAGGTTCCTAGGAGTCCTGACAGTGTTCTACACTATGTTTTATAGATAGGTCCCTAGGAGCCCTGACAGTATTCTACACTATGTTTTATAGATAGGTTCCTAGGAACCCTGACAGTATTCTACAATATGTTTTATAGATAGGTTCCTAGGAGCTTGTAGGAGTCCTTAGATTGTTATACACTATATTTTAAGCCAATTGTTTGACCTGAAACAAATCTTGGTCCTGAACCACCTGAACCTGAAACGAAACTTGAGAGGTTCACCCAATTAGACTTTGATATTGTGAACTTTGTGTTAGTAGTTTCTCTTTGTTCCCTAGTTTACTCCTTCTAGATATAACAACTTAAAGTGCAAGTAAACTTTCATTTTCTTGCAGTATTTATGTCATGAATAAATTATGTAATAGACTTTATTAACACATTTTGTCTCCTTTGTGCGAAATCCTGCACTTCTTTACTCTTGCCCTTGTTCTGTATTGAAAACTATTCCTTCCTCTCACTATGTATGAAGTACGGGCTTGGAGTACGGGGCTGTGTAAAATGTAGAGAAAATGAGGGGAGGGTCACTTCAAACAGTTATATCTCCGGTATTATAAAACATAGAAACTTGCTTTTGGTGTCCTATGAAAGAGGAGATTCCCTTCTTTCATATGTCACTAAGCTTTCTATTTATATGATTGAAAACACATTCAGGATTAGATTTATATACAGCTGCATAATATAAAAATCCTAAACCCGACTGTGTTTCCAACCAGTGATATCTCTGGAAATACTATAGGTAGCACTACAATCTTAGTGTCTTATGAAAGAAGAGAATCTCCTCCTCCATATGACACCAAAAGTTTTTACATTTTATAATGTCAGAGATATAACTGTTTGACATGAGCCTCATTGCGTGAACGTTACAGAATATCTCCATGATTTATAAATTGATAGCGTTTGCAGGCTACATCATCTTTATAGATGTGAAAGAATATGACTCTTTTCGATGTTCACCTCATATACCCAGATTTATGGAGGATATTCATCTTATTTTTTCACCATATCATATATACTGATGTTTTTAAAGTACATTGTGTACATATGTGCGTATTTTTCATTAATAACACTGCACTTGCACTTTCATTTATGAATTGATATACTTTTGATATATTTTTTACAACTCTGTACCTACCTGTAGACTGTTCTGCTATTCTGGTACACTGATATTTATTCCCCCATTTGTATTGTTATATTATTTATTGTTTTGTCATGTCATCAATTTTAGTGGATATAAACAAAAGTCATTATATTTTATTGTAATGGTTGGGTGCTAGTTGTTTCTTAGGTCTAAATATAAATAGTAGTCAGAAAGCACCTGTCATTTCACATTTTTTTCCCAAAAATATTATTTTTTTTAATAATACATCATAGAAGTCTATGGAGAGAAGAAAAAGAAGGGATAAAACAGATACTAGAAGCCGCAGCCATGTCTCAAGGCAAGTAAGTTCTATCTTACCTCATCGTTGGATTCACAGCAGCATTGTTTATTACTACTGTACTATATTCATGCTGCTTCTTCTGAGAGTGTGCTACAGAGAGATAGGTAAAAGGAAAGGACCAGCCTCCAGGGAAACAGGCAATGAACAGCGCTTTCCCCAAATAAATATAGAAGACGACTTTATTTAGCACAACGCGTTCCGGTCCATATAGCCCTTTCTCAAGTGCAAATCAATCTTGCCATGGTGGGCCAAAGATGTGGCAATCTTTGGCCCTCCATGGCATTTGCATATTATCTGATCTGCTACAGGCAACATGCTGACACACTGGATGGGAAAATACCTTTAAAGGGATTCTACCATTTAACCTCTTTTTTTTTTCTAGTTGACACGTCGGAATAGCCTTAAGAAAGGCTATTCGTCTCCTACCTTTAGAAGTCGTCTCCAGTCCACCGTTCAGTGAAAAATCCGTTTTTTGTCGGTATGCAAATGAGTTCTCTTGCAGCACTGTGGGTGAGCCTCAGCGCTCAAACAGCACTGGGGGCGTCCCCAATGCTGGGAGAGAACTCTCTCCAGCGAAACCTCCATCGTCTTCAGCAACAGCCTCTTCATCTTCTTCTGGGGTCAGACTTGTGCGCCTGTGCAGTCGTCTCTGCCATCAGGACCCAGGCAGAGCCAAGTGCACAGGCCGGCTGGCAGCCATCTTTTGGAGGCCGCTTATGCACGCGTGTGCAGTACGCTCCTGTAGTTCTATGGAACAAGGAATGAGTTTAGCGGCAGGCCAGATTGACAGCTGGCGAAATGCTGGAGCAGGTAGATTATCAACACCAACAACACGCTCATTTTATGGCTTCCTAGCGAGCTGCTGAGATGCCAGAACAATCACGGGCACAGCACGAGGAATGAGTTCAGCAGCAGGCCAGCTTGAGAGCTGCCAAAACGCCGGAGCAGGAAGAGCATCAACACCAACAACACGCTCATTATATGGCGTCCCAGCGAGCTGCTGAGATACCGGAACAATCACAGGCACAGAGTGAGGAACAAGTTCAGCAGCAGGACAGCTTGAGAGCTGACGAAACACCGCAGCAGGCAAACCATCGACTGCAGCAATTTGTTGAATATAGGCAGATCATTGACGCCAACAACACGCAGATGAAGTCGCGGGCAGGGGCTAGTGTAGGATAAAAATCACGTAAACAGTGTTACTCCACACATACACATGAAGGGAAGCTTATTCTAAAATGTCACTATTACACTTTATAGAACAGCAGGTTGTTCTCCAGAGCTGTCCTTCACTATATGTTACTAACTGGATTAGCACACAATGAGACTGTCACTTTTATGTGTTGAGACAGTCACTTATTGAAGGTGTACTGTCACACACACAATTTTCACAAGTATTATTTGTTACAAAAGAAAAAAAAAACTTACACATACGGTATGGAAATAATGACGTGGTTAGTGGACACAGTTTTGTCTTCACTTCTCTCTTACTGGTGTCAACACAGAAGGTGTAAAAATTTTGCATTATTACGTGTTCATCTTTCTTTGTGTCTGTCCCCGACGTTTTAAAGAAGACCTTTCACTATTTGGGGCACATGCAGTGTAATATAGCACTAGAAAGCCGACAGTGCACTGAATTCAGAGCACTATTGGTTTTCCTATTCTGTGTCCCCGGTGAAGAGCTATTGGTGCCAGTACCGTAGCTCTTCACTGTCAGAAGGGTGTTGCTGACAGTCAGTCAGTCAGGAACGCCCCTCCTAACAGCAGCGTCTTTACTGTGAGAGGGGGCGTTGCTAACCGCCTAGCGATGACGCTGAGGAACGCCACCCCCCAGGACTCGTCTATGGACGAGTACTATCAGGAGGGGAGGGGTCGTTCCTCACCCCTCTCCCAGTACAGTGCTATAGACGCTACTGTGAGGAAGGGCGTTCCTGACAGACCTTTTAAAGAGGACCTTTCACTATTTGGGGCACATGCAGTGTAATACACCACTAGAAAGCCAACTGTTGGCTGAATTCAGCGCACTGTCGGCTTTCTAGTGGTATATAAAACCGCATGTGACCCAGGAGGTGAAAGGTCCTCTTTAAAGCGAAATGGTCTTTGGCAAATCATTTGGTGAATCTCAACCAGTGCAATCAACTGGTGAAGTAGTACACAAAAAGGGCCAAAAAACTGAAAACATAAACATTATCTTTTTTTACAATGACAAGAAAAACCATGCAATGAAAAGGGGTGTCCAAACTCTAGCCCGGAACTGTAAGTAACAGGTAATAGGTAAATAATAGGTTCCACTTCACTTTTTCTAAGCTAAAACCCCCTAATTTTCAGAACTTTTCTGGGTAATATAATTCACTATTTATTAGTCTGGATGCCTGCCTTGCCTTATACTATGTCTTCCTTGTGCACTAGTGTACAATATTCCATATACAGTCTCAGGGCCCCTTCACACGGCGTAAGCACTCGGCTCATTTCGAGCCGTACACGCGAGCGCTACTAAACACTTCCTATTCACTTCAATGGGAGCGCGCGTAAAGCTGGCTTTACGAGCGCTCCCATTGAAGTGACTGGGAAGTGTTTAGAAGCGCTCGCGTGTACGGCTCGGAATGAGCCGAGCGCTTACGCCGTGTGAAGGGGCCCTGAAAAGGGATTTGTAAAATGGCAAAACTTTGTTCTTGATGTTTTTTCGATGCACCCCATGATCTTACTCATCCTGAGAGCATTCTGACAATACTACAGTTAAAGGGGTTGTATCACAAATACAACTTATCCCTTATGGGTCCATTCACACGAAGGAAAATGGTGAGGAATTTGGTGTGGGATTTCAGCGTTGAAAACAAAGCCTCCCATTGACTTCAATGGGTTCCTTTTTCAGAAAAAGGAACCCATTGAAATTAATGGGAGGCTTTTTTTTTCAGCGCTGAAATTGCACACCAAATTCCTCACCATTTTCCTTCGTGTGAATGGACCCTAAGATACCATGATCAATGGAGGTCCTTTCACCAGTCTTTATCCACAGGGTATGGGATAGGTTGTGTTTGTGGTACAACCAACTTAACCCTTTGGCGACATCCAAGTATAGTGGATGTGCACTGAAGCAATATGGCATGGGCTCTGGAGCTTAGGCTGCACCATATGCGGCAGGTGACAGCTGTATTATACACACATTTGAGTTGATTGACGGCTCCCTGGTTTGTCATCATAGAAGCTAGGTAAATGAACAATATACTGCAATGCAGAAGCATTGTAGTTAGAGATGAGCGAACACTACTCGAAACAGACGTTTCGAATAGCACGCTCCCATAGAAATGAATGGATGTAGCTTTGCCGGCAGCCGGCCGCTTAACCCCCCGTGTGCCGGCCACTTCCATTCATTTCTATGGGAGCGTGCTATTCCAAACCGCTGTTTCGAATAGTGTTCACTCATCTATAAATTTGTAGTATATTGGTATGAGCAATTACATTACAAATATTAAAAAAAATAAAAAGTCAAATTTCTCTTTCCCAATTGACATATAAAAATATACAAAAAAAATGAAATCACACACCTAAAAATGTATCCCATACAGTAAATTCCAGAATGAAAAAAAAAAAAAAAAAAAAAAGCCATTATTCGGTTTCCTCCCCAATTAACAGAAAGTGATTAGAAAAGACCATAATGGCACAAAATGATGCAACTCGCTGCAAAAAAGAGCCCGTAGATAGAAATTTAAACATGTTATGTGTATTAGAATAAGGTAACGCAAAACAAGCTCGTTAAAACTTTTTGAATTTTTTAATTAGTATTTTCTAAAAAAACTAAAAAGATTTGGAGAAACAGATGTGGTCTGGGATTTTTACTATCCTATAGACATTAATTGGTGTCCGTGTCTATAAAACAGACCGAAATAGATCCTGTCTCCTTCTGCACGCACCTCAAGTCAGTGGGTTCATAGGCAGGCCATGAGTAACACAGACATCACATGTCCACTAAATGAGGATGTGTGAATAGGTCGTAAGTCCTAGGTGGGTGTCATAGTAGTAGAGACAAAACTGAAAATTTGCATGGCCTATCTCCCCCCCAACCTTACAAAAATAATATGATGATGCACTGCTAATAGAATCCAATACAGTATCAACCTACAGCCTGAGAGTCTCTCCTGATAGGGGAAGAGAGGTCTCCTGGCAGTTTTTGACAGCTGACACTAGAGGGTGCTTTCTGCATACTGTGAGCATTTATGTTTTTCCAATTGACTCTACGTTCACACTAACGTTGGCTGTCCCTTGTTCTGGTCTGTTGGAGAACCAGAACAACGGACAGGCAGATCTCAAAATAGTGTTTACGTATGGAATCCAACAGACCCCATTTCTAAACTGAAGCAGTAGATGAAGAAGCCGTGTGTGCCGGACTTTTATTGTCCACTGATTTCAGCACACATTTCGATGGACGGAGACTCCGACGGAAACGTGAACCTTTATCATCTCACAAGTTGAAGCACAATGTACTGTGACAGGTCTTCTTCACCGCGTACCTCCAGTTATAAAGAACGTGTCATACATGAGTAGTAAAGGTGAATAGTATACAGTATATCTTGAGGAGTCTTCAGTAGTTGATACCTTTTTTAATGGCTAAATAAAAAGGATGACATATTGCGAGCTTTCGGCATGGTATCAAGGGACCTTTTTTAGTTGTCCCGAAAGCTTGCAATATGTCATCATTTTTATGTAGGGGGCGTTCACACTACCGTCGGTGTCCGACAGCTAGTGTCCGCTGCTAATGTCCGTGCAAAATCTCGTGCAGACATTAGCATCAGACACTAGCTGTGTCCGTGACATTTTGCATTGATTTAATTGGACATCAGGTGCATTCTTTTACTGTCCGTGGGTGTCCTTAACTGTCCGTTCCCAAAGATGTCTGACTTTTCAAGGGGACAGCAAAACCCGACATGTTGGGAGCCGATCAGTTCTTTTTTTCCGGGAGCAGTTGGTTCCGGCTCCCAGAAAGAAGAAGCGGCACGCTCATTCTTCAGGCGGAGTCACCTCGTGAATCCGCCTGAAGACACACCCTACTCCATACTAGACCCATACTTTGGGCCTAATCCGGAGCGGAGCACGCGACTGGATGCCGGTGCACTGCAGCGGCATCCAGTCACAGCTACCCGTTTTTAGGTCCGGAAACTGAGGTGGGACTCTAGTGAATCCCATCCATACTTTGCAGAAAAATATGTGCAGAGGGCACACTGCGATTTCCCAAACCGTTCAGGTTTTGGAAATCACAGCATGTCAATTATACCTACAGAAACACTGGCGGTTTCCCTATAGGTCTAATGGAAGCAGAAAGTCCATAGAGGAAACCTCTGCATTCTTTCTGTTAAGGATTCTGCGGGAAAAACTGATGTGTTGCTGCCGCTGTTTTTCCCACATCGCTTTTTGTTGCGGCCCGCTACGTGGGGTCTTATTTTCAAACTAACTGTTGTGTTTAAATTATGTCCATATTCAGCCGCACACATACAACTCTATGGAAGAGAGCTGTAATTCTCTTGCACCTGGTTAATTGATTTATTGCCTCATTCTGTGTAATAGCAGCCTCTTATCTACAACTTATCAAAGTTAACCCCTTTCTGACATCTGCCTTACTATTACAGTGGATGTAGGGTATTTAAAGTTGGTAGCCACTCAGGAGCTGAGTGGCTCCATAGTGGCCGGGTCTTTGCTTTATAATACACTTGACGCCTCAGGTAAATCTGACTGAGGCGCCATGTTCCCTATGCAGCCTGTAACAGGAGTGCCAGTATTTTGCAATGCATTAGTGATCAGACCTCCTGGGATTCAAGACCCTACAGGATCTACAGTAACATATATATGTATGTATGTACACTGTATATAGTGGGGAAGTTAGCTCAGTAGAAGCAGTGGTGCGGACCAAAACAGTCAAGACAGGGACACAAAATGTGCAGCAAACTGGTTTATTAAAAAACAACAACAAACAGGAAAATAAATAAGCCTTGACTTCAGTCACAAATAAGCAAAACACAATACAGTCTTAACTTCAGGCAAAAACAAAATGAAAATCTGCTCATCTGAGCAACTAACTAAACAGAAACTGATAATCTAACTATACGTGTGGCTTACTACCAGCCACACAAACAAAACTGGAGCAATATAGTCTCACCGGACTCAGGGTTATAGGACAGATCCATCCACCTCCTGTCACCCCATGGATCTGCACACAATGCAAGAGCTGCAGCCTTTTCTGGCCTAGTAATGAGCGAAGGATCTACACCCGGACTGAGGCCTACTCCAGACCCGCCCTGGACCACACATAGGTCAGAAACCTGGGGCTGATATATCTGGACTCCAGCACTCTGCCTGTCACCTTCTCACAATATATAAATAAAAAGAATAAACAAAATTTAATCACTCCCCTTTCCATAGAAAACATATAAAAGTGAAAAACACACTGTGAAACACATGAGGTATCCCTGTGTCTGAAAACATGTTCTTCCCATACGGTGAATGCTGTAGTGAGAAAAAAAAAAAATCAAAAAAGTCAAATCAAAGTAAAAAAATTTTATTGACTATTTCATCTCGGATAAAAATTTGAATAAAAAGTGATCAAAGTGATAGATATTCCCCAAAATGGTATAAAAAATACACCTAGACAAGCTATGCATCCTTATTCACAGAACATATAAAAAAGTTCCAGATGTCAGAATATGGCAACTCTAATATGGCGCTCCCATTGAAGTGAATGGGATGTGTATTAAAGCGCTCGTGTATACGTGTCTGAATGAGCGGAGCATAAACTCCGTGTGAAGGGGCCCTTAGCATAGGTATCAGCATTTATTTGGCCAAATGAACAGGTTGTGGTAAACGGGGCTATGTGATGGTCTCATGCGTAGACACATACACAGAACGGTGTACCCTCTTTATTCTGCTGATCGTCGGGGGTCCTCGAGGTCAAACTCTCACTGATGAAGCTTTGGTGGTCCATCGATATAGACAGCTATCTCCATCGGTCTGAATGGAGCGTCAGGGAGAATGAATAGCCAATGGTGCAGGCAAACACCTCCAAAACAGGGGTTCGGAAGTACATTTACAGGTGATGTAGGAGATAAAGGTTTCCTAGAATGCCCCTTTAAAAAAGTGGTGTAGGCATATGATATTAAGGGTAGAGATCGGCTCCTGCACGCTGGACCGGACAGTTACGGAGGCAACCGTCTAATGCCATCGAATATCATGCACGGGGCATAACCATTTTATTGGGTTTCAGGTATGATACAAGTTGGTGTTGGATGGTTGCCTTGGTCCCGTGTGCAGTTGTGTCTTTCCATTTGCCACGTTGGTGGACGAGTAGCCGGCACAACCCCTTTAGGCTAGGGCTACATGGTGATTTTGACCGTGACTACCAAATATCCCTTCTTAATCGAGGTTACCGCGACGACTATACCAAAGATCGCTGTGTTGCCCTGCGACTCCTTTGCAAAAGTGGGTGCCGTAACTTCAAGTCGCAAAAAATGCCTACCTCCCAACCGTCCCGATTTCCGCGTGACATTCACGATTCCGGTGACGTGTCCCGCGGTCCCGGTTGGAGGGAGGTATGTCCCGATTTCAACTCAGATCTGCGTCCAGAGGACGCAGATCTGAGTTGAACACATACGCAGCTTAAGCAAGGAGCTGACACAGTTCAGCTCCTTGCATCGCCGCTGCATGCTGCCTACTGGCTGTGTAGACGTGATGTGATGACGTCACATCGCATCTACAACTGTGTGCGAGTGAGAGAGCAGCGAGGGAACGAGGAGAAGGTAAGTGTAATGTGTACACTGAGGTGGAACGTGAAACTGGGGGCAGATAAAGGAGAGGACGGCATGACACTGGGGGCAGAGATGGAGGGGACATGAATCTGGGGGCAGAGATGGGGGGACATGAATCTGGGGGCAGAGATGGGGGGGCATGAATCTGGGGGCAGAGATGGAGGGGACATGAATCTGTGGGCAGAGATGGGGGGGACATGAATCTGGGGGTAGAGATGGAGGGGACATGAATCTGGGGGCAGAGATGGGGGACATGAATCTGGGGGCAAAGATGGAGGGGACATGAATCTGGGGGCAGAGATGGATAGGACATGAATCTGGGGGCAGAGATGGGGGGGCATGAATCTTGGGGCAGAGATGGAGGGCCATGAATCTGTGGGCAGAGATGGGGGGACATGAATCTGGGGGTAGAGATGGAGGGGACATGAATCTGGGGGCAGAGATGGAGGGAACATGAATCTGGGGGAAGAGATGGGGGGGACATGAATCTGGGGGCAGAGATGGAGGGACATGAATCTGGGGGCAGAGATTGGGGGACATGAATCTGGGGGCAGAGATGGGGGGGCATGAATCTTGGGGCAGAGATGGAGGGCCATGAATCTGTGGGCAGAGATGGGGGGGACATGAATCTGGGGGCAGAGATGGAGGGGACATGAATCTGGGGGCAGAGATGGAGGGGACATGAATCTGGGGGCAGAGATGGGGGGACATGAATCTGGGGCAGAGATGGGGGGACATGAATCTGGGGGCAGAGATGTGGGGACATGAATCTGGGGGCAGAGATGGAGGGACATGAATCTGGGGGCAGAGATGTGGGGACATGAATCTGGGGCAGAGATGGGGGGACATGAATCTGGGGGCAGAGATGTGGGGACATGAATCTGGGGGCAGAGATGTGGGGACATGAATCTGGGGGCAGAGATGTGGGGACATGAATCTGGGGGCAGAGATTGGGGGACATGAATCTGGGGGCAGAGATGTGGGGACATGAATCTGGGGGCAGAGATTGGGGGACATGAATCTGGGGGCAGAGATTGGGGGAACTAGGGGCAGAGATGGAGGGGACATGAATCTGGGGGCAGAGATGTGGGGGACATGAATCTGGGGGCAGAGATTGGGGGACATGAATCTGGGGGCAGAGATTGGGGGAACTAGGGGCAGAGATGGAGGGGACATGAATCTGGGGGCAGAGATGTGGGGGACATGAATCTGGGGGCAGAGATTGGGGGACATGAATCTGGGGGCAGAGATGGAGGGACATGAATCTGGGGGCAGAGATGAAGGGTGTATATGAAACTGGGGGAGAGATAGAGGGAGGACATATAATTTATGGGTGACTGTAGGAGAATTATACTGTGTGCGGGCACATGAATGAGAATGGGCGGAGTCAACACAAAAGTGGGCGGGGCTAAATTTGCCGTGCCACACATTTTGTCCCTCTTTCGGTTCTTCAAAAGTTGGGAGGTATGAAAAATGCCCGACTTAAAGTCACGTTTCAGCACCCTTGGGGATCACAATATGATTCCACTTGCTAACATTAGCAACGGCGTTAAATGGCGACCCAACGGTATTTGATTACGTGACGGGAGTCGCTGCCAAGATGGCGGTTTAGCCCTAGCCTTACGTAAATTCACAAAGCTAGGGGGCGACTCTCTCAGTGCTCGGTGGTGTCACTATAAAGGCGTGGCTTAAACCTGTGGGCGGGGTTTATGTACCAAAAAAATTCCACACCGCCCACTGCCCGCCACATCGCAACTATACGTCAAATTGCGTAAACTTATAAAGACTGGTATCATGGCTGTGTGTCAAACCATACTGCAAAAAAAAATCTGTGAAAATTGTTATAACTTGTAATAAATAGACATTGCTGCTCTTTGCTGTCATCTCTCTCATTTTCCAAGATGGCGCCCGCTCCCTGCAAGATGGATCCTATTTTTATTTCCTCAACCAACATGGCGCTTTTTACCTGCCTCGGCAACTTCAGTCATAACCGCGAGTGTGGGTTTTCGCTTCTCCCCCGCCGCTATCGCTACTCACTTCCCTCGACAAAGATGTCGGCTTTCCCTCACGCGCCCTCTACCAAGATGGCCGCTCGGGACCTTCACCCCTAACCAATGTGGCGGCGCTGCGACTTCAGCCCCGCCTCTGTTGTCTATGGTTGCGGGGATCCCTGATGGCGCCTGCGCAGTACGCCGTGTGAGGTGTTGCGCAGGCGTAGATTGTTCCTCGGGGGGACAGAGGAGCATGAATGGAGCAAGATGGCGGATCCTGTGCAGGTGAGGGGGGATCCTGTTGCTGTGCAGGGATGTGCTGCAGGAGGAGGGAGAGAGGCGGCAGATGGGCACTGCTGGGGGCCTGGGGAGCTGGCGCTGGGCCCTGTGTGGGAAGCTGCTGGGTGACAGTGTGTCAGCACAGGGTGACAGGAGCCTGAGGCCTGCAGACAGTGCACTGTGTATATAAACATAGGGGGTGTCTATGGGCAGAGCACTGCAGGGCTGCACTGGGCACACACTGGCACCATGTCCTCCTCATGGCACTGGATGAGGTGTGTGCACTTGGGAATGACATGGAGCTGCAGGTGAAGTGCACCGCTCACTGTCAGCACTGCCATGACACTTACCTGCAGGGTTACCTACCTACATGGCTACCTATGACCTGGGAAACCGATATGTGACATGCCTGGCTACAGCGCCCCCTACTGGGCACTCACCTGACTGCTGGTGCAGGTTTCCATTGGCACAAACTGTCATTTTTAGTACCGTAACGACAACTCATCATGAAATGAGCATTGATCATCGTTACTCATCGCAACGTTCACTACAGAAGACTCGCCCCAAGGGCATCGCACGGTTAGGAAACGCAGCAGTGTGACTGGGGTGGCCGCCATTGGGGTGGGTGTTATCACTTAAATTGCCCCCCTTTAACACCTTTTTAGGGTTTTTTTCACGCACGTTTTTTCAGTATTCATAGTATTTGTTGTATACGGTCACTGGTACGTCAGTTAAACGGACCCATGGGCCCTCAGTATATGGACAGAGGCCAAAAGAGTATTTGGCGTATTCCGTGGGGGGTTTGTTTTGGGAAGGGGGAGGGTTAATTTATTAAGTTTATTAAATAGGACAACAGACGATGCAATTCCAGGCTCTCCGTAAAAAAAAGTAACATGCATCCCTATGGAGGACAGGCGTGCGTTTACAGGGGTACGCACAGTTATATAGAGGATAAGTGTCCCATCACTGGGGGTCTAAACAGGAGAAGGGTCCCCCAAACATCTTCCATGTAAAATGAAGCAGCTGCCGCCATGTTTGCAGTCCTGGAAGTCCCATACAAGTGAATAGAGCACTGGTGCTTGGTTCAGGGGGACTCTCAGGACCCCATTCTCCTGATCGCTGGGGGTCCCAGTGATTGTACCCCAGTGATTTACAGGATAAGTGTCTATAATACGGAAGCCCCTTTATGTATGTGACCGTTTCTTTCCCATCAGTAAGTGAACACGACGGACGCAACGCCTAATGGCCTTGCTGCTTATGCTAACCAATCAGAGCTCAGCTTTCATTTTTGGTGGTCTGTGATCGGTGGCAATGATGGTAGTGTTTAGGAACCTGTGTGTTTTTTTAAATAAAATAAGTGATTTTTTTTTTTAACTTGTTTTCTTTTTGAGGTTTTCCCCTTGGCTACTCTATTGAAATTTAGAAATGCCGAAAATGTTTAAAGTTCTGTTGAGTAGCCATAGGGGAAAACCTCCATCACCTGAGCATAACACATTTGGGGCGGTGGGTTCACATGGAGTTTTTTGGTCAGGATTCTGCCTCGAGAAAAAAACCTCCCAATAGAGTTCTATTTGGAGGCTGATTTTGAGGCGGATTCCTGACCAAAAAACTCTGTGAACCCAGCCTAAAAAGGGTCTAATAAATCAGCCTAATAATTGGTGAGGAATTTGGTGTGGAATTTTCCACGCTGAAAATTAAGCCTCCCATTGATTTCAATGGGTTCCGCTAGCGGAAAATTCCTTACCATTTTCCTCCGTGTGAATGGACCCTAAAGGGATGGATATTGATGGCCTGCCTTTACAACAGGTCAGCAGCATTTGATCGGTGAGAGTCGGACACCTGGGATAGCCACACACCAGCTAGTTGAGGTGATGGTGGTGCTCAGGTGTTCATTCAGCACAATGGACTCGTTTCCTGTGGTCTCTTCACACATCTGATCTTGGGTGCTAGGTTTCGGACGATCACATATTGATGACCTAAGGATAAGTCACCAGTATTATAATCCTTACGGCTATGGTCACATCTCCGTCGCAGAGTCTGATGAAAATCGGTGGCGGAAAAAGTCCTGTATGACTAGATGGCCCCCATTATAGTCCGTGTGGTCTGCTGGGCTGTATTAGCGGACCACCTCTCCATTGATGGACCTGAACAACGGAGAAGCGATACTAGCGTGAACCGAGTGTTAAATTCGCACCATTCTCTATGTGGACACAGTTTTTAATCACGACGTGTGAACATGGCCTAAGTGGGCACATTTAAATTCAGTTTTTGCTGCAGGTTTTTTTTTTTTGCAGTATGTGAATGAGGTTTTAATCTGATCTACACGGATGTAAAAGCTGCAAAAGCTTTGTTGCAGGACTTGTGGGTGGAAAATCCACAGCTTGATACAGTGGATGAGATCTAAACAAGTCTCATTCACAAGCTACGGGGAAAATCGGAAATTGACCTGCGGTGCAGAGTTTACAAAGGCTGAGTTCACATGGAGTTATTTGGTCAGGAATCCGCCTCAAAATCGGCCTCCAAAAAAAAGCCTTCCAATAGAACTCTATAAGGGTGCATTCACACGGAGTAACGTGCCGCGTGACCTGGCACGTATACGCCGTGTGAGATTTTGAGCGCCGTAAACACTCCCATTGATTTCAATGGGAGTTAGTCTCGTATACGGCGCGTTATTTTGCGGCCGTGATTTTGCGGGCCGCAGAATAATGTGGCATGTATGATCCAGGCTCCCATTGAAATCAATGGGAGCATTTACGGTGCTCAAAATCTCACATGGCGTATACGTGCCAGATCACGCGGCACATTACTCCGTGTGAATGCACCCTTAGAAGGCTGATTTTGAGGCGTATTCCTGACCAAAATCCTGACCTGAACTATACACAGCCTCTCATTGCTGTGGAGATTAACCCTTCTTTAGACATCAGTGTTGCGATCTCCGGTCACCATTTTGGGAGCTGTACCCGAGCCTTGGATATTTGCGTATTTCCACCTTGCGCTTCCTCACCGGTCCTTGTATACTTTTAAAGAGCACCGTGTGGTATCTTATTGGCGCACAGAGAGGAGGGAGGAGGCGAATTCGACTTTGAAGACGTAGCATAAACCAAAGTGACGGGGGTGAGATAGTGAGGGTGGAGGCGCGTGTCTCGGCACAAGTCATGGGCTCTGTGTGACTATCCTCACATGTATACAGGAATTATTCCTGACGTATACCTCTGATGGACAGTTCTGACATTGTACATTGAGAGCAATCGTTTAAAGAAAAATAAAGCACACTGTCTCTTATTAAGGCAGCTTGTCAGTATCTTAGTCCTTGACAAGTCCTTTAAATTGACCCTAGGTATGAGATTATTCACACACTGTAGTGACAGTCCTATATCTGTCTATATGCTCAGACTGTCCCCCTGCAAAAACAGGGTTCAGTTTTTGTGTCTCCTGTGATAAGCCTGTCAGATGTGTGGCAGCCGCTTATCTCCCTTCCTCAGCTGATCTGGCAGCCGCTTATCTTATTGCACTGCTGAAATACACCTTGTACTGTCTAATTCTGGAGTAATAACTTTACAGAATCACATGGTATACGCTCTATAGTGTATAAAGGGGTCCTCGGCTGAGCAGAGACATCAGTATGGACAGAAGTTGTCCTCTCCCTAAGGGGTATTTTGGTCAGGATTTTGAGGCTGTATCCGCCTCAAAATCCTGACCAAAAAGATGGCTCCCATTGAAATCAATGGGAAACAGTCAGTTCTTTTCTCTGGGTGCCGTTTGTTCCGGCTCCTGGAAAAAGAAGTGAGGTGCTCATTCTTCAGGCGGAGTTGCCTCACGAATCCAACCTGAAGACGCTCCCTCCTCCCGACTAAGACAATTCATTGGGGCCTAATCCGGAGCAGAGTGCACTGCACCGGCATCCAGTCACAGCTACCCATATTTTAGGCCGGAACCTGAGGCGGCCTCCGGACCAAAAAACATTTCCCGACTGCCTGTCTACATAGTACAAGGATGGGTTTCGGTTCACCACAGAGGCGCCATGAAGACCTAGCTCTATGACGGAGTTGTAGCCTCATGGAGTAGAGGGAGATTACATCTTATATGTATGCTCACTGGCACCAGGTCACACCTGTAATAATGAGCTGCTGTTTTGTTTAATGTCAAAATTAAATGTATCTATCAGTGTGTTTGGGGGAAATCATGGCGGCCTGTCTAGCCCCACGTTGCGTATTCTAGTACCAGCAAAGTGAATAAGATTCGGGCTAATCCCATCCACACGTTGCAGAAAAAAACTAACCGGAAAAGCTGCGATTTCAAAAACTCTTTTGAATAATGCGGCATGTCAATTATACCTGCAAATACGTTCATCAGTATTAGAGATGAGCGAACGCTGTTCGGATCAGCTGTTCCGAACAGCACACTCCCATAGAAATGAATGGACGTAGCTGGCACGCGGGGGGTTAAGTGACCGGCCGCCGGCAAAGTGTACGTGCCAGCTGCTTCCGTTCATTTCTATGGGTGTGTGCTGTTCGGAACGGCTGATCCGAACAGTGTTCGCTCATCTCTAATCAGTATGTGTCCGACACCTGGGACAGCCAACGATCAGCTCGTTTACAAGTTCTGTGGCCTCTTCCCTTTGCTGATGACGTCGTATTTATTGGTCACATGGCACAGCAGCAGCTCAGCCCCATTCAAGTGAAAACCAAGCCTATGATACATACGGCATCGTGCCTGGTATTCACTGAAAAGACCGCAGCACTCACCTAAACACTGCGGCTTCTTGGATCCTCCAATCTGGGGGGAAGGGGGTCCTGGAGTCATGACCCCCTACCAAATCATCTATGGATAACCTAAGGATAAGTCATCAGTATAGAAGTACCAGAAAACTCCTTTAGGTCGTGGCCCCATGGGACATAAATGCCGTGATTTGCCCGCAGCGAAAACGCCACAGGAAAAATCGCTGCGTTTTATAATCAGAGAGAATCCCATGCCCACTTTCTGGAAAAAACGCGGTGCGGACATGCCACGATATCCAAAACCAGTGTGGTTTTGAAAATCGCAGCATGTGAATTATACCCATGGAAAGGCCGGCAGCTTCCCTGTAGATATAATTGCAACAGAAGGTCCGCGGAGGAAAACTCTGCAGGAAGGACCACGATGCGTTGCCACTGTGCTTTTTTTTTTTTTTTGCTGGGGGACGTTCCATGGGGCTTTATCCTTATGGCTAATTTACACAGGCATAGAGGGGGCGGATTATGGCGTATGATCCACGCCATAATCCGCCCCCTCACAATGGTAGTCTATGTAGACCGCCAGGCTACTTTTTTCTTTTTTAAGCGAAAAAAGAAGCATGCTGCCGTTTCTTCAGGTGGATTCCGCGGCGCGCCCTCCTCGCGGCAGCAACCTCTGGATTCAGCTCGTTCATTTGAGCCTACTCCGGAGGGAGAAGCCGCGACTGTCGGAACCCACAACAGTCGTCACTGGCGGGTTTTGACCCCGCGTAACTCTCTGTGCCATAATCTGCCTTACAGCTCCCTGTGTGCTGCGAAAACGCTGATTTTTAATTTATTTATTTTTTTAAAATTTTGTTGCAGATTTTGTTGCTGTTTCTGGAGCTAAATCCAATATACACACACTGCCTATATGTTTGCCATAACAAAATCACCAAATATTAAAAAAAAAACAAAAAAAAAAAAACAGCTTTTCCACAATGTGTAGCCTCAGTCTAAATGTGACTTGGTATGTAGAGTAGATTCTTAAGGGCTAGTTCACACGGCATTCCGCGATGGATTAGGGCCAAATGAATGGGCCGGTGCGTTAATCCGCGGACGCAGGAATCCACAGCAAGATTAGGGCAGTTCGCCTCTTTATTCCGCTCCTAGCTAGCGGAAAAAGAAAGCGAGCGGCTCCCATTGAAGTCAATGGGAGAGGCAGATTCTGCATCAAAATCCACTGCCAACCAGCCCTTATCGGTCTTCACATCTGTGTCGGGACTATTCCCTGGTGTATACCTACAACGCTGTGTACTGTATAGCCATACAATAGTAAAGAAGGGTATACAGCAGACAGGTGGAAGGTGTTATTGACCAGGGTCATGGTGCTGTTTGAAGATCGTTGTTCCTTGAGCAAAACCTATACCCTAAGTGTCTGGTCATTGGGGGTCTCAGGTCCCCGAGGTTGCACTACTACTCCACTTGTCTCTAGGGTACTGCCAAAGCGAAGACGACACAGCAGACTCATAGAGCCGAATAGAGTCGGAGCCTCTTTATTCAGACGAGGCACCACTATTGTCACGATCTGTCCCCTGTTGTTGTTTCGGGGCACTGATGTCACCTTCATTGAGGGACAGGACCCCTATCTAGGGAGAGCACAAGCCTTACATCAGGCAGTGTAGTTGAGCGGCCCCATATTGTAACACCCCAGTATTGTGTCCGTTATATATATTAGTAGCGTGTGGCACAGTATAGCGGTGCCAACAATGCTGTGTCACCATGTCCCGGCGCTGCATTATCTCAATGAGACAGATCAGCCTCTTATATATACCTATTCCCCTCCCGTCCCCTTATCACAGCCCGCACGCCCTCCAGGCTTCCCAGTTCACAAATTCTGCCTGGTCAGTCCACGATGACGTCACACGTATTTACAAACCTCCTGTTTGAAGAATGCGTGAGGCCGGCATGTGACTGTCATCCCCGGCGCGCTCCGCCAGCTCACCACTGATAACATGGACACGCCATATCCAGCTGACTGTACAGTTGTGTGGTTTAATGTAAATGACGTGTTAGTATTATGTAAAGGCGACTTGTACATTTACTTATTTCAATTTTAACCCTTTAGTGATCGAACACATTTTATCCCTCTCTCCATTCCTGATTTCATAACTTTTTACATTCTACTGAATGGAGCTTTACAAGACCTTGTGTTTTGGGGGGTACATAAGACTTTTTGTTTCCTCCTAACACAGGGGTAGGGAACGTACGGCTCTCCAGCTGTTGCAAAACTACAACTCCCAGCATGCATACTTGCTCTGCTTTTCTTGGAACTCCCATGGAAGTGAATGGAGCATGTTGGGAGTTGTAGTTTCACAGCAGCTGGAGACCCGAAGGTTCTCTACCCCTTTCCTAACACGTAGGAATTAGCCTTAAGAAAGGCTATCCTTCTTCTACCTTTAGATGTCTTCTCCGCACCGCCGTTGGGTTTTACATCCGTTTTTTCTTCTGTATGCAAATGAGTTCTCTTGCAGCACTGGGGGCGGTCCCCAGCGCTCAAACAGCACTGGGGGCGTCCCCAATGTGGCAAGAGAAGTCTCCAGCACCGCCTCCATCTTCTTCTGGAACGCCCTCTCCCTGGGTCTTCTTCTGTCCTGGATTTCAATTTTCTTGGCTCCGGGCAGAGCCGACTGCGCATGCCTGGGCCACAAGAAAATGGCCTCTTACACCAGCTTACTGTGTAAGCAGCCATTTTCTTGTGGCCCAGGTATGCGCAGTCAGCTCTGCCCGAGGCCTAAAAGATTGAAATCTAGGACAGAAGAAGACGCAGTGAGAAAACGTTCCAGAAGAAGATGGAGGCGGCGCTGGAGAGTTCTCTTGCAGCATTGGGGACACCCCCAATGCTGTTTGAGCGCCAGGGACCGCCCCCAGTGCTGCGAGAGAACTCATTTACATACTGAAGAAAACCGTGATTTCTACTGAACAGTGGCGTGGAGAAGCCATCTAAAGGTAGGAGAAGAATCGCCTTTCTTAAGGCTATTCCTACATGTTAGGGGGTAAAAAAGGGTATCCAATGATAGGATCCCTTTAATTTTTATCCTGTAGAATAAATAACGTACATGTACACTCACCGGCCACTTTATTAGGTACACCTGTCCAACTGCTCGTTAACACTTAATTTCTAATCAGCCAATCACATGGTGGCAACTCAGTGCATTTAGGCATGTAGACATGGTCAAGACAATCTCCTGCAGTTCAAACCGAGCATCAGTATGGGGAAGAAAGGTGATTTGAGTGCCTTTGAACGTGGCATGGTTGTTGGTGCCAGAAGGGCTGGTCTGAGTATTTCCGAAACTGCTGATCTACTGGGATTTTCACGCACAACCATCTCTAGGGTTTACAGAGAATGGTCCGAAAAAGAAAAAACATCCAGTGAGCGGCAGTTCTGTGGGAGGAAATGCATTGTTGATGCCAGAGGTCAGAGGAGAATGGCCAGACTGGTTCGAGCTGATAGAAAGGCAACAGTGACTCAAATAGCCACCCGTTACAACCAAGGTAGCCAGAAAAGCATCTCTGAACGCACTGTACGTCGAACTTTGAGGCAGATGGGCTACAGCAGCAGAAGACCACACCGGGTGCCACTCCTTTCAGCTAAGAACAGGAAACTGAGGCTACAATTTGCACAAGCTCATCGAAATTGGACAATTGAAGATTGGAAAAACGTTGCCTGGTCTGATGAGTCTCGATTTCTGCTGCGACATTCGGATGGTAGGGTCAGAATTTGGCGTCAACAACATGAAAGCATGGATCCATCCTGCCTTGTATCAACGGTTCAGGCTGGTGGTGGTGGTGTCATGGTGTGGGGAATATTTTCTTGGCACTCTTTGGGCCCCTTGGTACCAATTGAGCATCGTTGCAACGCCAAAGCCTACCTGAGTATTGTTGCTGACCATGTCCATCCTTTTATGACCACAATGTACCCAACATCTGATGGCTACTTTCAGCAGGATAATGCGCCATGTCATAAAGCTGGAATCATCTCAGACTGGTTTCTTGAACATGACAATGAGTTCACTGTACTCCAATGGCCTCCACAGTCACCAGATCTCAATCCAATAGAGCATCTTTGGGATGTGGTGGAACGGGAGATTCGCATCATGGATGTGCAGCCGACAAATCTGCGGCAACTGTGTGATGCCATCATGTCAATATGGACCAAAATCTCTGAGGAATGCTTCCAGCACCTTGTTGTATCTATGCCATGAAGAATTGAGGCAGTTCTGAAGGCAAAAGGGGGTCCAACCCGTTACTAGCATGGTGTACCTAATAAAGTGGCCGGTGAGTGTATTTTAGGGGTTGTTATAGATGTGGTGATACGGTTGTGTGATGGAAAGTGATATTATAAACAAAAGTCAATTGGACCCCTTCTCCTGGAGACATCTAAAGTGACAGTGACCGGAGAATAATAAAATCAGATGTTCATGTTTGCCTGCACAAGGGTTAAAGTGAGAGTGCATGTATAGGCAACTTCGCTTTAACCAGTAATATCTCTAAATCTATGGGGTGTTACAGACGTGATCTTGTATGAAGCTTTATTACAGCACCAAGATCATGGCTGTGGAGTTAGAACCGTCCCTGCTCGGAGTGAGTTGTAATGCATTTAGCTCAAGCCCTGAGTCTGGCTCATCCAAAACTGTAGGGGGGTTAAAGGGGTTATCAAAGTAAATCTAGCTTGCTCTGTCATTTTCACTGGAGTACGGGTGGGTGAGTAGGTGGGCTCTTGTTTAATCCAGGAAAGTTGTGGTTAGGGAATTCTATCTTGGTTATTATAAAACTATAGTAGTTCTGGTGTCGTATCTCGTCATACCATAGGATAAGACTCGCAGCTTTCATAAGATACCGGGATCACCGTTCTATCCGTGTTCTTTCCAGAGATATCACCATTCACAATGGAGTCAGGATCTATAGCAGCTGCATATGAATATCCCAATCCTGACTGTTTATTTAGCTAGTGACATCTCCAGGAATAGCACAGGCAGAATTATAGTCTTGGTGTCCTATGAAAGCTGAGAATTACTTATTTAATAGTGTTTTATATAATGCCAGAGGAATGGAGGTGTGTTATGGATCTATAGACTGTGGGTGTAATTGTACAGATCTGTAAGACTATTGTGTGCGTTGGACAGATAGACCTAGGTAGGCAGTGATATGGGAGCAGGGGTAATATATCTGCATCACTAGGAGTCTGGGAAAGCTGGGTTACAAGATGTGTGTTGTTTGCCATCCATCTTTCCAGGAGAAAAATGATGATTAAAGTGGTCCCCCCATCCGTACCATGAATACCTGATAGATACAGAACTCATTCTTGAGAATGGGGTCTCATCTGTTCCCCCTAGTAAATCAGAGAAGGGCACACATCCACTAGTCTCTCCTTTCACTTGTTATGGGAGTTACAGAAATATCTGAATCGGAAACGGGCGTATTTTGGTCCTGATTTTGATGCGGGAAGCCGTGTCCAAATAGGACCAAAATGCGACAGTCGCGGCTTCCCGCTCTGAAGTAAGTTCAAATGAATGTGCCTAGTACGGAGGGTGCTGCCACGAGGCGGAATCCGCCTGAAGAAAGGGCAGCTCGCTTCTTTTTTCCGTGAGAGGGAACATGCCGCTAGCGGAAAAAAGGAAGGTAGCGGTCTGCATAGACCTCTATTGTGAGGGGGCGGATTCTTATGTGGATTCAGCACCAAAATCCGCCCCCTCTTGCCCTGTTAACATGTTCAAGCCCCTAGATGGGCTTAACAAAACAAAAAAAAAAAAAGGTTGAAGGAAAAATGCTAAGCTGTAATACCGGCAATGGCCACTATTCAGGACACAGCGCTATCTGCTTCCAGCTCCGTGCACTGTACAGTACACAGATCAGATGGACCTCCAAACAGCTGATCTGTGCGGGGGTTGGCTGGCGACTGATAAGATATGTATGGCCTCCCATAAGGATAGGCTATAAATTACATTCCTAGACAACCCCTTTTGGTATCCCCATGTCCAAAAATGTCTGTACTATTAAAATATAAAAATATTTATTCCATGTTTTGAAATCTGTAGCTGGAAAAAAACCGAAAAATAGTCACTGACGTACAAACATGCCGCAAAACCACTAGGGGGCAGATTTGGTAATCCCATCTAAACTTTAACCATGCGCACTTCCGCTACGTTCACATTTGAGTGTGTTGCCCTCCACAAAAATGGAACCGTCCCATCATGGACACGACCAGGGCTCGAGGGACCCCGTTGACTGTAATTTTTGCACATGGCGACCCATGACAAATCCGTGCCTGATGGATACCCAGTGCAGGTGTGAACTTAGCCCTAGACAAACCATCTTAACCTGTTCTTGGCGCAGTCAATGATGGCTAGAAAAAACAACAAAGCAAACCAACAAAACAGCGTCATCCTTTTCCATTCAGTCTAGTGTCGGCTGCTTTCAGAGCACACATTATGTTACAGGGCAATGTGACCTCTATGTACAGGGAACCTACAGTCACAACAGGATTGAAAGTCACCTTTAGCTATATACTGGTTTAAAGGGGTTTTTCCAGGACTTGCATATTGATGACCCCGCCCTGTAAACCCTGTAAGGCTGTGTTCATACATTCATTGCTTGCCCATGGTCCCATGTCCTCACTAACCCATCTCGGACTGTTATGGTCGTATATCGCCTATGCTGCCAGAGATTGGCTGGAGTCGTCAGGTGCCTCTGGGGTATATTCACACATTCAGGCTTTGGTCAGGTTTTTTTGATGCTGTTTTGAAACGAGAACCAGAAATGAGTTCGGAGAGGGTGAACATATCGCTGAACCTAAACCTGTAAGTACAATCACTTACATCTCTGTGATTGGTTGTGGTAGTCACATGCCTTACTTACATCACTTCTGTGGCCAGTGATTGGTTGGAGCAGTCATGTGCCTTAGTTATGTCACCACTGTGGTCAGTGATTGGTTGGAGCAGTCATGTGCCTTACTTACATCACTTCTGTGGCCAGTGATTGGTTGGAGCAGTCATGTGCCTTAGTTTCATCTCCTCTGTGGTCAGCGATTGGTTGGAATGATTGTACGCTGGTTGTTGAGGGTCCTGGGCACTGTGTGTGTGTTGACTCGTGTCAACCATTATGGAATATGGCGTATTGTGTCAATTTTCTTTTTGTGATTAAAGTGACATTATTTTTTAAAACATTTGTAAAACCCCTTTAAGCTTTCCATACATGGTAGGATCTCCCAGTATATACCTTTTGAGTGTGTGGTATATATATACTTTTTATACTGTATACCTATTTATAGGATAGTCTATTACTACGAGAAATAGCACGCCATAAAGGACACCAGGTTGTGTCTGGTATTGCAGCTCGGACCCATTCGCTTCAGTGGGATTGAGCTACTATTCCAAACACAACCCATGGACAGGTCTGGTGCTGTTTTTGAACAAAACCCGCCATCCTTCCCCCTACCACTGGTCCTCGACACGACTGTGGTAGTCAGTCATGGGCCGGTAGGTAAGTATACACTATCTGTAATGGGCATTTACATATCACACAGTGGACAGCAGATATAAATGGGGTGCCAGGATATACTGCGGTGAGTGGTGCCCGCCGGCACATGGCATGGGGACCCTAGGGCTGTGTTCACAACATTGTAAGCAGTTTGTACTGTACATTATACACAACAAGCGATGAAGCAAACACTGCTTAGACTATGTAAAGTTAATGCTTACCTATAAAAGATGATGTGTTGAGTCTGTACGGATCGTTTTTGGCACAGATGGACGGTGCCATGTTTGGTTTGGTAATAGAATACGGCTTGTCCTGCTTGCCATGCTTTGGTTTCATACAATTCATCTCATTGCTCTATTTTTCAGAGTCTAGCCCAGCTAGAGATCCTGTGCAAGCAACTGTATGAGACCACCGACACCAGCACCCGACTACAGGCGGAGAAAGCCCTGGTGGAGTTTACCAACAGCCCCGAGTGTCTGAGCAAGTGCCAGCTACTGCTTGAAAGGGGCAGTGTAAGTATGGAGGGAATATGGAAGATAGAAGTAGCGATGGAGTGGTCTGTGGGTGCCAATATAGATCTAATGCACCTTCACGCCAAAATTTGAGCGATATTCCTTAGTCTTAAGGATTGGTGGGGAAGGGAACCCCGGCACCTCCATCAGTCAGCTCTTCTCAGAAATAGATGGAGCGCAGAGAATAGAGCAGGAAGCAGACAGCTGTGTTCTCTGTGTAACTGTTAGACATGACCTCACTTGAATGGGAGCCATTAAACAGAGCTGTCTGCTTCCTGCTCCAATATCAGCTGCCCAGAACAACTGTCATACTGTCAACTGGGTATAATTTTCCCCACCATTAGATATTGATGACCTATCCTTAGTATAGGTTATCAATATTTTTAGACCTGAAAACCACTTTAACTCCATTTATGGGGGGTTTTTAATCTCAAAAATCATATCTTTAAATTTTTTTCATCAACCTAGCCATAAGAGGGCTTGTGTTTAGCAGGATAACTTATATTTTTCAATGGTGTCATTTTGGTGTACATTTAGGGTATTGAATAACTGTTATAAAAACCTAAAATTGAGGGCGAGGCAATGGGTGAAACCCCCAAAAGCTTTGCCATTGTTTTTTTTTTGTTTGTTTGTTTTCTCTATAATAGTCTTAATTCTGCCATATATGCTGCAATACATTTTCATATACCCTATTGAATTCTGGGTCAGTAAAGGGGCGTCCTCAGTTCACTAATCTCATTGGCCAGAGTGCTTACAACGACCAGTCCTGTCCATCATGACATTGTTTTGTATGGTCACTGTGTAATTCTTAATCTCCCCTGTGGAGGCACTGCAGGGAAATTGATCACTTACTGCCAGATTTACCCACCGATGACACCTTATTCCTGTGGGGACTAATTATGAGCAGATTATCATCAAGGGACCCTTCTAATACGTCCAAAGTGGACACCTCCTGTAAGATTTTTTTCTTTTGTAATAACAACGTAACACATTTTTTTCCTTTTTTTTTTTTTTTTTCTGTGTCCACAGTCTTCATATTCTCAGCTACTTGCTGCCACATGTCTCACTAAGCTGGTGTCCCGGACCAGTAATCCCCTGCCATTGGAGCAAAGAATTGACATACGTAAGTACACATCTTCATGACTTGGATGGGGTAGAGAGCTTACCAAGCACAGCGCCATACATTGTATATTGGCTGTGCTTGGTATTCATTTGAATAAGACTTATCTGCAATGTGGCCATCTGACTAATGGTCATGTTGTCACTGGCCTGAGAAGAGGCTATGAAGCTTAAAGGGGTATTCCCACGTCGCATACTCACCAGTCTTTGCTGCTGTAAAATCTTCTTACTTCCTGGTTTCTTGCGTCATTTGGTGGGAAGGGTTTCATGCAACCTGCCGTTTAGCTCCGCCCCCAAATTAGAGTGTAGCTCCGCCCACCGCATAGCGTGATCTTATGGGGCGGCTGAAGAGCCTGTGATCTCATCAAAGGTCCTCAAACAACACTATATGCACAATATTGGACTATGAAGTACAGGCAGAAGCAACTCCATTCTGTGTTACATACAGAGACTGCCTGTCTCTGCCATAATGAACACAATTGAATTAGCTAGCCTGATAACTGGGAGAACAGAAGACGAGTTCAGAAATGAAAGCAGCTCCTCTCCTCTATCTGAGAGCAGGAAGCTAGGTCACATGTGGTGCAGACACAGGAATAGCTAGAAACACAGGCTCACTCCCGTGCACTTAGCCCCTCCCTCCTCACCCCCCTCCTGAGAGCGGGCAGCTACCTCACTTGAATTTTGAGCAGATAAGTCAAGGGCTGTGTCAACAGTGAATTGAATAAATTAAGATAGTGGACAAACAAAGCAGCTTTGCTGAAGCAGTGTATTTAGGAAAAGTCTTACATCCACATTAACAAGCAGTATAGATAGGATCCTTGTGATGGGACAACCCCTTTAATATCATACTACCGCCCAACGCCTTTAAAGAAGACCTTGCACCACCTAGACCATAGGTGCCAGAATCAATGGAACAGTGCCTATTAACAAATGCTAAAATCAAGAGCCTATTGAGAAAGCCAAGTGGACATAGTCTCCTGTAGTTTGTGTGGTTTTCTTCCGGGTACTGCTGTTTCCTCCCATACTCCACAGACATACTGATAGGGAATATAGATTGTGAGCCCTATATGGGACAGTGACTGACAATATCTGTGCAGAACATGATGGCGCTATATAAGTAAGCAAAATAAATATTATCTGTTATAAAACATGAACATACATTCATCATAGTACAAGCGAGATGGAGAAAAGTTCTATATGCCGAAGCTGTGGAATTTTCTGTTTCACATGTTTTACTTTCGTTACAGGGAACTATGTACTGACCTATTTGGCCACCCGCCCCAAACTTGCTTCTTTTGTTACCCAAGCCCTGATTCAGCTGTATGCCCGTATCACCAAACTGGGCTGGTTTGACACTCAGAAGGACGAGTATGTGTTCCGTAGCGTCATTGTGGATGTTACACGCTTCCTGCAGGTTAGTGGTCACTGAGAAAACTCATCAGTCATAACGGGTCTGCTGGACTAATGCCATGTATAGAGATGAGCGAGTACTATTTGAAACTGTAGTCTCGAATAGCACGCTCTCATAGGAATGAATGGGAGCGGCTGGCGCGCAGGCTGGCCCCGGCTGCGTCCATTCATTCCTATGGGAGTGTGCTATTCGAAACTACTGATTCAAATAGTATTCGCTTATCTCTAGCCATGTACCATATCCAATGAAGATGAACATATAGTGCACCTAGGTCACTTACTTATTACCTCACCTTACTTAGAAGAGGAGCGATCACCTTTCCTGACATTAGAAATTCCTTGAAACAACAATCACCTTGGCGAATACTTGTGTGCGCCATTCCTCTTTTATTCCTTCTGAACATAGATCAATAAATTGACCACAGGTCACTACCTGACTACTGTTGCCTTGCAGTACTGGGGTCCTGGGTTCGCATGGAGTTTACGTTCTCCCTTTTCCCACGTGGGCTTCCTCTGAGTACTCTGGTTTTCTCCCACGTAATAAAAATATACTGATAAGTAAAATGGCTTCCTGCAAAGCAACTGACCCCTGTGGGTGTTGGGGATGAGCGCCTGTACGGCCGCCACTCCCTGTGGGAGACGCGTATCATATGTTCGTCATTGTCGTTTAATTTAGAAGTATTTACTAAAACATTCATGTCAGGAGAGATGGCGGCTCCTCTTTAATCTGTATGCGGGAAGTGTATTGTGTGTTTATGTAATGTGTATACAGCGTGTAGATGGGCAGTGCCCGCCTGCAGCTTTGTTTGGGTTTGTCCCATGCTTCGAGTATGATCATATGATTCAAGGGCCCGACCTTACAGTATAACTAGGGAATCGGAAAGAGGAAACCAATATTGAGAAACCTCTATTTGCCGTTATACAGCGTGTCGTACCGATCAGTAGGGTTCACACTACAGGAGACACTTACACAATACATTAATAGGACTGCGGTTTTGCTTTCCTATTAAAGAGGACCTTTCTTGTTCTATAACATTAGCGGGGTTATATAACGCTAGAAAGAAGACAGGGCGCTGAATTCGGTGCACAGTTAGCTTTGTATGCCCCCTAGTGCCAGAGATAGACACAGCACAGTCAGAAGGGCTGGCTGTGAGGAACACCCCCTCCTGATGGTATGTAGCTATGGGAGAATACCATCTGGGGGGCACTAATACTAATGGTACCAATATCTCTGGCACTGGGGTGTATAGTAGCAAAGCTTTCTAGCGGTATATAATATCGACAACGTCAGAGAACATGAAAGGTCCTCTTTAAGCTGCAGTTCTTCTGAACCAAACCTATATCACCAAAGAGTGTACCCCACTTACTGCTTATTAGACTATATGGGCTCCTAGGAGGTTTAGAAATAACCCCCCCCTTTGGTCACATGACTTCGAGGCGTCACCCTCTGTGTCCACATCACAACAGTAGGGTTAGGGTTATATTTAGGAGAGGTGTATTTACTCTCGGTGACCTGCACTTCACTACAACAAGTGCCGAGGCTGAGGGTGTATTAGTTGTGACCGGCCCACCAGATTGTACAGCTAACTCCCCCATTGCTGAGGCAGCGCCTCCTACTGGATCCGTGCAGTGTTAGAACCTCCTAGGAGCCCATTGTCTCACATATTCACAGAGTAGGGGATAAATATCTGATCGCCAGGTTCCCCCCGCCATCACAATCACTGATTTACTCGTCTCTGTATGACTGCAGTGAGGTGGAGAGTTAATGGAGTAGCAGTGAAGAATTTACAGTACCGTTCAATACAGTAGGGACTGACATAGCTAAATTCAACTAGTCCCCATATACTTTGAATATGGCTGCAGAACCCATCTCTCCCCCCTCCCCTCACAAGTTATTTAACCCATTCGGCCTCGTGAATTAGATCTCGTCTTTTGGGCCAGTCGTGATGCCTCCTGATCGATTATGGTCAGGTTTTAACTATTGTCTTACAATAGGTCAGTTATTCTGGCCGCCGAAAAGCCTGGATAACAACACAAGTGTGAACAGGGATTTATTCACGTGTCTGTGCTTCTTTCCCATTGTCTCTAAGCATGTAATGAGCTGCTCTTGTGTACACTCCACAGGACAGCGTGGACTATTGTGTCATCGGAGTCAGTATTTTATCACAGTTGACCAATGAAATCAACCAGGTAAGCGACACCTTCCTGAACTTGTGCCAGATTTTATCGCTGGCGATCTCTAATGTGTACGGAGAGGAGAGGATAAGTAATCCTGTCTTCTGACTGACATGGCAGCTAAGATGGCCATACACATAAGATGAAAGTCAGCTGATCATTGTTTTAACCTCTTAATGTCCAGGCCCATTCATGCCCACACCACCACTGTCTCCCCCTTCACTCCATGTACGTTCTAACATAGTACATAGCGAGCTAAGCCATGTGATTATAACTTATCCACCAGCCCTTTACGTTATCAGATTTCTAGGTATACCCTCGACCCTTGTACTCCACTTCCCTGGAATGAAAAAGTTTTTGTGCGGTGTGTAAAACCTAAATCATCCGGCATGTATCCGCTTTTGCACAATCTCTCTGGCATGTAATAGTTCCTGTGAAGACACGTCGATTGGCTCAGAGTGTCTCTAATACTGACCACGGCTTCCCCAATCTCCTCCAAGTCAGTGCCCAGAGCAAAGCCGTCCTTGCATTTTTTCACGTTACCGTGAAGGCTTTAATGCCTATAACCTCTGATGAGCGGCTCAGCCATGTCAGAGGTCTTCAAGAGGATGTATAGTACAGGTACCTATAGTGATTTGGTTTATGTCATTAGGTTGACATGGTTATTTTATTCACAGGTTCATATGTTATGATCTAGGCAATTTTTTGAGAGGTATACCCTAATATCAGAGCACCAGGTCTCCAACCCTGACTCCCCAGGGAAACCTTTTTGATCGTAGCTTGATCACTTAGAAAGGGTTAAATACAAATAGGCCAAAGAATAATGGAGGTGCACATAGGGTTATGCTATTAAAATCCTTATCAGATGAACTAGAATGCAAATATGGATGCTGCCCGCATCTGTGGGTTGTGTGTCAGATCACTCCTCGGGTACATGCAATGTTATAGGGATAGAGGGCAGAAATCCTCTCGTCTTCAAGACAAAGGATCAATCCAGTAATAGAAGGTTATAACATCCAATCACAATGCTATAACCTTCTGTCTGTCACTGGTTTGCGCCATCAAGACTTTGCCAGAGGGACTCTGCCCTCTATCCCTATAACAAAGGGTTAAATAGCCATGATCAAAGGTTCCCTCTGCTCCCAGCCATTAAAGCATGAGCTTGGATGCCTTTAAAGAGGACCTTTCATGTATATACCACTAGAAAGCTGACAGTGCACTGAATTTATTGGTTCAGCTCCCAGAGATATCGGTGCTGTTAATTTCGGCACCAATATCCCTCCACTGTCACAAGGGTGGGTCTTACAGCCTAGCGTCATTGCTCCCCTAATGGTACTGACTTGGGGGGGGGCTATACTCTCATCTCAGCAAGGTCTGGCTTTCTGACAGTGGCGGGATATATGCGACAAGGGACACTAGACTTTACATAGTGCCATATAATAAAAGCCCAAGTGTAAAAATACACATAAAATAAGACACGTGTCCATATATACACACTCATACTATACAGACACATACATGAAGATGGCAGTCATTTATGATGACCGGGATAATGAGAAGGTAGGTGAATGACTATATTGGGATGGTTGTCTTTTGCAGGCAGATGCCACACACCCTCTGACCAAGCACCGCAAAATCGCTTCCTCCTTCCGAGACTCCTCCTTGTTCGATATCTTCACACTGTCGTGTAACCTCCTAAAACAGGTATGGACGGAGAAGCCAAGAAATGGGATATTTTCAACACTGGGTATTGATTACAAATGTTATTATCATAGTCCCATGCATACACTCCTGCAAGGGAAATGTAGTCGTACATGCCAGCCATTCAGATTGGGTCATTGCAGAGAGTGGCTAATAAAGGGGGATGCCAAGTGGGCAGAGGGTAACGTCAAGTTCCTTGGCCATCTATAGTACTCATGTCTGGGCTGAGGGGCTTTTTCGTACCAAGGCCCGGATGTGGTTTATACTTCCGCACTAGAGATGAGCGAACACTATTCAAAACAGCCGTTTCGAATAGCACTCTCCCATAGAAATGAATGGATGTAGCCGGCACGCGGGGGGTTAAGCGGCCGGCCGCCGGCAAAGTCTGCATGCCAGCCGTTTCCATTCATTTCTATGGGAGCGTGCTATTTGAAACAGCTATTTTGAATAGTGTTTGCTCATCTCTATTCTGCACCCCCTGTAGCTAGGCCCTTACAAGTGAGACTGTGGCATGTGGGCAGAACTCTTTGTGAGGCAACGCTTTTATTCTTAAAAGGTTTGTCCAGGATTAGGACAGTGAAGACCTATCATTAGGATAGATCATCAGTATCAGTTTGGTGGGGGGTCTGACTCTCCATTTTCCTGGCACTTAGATATTTGAAGGGGACTCTTTGCTTGTGCAAGGTGTGGCCGCCTTTTCAGTGTTTACCTGCATGCGATATGTATAGATCAAGCAAATGGAACTAAGCTGCAGTACCTGGCACCACCACTACAGAGCAAGTGGCGTGCAGGTAGATGGATCGTGGTAAACACTGAGGACTGCACTATGAATACATCATGCTCCCTTCAGTTTTTTGGTAGGGGTGACAACATTTGGGCTCCCCACTAATCTGATACTGATAGCCTATCATAAGGAAAGGCTCCCATTATGCTGATCCTGGACAATCCCTTTAGGTAACATGCACCTAACTGTCTGCATGTAGTCTGACCATGGCTAAACAGCACATGGATGACATCTGTGTACTGTCTGTGTCTAAATGGCCCCCATTCACTGTTTTCCGTGAGCCCGGGCCGCAAAATGGACAGGAATAGGAACTGTCCGGAGTTTTGCTCACGGCCCCACACATGGGACTGTGATAATACATGGCAGTGTGTATGGGGCCATAGAAATGAATGGGTCAGTGTGCTGCCTGTGAAAAACACAGCTAGCACGCTGACAATACACACAGCCATGTGCATGAGGCCTAAGAGAACTTTTATTGCCTCTAGTTCTAACATTTAATGGTGATTTTTCTTAACCTAAAATTGACTCACTTCTACATTTTTTCCTTTCTGTTTTAAGGCATCTGGAAAGTCATTGCTTCTCTCTGACGGGTCTCAACAAGACCTTCTCATGCAGCTTCTCAAACTCACCCACAGCTGCCTAAATTTTGACTTCATTGGCACCTCCACAGACGAGTCGTCCGATGACCTCTGCACAGTACAGATCCCCACAAGCTGGCGTTCAGGTGAGAGATAAGATGAGGCAGGAACGGTGGGAGATCATACTAAAAAGCAGCACATTCTCATATGACGTCCATTGTCTCCGCAGCTTTTCTGGACTCTTCCACACTACAACTCTTCTTTGACCTGTATCATTCCATCCCCCCAAACTTCTCCCCACTGGTGAGTCCATGGCTGGTAGATGAGGCGAGGCTGATTCTGTTATATATACCGTATTGATCGCAGCTCTGACTTGTGGGACATTGTCACCTCCGCAGGTCCTCTCGTGTCTGGTACAAATTGCCTCTGTCCGTCGCTCTTTATTTAATAATGCAGAAAGAGCCAAGTTCCTCTCCCACCTGGTGGACGGAGTGAAGAGGATTTTAGAAAATCCGCAAGTAAGTATGTCAAGGGATTGGGTAAAGAAGCAAGTAAATTATGGAACTTATTTAATAGGGAACAAGCTGGTAAGTTAAGGGTTTAATGTTCAGAGGTCTAGGGCTGAGCTGTACATGTTATTATCCTTGGTGGTCTATGGTTTAGGTGTTTGGCCATACAGAAGATAACTTTGAGCCATCTTCCCAATATCTCTCATGCACGTACATGTCCATCTTTGCCAAGCATCCACACACATTATATAGTTGGTGATCATCATATATGGATTACTATCTTTAGTCCCGATATAGATAAAAGGTTACTGTCCTAATCCCTTGAAGTCCATGGCAGTGTACTTGGGGTCCTGCTGTTACTCACCTCTCCGCATTTCAGCATTGTCCTGGCTGTAACTACTGATGGTTCAGGTCCCTGATCTCCTTGTGCGCTGATCATAGAGGTAAATGTAGGAAGTGGATACAGAGAACTGTGCAGCTGTAACTGTTCAGCTGCATAGTTCTCTTTATGATTGGGCAGAGCACCAGAGTCTGCGTGGGAGCAGACACACCCTGAGGAGGGGAATAGACAGCAGCACAATGGGGAAGATGTGTTCAATTGTTGCTATAAGGTGAGAAGGTGACGCAGCCATCCAAAGGAAAAACACTTATGATTTTGGCACTTCTTAAGCGTTGTTTACACTAAGGCCTGGTTTTCCTGGTGGACAGTCTTTTTTCCCAGATACCCCACCGCTATGCTTTCTGTATTTGTCATGTGTGTACATACAACATCATTCACTGTGATTTTCCTTCCAGAGCCTGTCTGACCCCAATAACTACCATGAATTTTGCCGCTTGCTGGCCCGCCTGAAGAGCAATTACCAGCTAGGGGAGCTGGTGAAGGTGGAGAACTACCCTGAAGTCATCAGACTCATCGCAAACTTCACAGTCACTAGTCTACAGGTACATCTTAGTAAAAATGTAATGAAAAGTCTCCATTAGCAGAATTCGGGAGTGTAGGGCTTGGTAAATTCTACCCCCTTTGTTTGTGGCCATATTAAAGGGGTTTTTCCAAGACTTATTAATCGATGACCTATGCTCAGGATAGTACCCCCACCAATTCAGCTGTTTGAAGAGGCTGCTGTGTTCGGGTGAGCGCTCTTTAGTTCTTAGCAAGCACTGTGCAATACATTTGTGCAGCGGGTTTGCTCAGCCTGTTCACTTTAATGGGACCGAGTTGTGATCAGGGTCTGTGAGCAATGAACGTGACATCGCTCGATGCTCAGGGAATGCCGCTGCCACTTCAAATGGCTGATCTTAAATTCATGACCTCTGGTAAAGATAAATCATGAATTTAGTATCCCCCTTATGTTGCTCTATGTCGCAGGCTGCAAAGTAATGGCATATGGTGTAATCTGGTATAATCATAATGCAGATTTTACTGTTTGCAAAATGGATCAAAATTCTGCAAAAAGTCCATATTGCATTTGTTTGTCATGGTTGCACAAAAAAAGTCATTTATGATCCTCTGCACTGGTGTTTTTTTTCTTCCAGCACTGGGAATTTGCCCCCAATTCAGTCCATTATCTCTTGAGCTTATGGCAGCGTCTTGCTGCATCCGTTCCCTACGTCAAAGCAACAGAGCCTCATCTCTTGGAAACCTACACGCCAGAGGTGACCAAAGCCTACGTCACATCACGTCTGGAGTCTGTACACATTATCCTCAGGTACAAGAGAAATGATATTGAATGGGATACATCACAGAATTGCATGTATTTCTGATCTGGATCTCCATATTTGCTCCACATACTGGTTCATGTCATGGTGTGGCAGATGCATACATGGCTGCCTGTGAGGGCATGGTTGTACTGTATAATTGGGTGTCCATGCAGGTGGGGTTTCGGCTCCATGCAGCTGCCGCACTGTGAATATGATTTTTACTGTAACATATATAAGCCACAACACTAGAATCTAGCTGCTTGCTTTCTGCAGGGATGGCCTAGAAGACCCGCTTGATGATGCGGGGCTGGTACAGCAGCAGTTGGATCAGCTTTCCACCATTGGGAGATGCGAGTACGATAAGACATGTGCTCTGTTGGTGCAGCTGTTTGACCAGTCAGCCCAGACGTATCAGGAACTCCTGCAGAGTGGATCTGCCCCCAGCATGGAGCTGACTGTGCAGGAAGGTAAGCCGCTCCTAGTCGTGACATTTCACCCTACTGGAAGTCTCTCGCTCTGTAAGAATGGCTTCTACTTTGAGAGATCAGGTCACTTGATGCATTTTATTAGGGGTTTTCTGAGCAGAAGATGTTGATGACCTGTCTTATTCAAGTGAATGGGAGCTGAGCTGCAGTAAGCCAACCTGGCCACTACACAGTAAGATGGAGCGGTCTTTTCTGGCTCTGTATGCTGTGAAGCTGAGGTCACCTGATCACTGCCATCGATTTAAAGGGATCTTATCATTGGATCATTTTCTGACTAACACGTCGGAATAGCCTTAAGAAAGGCTATTCTTCTCCTAAGAAAAAGTAAGAAAAAAAGAAAATGGGCTGTAGCTTACCCCTTCAATGTTGATGTTTCAGAGGTGCCAAACCAAACCTCCAGACCCAGGAGGTGAATAATCCAAATGCGATGAAGTTGCAAGCCGTCATCTCTATTCTTCTCCTACCTTTAGATGTCTTCTCTGCACCGCCGTTCAGTAGAAATCCGGATTTTCTTCGGTATGCAAATGAGTTCTCTCGCAGCACTGGGGGTGTCCCCAGTGCTGCGAGAAAAATCTCCATCTTCTTCTGGAACACCCTGTGTCGTCTTCTGTCCTGGGTTTGGCCGTTTACACCAGCTTACTGTGTAAGCGGCCCCTTTGTTGAAGAAGTCACAGGGACCAGAAGAAGATGGAGGCGGTGCTGGAGAGTTCTCTCGCAGCATTGGGGACGTCCCCAATGCTGTTTGAGAGCTGAGGCTCGCCCCTAGTGCTGTGAGAGAACTCGTTTACATACCGAAGAAAACCTGGGTTTCTACCAAACGGTGGCGCGGAGAAGACATCTAAAGTTAGGAGAAGAATAGTCTTAAGGCTATTCCTATGTGTTAGTCAGAAAAAAAGGGTATCCAATGATAGGATCCCTTTAATATTAGTGACTCATCCTAAGAAGTCATCCATTCATTTTGCTAAGAGAACACCTTGAGGCTGTGACGCCACAGTTTGGACATGGTAAAATCTCTAGCGAATCCAATTCACATATTGCAGAAAAATACGTGCAGCAGAAATGCTGCAATTTCCAAAATCGTTGCATTTTTGGAAATCACAACATGTCAGAAACGTTGGCGGTTTTCTTATAGGTATAATGGAAGCAGAAAGTCCGCAGAAGAAACCTTGCAGATTAATAGGGGGTCCTAACTGATCAAGAGAACGAAGGACTATCGTACCTGGTGTGAATGGATTGGTGGTCTTATAGTCCTTGCACCACTCTGTTCATTTCAGTGAGAATGTCGGCCCTGTACTTTAGCAATCTGCGGTGCTCCCATTGGAATGAATGGAGCGGTGCACGTGCTGTCCGCCACGGCTTCTATCAGAAGGGGGGACAAAAATGCCTCCTGATTAATGGGACCCCCACTGATTTGCAGGTTATGCCCTATCCTATGGCAATGGCCACTGTTGCCACCTTTTGTGTTGTCTCTCTATCTCTCGCTTCTCAGGTGTGTTTTTGGTTCTTCTGGAATCACTTTTTCTTTTTTCAGTCTAAACTGATCCCTATTTTTCTTGCAGGTCGGCTCACTTGGTTAGTTTACATTATCGGTGCGGTGATCGGAGGCAGGGTGTCTTTTGCCAGTACTGATGAACAGGATGCCATGGATGGAGAGTTAGTGTGTCGGTATGTATGGAGTGAATGGTATTTGTAGTGCGTCAGTGCTCTGAGCTAGGGATACTCGGACCTGACTAGACCAGCTTGCCCATTCATTTCCACAGTAGCAGCCATGAAAGCTTGTAACAAGAGATTTCATCAGCCAGAACTGTATTGAAGCTGCTTGAATTTTGGCTGTCCAAGGTAGAATGGATTAGATGAACTTAACAGTAAACCTGCACCCTGTAGTTGCGTCTTATATTTCATTGCGGTGGATTTGCACTTACCCTAATTTTACGCTATGGACAAATTCGCTGCAGAATTTCCATGTCTTTCTTGGGGATCCTGCTGTAGATTTGTTGTGGATTTCACCCATTGCAAAGTGATGCAATCCTACTGCAAAATCCGCAGCAATCGCCTGTCAAATGGAATTCATCATCTGTATGTAAGACTCAGATTTTGCAGCAGTTTTGTTTGCGGTGTAAATGCGATTCCAACCTAACAGGATTTTGATATTTTAAGAACTGCTACAGATCACTGAGTTACTAAAAGGGATCCTAAGGATGGGCCATAAAAAAAACAATCTTCCTGGCCAACCCGTTTAATGTAAACTAATCTATTCTCCTCCATAGTGTGCTGCAACTGATGAACCTCACAGACTCACGTCTGGCCCAGGCTGGCAATGAGAAGCTGGAGCTGTCCATGTTGAGCTTCTTTGAGCAGTTTAGAAAAATATACATTGGGGATCAAGTGCAAAAGTCATCTAAGGTAAGTGGTAAACTGTGGGATGAAAGAAGAAATACCTGAGCATGCTCAGTACCACTCTATGGTTCATCCCCTAACGTACGGATCAGTGACAGTGATGGACAGCGAATATCCCCTGGTTCATATAGACAAACTCCTGGACTGGAAATGGCTGCTGTCTTCCACAAGCCACGCCATACTCATTTTTGGGTTGTGTGTGGTATTACAGCTCAGCAATAGTGATGTGAGTGGGCGAGAGCAGCAGTACCACACGTGATCTGTGGACAGAAATACAGAAGCTGAGTTTATTCTTATCATATCCAACCCTTTACATGTGCTTAAAGAGGACCTTTCACCATATCTGGGCACAGGCAGTGTTATATATTGCCAGAAAGCTGACAGTGCGCTGAATTCAGCGCACTGTCGGCTTTCCCGATCCGTGCCCGGTGTAAAGCGCTATCGGTCCCGGTACCGTAGCGCTTTACAGTCAGAAGGGCGTTTCTGACCATTAGCCAGAGACGTCCTTCTGCCTCGCGGCGCCAATCGCGCTGTACTGTGGAGCGGGGAGGAACGCCCCCTCCCGCTCCTGATAATGCTAGTCTACGGACAAGCTGTGTGAGCAGAGGGAGGGGGCGTTCCTCCCGGCTCCACAGTACAGCGCGATTGGCGCCGCGAGGCAGAAGGGCGTCTCTGGCTAATGGTCAGAAACGCCCTTCTGACCATAGAAGAGCTACGGTACCGGGCCGTAAGCTCTTCACACCGGGCACAGATCGGGAAAGCCGACAGTGCGCTGAATTCAGCGCACTGTCAGCTTTCTGGCAGTATATAACACTGCCTGTGCCCGGATATGGTGAAAGGTCCTCTTTAAAGGGATCCTATCATCGGATACCCTTTTTTTCTGACTTATCACGTAGGAATAACCTTAAGAAAGGCTATTCTTCTACTACCTTTCGATATTTTCTCTGTGCCGACGTTCGGTAGAAATCCTGGTGTTCTTCGGTATGCAAATGAGTTATCTCGCAGCACTGGGGGCGGTCCTCAGCGCTCAAACAGCACTGGCATCCCCAATGCTGCAAGAGAAATCTCCAGCGCTGCCTCCATCTTCTTCTGGAACGCCCTCTCCCTGTATCTTCTTCCGTCCTGGGTTTCAATCTTCTAGGTATGCGCAGTCGGCTCTATCGGCCTCGGGCAGAGCCGACTGCGCGTGCCCATGGGCCACAAGAAAGTGGCCGTTTACACAGTTTACTATGTAAGCGGCCATTTTTCTTGTGGCCGCAGACATGCACAGTTGGCTCTGCCCAAGGCCTATAGCAGAGCCAACTGCGCATGCCCACAGGCCACAAGAAAATGGCTGCTTACACCAGCTTACTGTGTAAACGGCCATTTTTCTTGTGGCCGTGGGCATACGCGGTCAGCTCTGCCCAAGGCCGACTGCGCATGCCTAGAAGATTGAAACCCAGGACGGAAGAAGACTCAGGGAGAGGCCGTTCCAGAAGAAGATGGAAGCATCGCTGAAGAGTTCTCTCGCAGCATTGAAGACGCCCCCAGTGCTGTGAGAGAACTCATTTGCATACCAAAGAAAACCGGGATTTCTACTGAACAGCGGCGCGGAGAAGACATCTAAAGGTAGGATAAGGATAGCCTTTCTTATGGTTATTCCTACGTGTTAGTCAGAAAAAAAGGGTATCCAATGATAGGATCCCTTTAATGAGTTAAATTATTACTGACTATATCAGCCATTATGGATTTTCCTGCTGTCACGAGGACTTATTTATACGTCTCCATTTCACATATATATGGTGTCCGCCTCTTGCAAGGACAGCCTATGGAACCATTCATTTCATTTCACTGCATTCATTCATACGTCAGGTTTTTTAAAACCTCGGATAAATGATAATTGATAAATAAATTACGCCTGAAATTTTTTTTCCTGATGTCGATGTATCACAACAGTGCAAATCTATGGAAAAAAAAAAATAGATGGCATCTACGACATTGACAGGTGTAGCAATAAAAACATTCTAACCTGTTTTTCACTAACAAAAATAAATGATAAAAAATACATAATATAAATAAGCATTGTGTACCGTCCCTGATTGTCACGCGCAGTACACATCAGTAAAATGAGGAACATGGCTGTACTCTAGCACAGGGCTCGGCCACTTTTGCACTCCAGTTGGTGTAAAACTACAAATCCCAGCATGCATACTGGCTCTGCTGTTCTTGGAACTCCCATAGAAGTGAATGGAGCATGCTGGGAGTTGTAGTTTTACAGTAGCTGAAGGTTGCTGACCCCTGCCCTAGCATGTGCCATGGATCCTAATGGTTGTATATAGACTGGTAGGTTACAGTTTCTTTTCCACTGCCTGCTTTTTAATCCAGTATTCTTTTCTCTTTTCCAGCTTTATCGTCGTCTTTCAGACGTTTTGGGTCTGAATGATGAAACTATGGTGCTGAGCATTTTCATTGGCAAAATGTGAGGTTTATGGGACTATCCTATTTTAGAATGACTTTCTGTTATAGTGCATAAGAAGAGAATAGTAACCTGTTGCCTTGTGTTTCCCACAGTATCACCAATCTGAAGTACTGGGGTCGCTGTGAGCCCATCACATCAAAGACCTTACAGCTGCTGAATGACCTGTCTATAGGATATCCTTTACACTGTGCTGGATAAGTATAGACTAGACTTGTTATATACAAAGGGGTTTCCCGGGACTAAGATATCGCAGACTAATCTTTAGGTCACCTGGTATCCCTGCCGATCAGCTGTATAAAGTGAGAGTCTCTTCATAGACCTGCCAAGAGTCCAGCAGCTGAAACCCCTGCGGATAGTCGCCGAGTACGGCTTCGGCTTTAAGGGCCGTGTGACATCATGTTTATTCCTCCTTAACCCCTTGCACATACAGCAGTGTAAGGAAGCTGGTGAAGCTCAGCGCTGTTCAGTTCATGTTAAACAACCATACGGTAAGTACATTATACAGCAGACCGGCTCATGGCTGAATAGCTACTTTATGTCTTGGTGGGTAATAACCTCATGCCTGGTGGTCAATGGGTTAATAATTAACCTTTACAGTGTCTAGCGCATCGGTAGGGAACCTTTAGCACTCCAGCTGTGGTCAAACTACAACTCCCAGCATGCATACTGGTTCTGCTGTTCTTGAAACTCCCATGGAAGTGAATGGGGCATGTTGGGAGTTGTAGTTTGACAGTAGGTTGCTGAGCCCTGGTCTAGAGGCTTACACATAGCATCCCTGAGTCTAATAATGTAACAAATGACATTCCTGGTGTCCCATAGACTGATAAATAACAGTGTCTATCAAGTAATTAAATGACATCCCTGGTGTCTAGGGGTTTATGTCATATCATCCCTGGTGTCTAGGGGTTTAATAAAGAGACTCCAGAAGTTATAAATGACCCTCTTCTTGCTGTGTACAGTGTTGGCCAAAAGTATTGGCCCCCCTGCAATTCTGTCAGATAATACTCGTTTTCTTCCAGATAATGATTGCAATCACAAACTCTTTGGTAATATCTTCATTTATTTTACTTGCAATGAAAAAACACAAAAGAGCATGAGAAAAAAAAAGTCAAATCATTGATCATTTTACACAAAACTCCAACAATGGGCCGGACAGAAGTATTGGCGCCCTCAGCCTAATACTTGGTCGCACAACCTTTAGACACAATAACTGTGCACAACCGCTTCCGGTAACCATCAATGAGTTTCTTACAAGGCTCTGCTGGAATCTTAGACCCTTCTTCTTTGGCAAACTGCTCCAGGTCCCCCCTGAGATGTGAAGGGGGCCTTCTCCAAACTTCCATCAAGAGATCTCTCCCCCTCCCCCACAGGTGTTCTATGGGATTCAGGGCTGGACTCATTGCTGCCATTTTACAAGTCTCCAGGGCTTTCTCTCAAACCATTTTCTAGTGCTGACCTGAAGTGTGTTTTGGGTCATTGTCCTGCTGGAAGACCCCTGACCTCTGAGGGAGACCCGGCTTTCTCACACTGGGCCCTACATTATACTGCACAATGTGTTGGTCGTCTTCAGACTTCATAATGCCATGCACACGGTCAAGCAGTCCAGTGGCAGAGGCAGCAAAGCAACCCCAAAACATCAGGGACCCTCCGCCATGTCTGACTGTAGGGACCGTGTTCTTTTCTTTGAAGGCCTCTTTTTTTTCCTGTAAACTCTATGTTGATGCCTTTTCCTACTTTTGTCTCATCTGACCAGAGAACATTCTTCCAGAACGTTTTTGGCTTTCTCAGGTAAGTTTTGGCAAACTCCAGCCTGGCTTTATGTCTCTGGGTAAGAAGTGGGGTCTTCCTGGGTCTCCTACCGTACAGTCCCTTCTCATTCAGATGCTGACGGACAGTACGGGTTGACACTGTTGTACCCTCGGACTGCAGGGCAGCTTGAACTTGTTTGGATGTTAGTCGAGGTTCTTTATCCACCATCCACACAATCTTGCGTTGAAATCTCTCGCCAATTTTCTTTTCTGTCCACATCTAGGGAGGTTAGCCACAGTGCCATGGGCTTTACACTTCTTCATGACACTACGCACGGTAGACACAGGAACATTCAGGCCTTTGGAGATGACTTGTAGCCTTGAGATTGCTCATGCTTCCTCACAATTTTGTTTCTCAAGTCCTCAGACAGTTCTTTGGTCTTCTTTCTTTTCTCCATGCTCAATGTGGTACACACAAGGACACAGGACAGAGGTTGAGTCAACTTTAATCCATTTCAGCTAGCTGCAAGTGTGATTGTTATTGCCACCACCTGTTAGGTACTTCAGGCAAGTAACAGGTGCTGTTAATCACACAAATTAGCGAAGCATCACATGATTTTTCAAACAGTGCCAATACTTTTGTCCACCCCCTTTTTTATGTTTGGTGTGGAATTATATCCAATTTGGCTTTTTGACAGTTCTTTTTGTGGTTTTCCATTGAAGACAAATTCAATGAAGATAATAAAATCAAAGAATTTGTGATTGCAATCATTTTCTGGAAGAAACTGAGTATTATCTGACAGAATTGCAGGGGTGCCAATACTTTTGGCCAACACTGTAGGTATCTAGTCATAGAGGCAGGACGAGTAATACTATGGGCTTCCCAAATCTGGATATTTCCGTAGATGCCATCCTTGTCCTCAGACGATTGCAGGGCTGCGGTGTACATCAGCACATTATATAACACCAAGATGTCTGCATTATGTTACAGAGCGAGCACTTTTCCTTCTTGGGGATCAATAGCCAGTCCAACTTGTCAGACATGCGCTGCCGGACAACCTTCTACACTGCGCTGGGCCGCCTCCTCATGGTGGATTTAGGTACTGCCTTGTAAAGAAACCGAAAGGTAAAACCTAGTTGTGATCAGACCCAGCATTTGCCATGTTTTGCTTCGTCTATAGGGGAGGATGAGGAGCAGTTCTCTCAGTTCATGATGCCTCTCACCGCTGCCTTCGAGTCAATGGCCCAAATGTTCAACAGCAACAGCTTCAATGAACAAGAAGCCAAGGTAATACAGACATGGGATTGATATGTTTGGGCACTTCAGACTTCTGACAGGAGCTCATGGATATGTTTGGTATATACACGCCAGGATTTTCTGCCACGTACGGCGATACAGCCTTACACCTATCTGAATCCATTATATAGGCTTCATAGATAACATGCTGGCTGCCTGGAGCCACCACTAGAGGGAGCTTCCTTCATACTATGACATTGCTGAGTTGAAAGTATATACAGTCTGCAGTAAATGTCCTCTAGTGGTATATTCGGTGTTCATGGGTGGACATGACCTCTAACCACTGATTTTCTCTTTTTTGGTTTTTAGAGGAGTCTGGTTGGACTGGTGAGAGACCTGAGAGGGATCGCCTTTGCATTCAATGCTAAAAGCAGCTTCATGATGCTGTTTGACTGGATGTATCCTGAATGTTAGGACGTACATATATACAGTATATTCCCTATACAATACTCTATTATCATTGGACCCTATTGCCTCGGGATTCGCAGAGTAGAGCTCATTGTCAGAGACTTAGGGGCAGGGTCCTATGAGTCTAATGGAGTGTTTTAGTGCATGACATAGCCCTGTCAATCACTGAGACCCTGGTGGGGGGCGCTAGACTGCATCCGCCTAGTGGACACATGATTTACTTCACCATCACATGCTAGAATAGGGCCCCCGTATAGAAACGGATGATGTAAACTAAAACCAGAATCTACCGCAATCCAATAGGGGTCCAGTCCGGGAGAATTTGGGCCAAACCAGTGTTATTGTGGTAAGAGATGACTGTGTTATTCCTTAGCCCTCCTCAGATACCCAGCATATATGCCCATCCTGCAGAGAGCGCTAGAGCTCTGGTTCCACGATCCAGCCTGCACCACACCCATCCTCAAGCTCATGGCAGAACTGGTACACAACAGGTTTGTGTTTTCTACTTTTACTTTTTTACATTCTTTACAATTAAATGTATTCACTTGTATTTTTTATTTGATGCTAGGTACTACATATCCATTTTGCCTTATTCTCATAGAAGTTCGGCCTCATGTACACAACCAAGTGCGCAGGCCGATTGGGGGTCCGATGATTATACAGCAGGTCCTACCCTGCTACATGGCATAGGAACGGATCATTGGGGGGGTGGATGACTCTCTGATGTCACTCAAGTGTATTCTGCCTTAAAATTGGTCCCCCCTTGACCTGCACACTCAGTCGTGTACATGTAGATTTAGTCTTTAAAGCAATGCCCACTGAGAAACAGTATGCAAGATAACGCTCCTGATCATTTAGAAACTTTAGTGCTAGTTCACACGGGGGCAAGGAGGCGGATTTTGACAGCGTTTCGCCTCAAAATCCGCCTCCATACAGTGGTGGTCTATAGAGGCCACTAGAGTTCCGATAGCGGAAAAAAGAAGCGAGCTGCCCTTTCTTCAGGAGGAAGCCGCTTCCTGCTAAGCCCCGGCTTCCACCTGACGGCAGCAACCTCTGGTGTCAGCTCATTCATTTGAGCCGACTCTGAAGGCCGCGACGGTTGCCGCGACGGATGCCGCGACGGTCGTGGCAGGCAGGTTTTGTCCCGAGAGTTTTTGTCCCGAGAGTTTTTGTCCCGAGAGGTTTTGTCCCGCAGCTCCCTGCGTCACTCCCGATGCCAAAATCCGCCCCACCTGCCCCCGTGTGAACTAGCCCTTAGAAACCCGATATCTTGCCAAGTTCCCTCGTACACTTAGCTTAGCCCAGGGGGTGTGCTGAATAGGTAGAGGGGACAAAGCTGCTGCTACCTATGGTGCTGAGAACTAAAGCATTGGTATTGCAGGGGGACTTTTATTCTTTATAAGACTTTATTGCACCTTTTTAGATATTTTGTACCTCCTAAAAGACTTGATTTTCTTCTGCAATGCTTTGCACTATATGGCAGATGACTATAGCAGACCTGGGGGACTTTGTTAGGTACCTGGCTGCCTTAGTAAAGCATGGTCTGCAATTTTGGCATCGTAGAGGAAGTCCCTGCCTTCTGCCAAACCGCTAAGATGCCTCCATAACTATCGGGTAGAAATACCATTGGTGTAACATGTACACTTGCACAAGGTCAGGGGGGCTATAACACCTTAACAGCAGCTTTTTACTCTCTATTACATTACAGGTAAATTTCAAAGATAATGTAACTATTACTAGGGGTTTGTTAGAGAGACATAAGGGGGTGCGCTAAAAACACTGCATGATGGCTGTTACGGGGTTAAAGAGCCATTGGAGGCGTCACCAGAGGGACTTCCTAATGGAGAAGATGTTGAATGTTTCTTTCCAAGGTCAATCGTCATATCCATTATTGCTACCTATGACTTGTCTTCCCCTGCAGGTCACAGAGGTTACAATTTGACGTCTCATCTCCAAATGGCATCCTTCTGTTCCGAGAGACCAGCAAAATGATCACAACTTATGGTAAGGAACCCGCTCTCTTTTTGGTAACCTTCTGTATATATTCTTTATGTATGCAGGTGTTAATGGTCTCATATCATTGTGTTCACCATCAGGTAACAGGATCCTGACTCTGGGCGAGCTTCCTAAGGAGCAGCTCTACGTTCTGAAGTTGAAAGGAATCTCCATATGTTTCTCGGTGCTAAAAGCTGCTCTCAGCGGTAGCTATGTCAATTTCGGGGTCTTCCGCCTGTACGGTGATGAAGCTCTGGATAATGCCCTTCAGACCTTTGTGAAACTACTGCTGTCCGTGCCACATAGTGATCTGCTGGTGAGTGACTACTGCCAGTTCTTGCATTAGGCTACATTCCCACCGTACATGTCCAATGTATCCATAGGTCTCTGTTCACCCATTGGGGGCTAAAACTTTGTCATTGGGAGCTGGAAAATCCTCTGGACCTTTACCTCTGGGTTTCAATCCTCTAGGCCTCGGGCAGAGCCGACTGCACATGCCAGCGGCCACAAGAAAATGGCCGCTAACTCAGCAAGCTGTGTAAGCGGCCATTTTCTTGTGGCCACTTACATAGCTTACTGAGTAAGCGGTCATTTTCTTGTGGCCGCTGGCATACGCACTGTGCTCTGCCCAAGGCCGACAAGATTGAAACCCAGGATGGAAGTAGACGCGTGAAGAGCCCATTCCTGAAGAAGATAGAGGCGGCGCTGGAGATTTCTCTCGCAGCATTGGGGACGTCCCCAATGCTGTTTGATCGCTGAGGACCGCCCCCAGTGCTGCGAAATGAGACAGAACTGATTTGCACACAGAAGAAAACCGAGATTTCTACCAAACGGCGGCGCAGAAAAGACATCTAAAGGTAGGAGAAGAATAGCCGTTCTTAAGGCTATTCCTACATGTTAGTCAGAAAAAAGGATATCCAATGATACGATCCCTTTAAATGGGTTTTTCCTACAAAACTTGCAGATCAGTGGGGTCCGACCACCCAGACCCAAGTGATGAGCAGAACAAGGGACTTTTATATGCCCGTTCTGAATGGAGTGGTGGTCCGGCAGCAGTCCGGCTATCTCTGGCTCTCCCATTGAGCTGAATGGAGCGGTGTGTACACTAGCTGTATACTTCTCTACTCAGAATTGAGGATGAAAATTTCAGTTCTACTGATCAGTGAAGGTCTGGGCGGTCGGACCCCCGTTGATCTGCACGTTATCCACTAACTTATGTTTCATGGGAAAACCACTTCAATGCAGAATATATGGGACCTGATAATCCAATGTGAGTGTTTCTGAGTATGCCGCATTAACAAGGGGAATTATAACATCCATTTGGCAATGTAGTCATCCAGGAGGACTAACAGAGGAACATCAGAATGCAGAGTCTGAACATAAGATGTTCTGTTTCAAAAGTTTTGACCTCTTGTTTTGTAGGATTATCCTAAACTCAGCCAGTCCTATTATTCGCTCCTGGAAGTTCTGACTCAGGATCATATGTCTTTCATCGCCAGCCTGGAGCCCCATGTCATCATGTACATCCTCTCCTCTATCTCCGAGGGGCTCACGGCTCTGGGTAAGCGGGGACTTGCTTACGTTTCCTTATAGTTACTTCATGCTCTGTGATTTTCTAATCCTGGTGTGTTTTCTGTCCACAGACACCATGGTGTGCACAGGGTGCTGCTCCTGCCTGGACCACATAGTCACATACCTCTTTAAACAGCTATCTCGCAGTGGTAAGAAAAGGGGCGCTCCGCCGCCGCAGGAAAGTGAACGCTTCTTACACATCATGCAGCAGCACCCGGAGATGATCCAACAGGTGACCGCTCTGTTTTATAGTGTATCCTAATGGGCAAGACCCTAACCACCATTTTAATCGGGGTTCCTCCCACTGTCTGACAAACAGTAAAGGTTCAAACACCTCTTCAGCTCTCAGGGGTACAGTTTTCAGTGCATGGGTTCACATACTTTCTACATAGAAAACTGTGCCTAGAAAAATTGATTACAGCTGGGGCACAGCACTGTTCTGTTTCAGAGATTTTAGGGGGCTTCGCACTCGGAGCGGTGACCCAGCACCAGATCCTTGACTTGACAGATCCCTGCAGCACCTGATGGATACAGTTGACTATTCATGGGGTCTGCTGGGTTCTACTAGTTAAATATCATTGCATGCACAATGGAATCTACAGTTACAATGCAGATGTGAACAGAACCTTACATACAGTAACCACACGTTGCCGTCATATGACAGATAAGATAAAATGCAGGGTTCAGTTTTTGCAGATGATAAGTGGTATCATGAGTGCCCTCATTGCCTCCTGCGCTCCTGTCTTTGGTCAAGGTCTGGTTTATTGTCATAACCAGGTCACTGATAGGCCTGGAGATTGGACGTGGATTATGCAAGTCCCTAAGATGAAACTAAGGAGCTGATAATAAGCAGTATGTTCAGGTACACAGTCCAGTCACATTAATATGACCACCTGTCAGAATCCAGAATAACCACCTTTGGCAGAGCGGACCGCTGTGAGACGTGCAGGAAGAGAGGGGATGTTGTGATGATGATCACTGGGATGTTGAGCCATGCCGACTCCAGTACCGTGGCCAGCTGCGGTAGGTTACGCTGTTGAGCATCCATGGCGCGAACAACCCAATCAAAGTGGTCCCACAGATTCTCGATTGGGTTCAAGTCCGGGGAATTTGCTGGCCAAGGGAGTACGGTAAACTCATCCTGGTGCTCCTCGAACCACGCATATACACTGCGAGCTTTATGACACGTCGCATTGTCCTGCTGGTAGATGCCATCATCCTGAGGAAAAACATTTTGCATGTAGGGATAAACATGGTCCGCAAGGATAGATGCATACTTGTGTTGATCCATCGTGCCTTCCACAATGATGAGTGCACCCAGATGGCTGATGACACGTGACTTCTGCCTTTGGTTATTTAACGTTGATGTGGTCACATTATTATGAATGGACTGTATATAATGGTCCTTTTCAGCAGGACAGTACATCTATGGGTGTTGTAGGTTATTATGAGGTTGTGTCCGCTCCTGCTACATCAGCTATCAGCCCAGGTCTGTATACCTGTATATATGTATGTATTACCACCGATATTTTATTTCTTTATATCCTTTCCTACACCCCCAGATGCTTTCCACGGTTCTCAATATCATTATATTTGAAGACTGTCGAAATCAGTGGTCAATGAGCCGGCCATTGTTAGGCCTGATACTCCTCAATGAGAAGGTAAGCAGTCTGTTTAATCCAATATACGATTCTTAGATCCATAGCCTGACTTCTTTAACCCTTTTTTTTATTTGTCTGCTAGTATTTTTCGGACCTCCGGAGAAGCATCGTCAGTAGTCAGCCTCCCGAGAAGCAGCAAGCCATGCATCTTTGCTTTGAGAATTTAATGGAAGGAATTGAGGGAAACCTACTCACGAAAAACAGAGACAGGTTAGTGTGAAAGTGGTCATCATCTTGTGCCTGACTATTATAAGGGGTGGGGTGTACAATAGGTGAATAAAGTAGATGACAAAAAACTTTCTACAAAATAGTGAAAAAAAAACAAAAACTGTGAAACAGCACTTTAGGGTCAGTTCACACAGAGTTTTTTTCAGGCGGATTTTGATGCAGAATCCACCTGAAAAAAAAGCCTCCCATTCATTTTAATGGGCGTCACTTGCAGTTTTTTTTCCGCTAGTGGGGAAAATAAGTGACATGACCTATCTTCAGGCAGATTCTGCCTGGAAAAATCCATTGAAGTCAATGGGAGGCGGAAAAAAACAACGCGGTTTTTGCAAACAGTGCTTCAAAAACAGATTTATTTTTTATTTTTTTTAGAGAACTTTCCAGGTCCATTCAGTTTGTTGGAGCAAAAAAAAAAAAATGTCAAAAACTGTGTCAAAAAAGCGTTTCCTAATTCCTGAAGCAGATTTTTGTCAGCTTGCAAAAAAGCTCCTTGTGAACTGACCCTTAAGGGGTAGGTTCATACAGGGTTTTATGCACCGGAACCTGAGGCAGAGGCCGCCTCAGGTTCCGGTCCAAAATACAGGTACCTGCGACTGAATGCTGGTGCACTGCAGCAGCATCCAGTCGCGCACTCCGCTCCGGATTAGGCCCAAATGAATGGGCCTAGTCAGGAGGAGGGAGTGTCTTCAGATATATTCGTGAGGCGACTCCGCCTGAAGAATGAGCACCTCGCTTCTTTTTCCGGGAGCCAGAACAAGCGGCTCCCAGAAAAAAGAACTGACCGGCTCCCATTGATTTCAATGGGAGCCATCTTTTTGATCAAGATTTTGAGGCGAATACTGCCTCAAAATCCTGACCAAAAAACTCAGTGTGAACTTACCCTTAAAAGGATGTTCACACAGGGGAAAATTAAGAGTAATTCCTCTTCATTTTGTGCCGCAGTCATTTTCCGTTGCGGCATCCTGCTGCTGGTTAGGATCGGATGAATGTGGCTAATCTGCAGCAAGTCTCAAGTCTGCAGCAAGATCAAGCAGGATGCTTAATTTTTCCGCATCCTGCTGAGATCTCTACTTCCCTTTGAAAACAAATGGAGGTAGATTCCAGGGCGAAATCCATTCTGCGGCAAATTCCTCTGTGTGAACACAGCCTAAGGCCGGGGCCCCACGGGCCGGAAACGCTGTGGGAAAAATCGCAGCGTTTTACACTACTTGCAAAGTGGATGGGATTCATGTGAATCCCATGCCCACTTTGCGGAAAAAAATCGCAGCGCGGACACACTGTGGTTTCTAAAACTCGCAGCATGTCAATTATATCTATGGAAACGCTGGCGGCTTTCCCATAGATATAATTGGAACAGAAAGTCCGCGGAGGAAAACTGTGAACTTTCTGTTCAAAAAACTGCGGGAAGAACCGCAATGTGTTCACGCGTTGGTTGATCCCACAACGTTTTCGGGCCCGTGGGGACTTAGCCTAAAGGACTTTTCTAGCCTCAAATGGCAATGTTATCAGGACGTGATCTGTGGGGGTCTGACACCCAGACCCTGTGCTGATTAGCTTTTGAGGCAGCCTCTAGGTGCAGAAGCTAGTACAATGGATGGGGAAGGGTTTGCAGCCTGCTCTCATGGACAGGGATGGTTCTGTTTCTGGGTAAATGCAGCCATGTTTTTCTACTCCCTTTACACAGCACGGTGTACTCAGTAGGCAGCACTTACCTCTATGACCTATAATCCCAGCCCTGACTTGTTCCTGCCGCTTTTCTTTTTCACAGGTTTACACAAAATCTCTCAGCCTTCCGACGAGAAGTCAACGACTCAATGAAAAACTCAACCTGCGGCCCCAACAGTAATGAAATGATGAGCTGACCTCTCCCCACACCTCCAGCCATCCTCTCCCCCACCATCTTCCTCCCCTTGTAAAAAACCCTGCACATTTTTTGGTAATGTTTTGAATTCTTTCTACGGACAGGGGAAATATATGGCGAGTGGATCTCTGCCTCCTCCCCCCTCTTTCCACAGAGTGGAGGCGGTTGGGGTGCTGATGAGCGAATGTTAGAGTCACGCCTGTTCACCTGGACTGAGCCCCTATTGATAAATTACAAATATATAAATATATATATATATATATGTATGTATGTGTCATTTGGAGTGACAAGTAAAATCAACCCCCTGCCCTCCCCACAGACTCCCTTCCCCCCCCTTCCTCAGCGTGGATGAACAGAGGAGTGGCAGAGCATTGCGTTGTTAGAGTGAAGCTCTGCAGAGACTGCACTGAAAGGGTGAACAGGTTTTGCAAGGACATTTTGTAATAAACAATCCTGTATACTGAGGGATGCAGCCCTCTCACTGCTCTTATTTTGACTGTGGGGTGAATGATTTGCAGCAGAACCATCTCTCTTTCTGTCTCTCTTGTTGGCTCTTTGGCGCCACCTGGATGCAACCAGAGAGAATGCACTCCACCATTCCGCACCTACACGGAAGTATTGGGAGACCTGTAGTTTAGAACAAAGTGCTTTATTATAACCTGCAATGTATCAATAGTTGCCTTACTAGCCCTGGATGGATCTTGAAGAACTGTGTAATACATTAGCGCTGCAAAGACAACAAGATCGTCTCCGAACTGATATCCTGGCTGCGTTTTTTGGGTTACAAAACACATTTAGGATAAGTTCACACAGGGTTTTTTGGTCAGGATTTTGAGGCCGTATTCGCCTCAAAATCCTGACCAAAAAGACAGCTCCCATTGAAATCAATGGAAGCGAGGTGCTCATTCTTCAGGCCGTTTCACCTCGCGATTTGGCCTGAAGATATTCCCTCCTCCAGACTAGGCCCATTCATTGGGCCTAATCCGGAGCGGAGTGCGCGACTGGATGTCGGTGCAGCGCACCGGCATTCAGTCGCTGCTACCCGTCTTTTGGATCGGAACCTGAGGCGGCCTCCACATCAGGGTCCCCGTCCAAAAAACCCCGTGTGAACTTACCCTTAGAGCCTGGGAGCAAAAGTAAGAAACCACGGTTAAAGCCGTTCTGTATAGTGCAGGGCCCGAGGCGCAGGAGACGTCAAAGGAGAACTCCTGCATCATGCGGCTTACCCCTAGACATAATAGATGGGGGACAATATATCCAAACTGGTACCAAGGGAGTACGGAGTAGTGGTCCATAGTAACCAATCCGGTCTCGCCCCTCTTAATTCCCATGGACGAATCCTTTACATCATCTTTTGCAGCCATTCTTCTTACACCTCCCATAAGGTATCAATTTTTGCCCAAATTTTCTAACCCTAAATTGTATTTTCTTACTATCCACAGGCTCATCTGTTGTGTCAGAAGCGGCTAGTGAATGGGGAGCATGTGCAGCATGGCTTCTATCCCAGTAATACCGTAGGAGTGGCGCACCTATGAGGGGGCCAGGTCTGCTGTGTCACCCCTATTACTTGTATAGGAGCATGCAGCGCCCGTCCACTAGTAGTTTCCATGCCCTGTCCTGTGGATAGCATCACATGGGAAGGGACAACACTCCAAAAGTTGTTGCTTTTCTAATGAGCTTGCTAGTTATTTTATTTATATGCAATAATACTGAAATCTGTATAAAATAATCAGTCCAAAAATATTGCACGTCCGGCTTGTATATCACATGCGGTAATAGATTCAGATATACAACATCCAATTCGGAAGTTGGGGCGTGCATGACCATAATCAATACTGCGCAACATTCCTATCCCTTCAATAAAGCCTTGCCGAAACGTTATTGAATATCGCCATGCACACACCAACTTCTGAATCTCTTACCGTATGTGACATACAAGCCGGATGTAGAATATTTTTTGGCTGATTATTTTATAGGGATCGCAGGGTGTCGACCCTTCCCATGTGATAGTGTTGAGGGACCATGTGCTGTGAGGGACCGTTCTCACTGATTCTGGTGCGGAATCCGCGCTTAAAAAAAAAAAAAAAAGACTCCCATTGACTTCAATGGATTCCGTGGAACACATTGAAATCAATGGGAGGATTTTTTTTTTCCAGCATTGATTCTGACGCGGATTCCATGCCAGAGTCAGCGCCTACTTCCTTCGTGTAAATGGACCCTAATAGAGGAGTGTGCGGCCTGTCCTGTGGCCAGGTATTCAGCATGAAATATCGGTTTGGGGGTCAGAAAACCCCTTTAGGCCAAGGCTCTACATTGCAGAAACGTTGCTTCATATACATTTATGAAAATACAAGGCAGTTTGTGAGGATTATTCTCATGCAAATCCTCAACAACGTTCACATGGCAGAAAATGAAGAGGAATATGAGGCAGACGTCCACCTTGGCTTATTCTGTTTCTGTTATATCCGTTCTCCTGCCCAGGCCTCGTTTACCCAACATGGCATTCCCCATAACATAGTAATATGCATTGTACTATTCCTCTGTTATTCCTCCTGAAAATGTATGAATAAATTGAAAAGTGAGAGGTGTGTCCTTACACATTGATATTGTTCAATCGGTGCTGACAATCCCTGTTAGAATAGGGCCACACCTCTTTGACAAGATTAGATGTCAACACCCAGTTGTCAATATATTCATAGTTCCAGGAACAATAACAGGGGAACCCCATAGTGTAGAGAATAGTTCCACATTCTGTATTAGTTCCAGCTTCATCATACAGTGATATCCAGGCACAACATGTCTGATCACTGCCTTAACCACTTCCGGACTGCCCGTAGACTATATACGTCCAGATAGTGGTTGCCTAGTTCTGACAGGACTTACCGGTGCATCCAGTCAGAACACAGCAGCTGCATGGAGATCGTGCAGCTGCTGAAGCTGGGAGCCGGCTGTAACTTCAGCTGAAGCTCCCAGAGAGAAGGCAGGGAAGGTTTATTCCTTTCCCTGCCTTCTCGATCGCGGTGTATACAGCGCTCAATGAGCGCTGTATACACAGCTATGGGCGCCGCCATCTGACCCAGCGGTCACATGATCCGCCAGGAGCAGCGTCTTGCAAGAGCTGCTGGGTCCTGTAAGCTGTATATACAGTGTGTAGGAGGCTGTATTCCTCCTGCATCTGAGGCTAAATGTAGCAGCCTCAGTTATAGGGGAAATCAGCCTCCCTAACAAAAAAAAAAAATGTGATCAGATGTCCCCAAAGGTATGGGGGTGCCCTTATGGGGACACAATCTGAAAATAAAATATAAAAATAAATAAAATAATCCGCTAATAAAACGACGTTATTAAAGGTTACAGCCCCACTCCCGACGACACCATACAAAATAAAAATTACCGTAACGGAGAGGAAAAACTATATTATAAAGTTTTTTTTAGTAGTGCTTTATGTTAAATTTAAAAAAAATAAAGTGAAAACCAGACATAATTTCCCTCCTATTATGTCTATATTTTCCCGGATATAAAAAAAATTAAAACACATTCGAAAATAAAAACAAAACATAAAAATAAAGCCCTATGTGTCCCCGAAAAAAGACGCAAAAATTTGTTGAATGAGACATACGAGAAAAATGTTACAGCCCTCAAAACCGCACATACAAAAAAAAACTAAAATGTGTCTGGTCCCGGACCACAAACTGGCCCGGTACTGAAGTGGTTAAAGGACACGTTCTCTTCTCAGGCTGTCTTCAACCTCCATTTTTTTAGGGGGGGATCAGTGAACCCGCTGCAGTTCTGGCTATAGATTTGGCGTCAAATCCAGGAACAAGTCCCTTTATGGGAAATAAGGAAACCAATCTTGTTAGATGCTGGAGTTATATGAATTGTAATAGAAGAATCTGCTGCTAAAATTCCATTTTCCCCATTCATTTCAATGGGAGGCAGCCATTTTATTTCCTGTCATTCAAACCTCCTATTGAAGTGAAGGCGAGGAGGAAATTTTCTGCCATGTGAACCCAGCCTTAGAACTTCTAGGAGTTCATTATAGGTGTAAAGGAAACAATATATAGTGACTGAGCTATTAACATCCATTGTGTACTGACTGCATGAGCTGAACAGGTCTTGCTGGGTTTGTGGGTGATAAGGGTATTGAAATAAGAGGACAAATGGCCCATGAATGGCTATGTATAAGGCCTATGTCTTGGACACCGATTCCAACATATACCAATGACAGAAGTCTCCAGTGTACGTTACTGTATATACATAAAGTGCTATACATTGCCTATATCTGCATAAAAAAAGTATGGTTAAATATATTTAGGTCTTGTTCAGATGGCCATACTGTAGCTGAAAATCCCATCCGGACTAAGGGTCTAATGACCTAAACTAGTTGCATAAGGGTAAGTTCACATGGGGTATTTTGGTCAGGATTTTGAGGCCGTATCCGCCTCAAAATCCTGACCAAAAGCACGGCTCCCATTGAAATCAATGGGAGCCGGTCAGTTCTTTTATCTGGGAGCCGTTTGGTCCGGCTCCCAAAAAAAAAGAAGCGAGGTGCTCATTCAGGCGGATTCACCTCGCAACATCCACGTGAAGACTCTACCTCCCGACTAGGCCCATCCATTTGGGCCTAATCTGGAGCGGAGTGCGCTACTGGTGCACTGCATCCAGTCGTGGCTACCTGTATTATGGTCCAGAACCTGAGGCGGAGTCCATACCACAAAACCTCATGTGAACTTACCCTAAGGGCTGCCTCAGGTTCCGGTCCAAAATACAGGTAGCCATGACTGAATGCCGGTGCACTCTGCTCCGGATTAGGCCCAGATGAATGGGCCCAGTCAGGAGTGTCTTCAGGAGGATGTCACAAGGCGAATCGGCCAGAAGAATGAGCACGTTGCTTCTTTTTCCAGGAGCCAGAACAAACCGGATCCCGGAAAAAAGAACTGACCGGCTCCCATTGATTTCAGTGGGAGCCGTCTTTTTGGTCAAGATTTTGAGGCAGATACGGCCTCGAAATCCTGACCAAAACTCTGTGTGAACTTGGCCTAATAGATCCCACAGTCAAGGTGGAAGTTACACCAGTATGGCCAGCAAGACCCCCAGCAATAACGAGAACAAGGGCCCTTGCACCTCATCATACTGACACGCCTTTCACTATAGCTGAACACTGAATTGAATAGAGAGGTAGCATACGTACCCGACCATGCTCATGAATGGTGGAGTGTAACAGTGATATCCCTGCCAATCGGACGGTTATTTTGCATCCACACGTTACATTTGTGAATAAACCCCTTTAAATTTCCCATTCCTTTTCATGCCACCCTTTACTTTGGCACAAAAAAAAACCCACAACACATGGTCCCGGCCTAACACTGTATCCACACAACTCCTAGCCCGGAGCTATGACGACTTCCCTCTCCTTCCAGTCTACGCAGGGCAGGGGAAGTGACATTATCATCCTGTCCTGTTTTTAGGGCTGGATGTGTGGAAGCCATCATTTAGGAGAATTCCTAGAAGGTTTTCCCAGTACAGTGGCGGAGATGTGTCCAGGACTAAGACAACTATTACGACAAACAAATCAATGGGAAATATACAGACAATTTATTAAAATTAGAAAAAAAAAACCCCAGGTGTCCAAATACTTAAATGGCACTTTGTCTGAAGCGGTTGTAAAGTCTGTGGCGGCAGCAATGAATTTTGGGTATTTTATTGTTTGCCAAATGAGTGTATAGTGGAAACTGCAGAAAATAAAGTATGAGTTGTTTGGTAACTGGTATTGTCATGTAGGGCAAGGGTTATCCAAGGACCCCCACCCCACTAGGTCTAGTAGTGCAACGTTAGCTGTAGACGTCCCAGCGCCTGTCTGACGCTGTTCAGACTCTGCCCCTAGTGCTCGTCACTTTGCAGCTTCTTTCGCTCTGTGATTGTAAACGGCGTCATTACAGCCTTCTCTGTTCCGTGCTATTTCTACGGCAAAGAATTGAATTCTGGTAGCTGAAAGGCAGAAGGGGAAATCATTATATTCAAAGACAGCTGGTAAGTCATACAGAACAATATAGAAATGTGAGGCTGAGTTCACATGGGGTATTTTGGTCAGGATGTTGAGGCCGTACCCGCCTCAAAATCCTGGCCAATAAGATGGCTCCCACTGAAATCAATGGGAGCCGTTTGTTCCAGCCCCCCCCCCCCAAAAAAAAAAAAAAAAAAGTAAGATGGTCATTCTTCAGGCGGAATCACCTCACGATTCGGCCTGAAGACACTGCCTCCTCCAGACTAGGCCCATTCATTTGGGCCTAATCCGGAACGGAGTGCACGACTGGATGCCGGTGTACTGCATCGGCATCCAGTTGCACCTACCCATATTTTGGTCTGGAACTTGAGCCGGGCTCCACTTCAGGTTCCGGACCAAAAAACCCTGTGTGAACCCAGCCTAATGAGGGTGCTAAGTCTCAATGTCACTGTGAGGACATCTGAGTTTCCCTATAATCTAGGAGACCCCTCCAATCCTTAAAATGAAGGTGTTGCCGCACTGTTTCCTGTTTACAGTAGTGCTCCACCCACTACTGCACAATGGACGCCAATGGAGTTCAACTGACTAAGGGCGAGTTCACACTGAGTATACACCAGCTTATTCTGAACGTAAAACACGTTCAGAATCAGCGGCGTATAAAGCAGTTCCCATTCATTTCAATGGGAGCCGGCATACGAGCGCTCCCCATTGAAATTAATGGGCTGCTTTTTTCACTACGAGCAGTCCCATTGAAGTGAATGGGATGTGCTCGCGTGTACGGCTCGGAATGAGCCAAGCGCCGGGCCTCTTCACACAGCGAGCCATACACGCGAGCGCTTCCCATTCACTTCGGCTTCCCATAGAAATGAATGGGAACTGCTTTATACGCCGCTTATTCTGAACATGTTTTACGTTCAGAATAAGCTGGCGTATACTCAGTGTGAACTCACCCTTACAGTGGTGTCCATCTGGTTTTACTATGCAACCAACTAACTTGCATGAGGCCTTGTCAGCATTCTCCATTTCTATACACTCACAGAAGATGGTATTCTCCTCCGTATACTCCTTGCTGCTGTCCAGTCTTAACAAGGTCCCGTAGTTAAAGTCTTCCACCTCTTTCTCGAACTGCATGCAGAAAGGCCTCCATTTCTGAGGGGTTATAAAACGCTTGTCAGGATGACGCACATATCATTAGGTAAGTAGAAGTTCCTCAGGTATGTCTTTACCTCTTTGGCTGCCGGGGACTTGAGATCTTCAGGGTCGATAACATCAATACGAAGGTCTGGAAATTCTGATCGAAAAATTGTGTAGATCTTATCGTCTAATCGGGTCAGTTTCAGGAGGCGAGGGTCAACCGAGGATATAAGCTGGAGGAGACAATGTAGAAAAGGAGCATAAGCAGGACTAGAGGAGTGTTCACTCAGCTCGGATTTTGGCTAGAATTCTCTCGGCATAGGTCTTGGCACAAGCAGGAACTTGATTCCATAAGGGAAAGGTTCTGAATTTTGGCAGGATACATGGCTGCTAGACAGGTTGGAACTGTGTATGAAGTCCTTAAGGCATGGTCAAACGTTAGAATTTGGAGGTACTTGTTGAGGCGGGTTCGGCCTCAAAAATTGGCTCCAAAGTCCATCTTTAATCTAGGCGCCGAAAAATTGAAGTTTCCTGCTGTAGATTTAGCAGCACAGACTACAGCCAAATATCGCCATTATTTCTGAGGTTAATCCAATGTGATTATCAAATCAATACCCATTGCCCAAAACCACATGGTCACGTGGGCCAGATAAGACTACACAAAATCTACATCCAGTGTCCAAACTTACATTAAAGTACACCTCCGCGTGCTGATACGCCTTCATGGCCCACACCATCTCCACATTGGGCTGCAAAATAGAAGATATTGACCAATTACAATTTATACTGTGCAACTTGGGGAAGAAATCATATTCATCCCAGTTTATGCAAGTTTACTGTTGGTGCAGTATAGTCACCCTGAGGGTACGTTCACACGGGGTCGTATCCGCCTCAAAATCCTGACCAAAAAGACGGCTCCAATTGAAATCAATGGGAGCCGGTCAGTTCTTTTTTCTGGGAGACGTTTGTTCTGGCTCCCGGAAAAAGAAGTGAGATGCTCATTCTTCAGGCAGATTCGTTTCGTAACATCCACCTGAAGACACTCCCTCCCGACTAGGCCCATTCATTTGGGCCTAACCCGGAGCGGAGTGCGCGACTGGATGCTGGTGCACTGTACCGGCATCCAGTCATAGCTACCTGTATTTTGGACCTCCGCCTCAGGTTCCAGTTCAAAAAACCCCGTGTGAACTTACCCTAAAAGGCATCATGCAGAGCAGGACCAGCTGTGATCTCAAAGTGATGTGAACTCCAAGCTTAGGGCACATTCACACAACTGAATTTTAGCCATGAAACTCTGTCCATATGTTGGCCAGATTTACCAGCCTGCAACTTATGCCGGGAGAGGAACTCCTAAGCAGTATAGTTAAGTATGCTACTAGGGGTTCCTGCCTCCTAATGACCTACTGTCCTGTACAGGCTATAGCAGTAGGGGGCAGTATGTCACCAGAAGACAGGGACTCTGTACTGCCCCTCTCCTGGCAGACTGTTCAGGCCTGTAAATCCAGCCAACACACAGACTGCATTGCATGGCTGAAACTGTTTGTATGAATGCAATCCTTACTAGAGAGGAGCGAGTAGTATTCATTCAAATACCTTCCCTGTATAGTTATTGGTGTAATCGGTCGCATACCACGTGGTACACGCAGTAAAAATTTGATGCCCCTCCCACCTTCCCTGGGAGTCGTCGTCTAATTGACAACTAGATATGTATTCCAAAAAAAAAAAGACAGCAGTTCATTCGGATAAGATAATCCTTTAATAGTCCCACAATGGGGAACTTTCAGTGATACAGTTTCATGGATGGTGAGCTGGTGAAGCTCAAAGTTACAAAACAGCATCTGGGCCTTAAAGCAGCCGTTCTAAGAAATGTCCAAAGAACGGCTTTAAAGGAACACAAATTGTGGTTGCTTAGGGAACTAAATCTCATATCGACTAGTATAAACGATATATTACAGTAATGTGAGGGTCCGTGCACACCATGTAACACGGCGCTGATTCTGACACGTTAACTCGTGTCAGAGTCAGCGCTGCAAAACAGAATCCCATTGACTTCAATAGGTTCCGTTTAGTGCGAGTAACACATTGAAATCAATGGGTTAAAGAGCCTCCCGTTGGTTTCAATGTGTTACGCGCGCTAAACGGAACCCATTGAAGTCAATTGGATTCTGTTTTGCAGCGCTGACTATGACACCAGTTTACGTGTCAGAACCAACGCCCCATTACATCGTGTGAACGGACCCTGATGGTTCCTGCACAGGTTTATCCACAGCGTCCTTGCATGCAGAAAAGTCAGATCCACTGCATAATAAACAACAGTATCCTGATTATAAGCAAATATATACCAGTATACACACTTACATCATTGCCATAAGACTCTGCAGGAAGAGACAACGCCTCTGCCACTGACAGTGCTTCTGCTGCTCCCTGGAAAATGAACAGAAAAGTGACATTATTGCATATCCTGTATATATATATATATATATATATATATATATATATATTTTGTTTTTGATTTTTTATTATATATATATTTTTTTTTTTAAATTTAATCTCATGCACTCATTTTATATTAGGCCTATCCAATTATTATGATATGTACAAAAAAAAGCGTGTTTTTTTTTAGGTTATATTCCGTTTGAAGTGCCCATGAACATGATATATGTAATATCCCGGTGTGTTTATTGTATAGACAGCACACAGATGCCATCTGTTCTGGTTTCCCATGACGCAGTCGCGTGCACATTGCCTTACACGGTAAAACAACACTTTTACCGTAAATTGCTGTTCAGTGTCTACCAGAATGGAGCAAAACCGCACCAATTTATGGTAAAGCTGCAAACATGCAATGTGGCCATCCTTAGCGGAGTGGAAAGAGCTGCACCGTGTGAATACAGCTTTAAGTATAAGGGTGCATGTCATTTTTGGTGAGGGTGGGTTTACCAATCTAATGCAGTAGCACATAGGTATAAATAGAGACTAGGAGGCTTCACTACAGGACATGTATGGAGCAGAGGGCACAATAATCTGGCCCCAGTCACTCATGTTAATCCCGTGGTGGGGAACAACAAGTCTCAGAACGTCTGCTCTATCCAAAGGGCTTGTAGGCACTGGATGATAGACCACGTGTTTCGGCCAGTACCATTACAGTGACGGGAGGGGGGGGTTCAGATGCCCCCCTGTCTATAATAAAGAGATTACAACGCCCTCTATAGTCATGCCAAATTACTACGAAAGCGTTATAAATACTTACCAACGAACCTAAACCACCCAAATCTCCCGGAGCCTCCATGTTGATAACCTCTGCTCTTTTCCCTCTCACCCGGAAATTCTTGTCCTCCCACAAACACCCCCCCCCCAGAACTATGAAGCGCTTTCAGCCATTGTAAGTATGCCGCGCGTTCTGCGCGTGCGCAGAGATTGTGACGGCTGATTGGTTGACAGCGCAACCTCAAGCGACAAACACTCCAGCCAATGATAGGGCAGGAGGAGGGCGGTTGCTATGGAAGCCGGGCAGTTTTTTTGTACATGTAATACGGCGGGGGGTCACGTGACGAGTAGCGCTTTTTCCCGCCTTATTTGTGTGGCTGCGCTGTGCTTGACGCTCGCTCGGTTTCTGAGGAGAAGATGAGGTGAAAAACGTTCGGCTGCAGGAGGAGAAGTATTTCACAAACACAGTTATCAAAACCTCAATAGCAAGCCAAACTGTGCCAACCGTGCCACCGGAATTAATGGGAGCGCCACAGGTGTTCTTTTACAATTTGAGACAGGGGCCCCACATTGTGAAAACGCTAAGATTTGTCTGTGGCGTTCTACAGTCCCTGCAGAGTGAATGGGATTCTGGCGAATTGCAGAAAAAAATCCGCAGCGTAAACGTTACGATTTTAAAACCCATTGCGCAGAGGAAAACTGGACTTTCTGTGAAAAGCGCTGTAGAAATAACCACAACGCGTTTCTGCCAGGGTCTATTCTGTAATGCTTTTTGGCTGCCGCCTGCTACGTGGCGCCTTACACTAAGTTCACACGAGCGTTTGGGCTTCTGTTCTTCGGATCAGCAAGGGGACCCAAAAAACCGAAACCCTGTCCGATTAAAAAGCAAAACCCCATGGACGCCATAGACCAGGGGTAGGCAACCTTTTTTGTTCGGCGTACCGATTTAAATGAAAAAAATCACAGATGAGGTCCTTGGAGTTCCGGTCAATAATTGTAAGGCTGACGACCCCTATAATAAAGTCATATACCACAAACCATAGCACAGAAGTGCTGCCACCAGATGCTTCAGGACACATGTGGTTACTGCTATTTCCTGGGACGCAGCTGTACTTTTCCATTAGAAGTAATGAAAGTCCATGTGCAGCCTGCAACTAGTGGTAAATGGATGTGTCCAGGAGCACTGAATGGCGGTATTCTTAGGGTGCATGCACACTACGTAACGCCGGGCGTGTATGAGAGCCGTACACGCCGGCGTTACAGCAGGGCTGCCGAACACTTCCCATTCACTTCAATGGGAGCGCTCGTAAACGCCGCTGTTACGAGCGCTCCCATTGAAGTGAATGGGAAGTGTTCGGCAGTCTGCTGTAATGCCGGCGTGTACGGCTCTCATACACGCCCGGCGTTACGTAGTGTGCATGCACCCTTATGGTGGAAACAGACTATGTATCTGAATGCAAAAACACACCGTTATAAAGAATAATGTTCCATAGCAGCCCCTGCAACTGTATTATGTCCCATAGTGGCCCCTGCACACAGTATTATCCCCTATAGTGGCCCCTGCACACAGTATTATGTCCCATAGCGGCCGCTGCACACAGTATTATCCCCTATAGTGGCCCCTGCACACAGTATTATGTCCCATAGCGGCCGCTGCACACAGTATTATGCCCCATAGCGGCCATGCACACAGTATTATGCCCCATAGTGACCCCTACACACAGTATTATGTACCATAGCGGCCCCTGCACACAGTATTATGCCCCATAGTGGCCCCTGCACACAGTATTATGTCCCATAGCGGCCCCTGCACACAGTATTATATCCCATAGTGGCCCCTGCACACAGTATTATCCCCCATAGTGGCCCCTGCACACGGTATTATGTCCCATAGCAGCCGCTGCACATGGTATTATGTCCCATAGCGGCTGCTGCACACAGTATTATGTCCCATAGAGGCCCCTGCACACAGTATTATGTCCCATAGCAGCCGCTGCACACGGTATTATGTCCCATAGCGGCCCCTGCACACAGTATTATCCCCCATAGTGGCCCCTGCACACAGTATTATGTCCCATAGTGGCCCCTGCACACAGTATAATGTCCCATAGTGGCCCCTGCACACAGTATTATGTCCTATAGAGGCCCCTGCACACAGTATAATGTCCCATAGTGGCCCCTGCACACAGTATTATGTCCCATAGAGGCCCCTGCACACAGTATTATGTCCCATAGAGGCCCCTGCACACAGTATTATGTCCCATAGAGGCCCCTGCACACAGTATTATGTCCCATAGCGGCTGTTGCACACGGTATTATGTCCTATAGCGGCCGCTGCACACGGTATTATGTCCCATAGCGGCCGCTGCACACGGTATTATGTTCTACAGTTTTATGTCCCACGACAAGAGGAAAGACTATCCAGTTGAAAGCGACATGGATTCGGGCAGCCATCAGGATATATGAAAGTAAATTGAATTGGGCATATTTGAGGACAAAAAGGCTTCAGATTAAGAAGCAAAATGGGTGCCAACAATGGGACTGACTGTCCGAAGAGTTGCCAGGTCATTCTATACATAGCCATCAAAAGCAACACGCATGTGAACAGGATCATCAAACATGGAAGGTAGTGCCTAAAGTATTGCAACCCCTGAAACAGAGGGGGAGACTGTAGGATAAATGCTATGTAAGCTTTGGGACTAAGTAAATTCTATGGAGGATCTTTAAAGAGGATTCCATAAGGTGTGACCTGCCAACTGCTTTTGTACAACAGTCAATCCATTGGGCTGAGGTCAAGGTAGAATCAAGGTCTCACTCCCAGTCGCTTATAGTCAAGCTTAATATCACAAGGTTCAACAAGCTATATATAAAGAAGGGAGAGCCTGTGTCTGCAGCTCAATATAGGCATGGTCTCACAAAGTCAGAAGGGGAAATCTCTGTATTAGATGGGGTAAGAGAACGAAGAAAATGGAGGCAGAAGCCACCTCAGGTTCCGATCCAAAAACCGGGTAGCTGTGACTGAAAGCCGGGCACTGCAGCGGCATCCAGCCACACTCTCCGCTCCGGATTATGCCCAATGAATGAGCCTAGTCAGAGGAGGGAGTGTCTTCAGGCTCAATCGCGAGATGACTTGGCCTGAAGAATGAGCATCTCGATTCTTTTTTCCGGGAGCCGGAAGAAACGGCTTCCTGAAAAAAAACTCCTGAGCGCCTCCCATTGATTTCAATGGGAGCCGTCTTTTTGGTCAGGATTTTGAGGCGGATACGGCCTCAAAATCCTGACCAAAAAACTCTATGTGAACTTACCTTAACACCTCATGGGGATAGTCTTGGAGGGAAATGGGGGTTGTAAAACCAATCAGTGGCCTCAGAGAGGGGCTTGCGATGTCGCTACCTGTGACATTATGGGTCTTTTCCTGAGGCTGCTGAGGTCACGTGACTTGCTGAAGCCAATCAGAGACTTCAGCGGAGCTCTGGAAGAGACCTCCAAGAGGACATCGAGGACAGGTGAGTATGATTTTTTTTTTTTTAACCTCTCCCAATTGTTCAGGAATTAAAAAAAATGGACAACGTCTTTAACATTGACAATACACTATGTGATCAAAAGTATCCAGACACCCCCAAAAACATACGTTTTTCATATTAGGTGCATTGTGCTGCCCCCTACTGCCAGGTACTCCATATCAGCGACCTCAGTAGACATTAGACATCATGAGAGAGCAGAATGGAGCGCTCTGCGGAACTCACGGACTTCGAACGTGGTCAGGTGATTGGGTGCCGCACATCACGCAGGTCAATGCCAAACAACGTCTCGCTTGGTGTAAGGAACGTAAACATTGGATGATTGAACAGTGGAAAAACGTGCAGACTGACGAATCATGGTACACAGTGTGGCGATCCGATGGCAGGGTGTGGGTATGGCGAATGCCCGGTGAACGTCATCTGCTAGCGTGTGTAGTGCCAACAGTAAAATTCGGAGGCGGTGGCATTATGGTGTGGTCGTGTTTTTCATGGAGTTGTTTTGCGTGGCACTATCACATCACAGGCCTACATTGATGTTTTAAACACCTTCTTGCTTCCCACTGTTAATGAGCAATTCGAGGATGGCGATTGTATCTTTCAACACGATCGAGCACCTGTTCATACTGCACAGCCTGTGGCGGAGTGGTGACACGACAATAACATCTCTGTAATGGACTGGCCTACAGAGTCCTGACTTGAATCCTATAGAACACCTTTGGGATGTTTTGGAACGCCGACTTCGTGCCAGGCCTCACCGACCTACATCGATACCTCTCCTCAGTGCAGCACTCCGTGAAGAATGGGCTGCCATTCCCCAAGAAACCTTCCAGCACCTGATTGAACGTATGCCTGCCAGAGAGGAAGCTGTCATCAAGGGTAAGGGTAGGCCGACACCATATTGAATTCCAGCATTACCAATGGAGGGCGCCACAAAGTTGTAAGTCATTTTCAGCCGGGTGTCCAGATACTTTTGATCACATAGTGTAAATGTTGTCTGCTGCCTCCAATGCTTTCTGTAGAAAGGAAAACATTCCATAGTGAATCCCACCCCACTTTGCTGTGAAAAATGCGATACGGAAATGTGACAATTTCTAAAACTGTTAATTATACCTATGTAAACGCCGGCGGTTTCCCTATAGGTATAATCGAAGCAGAAATTCCACAGAGGAAACCTCTGCAAACTTTCTGTTCAGAGCGCTGCAGGAGGAACCGCGATGCGTTGCCGCTGCTGTTTTTCACGTATCTTTTTTTTGCTGCAGGACGCCCCCTGGGGCTGTAACTTTTCGTGGGTAAGAAAAGCTAATGTGAATCTAGGGGTTGTGGGACATGAGATGGAAATTTCTGTAACGGATTTTTCTGCTATGAAATTACGCTAGCGGTCATCGCACTTTATTGACAGACACTAATAGAGTTGAGCGAGTACTGTTCGGATCAGCCGATCCGAACAGCACGCACGCATTGAAATCAATGCACACAGCCGGCCCGCGGGGGGTTAAGCGGCCGGCTGCCGTCAAACCGGAAGCACCAGGTGCATCCATTCATTTCAATGCGTGTGTGCTGTTCGGATCGGCTGATCCGAACAGTACTCACTCAACTCTAGACACTAACACTCAGGTCAATGATCATGTAAAAGAAAAAAAAACATAACGGACAATTTTTTGTATCTAATATGTATGGCTGATTTAAGGATAAAACTTCATATAAGATCACCACGAGTATACACAAGACTTTGGACACAACACGTTATCACCACTGAGCAGTGTGATGTATACACTTTGTATTTAATATAGTGAGAAAGCCGCTTTGGCAACTTTTACACGGACGGGGTTAACAAATTGTCTAGAAGTAATGTGTGATCAGTGTCAGGTGGCTGCCATCAGCCATATAAACCTGCAGGTGCTACCTGAGAGGTCTCTGGTCTGACTGCTATAGACTTGCAGGTCTGTTGGTTGTACTGGGGGCTGAGTGAAGGGAGAAAAGTAGTATAATATGCTCTTATTAGGCCTGATTTCTGGAGGGGTGGCTGGTGCTTTGTACAGTGTTATAACGAATAGTGTGTATCATACAAAGTACATATAATGTGTGTGTCTTCTACAGAAACATGGCCTCTTCTGTTAGTAACACCAGCAAGGTTGAGAAGCCAGTGTCTCTTATATGGGGTAAGTGTAAGGACTGGTATCATTCTTCAGATATTTCAAGTGTTGTCTGTCACTTTTTTTTTTTTTTTTTTTTTCTATAGGATTATACTAGGATTCTTTGTACTAGCTGCAATACAGATTATATAAGAAAAAAATATATATATCATTTTATATGGAAAAAAAATTGAGAGAAGTCCTCAGTTTTTGGTTTTTTTAATGGCTAACTTAAAAAAAAAAATTGAGATATTTTGAGCTTTTGGGACTACTAGGTCCCTTCATCAGGATGGTATAACACCATTTCTGAAGTTAGGCGTATATATACAGTAATGGCGTGTTAGATGGAAAACAGAGCATGTAAATACACAGTTTAAAAAAACATATCAGTTCACAGGAAAAGTTCTCTGGGTTTATGACTTCTTTGATCAGTGTTTAGCAGCGCCGCCCCTCCCATGAGGCGACCTGAAGCAACTGCTTCAGGCAGCGCTATGCCAGGGCCACGGGGAGGGCGGCATTTTTGCTGATCAAAGCCAGTCCAGGACAAGCTGTCCTGGACTGGCTTAGTGTCACCATCACTGAGCGGTGGATTGGGGAGATCCTCTCCCTGCCTGCTAAAGACGCCTGCTCTGTGTGGCCCCGGCCCTGCCCCCTCTGCGTGGCCCCGCCCCTCCACCCATCGGGGGGGGGGGGGGCAGCTTTCTGACGTCCGCCTCAGGCGGCAGAAAGCCATGGTTCACCCCTGGTGTCTAGTTGTTGTTAAACGTCATAAAACACTGTGCCTGATTTAACCCCTTTTGGAGAGTGTTGAAGGTCATCATGAGTTTAATCTTCCATATGCAGTGATCCTTTCTGTTTCTGAAATTTCCTCTTAGTATCAGGATCTTCATATCCTTGGTGATATTATGATTTTCATTGCAGAAGTGTTTTGGCACAGGGAAAGGTATCAACTACTGAGGACTTCTCTCCCAAAAAAAATTTCATGTCCACTGGCTAACACTGTACAAGGATATTTTTTTTCTTATACATTTTATACTGCATACAAACTTGCTGAACAATCTGCATGTAAGGGCTTGTTCACGTGGGGCAGAATCAATTTCCAAATCCGCCTCCCTACAATAGTGGTCTATGTAGAGGGCTAGCGTTCGTTTTTCCAATAGTGTTTTTTTTTTGCTGCTAGCGGAAAAAAGAAGCGACATGACCTTTCTTGAGGCATATTCCACCTAAGGAAACCAATGCGAGGCAGAAAACCGCGTCACGTTTTTTTTTGCCAGAAACCACCTCAAAAAACCGCCAGGCGTTTTATCAAGTCCATTCCTGTGCTGGAGGGAGAAAACATCCGTTTTTTGAGGCGGTCTTTGCCAAAAACTGCCTCATGTCCTAAAAACCGCTTCCTAATTCCTGAAGCGTGGTTTTTTTTTTTTTCCAGTACCAAATTCTGCTACCCCCCCCCCCTCCCCCCCCAGTCACGTGTGAACTAAAACTTGTAGTGTCAAATTTGTTCGTCGGTTAAATTTGTTGTGTGAGTGATCCTTAGGCCCGTTTGGACCCATTTGTTTCTATTATATACTCAAGAAGTGTGTGCGTTGTCAGGAAGGGGGGGGGGGTTTGGCTGTGTCCGATTTATAGAAGTTTGCAATTAGGAAGCATGTCCAATACTTGTCTGCATTTGTGGCACAGAGAAGTCTACTGGATCAGACAAGCCACTTTGCAGATGACTGAACCTGTATTTTTGCAGATCAGTATTTGCAAACCATGAAACCGCTATAGTCTTGTACATGATAGTCAGCAGATTTGGGGACCGCCTGTTCCACACGGATAACCTTCACTGGCTGGAACTCTATACTGATCTTGTCCAAGTGACTTCAATGCAGGGCTTATTACATTGATGCTGTTGTACATGATCACTTATATTTCCACTTATTGATGTGAACTTGAAATCTTGAAAATTAGCTTAAACACAAGGTACGTTACTGTTGATATTTGCTGCATGGTTCCCACCATGTATTTTCTTAGCAATACCCTGCTGCTCAGGTTCTGATGTTATCCAGGTATCCCACTGCTCTTTGTTCACCAGGTTCTAGCAGTCATGGACCTACATAACTAGTCATAGTGGTGACCTCTAGCATTCTGTGAATATGGAGATCATAGCTTGGCAGGGGATCGATGTAATCTGCTTTATAGCAATGTAAGTTGTTGGTTTTTTTTATATATATAAAGGGAACAGTAAGAAAAATTTGATGGGTGGAAAACCCCTTTTAAGAGGAAACCAGTCTAAGGCTGCGTTCACATGGGAGTTTTTTGGTCCAGAACCTGAGGTGAAGGCTTCCTCTGGTTCTGTACCAAAAAAACCCTGATAGCTGCAACTGAATGCCGGTGCACAGCACCAGCATCCGTCAGCGCACTCCACTCTGGATTAGGCTCAATGACTGGCCTAGTCGGGAGGAGGGAGTGTCTTCAGGCCGAATCTGCCTGAAGAATGAACATGTCTCTCCTCCTGACCGGCTCCCATTGAAATCTTTTTGATCAGGCTTTTGAGGTGGCTGTGGCCTCAAAATTCTGACCAAAAAAACACCGTGTGAACTTACCCTAATGTCACATGCTGGACCATTCTTAAAAGGGACAGAGCTATAACAGTAACTTTGCATTGGCAAATGGTGACAGAGTAAACCTGTATTCCCTTGCAATTGAGCTCTGGCCCTGCATGGAAACTTCTGGCTGGACTAGAAGGCTTGGCATTTCACTTTGGGCATCATTCTGTCTTCTGATTCCTCCGCAGGGTGTGAGCTGAATGAGCAGAACAAGAGTTTTGTGTTTAAAGTGTCAGATGACGACAAGTGTGAGCACCAGCTGGCCCTAAGAACTGTGAGTACGCTGGTGGTGGTCTGCTAACCCGAGCCATCTTACAGGAGCCTGGGATGTGGGTTATATTTGCGATGTGGGGTCATGCTCATGTTGCTTGACAATTTCTTTAAGGTATGCCTGGGAGAGAAGGCTAAAGATGAGTTTCATATAATAGAAATAGTTCCTCCAGCGGTAGAAGATGGTGATTCCAAACCCGTTCCCATCGCCACCCTAAAGCCGTCTATTCTGCCTATGGTAAGTTGCTACTGCAGAATCCTTGCAGTAAGCGTTTTGATCATTCACGCTATTAAGTGTATATTTCTGCCCTAGGCTACTATGATGGGCATTGAGTTAACTCCTCCAATCACTTTCCGACTGAAAATTGGCTCTGGACCTGTATATATTAGTGGTCAACATGTTGCATGTAAGTATTGTGTCAATGCAGAGTCATTCTGCCATCAATAACTGAGGTCTGTGTACTGTATAGTAACTTGCACTATTGCTATGGGTAGGTTACTGTATATAATGTGGCTGATGGGACCCTGTAGGCACATATTAATATTATGGCAGCACATTTTCCAGAACTAGAAAGAGTGGCTGCGGTAGTGACAATTCTTGATATCCTGCTTCCTTCCCTGAGGATACAGCAGAAGCTGTACTGTATTCTGCTGGGAGAACATGACTAGAAGTCACGTGTGCTGCAGAGATGTACAGCAAATGCTGCTGCTGTTTATTGGGACCTGTCAATCTTTGTTTGGAGGACATGGGTGGTGACTACTGGAGCTCTGGCAGATGTCATGCCCCAAGTACATCTATAAGCTCATAAGCACTTGAAGTTGCAGCAAGATTGTACTTGGACGCTAAAAAAGTTCCCTATGCTAGTACCCATATAGAAGTGGTTTAGAAGCCATTTTGGTGCTGGTATACTCCCGTAAGCAAAATGATGTGCTGGTTCAAAGTGGTCACCTTGCTGTAGCATGAGTAGGCATGTCATGTGCAGGTCATTATCATGGTTTCAATGGATTTCATTACTGTCAAACGTTTTCCTAGTGGAAGACGAATTTGCATGGGAAGGAGAGGAGGAAGACTTGGGGGAGGAGGCGGAAGAAGAAGAAGAAGAGGAGGAGGAAGAAGATCCTGAATCTCCCCCCAAACAAGTAAAAAGACCAGCAGCCTCCAAAAAGGCAAACCAGGCTAAGGTACGTAACTTACCTTGACTATGTACACTCCCAGGAGAATGTCTAAACCAGGGGTCGCAACCTTTGACACTTCAGTGGTTGTGAAACTACTCCCATAATCCTCTTCTGTGTGAGTTATAAGCAGAGCACATATGCAGGTTGGGAATTGTGGTTGCTGACCCCCTGGTCTGGTCTAAACTATAAATCTATGCTGACACTGCACATGTGGTAGTGGTACTTCTGGAAGGGACCCCAACCCACAGTATGTACAGACCACAGCACACACTTTGGTCTTTCTGAGTCTTTATTGTTCATCTTTCAAGGTGTCATTTTCACAATGTTACATCACAATGCCATATTTCATGGCAAACAATATAGTTATGGGATGTAGATGAATATGCATGCAATCCTTTGGTCTAATGTCTCTTTGGCTTGTACAAACCTAAACCTAGAAACACAACCTTGTAGTTCTGCAGTCATTACTTGTCACTCTTGTGCAAAGGCTTCTATTGGTAACTTTAATTTTTTTTTGTCCTAGAAGAAGAAAATGGACAAAGATGAAGAGGAGTAAGTATAGTACTGTGATGTTACTGCTCAGATCTGAAGTGTAGGTCTGCACTAGTTGGCAAGGCTTTATATATATTTTTTTTTTATGGCTTACATTTGACATGTACATATACACAACAATTTATAACACCTGTTGGTGTGAACAGCGCCTAACTTATATTCTTTTTGGTCACCTGCAGAAGTTCTGAAGAAAGTCCAGTAAAAAAGGTAGGTCTCCAATATTCTGCTCGTGCCTGCACCAGGCAAATGTCAGCGCGTGTGTGTGGGGGGATTTAAACTGTCCCAAATGCCCTTACATGAAGTGACCACTGCATGAACGTCACTCAAAGTGCAAAGAGAAGTTTTGTTTTCCTCTTGAATGACTGTCTGTATCTCTCAGGGCAAAGGAGCAGGACGAGGCAAGAAGTCAGCTTCTAAGAAATGAGACGCTGAGTAATCTCTAACACGACCTCCATTAAGATCAAGAATTTATCCACCACAAAGGCAAACAACCCCTTGTCTTGGCAGGTGCTGGATGATTTGTCTTATCCATTCAATATCCAGACCACCATCCTGTGCAAATGTCAATGTTTTTGGACTAATAACCAATGGGGGTAACCTGTCCTTCAATAAATTACACCTGTAACAATGGCAGTCTGGATACAGTCTATGTAACGTAACCTACTTGCTGCGTCTTGTAAGCTGTAAAATAAAGTCCCTTTTCTAAAGGAAGAATGATGGCTGTGGGTTTGGTGCTTGCACTACACTGCGCTTTCCCACCTGACTACTGGGCTTGGAATATTGTCATATCTTACAAGCATCTCCCATACTTGGGTCTAAGGCATATGGTAGTGACTGAGTATGGGCCTACTAGAGTGGGACGTCTCGGTATTGGAAATTGTTTTTTGATGCAGGAAAGTTCTAGATGTAGAATCTGACAGAGCTTTAATTACAGTTGTGTAGCCTTATAACCTAAATAACACCAATATGAACCACACAGTACGACAAAACACTTTACATACATGTAGCCTAACAATCATAAAAACATTATAGATCATAACCCATTGCAGGTCATAGGACCCCCCACTCAATAAAAAAAATTGATATATATGTAGAAAATATATGGGGGGAGGGGGGCTTTCTCCTGACTCTAGGAAATGCTCTCTCCACAATGGTGTCTGGCTGTACACTGAGTTTAGTGTAGGGCTATGTGCATGTTGTGTGTCTTCTGTACCGCTTGTCAAAACACATTCACTTCAGTAAAAGGGCCCAGACCACTAAAACCAAGAATAAAATCTGTCCAGAGTTGTCGCTTTCTACACGACCAGTGAACAATCCATGTGATAGGGCCACAGCACACAGACTACTTTTCTATGTATAAATAAATGGCATACTGACAAACTAGTCATGTGAAGGTAGCCTTAGAGGTCTAGTGTATCTTACAGCTACAACACTGACCCTTTTTCTGTGACTCCATTCACATGTCCAGGTATTGCCATGGAGCTGTAACCCAGGGGCAAAACTCAGGACAGATCCTATACTTGTCTGTTTTGTGGCCGGGGCTCACTAAAGGAATGGGTCCATGTGCTGTTTCACCCACAGACCCAGCACATGTACCGGAGCCTTAGATTGTGGGGAGAACATGCCTGACCATTTTACCGCAGTCCAGTATTGTATGCAAAGTACAGTATACCTTTATACTTGGTGTAGTACCAATAATAACCACATGGTGGTAGAGTAGAAATATTCTCTTCCTGCTCACTGTACTCACTGTACTTCTCCAAAGAGTGTTCTCCTGGGCTTGAGAATCTCTGGTTGTGGTTTAATGTGAGGATAATAGTTTAGAATGTGAATACATTTTTGGGGCTCCTATAATAAATGCAGACAGTTAAGTGGCCTGGGTGCCTAAAATATGGCCTTATTTGGGTTGGGGTATAGTCACACAGGAATCTGGAGCTGATTTTGAAACACATTCTGCCTCAATCTGCCCTGAAATTTGGCTCCAGTTCATTTTCAGAGAGCTGGCAGCACTTGGATGAGGTCTAACTTCTCTTTCCAGGCCAATGATTTGTCCTCTGGTCACATGTCCATACTGTAGCTCAGTCCCATTCAAATGAATGGCACTGGACTACCATACAGAGCCACTATACAATGTACAGCGCTGTGCTTGGTAAGTACTGTATATACTCGAGTATAAGCCGAACTTTTCAGCCCAGTTTTTGTGCTGTGAAAGCCCCCCCCCCCCCCCCCCCTCGGCTTATACTCGAGTCAGCAAAAAAAAAATTATTTTTTTTTTAGGAGGGGGGTCTATGACCAGCCACAACATCAATGTATAGAATCTCCCATAAAATAGTGCAAAAAAATAAGTTATTAATCCCTCCTTTCCCTAGAATACATACAAAAGTAGAAAATGTGTGACACACATACACATTAGGTATCCCTGTCTGACAGTGCCCAGTCTACTGAATATAGGGGATCTGCAGTGCGCCTGTTCTGTCAGGAAGGGGTTAATAGGAGCACTGCAGATCCCCTATATTTAGCCAGACTGAATTCCAAGTGGGGGAAGAAAAAACCCCAGTCCTCAAGCTCAGGGAAGGGGCAGACAGACAACCAAAACACCCCCTCCCCTTCCCCAGCATCTACTGCACCCAAAAACGCCAACCATTTTTGAAATTTTCCAGTAGCTGCTGCAAATAACAAAAAAAACAAAAAAAAAACTGTTTTGCCGTGGACATGTACAAAACACTCATGGGCGGACACTTTTCAAACCCATTCTCTTGAATGGGTTGGAAAACTGACTGGCGGGTTTCCGTCCCCTGTCCAGTTTTTTGGGGCAGAAGACGGAAACCCAGCAGGATTGCTTAAAGCTCACACGGGTGCAGGTGTAAACCCGCCCTAAATAAATATACCTGTATATAAAGTATCATGGTTTTTGTCTTATCTGGATGATTCTGCGAGTGATTGGGAGAAGGTCAGATGAGACAAACATTGCGCTCTTTGGTATTAACTCAACTCGCCGTTTGGAGGAAGAGAAATGTTGCCTATAGCCCAAAGCATATTGTCTCCACTATCAAGCATGGAGGTGGAAACATTATGTTTTGGGGGGTGTTTTTCTTCTAAGAGCAGAGGACTACTTCACGGCATCCATGGGAGAATGGATGGAGCCATGTACTGTAAAATCAGGATAATGACCCAAAACATACAGCCAAGGCAACAAAGGTGCGGCTCAAAAAGAAGCACATTAAGGTCATGGGGTGCTCTAGCCAAACTCCAGTCCTTAATCCCATAGAAAACTTATGGAGGGAGCTGAAGCTCTGAGTTGCCAAGTGACAGCCTCAAGATCTTAATGATTTAGAGATGATCTGCAAAGAGGAGTGGACCAAAATTCCTCCTGACGTGCGCAAACCTCATCATCAACTACAAAAATGTCTGACTGCTGCGCGCCAACAAGGGTTTCACCACCAAGTATTAAAGGGGTCCTATCAGCAAAATCATGCTGATAGAGCCCCACATATGCGTGCATAGCCTTTAAAAAGGCTATTCAGGCACCGTAAAAGTTATATTAAACTACCCCCCCCCCCCCCCCCCGTTTTAAAATAATAACCTAAAAAAGAATGTGATCAACTTACCGAACGTGCACCCTGGGCGGGCATTCAGGGTGTGTCTTCATCCCCGCCTCTTCTTCCTCCGATGTCCTCCGGTCCCGTCCTCCTCCGGCGCTCGCTCGCGGACACTGATATAAAAAACCGGCCTGGGTGCATGCGCAGTAGCATGCGGCTTCTACTACAGCTACTGCACATACGCCCAGGCTATCACTGTCCGTTCGTGAGCGCCGGGGGAGGACGGGACCAGAGGACATCGGAGGAAGAAGAGGCGTGGAGGAAGATGAAGACACACCCTGAATGCCCGCCCAGCGTGAATGTTCGGTAAATAGAGCACATTCTTTTTTAGGTCATTATTTTAAAACTGGGGGGTGGTTTAATATAACTTTTACGGTGCCTGAATAGCCTTTTTAAAGGCTATGCACGCATATGTGGGGCTCTAGCAGCATGATTTTGCTGATAGAGCCCCTTTAAGTCTTGTAAATACTTATTTCTCTGCAAAATGCAAATAAATGTATAAAATGTATACAATGTGATGATAGACTGTTCATGTCTTTGTCAGTGGGCAAATCCACAAAATCGGCAAGGGATCAAATACTTATTTCCTTCACTGTAGGGCCTCAGTAACCAAAACGGTCACTAAGGCTACATTTACATGACTGTGAATCTCGATTGTGTGAATGTAGCCTAAGGTTAGCTTTACAAAGGCGTATTCAGTCTGTGACATATGGATCATATACACTCACTGGCCACTTTATTAGGTACACCACGCTAGTAACGGGTTGGACCCCCTTTTGCCTTCAGAACTGCCTCAATTCTTCGTGGCATAGATTCAACAAGGTGCTGGAAGCATTCCTCAGAGATTTTGGTCCATATTGACATGATGGCATCACACAGTTGCCGCAGATTTGTCGGCTGCACATCCATGATGCGAATCTCCCGTTCCACCACATCCCAAAGATGCTCTATTGGATTGAGATCTGGTGACTGTGGAGGCCATTGGAGTACAGTGAACTCATTGTCATGTTCAAGAAACCAGTCTGAGATGATTCCAGCTTTATGACATGGCATTGCATTATCCTGCTGAAAGTAGCCATCAGATGTTGGGTACATTGTGGTCATAAAGGGATGGACATGGTCAGCAACAATACTCAGGTAGGCTTTGGCGTTGCAACGATGCTCAATTGGTACCAAGGGGCCCAAAGAGTGCCAAGAAAATATTCCCCACACCATGACACCACCACCACCAGCCTGAACCGTTGATACAAGGCAGGATGGATCCATGCTTTCATGTTGTTGACGCCAAATTCTGACCCTACCATCCGAATGTCGCAGCAGAAATCGAGACTCATCAGACCAGGCAACGTTTTTCCAATCTTCAATTGTCCAATTTCGATGAGCTTGTGCAAATTGTAGCCTCAGTTTCCTGTTCTTAGCTGAAAGGAGTGGCACCCGGTGTGGTCTTCTGCTGCTGTAGCCCATCTGCCTCAAAGTTCGACGTACTGTGCGTTCAGAGATGCTCTTCTGGCTACCTTGCTTGTAACGGGTGGCTATTTGAGTCACTGTTGCCTTTCTATCAGCTCGAACCAGTCTGGCCATTCTCCTCTGACCTCTGGCATCAACAACGCATTTACGCCCACAGAACTGCCGCTCACTGGATGTTTTTTCTTTTTCGGACCATTCTCTGTAAACCCTAGAGATGGTTGTGCGTGAAAATCCCAGTAGATCAGCAGTTTCTGAAATACTCAGACCAGCCCTTCTGGCACCAACAACCATGCCACGTTCAAAGGCACTCAAATCACCTTTCTTCCCCATACTGATGCTCGGTTTGAACTGCAGGAGATTGTCTTGACCATGTCTACATGCCTAAATGCACTGAGTTGCCGCCATGTGATTGGCTGATTAGAAATTAAGTGTTAACGAGCAGTTGGACAGGTGTACCTAATAAAGTGGCCGGTGAGTGTATATTTCCTGGACTGAACGCTAAGCAGGGACCTATAATTCAAGGATCTGTAATACTCGGAGTTCCCACCACCCACCAGGACTACTATCCTGTACTACAGTCATGATTTCAGTATGGGACTCCTGACTTCGATGCTGGGAGTTCAGGTCATTCTAAGAAATGCAGCCAACCTGACGTCTGTATGTCATGAACCGAAACACCCATATAAAGTTGGCCTAAGACTTTTTGTTATCCGCAGCAACCAATCAGAGCTAAGGTTTTATTTTTTTCATTTTATACAGCCACAATGGAGACGCCTGCATACCCGTAATGAGATTTTACGACAAGTCCTGGTTAATGTTTAAGTCTCCTTGCTTGCGGTCACTCTCACTACCATGGTGGGCTCAGACCGGTCTACACTACACAGGCACATGCGGATATCCTGAGCAGGTAATTCAGTATATTCATGTCCATTACTATATTTATATAATAGGATTGTTCTGGTGTAGTGTGTCAGTGTTCTCTCGCCCCCTCCCTTTGCTTTCTCGTTGTCTCGCTGGTATTTGCTGACGTTGTGCATCCTAAATTTTCCTTTTAACAGCTCCAAATACTGTTTTTGCCTGTATTATGTCAGGTTTCTTTCTATGTAAGCAGGATCGGGGGGTGAGTTAACATTTCCTCTAAAAGGGAACTCTCACATTTATATATTGATGGGGACCCCTTCGGAGGTACGGTGTACACAATAGCTTCATCTCACAGGTGCAGGACAGCAGATCAATAGTCCTTTTCCTCTTGTCACAGTAAGTGTCTATTCACATGACAGGGCTTCACGGTCAGATGCTATCCACTTTTTTTTTTTAATGGACAGCACACAATCCTATTAAAATTTAATGGATCTATTCACAGGACTGTTTTTCTTTAACTGTCCATGTGTGCGATCCAATAAAAATAAAAGTCAATAGGCTTGATAGTGTTCACACCACGTGGGCTCCCAAGCTTAAAGAGGACCTTTCACGTCCTCTGACACCGGCTATAAAGCTGTCAGTTTGGCCAGTAAGCGCCCCCATTCTGGAGATATCAGTGCAGTTAGTTTTGACAATGATATTAGACCACTGTCAGAAAGGTGGGCCTGCTCGGCGTCACCGCTGCGATATGAGGAACGTCCTCCTGACAGTACAAGTCAATGGAAGAGTACTGCCGGGGAAGGTGGGGGACGTTCCTTACAGCACAGCGATGACACTAGGGTGCAAGTCCCACCATTCTGACAGCTGCACCGATATCTCCAGGACCCGGGCACATAGCGGCAAAGCTGAATGTATTCAGCACAGTGTCAGCTGTCCAGCAGTATATAATACCGCCATTGTCAGAGAACATGAATTGTCCAGTGGTATTGAAGAGAGGGACTAGGATGTAAAGCACTAGTCTGGAGCCATTTTAAGTTAGTGTACACTGCATAGATTGCATTGATCTCCTGACTGGGCAGCTATGGTGGTTGATGCAGCAGGGTCGTCCTGTGGAACCCGCTTATATGCTAGGGGACAGGCAAGTCATAGGAGAGTTATTGGAGGAAAGGCAGTCACAGTAACAGACTGGTGAGCATGGGAGGAGAAGGAGTCTTCCAATCTACAGACTTGTGATAATCGTTGAGATGTATTGGTTGCAAAACAGCGAAAATCAGTTTGTAGCTGTAGACCAGGCCCCAGATCAACACATAGAGTTGTCAGGGTAAATGTGTTAACAAATGTCCTTTGGTGCTAGAGACTGTTTACCGTTGTAAAAAAAACAGTTTACGCACCATTAACATTATTGTGTTCTCCCAGGGAGTGAAACTAGTATATAGTGTACTGTAAAAGTTTTTGTGTGCTGCGTAGACTGTGATTACTTTATACTGCACCATGTCATCTGCATACTCTTACATTGGCATAAATTGAGAACATGGACCCAAGTCCGTTCATCATGCAGAAGACCTATCCACAGGGGACGTCACCAGTATGTAATCTGTGGGGATCCGGTACCTGGACCCCGCACAGATCAGTTGATGCAGCAGCCTCCAGGTGTCAGGAGCTTCTAGTGGACAGAGGGCGCTGCAATTCCCAGGAACCACCACTATGCAGTAGATGGGGCTGCTGTTCCGCTTCTATTACTTGAATAAGAGTGGTGTTGCCTGTCCACTAGTAGTTTAAGGATCCGGAGGCTGTTGCAATGGCTGATCAGTGCAGGGTCCGGGTGTCAGTCCCCACAGATAACATACTGATGACCTATCCTGTGGCTAGGTTATCAGTATAAAAAATCAATTTGGGGCTGGAAAAGTTCTCTAACCTGGATAACGGTATAGTACATTGTATTTGGAGATCTCAGTTGGGGGTCAGACCTATTCTTTAATAAGCTATGGTTTCTGCATGCCCCTAATACTGGGTGTTCCATCTATAGGTTGAGTCTCAGTTTGGAGTGCTTCTCGAAAACAAAAGGGAATATAGACACCGAGCAAACCGTAGTGCAGTAATTCTCTCAGAAATTGGATTACGTGACAGAGGAATAACGCTCACCTTAAAAGGTTGTGAGCCCAAGTCACAACTCCAAAATAACAATATGAGACAACCACAAGGCTTCTCTTCAACTGGGGCAGCAATGTTCCTAACACCACACGGGCGTCGAATTATGAAATGTAAAGGACCAACGGACCGGATTTGAACGTAAATCCGGTAATGAGGAACTGCGCTCTTCTCAATGATTGGATAATACGGTTTTATTACTCAACGAACTCACACACAACGCGTTTCGGGCGTCAAACCACGCCCTTCCTCAGGTGCAATAGTTACTCGAGTTCTTCTTGTAGACTTGTACACATAGCAGTGATTTTATTCACTTCCTTTTATCTAATCCAGAGCTTGTTTTCCTATTGGTCACATTGCACTCTATAACAGAAACCAAATCTAAGCATCTCATGGAATATGCTTTGCATAAAGCCCGAGACAAAAAGTGCCTCTAATAATTGCCAACTTGGGACTGTCAGATCAACAGGGATACAGCACTTTATTTGGATCCTGTGTGTCTACTGGATTTAATCGTGCAGTTGCAAATCATAGGTCAGAGTTTTTTAATGAAGATGGTACATTAAAGGAAGTGAATAAAATCACTGCTATGTGTACAAGTCTACAAGAAGAACTCGAGTAACTATTGCACCTGAGGAAGGGCGTGGTTTGGCGCCCGAAACGCGTTGGATGTGAGTTCGTTGAGTAATAAAACCGTATTATCCAATCATTGAGAAGAGCGCAGTTCCTCATTACCGGATTTACGTTCAAACCCGGTCCGTTGGTCCTTTACATTTCAGTTTGGAGTGCTTGTCTTTATTACCTTGAGTACCTAGTATGGACGCTCGAGTGCTCTCTTGTATAGCTGGGACCACATGTATATCTTCTCTGTTCTATTCACTAGTCAGATGAATAGGGGCTTCTTTGTACATAAGAGAATGGATTCTGCATTGTATTCCAAGTCACATACAAATACCCCATTATTTTCTCCTTCCACAGTACTCAGAGGGCACAGTCGCACTTCATCAGCCCAATAAAACATTGTTTATCCAGGCGTCGGATAGAAATAGTTGTATTGCAGGATGAGCACCATATTGGCAGATGCCCTACTAATTCCAGGGTACAGATAGTGGCTCAGGGCTCGTTCACATCTGCGCCTGGTCTCCGTTCTGCAGGTTTCCATTTCCTGCACAAAACAGGGGGCAGGATACGGAAACCTGATGGCATGTTTCAATCTCATTCATTTGAATGGGTATGAAAAGTTTCCGCCTGTGAGCGCCAGTGAGCGTTTTATGCGCTCTGCGGCGAAACCGTTTTTTTTTTAAAACCGGACACAGTCGGACATACAGTACTCTGTGTCCGGGTTAAAATAAAACGGTTTTGCTGCGGAGAGCATAAAACGCTCACCGGCGCTCACGGCCGGACTCGGCATAACAGGTTTCCGTCTTCTGCATGCAGCAGTCGGAAACCTGATAACGGAGTCTAGACGCTGGTGTGAACCCAGCATCCGCATCAGATCCATATTTACATTCATGTCCTTGTTGCTGGGGTCTTCTGTATACCTGTTCAGGAAATTCAGTAATGTGGCTCTCCTATCTTTCGAGTTGTAAACTTAGTTCATGGTTTACCAAATGGGTAAGAAGGGCTTGTGGATTACATGTGCATCGTGAATGGAAGTCCACAAAGGGTATAAGAAGTGCAGTAACCCGTTGCAGGGAACACGGAGGCTGCGAGTAGTAGTAGCAATGATATGAGTTGTCTCAGTGACTAGTAGACTCGATCACTTTCTCTATTCACCCTCTGGGCTGGTGCAGAGCTAAGGGGGGCCTGTAAAGTTCCTGATGGTGGTGGTAGTCTTTCCCTAGGGCTTTTCCTAATAGTCTTCTGCTTTCCGTAGCCAGGTGGAATATGGGAGGACCCTTGATGTTAGTTGCAGGTAAAGACACAGGGTTGTATGTGAAATAGGTTAGAACTTTGCTGTAAGTCAGTTCAAAGGTCAACCAATGAGGCTCATCTATCAGTTTAAACATTACATCTCCGGTCTGTGCCAGTCACTGCATTATTCATTATAGAATACAATATAAACTTATCACCCTCATCCACAAGGATGCACCTCCCTAAACTTCCTCCTTATTTCTGTCTATTATCCAACCCGTGCTCTCCGCTCACTCAATGACCTAACACTTACATCCTCTATTATCAGGACCTCCCACTCCCATATTCAAGACTTCTCCCGAGTTGCACCACTTCTCTGGAATGCTCTACCCTGGACAATAAGATTAATTCCCAATTTCTACAGCTTCAAATGAATCCTAAAAACGCATGTTTTCAGACAGGCCTGTCACAAATCCTAATGTAAACCCTTTCACAGTTAGAATCCCTAAAACAAACCCTCCTATAGTCACGTTCCCGCATTACCCTACAGGATATGATCCCGTATCACACTGTAACTTTATATGTCCAGGCACCTTGGATCTGCACAGTAAAGGACATGGCTGGTGATGGCTCATACAGCGTAATTCATGTGTAATGAAAGTAACCTCTATCACAAAAATAGCTAGTCTACTGTATAAGCAATGCTACCTCCTAGGTCACCCCTGCTACCTCTTGTGTCACTGCCTCTACCCAATAGATTGTAAGCTCTTGCGAGCCGGGCCCTCAGTCCCATTGTGTGAATTGACTATTTCTAGAGATGAGCGAACACTGCGTGCTGGCCGCTTTCATTCATTTCTATGGGAGCGTGCTATTCGAAACAGCAGTTTTGAATAGTGTTCGCTCATCTCTAACTATTTCTTTGTAATGTATTTTGTTGTCTGTACTTGAACTCTACTAATTGTACAGCGCTGCGGAATATGTTGGCGCTATATAAATAAAATTTATTATTATTATTATTGTGGAGGTATAAAAGTTTGTTGCAGCAAAGCCATTGAATACATGAAGTGAACCTGGTAATGGTTTAACCAGAAGCCTATGCACAAAATCCTACTAATATTATAAATAAAAAAAGTTTGTGTGTTTGGATGTTTGTGAGTTTGTATGTTTGTTACTCAATCACGCTAAAACGCCTGGACAGATTTGCGTGCAATTTTCCACAAACATAGTTTTCCCTTAGGATTGAGTCACAGGCTACTTTTGGTGCCACTAAACAACATGGCTTCCTAGCAGGAGACTCACAAAAGCAGGACTCCTAGCCCCAGCTATAGACTCACACACACTGCCTGGCATTTCCCGCCTCAACCTGCCTGCACACTCCTTACTGTCACCTCAGGAGTAGCCCTCACTCTACTCACTCACATTTACATATAGCTTTCCACTATATAACACATCACATTGTCTGGATCACTACATACACAATACAACACATCACATTGTCTGTATCACTACATACACAATACACCACATCACATTGTCTGTATCACTACATACACAATACAACACATCACATTGTCTGTATCACTACATACACAATACAACACATCACATTGTCTGTATCACTACATACACAATACAACACATCACATTGTCTGTATCACTACATACACAATACAACGCATCACATTGTCTGTATCACTACATACACAATATAACACATCACATTTGCTAGCCCACCAAACTTTTTAAAGCACTTTTACAGTTTCACACGTCTGTGTCCGCCCAATTCTCAAATCACCGCAGACGAAGTCGCGGGTAAAAGCTAGTATAATATAAATTTTCTAGTCTCTCTCTCTCTGACTCTCTGTATGCCCAAGGTAGTCCTGTAAGGCTGGGTTCACACTAGCGTCGGTGTCCGATGCTAATGTCCGTGCAAGTTTTTAGCATCGGACGCTAGGATGGGACATCCGATTTTTCAAGCGGACAGCAAAATCCTACATGTACGATTTTCCGGTCCGCTAGAAAAATCGGCCATCTTTGTAAATGGACACTTAAGAATACACACGGACTGTAAATGGACACTACATGATGTTCCATTTAAAATAATGCAAATTGTAAATGGACACAGCTAGTGTCTGATGCTAAAATCTTACGCGGACATTAGCATCGGACACTAGCTGTCGGACACCGACGCTTATGTGAACCCAGCTTAACACAACAGCTGACTTTAGATTCTTCTCCAAAATGGCACAACTTGACTTGAGTCTCTTCTCTGGATATCAACAGCTGATTCTTCCCAGTCTCATGGCTGCAGCATAGCATGGGGATCTCTCGCTGGCTCTGCTCCCACACAACCTCAACCTCCCACTATGGAAGCTCAGGGAAGACTCTCATTCTCCTCCCATAAGACTCAATCATTTGCTCAAATACTCCCCTATCCCCAGTGGAACAGCCCTTAAAGGGATAATAGCAAGTACATATATTAATCTATATACAAATGGATTCATAACGGCACATATATAGCATAAATATTATATTATATTATAATATAAACATCATATCAAGAAGTTTTGCAGTATCCACTGGCTTGTGTTCATTAGGGACCCTCACTAATACCAAGAACAGGCCAGAGAACAGCAGTCCATATATTCCTGGTCTCTGCCTGCTGAAACAGAAGCTACAGAAACTACCAAGAGCTTACAGGGCTCTCATTGCAGGCTTTACCTTCAACCACACAGTGCGATGTGATCATAGCCCAGCACATATACTTATTCACAGACTGACTACAGCAAAAGTCCCTACTTATTCCCTACAAAGTATTCTTAGGGTCCTTGAAGCCTTGCGAGCATTGATTTTTGTGATTTTTCAACCCACAGAAGTTTTTTTCCATACTAATGACCCATCCATAAGATAGGTGACTAATATTTTATTGACAGGAGTCCCAGCACAGGCAGAGGAGTCCCAGCACAGGCAGGAGTCCCAGCACGGGCAGAGGAGTCCCAGCACAGGCAGAGGAGTCCCAGCACAGGCAGGAGTCCCAGCACAGACAGGAGTCCCAGCACAGACAGGAGTCCCAGCACGGGCAGAGGAGTCCCAGCACGGGCAGAGGAGTCCCAGCACAGGCAGGAGTCCCAGCACAGACAGGAGTCCCAGCACAGGCAGAGGAGTCCCAGCACGGGCAGAGGAGTCCCAGCACAGGCAGGTGTCCCAGCACAGGCAGAGGAGTCCCAGCACGGGCAGAGGAGTCCCAGCACGGGCAGAGGAGTCCCAGCACGGGCAGAGGAGTCCCAGCACAGGCTGCAGGAGTCCCAGCAAAGGCTGCAGGAGTCCCAGCACAGGCAGGAGTCCCAGCTGATCTGGACATGTCCCAGAATCAGAAACCAATGCTGGAGACAGCTCTTCTCCTATTCCAGTAATGGGCAGCCATCCACTCTATAGTGGAGCTAATAATTCTGGGCCTATTACTGAAATAGAAGCAGATTTGCTTCTGGCACTGGGAGACAACCATTCCAGCCAATTGGGGTGGGTTCAGGTGTTGGTTCCCCACCGATTGAATACTTAGGACCTATCCTGTGGATAAATCATCAGTGTAAAAAAACATCTGGGATCTGGAAACCCCCTTTAAGCTGGATATACTCCCTCCATAGTTGCCTACTGTCTGATCATTCAGCCTATAGCTACTACCCCCGACTCCTCCATATACACGTAAAAGTTTTGGCCTGCACTCGTGTGTTCTCAATGGGGAGAGGGGAACACGTCGCTGCAGACACCTCTTGAGGCGGCTTTTCTCCCCTAAGAATAAAAGTATTGGGCATGTTATAATCAATATGGCCAATCCTTCCTTCCCCTTACATTTGCCACCAGGGGAGAGTTGGGACGCCGCTATACCCGTGAGATAGTTGGCCAGACTAGGGGGGGCCTAATGGCCTAAATGAATGGGGGTAATTGGGCGGTTTTATGTTTTTGTAGGTGGTTACATTCTATATTTTAGTGTTCTTTTTCGGTCTACGGCCAGAGATGTGCGTGCCATGTGATGTCAGATTGAGGAGTGGGCTAGTATTTTATTACATAGTGCGGTGCAGGTAGGCACGGACATGGCAGGTGCGCCAGCTACTAAACACATGTTCCTTTAGTCTCAGCATGGTGTCGGGGATGACAGCAGACAAGGTGAAGCAATTGTGGTGCTGCAGATGTTCTCATGCTGGCTGCCTGGGAGGAAGGGGTGGCGATGTGCTGCAGGGAGGGGCGGATGCTGCTCTGCAGGCGGGGAGGGGACCAGTTATCTCCCTGGTGATGCTGAGGATTAGCCGTCACCATCGTTACGGGAGTCAGGAACAGCAGATGATGCTGACACTGTCTATACGGCCCGGGAACCTACGGTAACACGATGGGAGGTGGTGGAGAGGGAGGGAGGGGGTGTTTGACAGGCCCTGGGGAGGGAGGAGGGCAATGAGGATGGGTGCATGCAAAGTGCGAGAGGAGTCAGGGTGTGTAGAAGGGGTAATATGGGGGAGGAGGAGGAATTGTGACTGTGCATCTTGTGACTGCGTAACAGGGAGCTGGGCCTGGTCATTGTGTACGTATTTATAGGTGTGTATAGAACTGCACGCTGGTGTCTTTATACCGTACCTATAGCACATAATGCATGCTTATATCTATATTACACCATATTTTATCATCACCACTGTATTTATTATATGTCTGTGCTATATCCATGTGCCTGTGCACCGTGTCCACGCACTTGTCTGTGCAGCGGAGGACACATGTGTACAGCTGGAGCTCTTATTCATCCTATGTCATGCTATGGGACTGATCCCGTCTGCCCTGTCATTCAGGGATTTGCCGTCGCTGCTGGTTATAGCCGTCTGTGTCGCTGGGTATTTGCCTCAGAGGACAGATTAGTCATTCTCTGGTGCTGAACAGAAATGTCTTTATGTGTCCTGTGTGATGGAGACAAAGGGTAGAGGGTCAGCAAGGAGCGCCCGTGCAGGAATGGCACATGCATGCCAGAGCATGAGGGACGCCTTGTAACTTTCAAGCGTCTTACTGGAAAGACAAAGTGGCACAGAAGGCGGACTAATGGCTACGGAAAGATGGCTAATGTTTAATTTGTTTACATTCTGGCGGCACACGAGGGGGTAGAGGGGACATGCAGAGGTATACGGTGGCCCTTGTATACAGGAGACTGCTGTTGTTGGTATTCTTGTACAGTCATATATCATGTGTATAGCAATGCCTTGTATAAGATACTGTACATTCTATATACTGTATGTGTATAACTATACTAGACATTGCGCATGCGTAGAATGTTTACATAAAAAGTTGTCACTTTGCAAATATATAGCACTTATTGCGTTATTTATTTTTTATTGTAGTTAATGTACAATGTCTCTCTTTTATGATAAAAATGAAACATAAGAATATATAATATATATAAACAACAATAAAAACACAGACAGCAATATAACAACAATATATATAAATATATGTATAAAGCCAATGTACAGTCATAACAAGCTCATAAATAATAAATAAAACACCACCATGAGCATATAAACAGCTGCTCCAGCCATTCGCACCTGACACATCTATATATATCAAAAACATATAAATAATGCAAAAGTAATAAGCCCTTATTCAAGAAAACTAAATCCCAGTAAAAGTAAAGTCTGATCCCCATCATCATCGTTGTCCTTCGCCGGTGTCCAATGCACCAGGCTTATTAGTCCAAATAACTTGTGATATACTCCAGAGCTGCACTCACTATTCTGCTGGTGCAGTCACTGTGTACATACATTACATTACTTATCCTGTATTATACTCCCGAGCTGCACTCACTATTCCGCTGGTACAGTCACTATGTACATACATTACATTACTTATCCTGAGTTATATCCTGTATTATACTCCAGAGCTGTGCTCACTATTCCGCTGGTGCAGTCACTGTGTACATAAATTACATTACTTATCCTGTACTGCCCCTGAGTTATATCCTGTATTATACTCCAGAGCTGCGCTCACTATTCTGCTGGTGCAGTCACTGTGTACATACATTACATTACTTATCCTGTACTGATCCTGAGTTATATCCTGTATTATACTCCAGAGCTGCACTCACTATTCTGCTGGTACAGTCACTGTGTACATACATTACATTACTTATCCTGTACTGATCCTGAGTTACATCCTGTATTATACTCCAGAGCTGCGCTCACTATTCTGCTGGTGCAGTCACTGTGTACATAAATTACATTACTTATCCTGTACTGACCCTGAGTTACATCCTGTATTATACTCCAGAGCTGCCCTCACTATTCTGCTGGTACAGTCACTATGTACATACATTACATTACTTATCCTGAGTTATATCCTGTATTATACTCCAGAGCTGCACTCACTATTCTGCTAGTACAGTCACTGTGTACATACATTACATTACTTATCCTGTACTGATCCTGAGTTACATCCTGTATTATACTCCAGAGCTGCACTCACTATTCTGGTGGTACAGTCACTGTGTACATAAATTACATTACTTATCCTGTACTGCCCCTGAGTTATATCCTGTATTATACTCCAGAGCTGCGCTCACTATTCTGCTGGTGCAGTCACTGTGTACATACATTACATTACTTATCCTGTACTGATCCTGAGTTATATCCTGTATTATACTCCAGAGCTGCACTCACTATTCTGCTGGTACAGTCACTGTGTACATACATTACATTACTTATCCTGTACTGATCCTGAGTTACATCCTGTATTATACTCCAGAGCTGCGCTCACTATTCTGCTGGTGCAGTCACTGTGTACATAAATTACATTACTTATCCTGTACTGACCCTGAGTTACATCCTGTATTATACTCCAGAGCTGCCCTCACTATTCTGCTGGTACAGTCACTATGTACATACATTACATTACTTATCCTGAGTTATATCCTGTATTATACTCCAGAGCTGCACTCACTATTCTGCTAGTACAGTCACTGTGTACATACATTACATTACTTATCCTGTACTGATCCTGAGTTACATCCTGTATTATACTCCAGAGCTGCACTCACTATTCTGGTGGTACAGTCACTGTGTACATAAATTACATTACTTATCCTGTACTGACCCTGAGTTATATCCTGTATTATACTCCAGAGCTGCGTTCACTATTCTGGTGGTACAGTCACTGTGTACATACATTACATTACTTATCCTGTACTGATCCTGAGTTATATCCTATATTATACTCCAGAGCTGCACTCACTATTCTGCTGGTACAGTCACTGTGTACATACATTACATTACTTATCCTGTACTGATCCTGAGTTACATCCTGTATTATACTCCAGAGCTGCGCTCACTATTCTGCTGGTACAGTCACTGTGTACATAAATTACATTACTTATCCTGTACTGACCCTGAGTTATATCCTGTATTATACTCCAGAGCTGCGTTCACTATTCTGGTGGTACAGTCACTGTGTACATACATTACATTACTGATCATGAGTTACATCCTGTATTATACTCCAGAGCTGCGCTCACTATTCTGCTGGTACAGTCACTATGTACATACATTACATTACTTATCCTGTACTGATCCTGAGTTACATCCTGTATTATACCCCAGAGCTGCGCTCACTATTCTGCTGGTACAGTCACTATGTACATACATTACTTGTCTTGTACTGATTCTGTGTTATAGCCTGTAACTTTATTGTATATTTATTAACCACTGGAGTCCTGGGCTATTTCCCCTCCCCCGACCTCTTCTTGCCCTGCTGTATATTTACTGTGTGGTTTGGAAGTATTTCCTGTAAGCTGCCATCAAATACCCACACCGAGTCATTCCCAATTACCCTCTGGGGTCACGTATGATTGACAGCCACCTTCCTGCAAAGGAAAATGAAAATTCCTTTGCTGGTCATTTAACCACTTAGATGCCACGGTCAATACTGATTGTACCTTATATGTAATGTAAACAAAGGGAGGGAGGTGTAACTTGTCATAATGCCTTCTAGTCATATCCTAGCTAGAACTGCCTCTGCATATTATATGTACAGGCAATAATGCACTGGGACACACACTGGAGTATATGTATGTTAAATAAAAACCACAATAACATATATACATTTTGTATCATGTAAATCAAACACTAACTTAAAGAGGACACTAGGTCTGAAAAGCCCAATGACATGCGTGAACTGATCAGCGCTGTTTTGTTTGTCCAAATCTGTTTAGCTATTCCAAAGATATAAGTCCTTTTAGTGTTGATACATATTAGTGTATACTAGCCAAGTGGGCAGTAACACTACAGCACACAGAGACCCCGCCCCAGAGGAACCACAGTGTTACCCCCCTCCACTTAACTAGTAGACCTGAATTTGCATCATGAATATAATTGTTTTATATCAATTCTGACCTCCCGCATTAGCAAAGGGAGAGTAATAAAATTTTATCAAAGATGTGTGACATTGTCGTGTTTCATGATATTAGTATGTACAAGATGGCATGAGGCTTACATGGCTAGCATGTTCTACCAAGTTTATCACACATCATGCATTATTTTGCTAAATTTGCCAAATTTTTTGCTCAGGAAATATATATATACCCGACAACATTATTATACACTAGTCTCTGCCCGTGACTTCGTCTGCATGTTGTTGGCGTCGATGATCCGTTTATATTAAGCAAATTGCTGCCATCGATGGTTTGCCTGCTCTGGCATTTCGGCAGCTCTTAAGATGTAGTGCTGCTGAACTTGTTCCTCACACCGTGCCTGTGATTGTTCCAGCATCTTAGCAGCTCGCTGGGATAACATATAATGAGCGTGTTATTGGCATCGATGATCCACCTGCTCCGGCATTTCGGCAGCTGTGAAGCTGACCTGTAGTTGAACTTGTTCCTCGCGGTGTGCCCGTGATTGTTCCAGCATCTCAGCAACTCACTGGGACGCCACGTAATGAGTGGGTTGTTGGTGCCGATGATCCCCCTCAGCTCTGCTTGAGGAGAGCTCTGTGACTTCTGGCTTCCTTCATAGCTCTCGTTTTTTTTAGAATTTTGCAACAAATTACATTTTCTTTTTCCCGGCATGTTTAAAAGTAACAGACTGCCAATTTGGATTAAAGGTGTTTTCCCATCCAGTGTGTCAGCACTGCCTAAAGCAGATCAGATAATATGCAGATGAAGTACACAATCCACTGAGGGTTAGCTGAGTGTTTACATAGAGAGATAACCCTGGCTTTATCAAAAGCTGAGATAAGAGCAGTGTAATATAGTATGTGAACATAAATTCATAACAGTTGTGAAGCCATGTCATTTGCTAGGTTAAAAAGTAGCCTGTGTGTTAATCGAGGTTACAGTCTATCTATGTGCCAAATCTCATTCAAATCCGTTCAGCCTTCCATTTGACTTTTTTTTTTTTGTACTGCAACTGCAGATACCAAGGCAAGGAAATGACCCATATATTGTGAAATTAGTCAGACTTAGGGTCTTGTAAGCAGCTGTACCACTGCGTTATAGGAGTGTACATATCAACCGCTTGTCAACTCTCTCCAATGGCAACCAAAAGAATCGTGATGTTAGCTCCAGTAAAGACTGTGACTCCGTGCAAGATAAGTTATGGGAAGTTTCTCCACCTTGTATATAGATGATATCCATACAAGAGCTGTGGTCATGGGGAGTTTCCCCTTTTGCGGAGGCTGTGATCAGGAGAATATAATGATTGTCGGGCTAGGAGAGGTGAGGAAACATAAAAAACACTGTTACTTACGTCTTCTGAGCTCCGGAAGGCTTCAGGTCTCTTTGGTGACGTCATATGGGTCGGGCCTGTGCCATTATGCAATGCAACGCAGGCCCAGATCATGTTACGTCAGGTCCATCATTGAAGATAGCTGACATTAGCAGTGAGTGCGCCGGAGCCCAAGAGAGGTAAGTAACAGTGGGTTTTTTTGTGTTTGTATTCCCCCCTGGGTCTCTGATCATTATACTCTGGGGTCTGAAGAGACCCCAGAATATAATAATTGTTAATGAGTGGTCCACAATGGGGCATAATACTGTGTGCAGGGGCCACTATGGGGCATAATACTGTGTGCAGGGGCCACTATGGGGCATAATACTGTGTGCAGGGGTCACTATGGGGCATAATACTGTGTGCAGGGGCCACTAATGGACATAATATTGTGTGTAGGGGCCACTAAGGGACATAATACTGTGTGCAGGGGCCACTATGTGGGATAATACTGTGTGCAGGGGCCACTATGTGGGATAATACTGTGTGCAGGGGCCACTATGGGGGATAATACTGTGTGCAGGGGCCACTATGGGGCACAATACTGTGTGCAGGGGCCACTATGGGGCACAATACTGTGTGCAGGGGCCACTATGGGGCATAATACTGTGTGCAGGGGCCACTATGGGGCATAATACTGTGTGCAGGGGCCACTATGGGACATAATACTGTGTGCAGGGGCCACTATGGGGAATAATACTGTGTGCAAGGGCCACTATGGGGCACAATACTGTGTGCAGGGGCCACTATGGGGCATAATACTGTGTGCAGGGGCCACTATGGGGCATAATACTGTGTGCAGGGGCCACTATGGGGCATAATACTGTGTGCAGGGGCCACTATGGGGCATAATACTGTGTGCAGGGGCCACTATGGGACATAATACTGTGTGCAGGGGCCACTATGGGGAATAATACTGTGTGCAGGGGCCACTATGGGACATAATACTATGTGCAAGGGCCACTATGGGGCACAATACTGTGTGCAGGGGCCACTATGGGGCATAATACTGTGTGCAGAGGCCACTATGGGGCATAATACTGTGTGCAGGGGCCACTATGGGGCATAATACTGTGTGCAGGGGCCACTATGGGGCATAATACTGTGTGCAGGGGCCACTATGGGGCATAATACTGTGTGCAGGGGCCACTATGGGGCATAATACTGTGTGCAGGGGCCACTATGGGACATAATACTGTGTGTAGGGGCCACTATGGGGAATAATACTGTGTGCAAGGGCCACTATGGGGCACAATACTGTGTGCAGGGGCCACTATGGGGCATAATACTGTGTGCAGGGGCCACTATGGGGCATAATACTGTGTGCAGGGGCCACTATGGGGCATAATACTGTGTGCAGGGGCCACTATGGGGCATAATACTGTGTGCAGGGGTCACTATGGGGCATAATACTGTGTGCAGGGGCCACTAATGGACATAATATTGTGTGCAGGGGCCACTAATGGACATAATACTGTGTGCAGGGGCCACTATGGGGCACAATACTGTGTGCAGGGGCCACTATGGGGCATAATACTGTGTGCAGGGGCCACTATGGGACATAATACTGTGTGCAGGGGCCACTATGGGACATAATACTGTGTGCAAGGGCCACTATGGGGCACAATACTGTGTGCAGGGGCCACTATGGGGCATAATACTGTGTGCAGGGGCCACTATGGGGCATAATACTGTGTGCACGGGCCACTATGGGGCATAATACTGTGTGCAGGGGCCACGATGGGACATAATACTGTGTGCAGGGGCCACTATGGGGAATAATACTGTGTGCAGGGGCCACTATGGGGAATAATACTGTGTGCAGGGGCCACTATGGGACATAATACTGTGTGCAAGGGCCACTATGGGGCACAATACTGTGTGCAGGGGCCACTATGGGGCATAATACTGTGTGCAGGGGCCACTATGGGGCATAATACTGTGTGCAGGGGCCACTATGGGGCATAATACTGTGTGCAGGGGCCACTATGGGGCATAATACTGTGTGCACGGGCCACTATGGGGCATAATACTGTGTGCAGGGGGCACTATGGGGCAGAAATGCGGGGCCACTAATGTGTGCAGGAATGCGGTTTGTGCGTGTGTGTGTGGGGGGGAACAGGGGATTTGAGTTTGTTGGGGTCAGGGTGAGGCTCCATGTCAAATGTCCACCTTGGGGCCCAGCCATTCCTAGTTACGCCACTGATCAGATCTTACATCCCCTCTGATCAACAGCCCGAAGTGGTCATAGTGATTGGGTGAGCACTGCTTTCTCCTCCAGGCCGGTGTCATCACATTCATATATCACATAGCCATGTTCCAGCTCAATCCCACTCAAATGAATGTCGCGAGTGCTGCAGCCTCATCAAACAGCTCAGTGGTAGGGGTTTCGGGTGTTGGATCTCCACCTGATATTGATGTCCTATTCTAAGTCCCTAGGAGCTGGAATGTTCCATTTTTTATGTAAAGTGAGATTGTATTTCAGATTACACATTTTACATTGCCAGTAATAACAACAGAGGCCCCATGAAAGTCTAATAATTCACCGTTAGAAATAAAGAATAATAATCAATGTCTGATGGTGCCAGTATCAGGCGGGCCCCCTGTAACTTCACAAAAACTTGCATTGCTCAGAATAGGCATATTCCGGCGGTGTCCATAATAAAGATATTTAACACCTACTCGCGTAATCCAGTCTCAGCAGTGTGGAAGGTCCTGACCCACTGAGCTGACTCTTTGTATCCTGGGTAGGGCAGGAGGTTCCTCGCCCTTTGCTGGAATTCACTGCTCATCATTCCAGACTGCATTGAACAAGACACGAGAAAAACATCCTTAGAACTGAACTGGTGCCCAGTGACAAAAATTCTCCATATTTTTTAAAGGGTACGATCACCATTATATTCTGATATACCATTGTGACAAGTCAAGATTAACATTGATAAATGAGGTAGGTACAGTAAGCTGAGACCCCCATTATTCTTCTCCCACAGGCTCAGGCCTGTTTGACTTACACGACAGTAATAATTCCCATCTTCATTAGGTACCATTAGTGAGCTAAAAAGAGTCAGAATGGTTCCGATTCCGAAATATCTCTTAGCCCTTAAGTCTGGTTTGGGCTTTAAGGATGCACTCAATTTTTACTTTCTTTTTCCATTGATATACTCATATGAGGGCTTGTTTTTTGTGTGACGAGCTCTAATTTTAGATGGCAAGATTATTATGTAAATATTATGTTTTGTTTAGCTTTTTTTAAAAAAAAAATTTGAGCACTGCAGAAAAAGAAACTGCAATTCCAACATTATATTTTGGATTCCGTTTTTATGACATTTAGACAGTGGTAAAAGACACATCATAAATTGTTCCAAAGGATCATTACGATTATAAAAATTCCAAATGAATATTTATTTTTCAAGCACTATTAACTCCATGGTGCTGGACACTATTATATTAATTCCATGGTGCTGTATATTATTATATTAATCCATGATGGTGTACATTATTATATTAATTCCATGCAAAAAGTGAAAAAACTCCAGCTTGCTGATATAAATAAAATATAACTTTTACTAGAAAATGATTAAAATCTTTTACATAAATATGGTTCCATATATATTTATGTAAAAGATTTTAATCATTTTCTAGTAAAAGTTATATTTTATTTATATCAGCAAGCTGGAGTTTTTTCACTTTTTGCATACAATTCAAGCCCCGTCTGATGGTCCGGGAGCCTCTCCATGCAGCTGATCTCTGCTCAAAGTATGTATAATTTTTAGTGTGGTTTAAGAGCAATGTAGTGTGTTTTTTGTATAACAATATTAATTCCATGGTGCTGTACATAATTATATTCATTCCATGGTGCTGTACATTATTATATGCATTCCATGGTGCTGTACATTATTATATTCATTCCATGGTGCTGTACATTATTATATTAATTCCATGGTGCTGTACATTATTATATTCATTCCATGGTGCTGTACATTATTATACTAATTCCATGGTGCTGTACATTATTATATTAATTCCATGGTGCTGTACATTATTATATGAATTCCATGGTGCTTTACATTATTATATGCATTCCATGGTGCTGTACATTATTATATTCATTCCATGGTGCTGGACATTATTATATGCATTCCATGGTGCTGTACATTATTATATTAATTCCATGGTGCTGTACATTATTATATGAATTCCATGGTGCTTTACATTATTATATGAATTCCATGGTGCTTTACATTATTATATTAATTCCATGGTGCTGTACATTATTATATTAACTCCATGGTGCTATACATTATTATACTAATTCCATGGTGCTGTACATTATTATATTAATTCCACGGTGCTGTACATTATTATATTAATTCCATGGTGCTGTACATTATTATACTAATTCCATGGTGCTGTACATTATTATATTAACTCCATGGTGCTGTACATTATTATACTAATTCCATGGTGCTGTACATTATTATATTAATTCCATGGTGCTTTACATTATTATATGAATTCCATGGTGCTTTACATTATTATATGAATTCCATGGTGCTGTACATTATTATATTAACTCCATGGTGCTGTACATTATTATACTAATTCCATGGTGCTGTACATTATTATATTAATTCCACGGTGCTGTACATTATTATATTAATTCCATGGTGCTGTACATTATTATATTAATTCCATGGTGCTGTACATTATTATATTAATTCCATGGTGCTGTACATTATTATATTAATTCCACGGTGCTGTACATTATTATATTAATTCCATGGTGCTGTACATTATTATATTAATTCCATGGTGCTGTACATTATTATATTAATTCCATGGTGCTGTACATTATTATATTCATTCCATGGTGCTGTACATTATTATACTAATTCCATGGTGCTGTACATTATTATATTAATTCCATGGTGCTGTACATTATTATATGAATTCCATGGTGCTTTACATTATTATATGCATTCCATGGTGCTGTACATTATTATATTCATTCCATGGTGCTGGACATTATTATATGCATTCCATGGTGCTGTACATTATTATATTCATTCCATGGTGCTGTACATTATTATACTAATTCCATGGTGCTGTACATTATTATATTAATTCCATGGTGCTGTACATTATTATATGAATTCCATGGTGCTTTACATTATTATATGCATTCCATGGTGCTGTACATTATTATATTCATTCCATGGTGCTGGACATTATTATATGCATTCCATGGTGCTGTACATTATTATATTAATTCCATGGTGCTGTACATTATTATATGAATTCCATGGTGCTTTACATTATTATATGAATTCCATGGTGCTTTACATTATTATATGAATTCCATGGTGCTGTACATTATTATATTAACTCCATGGTGCTATACATTATTATACTAATTCCATGGTGCTGTACATTATTATATTAATTCCACGGTGCTGTACATTATTATATTAATTCCATGGCGCTGTACATTATTATATTAATTCCATGGTGCTGTACATTATTATACTAATTCCATGGTGCTGTACATTATTATATTAACTCAATGGTGCTGTACATTATTATACTAATTCCATGGTGCTGTACATTATTATATTAATTCCATGGTGCTTTACATTATTATATGAATTCCATGGTGCTTTACATTATTATATGAATTCCATGGTGCTGTACATTATTATATTAACTCCATGGTGCTGTACATTATTATACTAATTCCATGGTGCTGTACATTATTATATTAATTCCACGGTGCTGTACATTATTATATTAATTCCATGGTGCTGTACATTATTATATTAATTCCATGGTGCTGTACATTATTATATTAACTCCATGGTGCTGTACATTATTATACTAATTCCATGGTGCTGTACATTATTATATTAATTCCACGGTGCTGTACATTATTATATTAATTCCATGGCGCTGTACATTATTATATTAATTCCATGGTGCTGTACATTATTATACTTGGCTTCAGGTACCATCTTTATGCTGATGACACCCAATTATACACATCTTCCCGTGACATCACCCCTGCACTCATTCAGAACACCAGTGACTGTCTCTCTGCTGTCTCTAATATCATGTCCTCGCTCTATCTGAAACTAAATCTCTCTAAGACTGAACTACTACTGTTTCCACCATCTAACAGATCTGTCCCTGATATATCCATTGCAGTCTCAGGCCTTACTATAACTCCTAGGCAGCATGCCCGCTGCCTTGGGGTCATATTTGACGCAGACCTTTCCTTCACCCCTCATATTGAATCACTCGCACGTTCATGTCACCTCCACCTCAAAAACATCTCCAGAATACGCCCTTTCCTTACCAGAGATACACTAAAGACACTTATTGTCTCTCTGATTCATTCTCGCCTTGACTACTGTAATTCCTTACTAATCGGTCTTCCCCTCACTAAACTCTCTCCTCTACAATCTATTCTGAATGCAGCGGCCAGGCTCATCTATCAGGCTAGACGCTACAGCGATGCCTCCGGTCTGTGCCAGTCGCTACATTGGCTGCCTATTCATTATAGAATAAAATATAAAGTTATTACTCTCATCCACAAGGCTCTCCATAATGCCGCACCTCCCTACATTTCTTCCCTCATCTCTGTCTACCGCCCAACCCGTGCTCTCCGCTCACTCAATGACCTAACACTTACATCCTCTATTATCAGAACCTCCCATGCTCGTATACAAGACTTCTCCCGAGCTGCACCACTTCTCTGGAATGCTCTACCCCGGACAATCAGATTAACTCCCAACTTCTACAGTTTCAAACGCAAACTAAAGACGCATCTTTTCAGACAAGCCTATCACAATTCCTAATGCACAAAATTGTCTGAACACTGTATAAGCAATGCCGCCCCTGCTACCTCTTGTGTCACCCTCTCTACCTCATAGATTGTAAGCTCTTTTGAGCAGGGCCCTCAGTCCCATTGTGTGAAATGACGTTCTTTGTTATGTATGTCTGTATCTGAACCCTATAAATTGTACAGCGCTGCGGAATATGTTGGCGCTATATAAATAAAATGTATTATTATTATTATTATTATATTATACTAATTCCATGGTGCTGTACATTATTATATTAACTCCATGGTGCTGTACATTATTATACTAATTCCATGGTGCTGTACATTATTATACTAATGCCATGGTGCTGTACATTATTATATTAATTCCATGGTGCTGTACATTATTATATTAATTCCATGGCGCTGTACATTATTATATGAATTCCATGGTGCTTTACATTATTATATGAATTCCATGGTGCTGTACATTATTATATTAACTCCATGGTGCTGTACATTATTATACTAATTCCATGGTGCTGTACATTATTATATTAATTCCACGGTGCTGTACATTATTATATTAATTCCATGGCGCTGTACATTATTATATTAATTCCATGGTGCTGTACATTATTATATTAATTCCATGGTGCTGTACATTATTATATTAATTCCATGGTGCTGTACATTATTATATTAACTCCATGGTGCTGTACATTATTATACTAATTCCATGGTGCTGTACATTATTATATTAATTCCACGGTGCTGTACATTATTATATTAATTCCATGGCGCTGTACATTATTATATTAATTCCATGGTGCTGTACATTATTATATTAATTCCATGGTGCTGTACATTATTATATTAATTCCATGGTGCTGTACATTATTATATTAACTCCATGGTGCTGTACATTATTATACTAATTCCATGGTGCTGTACATTATTATATTAATTCCACGGTGCTGTACATTATTATATTAATTCCATGGCGCTGTACATTATTATATTAATTCTATGGTGCTGTACATTATTATATTAATTCCATGGTGCTGTACATTATTATATTAATTCCATGGTGCTGTACATTATTATATTAACTCCATGGTGCTGTACATTATTATACTAATTCCATGGTGCTGTACATTATTATATTAACTCCATGGTGCTGTACATTATTATATTAATTCCATGGCGCTGTACATTATTATATTAATTCCATGGTGCTCTGTACATTATTATATTAATTCCATGGTGCTGTACATTATTATATTAATTCCATGGTGCTGTACATTATTATATTAATTCCATGGTGCTGTACATTATTATATTCATTCCATGGTGCTGTACATTATTATATTAACTCCATGTTGCTGTACATTATTATTTTAATTCCATGGCGCTGTACATTATTATATTCATTCCATGGCGCTGTACATTATTATATTAATTCCATGGTGCTGTACATTATTATATTAATTCCATGGCGCTGTACATTTGAGAGTTTACATACAGTACATAAAACAAGTACAATACTAACAGGGACCAGCTGGTACAGTGGGATAGAGGGCAATGCCCACAAGGACATACAATCTGTGAGATACATACATCGGCCCTCACGGGAACACTGCACGCTGGCTCCGCTGGTCACATGCAGGTAGACGGGGGCGTCATCTATGCTGAGATTTCAGTTCCTCTGTGGAAATAACATTCCAAGATCATCGTAAAGGTCAGACATTAAGGACTCGACAATATTATTATTTTTTTGGTTTTTCCATCTTCATATTATAAAATGTTTTACTTTTTTTTAATTTTTCAGCAACATAACTGTGTTTTTTTGTGTGTTGAGTTCTATTTTTAGGTGGCACCATTTCAGGGTACACGTAATGTTTTACTTTTTGAATGTTTTTAGGAGGACTGCAGATTAATAAACTGCAATTGTGACATTATTTGTGGGATTCTATTTTCATGACATTCAGATTGTACTAAAAGCAATATCATCCATTATTTTTAAAGGATCATTACAATTATAGAAATTCCAAATTAAGATTGTGCGCATCGCTCCCTATGGTCGCTGCACGGGCTTCAGTGGTCACATGCTGCTGGTCAGGTATATCATTGCTGCAGAGGTTCCAGTTTCTCTACAGCAATGACCGCCAAGGCCAGTGACTAATTTGGACATTAGATGGCAATTTTTTTAAAAATGTACATGCAAAAAAAAATAAAAAATTTTATGAACTGACATACAAGGTGGGCAACTACTGTATATTTCTTGTTTACTTTTCTTATTAATTTCTAAGTTTAGTGATTACTGGTCAACTCCCCTGACATGTTTACTCAATGCATACTTGTACTTGTAGTGTCAATTCCTTTGTGATGTTCCTCTATTATTCCTCCTGGAAACGTATGAATCATTTGAGCAAACCGATAATGTGGCAATCCCATTAATCTTTTCAAAGGGACTCTACATGGTCTGACACTGTTAGCACTGATTGGTGATAATCCTCTATTATTCCTCCTGGAAAAGTATGAATTGAGTTAACTATTTACTTGGCGTTACCATTTGCTTTTCCAAAGGGACTGTCCATAGTCTGACACTGTCAACACTTATTGGATAGTTTAAGGCTGTGTAGAGACATGCCCTTAATTGGTAACATCCAGTTGTTAATTTATTCTTAAATATTCAGGAGGAATACAAGCGACTAGATATACAATACAATATAAGTGACTAGAGGCAAAAGGAGGATGTACGAAATATTAATGTCACTTTTCTGTTGAGGTGCCCATATTTTTGCACCGGTCAAATTTTGGTTTAATGCATATTTAATGCACATTTTCTGTTAGTACAATAAACCTCATTTCAATCCTGAAATATTACTGTGTCCATCAGTTATTAGATATATCAAACTGAAATGGCTGTTGCAAACACCAAAATATTTAGAACTAAAAATGATTAAGATTAATAGGGGTGCCCAAACTTTTTCATAGGACTGTAACAGAGGAACGGAACAAGGCGGAGCAATGTAGATGCTCTAGAATTTAGATTTCATGTGGAATACAATGTCAGGAGAGGAGACTGATCTACTTTAACTGGTGTCTATGCAAACAAAAAATTGTAATATAATTGGGCAAATTTTTAATTCTGTCCCAATCTTGGTCTGATCTCCCATGGTCATGTGGTTATGGAGGTCATGTGACTGAGACGCAAAACAGAAGGTGAGCAGGGAATAGACAAGGGGAGTGTACAAAAAAGAAATAATTTTTTTTCATTTTTATTTCACAAAGTGAATAAATTTTTTTGTTTTATTTTATTTGTTCTATTTTTATTTCACAAGGTGAGTATATTTTTTTGTTGTATTTTTTATGTCTATTTTGCTGGTAGCGGTGAGGAGGTACCAGAGGATCCTCAAACTATCAGAAAACCTCTGTGAAGGTTTTATTAAGTAATCTCATTCATGGACATTACACTCCTCCTCCCCCAACCTGTAAAAATTGACCCGTTCTCTGTACATTAAATTCCATTAGACAGGCACTTAGTAGCCCACAATTCCCCATAGGCGGACATGCGTCCCCAGGCACAGATTCATTGGCAGAGAGATAGACAGGAAGGAGACTTGTATGGAGATCTAGGAATTGTGGGAAGATAGAACACATCAATGGCCAAAATCTGGCCCATCCTTCTGTAAAATTCTGGGGAGAGATATTTTTTTTATTTTTGGTCATTTCAGTCTGTCTGATAATCTGTAATCCCATGGAGAGGCCACCAATATCAACAGCCCCATTAAATGCCCCATCCATTGTAGGAACAGAAGAATGGATTAAACAGTAAAACCGGTCCTTGTAATGATGGACAACAACAGATCCCAAGGGAACCCATTGATTATAATGGGGATTGGCTGGGTGTCCCTTGTTTTCTTCTTGGCATTGCCAGACGATAAAGTCTTGCTTTTCAGATGGACTCTGTGCCGGATGGACAGATGTGAAAATAGCCTGACTTCATGAGTGAAAAGTACATGTATGCAGCAAGTCATGTGCTGGACAATGGGGTTACCTAGTGATGCCCTATTAGGGGATATGGATGTTACAACCCCCGACTATAAGAATAAACAAGTCAGGTAGATCTCCAATGAAGGTCAGGCACTTACAGACAGTGGTGTAACTAAAGTCTTGTGGGCCTGGGTGCAATCTTTTGTCCACCTCATCCCTACAGTGAATTCTCAATAGTGATGTTATAAGGAGGTTAATCCACCTTAGTGTGGTTAGGGGAATCTGTGGATCTCCTTGGATTATGGGCCAGATGGAAGCTGCAATCTCAATACTGATACCAGTGCTTATGGGCCCCCTAAGACTCCTGGGCCCTGGTGCGACTGCACCCTCTGCACCCCCTCAAGTTACGCTCCTTCTTACAGAGATAAAAAAAATTCCAAAAAGTTTTGCAGATAGATTTACTATAGAGATGTTCACGTGATTCCAGAAGTCTATATAATATCATGTGTCATTATATTACAGGCATGGGCCAGCACGCTCTTTTATAAGCAGCCCATACCAGTAGCTTTAGTAAGATCTTGTGCACACAAGAGTGAAAAACTGACTTATGACTTTTTTTATTTTTTAATCATTTCCATCACACTTCCATTTTTGGAACAATGGATGTGAATGAAGACATTCACACGTCCGTTTCTTTGTTACTCTGTCACTTTGTAACTCTGGGTTAATATGAGTTTGTTTTTGTTGCCCAAGATTATTGTAAAAAATCCTACTCGGGAAAAGCAGCAAAAATATCACTAACACTCAACTTCCTTATCCTGTTTGACAGATTATCGCCGACGTCTACAATTCACCGCTTTTGTATAAATATTGTCTGAAGAAAAAAAAAATACAAAAAAAATTCTCAATGACAATACATTTTTTTTTAAATTATTTTTATTACCCAACATGGAATATTGGGTATGTTAGTAAATCAATGGCTTTGGAGCCACATAGGTCTCTTGGGTCCCCTGTTATGTAGATGGGGGCAATTTTGGGTGCTGTAATGGCAAAATGTCAAAATATTACTTGCCATGACATATCACTACAGGTTAAAGGGTTGGGTCATCACATTAGTGAGGCGGGGAGGGGCTGTTGTTCCCCATTCTGGATGGATTGACCCTTTTTGGTGGGACCACTGGAGATACCTGAGCCTTGTACATTGGCTGTCTCCAATGCTGAATTTAGATGATTGTTCATGGATACCCCAGTCCACCAGGACAGTAGATCATAGAGCGAGGTTGTATTATATTGTGTCATATTTATTCACTTCTCGATGCCCCAAAAATGTGATCATTGTGTTTCATTCACTTGTAAAGACATTGACATTTTTCTCTGCAGCGACCAGTTTTTTACAGAAGCGTCAACAAGAAGTGACGCCATATTGTTCTCATTTGTGTCAGAGGCTCGCTTGCAGATTCCATTGTGTATTCCTGGCAGAATGGAAGACACCTTGTGCACCGTCGTTGTGAACCATCCATAGACTTCTGTGTTAAAAAGAACAGACATGTTTCATGGTGGCCAGCTATTTAATAAAGCATAGTTGGCAATGGTCGTGTATAATGGTCGTCAATAAGTAGATACTAGAGATGAGCAAACACTATTCGAAACAGCCGTTTCGAATAGCACGCTCCCATAGGAATAAATGGCACGCAGACTTTGCCGGCGGACAACCGCTTAACCCCCCCATGTGCCGGCTATGTCCATTCATTTCTATGGGAGCGTGCTATTCGAAACAGCTGTTTCGAATAGTGTTCGCTCATCTCTACTAGATACCATATAGACCCTTCAGCAGTATCTCCAGCGCTCCTGCCAAACATACACCCCTATTGTGAATGCAGGACCTTACTCTACTGCTGAGATTGAAAACTTTGGATCACTGTTTTAGGCTAAGGCCCCGCATTACGGAAATGCAGCTTATTTTGTTGCGTTTTTTTGAGCCAAAGCCAGGAGTGGATTGAGCAGAAGGAAGACGCATAAGAACTTTCTATATATTTCTTTCCTTTTGTAGCCATTCTTGGAATTTGGCACAAAGATGGGGACGTGCCCACTTTTATAAACATATGAGACCCAAAGGGTAAGTATGTGGAAGCGATAAGTAAGCGTTATGTTGTGGGTTATAAGGCTCATACGTTATATTGGCCATGTCTGCCCCCAGAGATACAATGCGTCCCATTAGTCTATAGCTCTTTCATCATTCTCCTCATTCAAGGTTGTTTCCTCTCCTCCTCCCTCCTGTTATCTGTCATTTCTCCATCTCTCCGCTGACCTCTCCGCTTTCTCTTTCTCTCTTCCTTTCTCGCACTCTTCCATCTGTTGCACTTTCTCCGTCTCCATTTCCTTGACACCCTCGAAGCCTGTCATTCTTTCCCCCTTAATCTGGAGAGACACCCTTTTGCTCCTTGCGAATCCCCTCCCTGGACAGGACAGTTCTTTTGCAGACAGTTCACAGCTTGTGAGTACAGGGAGGGGCACTGAGAGACTGCCTGGATATCTGCACATACAGACCAGACCTTAGAAAGAGACTGCACCTGCAAGGGACATCAGACCGCTAGACTAAGGTGCACTGTCATGTCCTATGTGTGGGAGTCCGGGGAAGGAGGACACAAGGGAGCAGGGACAGGACTGGGGGTGGGTGTGAAGATATATACAATGGGGAGTGTATAGGAGGATATAATGCTGGATCATTGAGAGTGGGATATTGAGGATGAGTGGATCGTAGGGTGTTAATACTAATGCAACAAGCATGTGGGTGGTAATATAACTGTATGGTGCCAGAGCTGTGTGCTGTATGAGTGTTTGGGGTTAATGTACCCCTATGAGAGTGGGGGGGAGATACATTGACGACATCTACGAGAACGGAGCCATTACCAGCAATGAGAATGCTATTTTTATGCCTTTAGTCCTGTTTCTACTAAACATTATGTACGACTTCTATTTACTGGAGATTGGAAATTGTGACCTTATTCCCTATTAATTATTCATTTCTGATTTCCTGCCTATATCATTAACCCTTCTATTACCAGAGTTTGCAGCATTACAAATAAAAAAACAAGGTTCCCAGCCCATATGTCATGTAGGTTGCAATATATGCCATAATACCCGGAGATCTAGTGCAATAACCCGACAATTTTAACCCTTTTCATGGTCCCGTTCCATGCACAAAATCTTTGATATTACAAGTGATTGGTTTGTTGTATTTTACTTTTCATTTTGTTAATTTATTTGTGACTAAAAATTGCACAGATGGGTCGCGCTGATAGTTATGGAGGACATGAGACCTGCTGGGTGGGGCGGCCTGTGCTGAGCATTGATAAGGGGCAGAATGTGTTATGACCACGTGTAACCATCAGCATGCATGTACACATCCTCACCATACTGATTGTGTCCTCCTACTGGCAAAATACTGAAACTCTAATGCATGATATTGGAGTTTTTGCTTTATACATAATTATTGCACCAAATTTTTTTTGTTAAAATGCATTCTCTGCAGTATACAGTATATATATTATATAATAGGACGGTTCTCCGGTCTGTATATCAGTACATAGGACGCAGTCTCTGGTGTATATATATTATATAATACCACTGTTCTCCAGTCTGTATATCAGTATATAGGATGCAGTCTCCGGTGTATATATATATTATATAATAGGTCTGTTCTCCAGTCTGTATATCAGTATATAGGATGCAGTCTCCGGTGTTTATATATTATATAATAGGTCTGTTCTCAGGTCTGTATATCAGTGTATAGGACGCAGTCTCCAGTGTATATACAGTATATTATATAATAAGTCTGTTCTCCAGTCTGTATGTCAGTGTATAGGACTTAGTCTCTGGTGTATATATATATATATTATGTATAGCTGTCACCAACTAAGAGAAAGATGATACTCCACGGACTGTTATACCCCAAATCAGCCACCCCACCCCCATATAGTGGTCACCAACTAAGAGGAAGATGAGACTCCACGGACTGTTATACCCCAAATCAACCACCCCAACCCCCATACCCACCACTCACCCCCCCCAACTCCAATCCCCCCCACACACACTTTACTAGCTTTGGCAATGCCAAATATCTATTCGGACGTGCCAATAAAGCTTGTTTGATTTGATATAATAGGACTGTTCTCTGGTCTGTATATCAGTATATAGGACACAGTCTCTGGTGTATATATATTATATAATAAGTCTGTTTTCTGGTCTGTATATCAGTGTATAGGATGCAGTCTGTACTGTTTGTGTCTATAAATATATATATATATATATATATATATATATATATGCAGTATTGTGCAAAAGTTTTGGTTAGGTATGGAAAAATTACTGCCGAGTAAGAATGCTCTCTGAAATAGAAGGGTTAATAGTTTATTTGGTCAATTAAATGAAAAAAATGAAATGCATTAAGAAAAGAGAAATGTAAATCCCATGAATATTTGGAGTGACCTTTGCCCTTTGGAGGAGGAGCCCTGAAAGTGATGATACGGCCCCCACAGATATAGCCCTGATCTCAACATCATCCAGTCTATCTGGATATGATTATACTATAGGACTGTTCTCTGTACATCAGTGTATATGACACAGTCTCCATCAGTATACATGTATATTTATTTATTTATATATCAATTAATAATGTGAAATACCTATCTTCCCCTGTGGAGGCGCTGTAGGGGAATTGAACACTTGCTGCTACTGGTCGCTGGACCATCCTGCCATCAGTTTGCCTTTCCTTTTTCCAATAACATAGAACAGCACACTATCGTCATACCTATAAGTGTTTTGTATGTATAACTGTAGACTTCCTTGTATAGCGATGTGTTTGCCATACCACCATAATAATACGTATAATAATGTAGTACGCTGTTGTTCACACATAGGGCTTGTGTCTATGGTTACAACACATAATATCTCATGTCACCTCTTCAGTATGTTTGCAGATTTACTTTCCACGTTTCCCCCATTACACTGCTATCTCCTCATTGTCCTATATACTGTGAGAGGAAGTGGCGGAGTGTCCTGTATGGTCTGAGCCCTGGGAAGGGAAGTGAGTGTATGGGATAGGGAAGCCGAGCGAGACCGAGACATGGAAAAAGGACAAGAGGTCAGACAGATGCTCAGGTGCTGCGTACGCACTGCCGAGCGTCACTGTCCTCCTGGAACCGGTCATTCTCACTCTCTCATATACTCCATTATAACAATCCCATTATGGAATACTTGCCATGTCTTGCTATACTGGTGGTTTGTATATACAGGGCTGGAGGCCTAACCTGAAACCTTTTTGGCCCCAATGTATAATGTGTAACGGGGCCCCTACTTACCTTGTGCCATTTAGAATAGTGGTAGAAGGACCTTTGGGGCCCCTTCATGGTCCAGGGCCCAGTAACAACTCCTACATCTGCACCCTCTATAGCTACACCCCTGTACAGGACTATATTTACTGAGGTTACCATACCAAGAACTAGCACAAATAGAAATACTAACAGTATTAAGACATTTTTTGACATCTTGGGTTTGGATGTCATTCACTATGCCCAAAGTGGTTGCAGGGTCATGCACTAGAACCACTTGGTCCAAAGCACTTGGTTGTGCTATGTACAGTCCTATGAAAAAGTTTGGGCACCCCTATTAATCTTAATCATTTTTAGTTCTAAATATTTTGGTATTTGCAACAGCCATTTCAGTTTGATATATCTAATAACTGATGGACACAGTAATATTTCAGGATTGAAATGAGGTTTATTGTACTAACAGAAAATGTGCAATATGCATTAAACCAAAATTTGACCGGTGCAAAAGTATGGGCACCTCAACAGAAAAGTGACATTAATATTTAGTAGATCCTCCTTTTGCAAAGATAACAGCCTCTAGTCGCTTCCTGTAGCTTTTAATCAGTTCCTGGATCCTGGATAAAGGTATTTTGGACAAACAATTCAAGTTCAGTTAAGTTAGATGGTCGCCGAGCATGGACAGCCCGCTTCAAATCATCCCACAGATGTTCAATGATATTCAGGTCTGGGGACTGGGATGGCCATTCCAGAACATTGTACTTGTTCCTCTGCATGAATGCCTGAGGATTTGGAGCGGTGTTTTGGATCATTATCTTGCTGAAATATCCATCCCCGGCGTAACTTCAACTTCGTCACTGATTCTTGAACATTATTCTCAAGAATCTGCTGATACTGAGTGGAATCCATGCGACTCTCAACTTTAACAAGATTCCCGATGCCGGCATTGGCCACACAGCCCCAAAGCATGATGGAACCTCCACCAAATTTTACAGTGGGTAGCATGTGTTTTTCTTGGAATGCTGTTTCTTTTTGGACGCCATGCATAACGCCTTTTTTTTATAACCAAACAACTCAATTTTTGTTTCCAAAATGAAGCTGGCTTGTCCAAATGTGCTTTTTCATACCTCAGGCAACTCTATTTGTGGCGTACGTGCAGAAACGGCTTCTTTCTCATCACTCTCCCATACAGCTTCTATTTGTGCAAAGTGCGCTGTATAGTTGACCGATGCACAGTGACACCATCTGCAGCAAGATGATGCTGCAGCTCTTTGGAGGTGGTCTGTGGATTGTCCTTGACTGTTCTCACCATTCTTCTTCTCTGCCTTTCTGATATTTTTCTTGGCCTGCCACTTCTGGGCTTAACAAGAACTGTCCCTGTGGTCTTCCATTTCCTTACTATGCTCCTCACAGTGGAAACTGACAGGTTAAATCTCTGAGACAACGTTTTGTATCCTTCCCCTGAACAACTATGTTGAACAATCTTTGTTTTCAGATCATTTGAGAGCGGGCTGTCCATGTTCGGCGACCATCAAACTTAACTGAACTTGAATTGTTTTGTAGAAAGAAATGGTCCAAAATCCCTTCATCCAGGATCCAGGAACTGATTAAAAGCTACAGGAAGCGACTAGAGGCTGTTATCTTTGCAAAAGGAGGATGTACTAAATATTAATGTCACTTTTCTGTTGAGGTGCCCATATTTTTGCACCGGTCAAATTTTGGTTTAATGCATATTGCGCATTTTCTGTTAGTACAATAAACCTCATTTCAATCCTGAAATATTACTGTGTCCATCAGTTATTAGATATATCAAACTGAAATGGCTGTTGCAAATACCAAAATATTTAGAACTAAAAATGATTAAGATTAATAGGGGTGCCCAAACTTTTTCATAGGACTGTATATAGATGTATACAGAGTCCTTGTGGCTATTCACTATAGAAACATAGGCTCTCTGTGTGCCGCTATATGGTGCACTTTATGTTTCTGTATTTCGAGTTATTCTTTCTAAGATGAAAAGTTTCTCCAGAATTTCTGCTTAGTTTAGAGTCTGAAGGAACATGGTACAAGCTCGTGTTGCAGAATTCGGTATCCCATGGTATAAAATTACAGGCCCATGGGCGCCATATTATGGCTATATATCAGAGCTTTGCGCTGTGCACATCTGCATTGTTCATTTCCATCATGGGAGCAGAACAACAAAAATGGCTGCCAGCTCCTATGATGGGTACGTCAGGGTATTGTCATGGTGTACCGAAAGCTCCAAAACAAACCAAAGCCTCCAACGAAGAGGTGAACAGAGCCTTATATGCTTGTGTATATGAGACAGCTTTCCTCTTATGGCCACCATAGCTCCTCTATATTTTCTCATCTAACTCACTCTTATTAATACTTCATGCTACGTAATTTCTAAATTTGTTTCAATGTGTTCTTTTGTTGCCAACAGAACCAGAACAGAACTTAGGAGGACACGTGATGCAGAGCGACACACAGTCTGGTAAGAGCTAGGAAGAGGAGGCTGACATATGGAATTGTTCTCAGATTTTATAATACATATAAGAAGACACAGGGTCACAATAGGCTCTACCTGCTCAGGAGGCGGAGGGTCTTTGGAGTCCAGGGGGGCAATTCTTGGGTCCTTTTTCAACTCTGTGGTAGTGGTCTGCTGGGGGAGTAGCAAACCAGTCAGGGACAGAAATAGACCTGACAGGCTGATCAGAAGGGCCAGCTCTGTCCTGGGGAGCCCCCTGGACCCAGTACAGGTGGTGGGTGACAGAAGGATACTGTCTGTGGTGACCTCCATGCTGGAGAATAAATCCCACCCCATGTAGAAGACTATAATAGCACTGGGCAGTACTGTCAGTGATCGACTGCTTCACCCCAAGTTTGAGAAGGAACGTTATCAGAGATCCTTCTTCCCAACCGCGATCAGGCTGTATAACCAACATCAGGCTAAGTGAAGATCACTCCGCACAGAAAACTAAATGATCCTCAAGTCTTCTTTCCTTCCTAGTTGCTATGACTCCTAGTATCTTTGCTATCTGCTATGAGCTTTGTATGTGTTCTTTTCTTGTAATATATTACTGTGTTATCCATGCTGCTGTAACACACTGAATTTGCCATGGTGGGGCTATTAAAGGATTATCTCATCTTATTGAAAATTACCCCATATGACATATCACATAAAGTCAGTGAGATCATAAAGGAAGTGAGATCTGCTGAAAGTATCCACAGGAACCATGAAAAACAATAATCAATGAGAGATGAGAATTTGTTTTGTATAAAACCCTCTCAATTTCTCAACCACCTTCACCTTGAACTAATAAGGATGGTTTCCCAACATTAGGGTCCATTCACACGGAGTAACGTGCCGCGTGACCTGGCACGTATACGGCGCGTGAGATTTTGAGCGCCGTAAAAGCTCCCATTGATTTCAATGGGAGCCTGGATCGTATACACCGCATTATTTTGCGGCCGCAAAATCACAGCTGCAAAATAATGCGGCGTATACGATCCAGGCTCCCATTGAAATCAATGGGAGCTTTTACGGCGCTCAAAATCTCACACGCCGTATACGTGCCAGGTCACGCGGCACGTTACTCCGTGTGAATGGACCCTTAGTCTGAAATTTTCGGAATGGGAACCATCCACCAGCTAGACATGATGAAGATGGGTCCTCACCACTAGCCTGAAATAATGAAGATAAGTCCATGTCATCAGCCTTAAGTATTGAAGATTGGTCCTCACCACCAGCCTGATAAGAACGAGGATCAGACCACACTACCAGTCTAAAAGGATGAGGATAGGTCCTCACTGACAGTCTTGAATGATGTGGATGGATCCTCACCACCAGCCTATAAGAAAGAGGATGGGTCCTCACCACCAGCCTTGAATGATGTGGATGGATCTTCACAACCAGCCTAAAATGATCCGGATTGGTCCTCATCTCAAGTCAGGAATGATGTGGATAATTCCTCTATTTCACAACCACCTCATCATTATTTCATGCTGGCGGTAGAGAGACCTTCCTCAAAGCCGTTTCTGGTTCAGTGATGCTACTTGGCCACACTCTTCACTTTCTCCCAACATAACGAAAGTCTGATGCTCTTCACGTCAAGCAAAGCAGTCCATAATAACTCACATAAGGTGTACCTATGACATTTGGCTTTGGAGGGTACTACTGGATACAGCTTCATGGATAGGAGGATGGGTCCTCCATTGACCACAATTTGTAATGTCCTTATTAATTCACTAACACAATGTGACCCAATTCCCAAAGACAATCCTAGAGATCATTAGTCCTGCCAAGGATTTCTAGAAATTATTGTTCTAAGAACCAAGGATTAATGCAGATTATCACTAGTAAGTCCAGAGTAACCTCCAAATAATTCCTCCTGCACTGTGCAGACCCCCTGTTGTCCCAAATACATCTAACCCCGCATACTACAAAACCAGTGACAAGGCAGAATTAAATTCTAGGTGATCATATAAAAGACACAAAAAAGGAAATAACCCTGTCCTTCTCTCCTGCAGATCTTCGGTATATCCACAGAACACTGAGACACAACAGCTGAATGGAAAAGTTTTCAAAGGTAACATCGATAAGGACATCTACATGTGTGTGCTACACTCACACAACAAGAATGCCAGAAAGAAAAAGAGAAAGTTGTATAATTGTCCCCCTGTGTAATGTGGTTACATAATTTTTGTAAAATGAACATACAGTTCAGAGTAGTTTTGTAAAGTACGAAAACTAAACCCTGTTTTCTCAAATGTTCAAAATGCCATATATGCCGAGTAGAGTACAGTACAGCTTCTGCTGTATCCCCAGTTGAAGAAGCTGGGATATCATGTAGGCTGGACATAGGCTTTCCTTCTGCTTCTCAGAGAGAAAGATACATTTGTGGAGCAACATTTATAACAGTAAAAAGTAGATGTTCTGATACAAACATGAAGCAGGGAAAAGCCTTTAGATAAGCTCCTCACTAGAGATGAGCGAGTACTGTTCGGATCAGCCGATCCGAACAGCACGCTCCATAGAAATGAATGGATGCACCTGGTACTTCCGCTTTGACGGCGGCCGGCCGCTTAACCCCCTCCCCGGCTACGTCCATTCATTTCTATGCGAGCGTGCTGTTCGGATCGGCTGATCCGAACAGTACTCGCTCATCTCTACTCCTCACTACTCCATGCAATTCCCTCCTGGTCAGTGACAGAGATCAGAACGATGGAGCAGCATAAAGTACTATGATCTAATTCTTATCCTCTATCCTGTGCAAAGGGCGATAAGTGTATGTAGTGGTGCAAATGCTTAAACTTCGAGGTTAGGAAGAAAGTCAAATACCGAGTTATTTGAGGGGGGTCCAGTGCTGAGGTCCCTCATCTGCTGGAGTTATAAAGAGTATCTTTGTCTCTCTGGAGGACCTGTCCTGTCCTAGATTATACAGACAGCCCATTGATGTGAATGAGCACTGTGTAATGCGTCAGTTGACCCTTCGTTCACATCTGTGTTTGGTATTCCATCCAGGGGAGTCCGCATGGGGACCGCCCGAATGGAATACTGAACGCAACTGCAAGCGCTGTGCAGTAAAAGCCCACGGACCCCATAGACTATAATGGGGTCCATGTGCTTGCCGCGCGCTAACCGCACTAATCATGTGGACAGGAAAGTAGATTGTGAACTACTTTCCTGTCCGCATGATCCCTGCAGAGATCCGGCAGCAAGCACACGGACCCCATTATAGTCTATGGGGTCCGTGTGCTTTCACTGGCACACCGCCTCATGCGGACTCCCCTGGACGGAATACCAACGCAGATGTGAACGAGGCTTTACTTGTGATGGCGCTTTATGAAGATAGAGCCCTTGTAAGGTTCCCTACAGTTATAGCAGTTCAAGTATTGGATCCTTATAACAAGTAGGGAACGCCTGAAGCAGACAAACCCTAAAGGGGCAACCATGTCTGGTTTTAGACTCCTATTACACATCACAGTTAGTGGGTTAGTCTTCTATTGTCTAAAAACCAGTTCAGATATCCTGGTGTACCTACTTTTTGGCTATGTATCATCCAGGTGTGTGACAATCTTCTGTCTGTTTACAGGTCCCTCTTACGTCTCCTGGCAGTGTCACCTCGTCCAGAGGGTCCAGCGTACCAGGCTCCCCCTCTGCTATCACTGTAAGTACTAACCGAGCACGACATCTATGTATGTAAATGTATATTTTGTAATTTCCTAATGGCCTGTAGACATGAAGATAAATGGTAGAAGGCTGGTGCATAGAAACTAGCCTTAATGATACTGAATGAGCTCATAGCCATTCATTATATGGTGACAGGGACACTTTAATGGCTTCTTTGTGCCCTTTGCTTTTCCATGGTTTCAGGCTCGGATGGACAGTCGCGTCCTGGGTTATAAGGACCTCGCTGCTCTCCCACGTGATAAAGCTATTCTGGATATAGAGCGTCCAGACCTAATGATATACGAGCCGCATTTCACGTATACACTTCTGGAGAATACAGAGACTCTTCGGAGCCGAGAGGTAAGTCTGGAAATGCCAAGTACAAACCAACTCATATACTTTACAACACTAAGTCAAGGCTTGCATCTACGTTGGAGGTTTCGTCAAAAATTGAGAGCAAAAAGTCATGCAAGCTCCACTTTTTAGTTCAGGGGAATTGACACTAAACGGACCCCATTATTATCATTGGGAACTGTTGGGCTCTGTTGGTGCCCGTCATGTACCCGATCTGTCCTTTGGAGTCAATTCAATTTTTCTGTTCGCGATGGAACAAAAAAATGGACTGAACGCTCCAGTGAACCTAGCCTGATACAGCTGTTATGGAAATTTGGAGACTTTTTGCAGAGTCATTTTTTACACTACACAAAAATACTTTAAAAAAAAAATTGGGCTCATATTTTTTTTTATTTTTTTTTATTTTTATGGTAGAGTTGGAAGGGACCTCAAGGGCCATCGGGTCCAACCCCCTGCGAGTGCAGGTTTTCCTAAATCATCTCAGCTATATGTTTATCCAGATTCTGCTTGAGGGGCGTAACTTGAGGGGTTGCAGAGGGTGTGGTAGCACCTGGGCCCAGGAGCCTTTGGAAGCCCATGCTTCAATATGAGAAGACCAGTACATTACAATACATTATAGTTTAGGGGCCTGGTATTTGCATTGAAGCCCCCATGAAGCTCCAGGGCTCCAATGCAAATAGTTTATGTGTTCCAGGACATAAACTATTTGCCCCTCCTTCTTATGGCCCCACCCACTTGATTAAGTCCTGCCCCCTTAGTCACTTCTCTGTTTATCTCCTGTTTACTCATATATCCTGTACCTTTAAAGGATTAGAAAATCATGGGTGCTTTCTTTCAAAAACAGCGCCACATCCATTGACAGGTTGTGAGTGGTATTGCAACTTCGTCCCTTTCACTTCAGGGGATCCAAGTGGCAATACCAGACATAACCTATGGACAGGAGGGATACAATTATCTGTACAGTCTCAGGTCTTCTAGACTTGTTCATGGAGATTCAATGTACAAAAACTCATGCCATATACCTTTTTGTTTTACAGCGATCATTGTCACCCAAGTCAATATCTCCGCCTCCATCACCAGAGGTAAACAAGTGAGGGATCACAATAAGCGGTGTAGGTAGTTACTTTCCTTAGGCTGATCATACTTATGATTTCCTACTACAGGTCGCAGCACTCTGGGCTGACAACAAGTCTGTAGTCAGTAGTTCAACTCTACCAGGCTCCCGTGGAGGAACCAACTCTCCTCGAGCAGGAGTCCAGCACTTCCACTGTCCAGGTAAGATTGTAGACACATGGACTGTGCAGATCATGTAACCTCACGTCACTCAGACTGTACTCTGTTTCTTCAGAGATTTCTCAGACTCAGCCAAATCTCTACAAGAAGCCACCAATCTACAGACAGAGAGGTGAGAAGGCCATCTAAGTCTTGTCGGGCACTTACGTCTTATCTCAGCGTTGTATTACATATGCTTTGAATGTCGTTCCTTTAGAATCAGCACTCTCCCACCGCCTGGCTGATGACCCCATAGTTGAGTCCTCTAAATTCCCAGCTGCGAAACCTCCAGATCCAAATCAGCCAGCAAAGATCGAAACAGATTACTGGCCATGTCCTCCTTCCTTGGCTGTTGTAGGTAAGAATGATCAGAAATTCTGCATGGGCATTTAAGGATGTATATCTAGTTGCCACTTAAAGGGAATCTATCACCAGAACCAGCATATCAGACCAGCCCTGCAGATAGATAGGTTAGTGTCATCAGAACTCAGTATATCACCCCAGCCCTGCAGATAGATAGGTTAGTGTCACCAGAACCAGCATATCACCCCAGCCCTGCAGATATATAGGTTAGTGTCACCAGAACCAGCATATCACCCCAACCCTGCAGATACATAGGTTAGGATCACCAGAACCAGCATATCACCTCAGCCCTGCAGATAGATAAGATAGGGTCACCAGACCCAGCATATCACCCCAGCCCTGCAGATAGATAGGTTACTGTCACCAGAACCAGTATATCAACCCAGCCCTGCAGATAGATAGGTTAGTGTCACCAGACCCAGCATATCACCCCAGCCCTGCAGATAGATAGGTTACTGTCACCAGAACCAGTATATCAACCCAGCCCTGCAGATAGATAGGTTACTGTCACCAGAACCAGCATATCACTCCAGCCCTGCAGATAGATAGGTTAGTGTCACCAGAACCAGCATATCACCCCAGCCCTGCAGATAGATAGGTTACTGTCACCAGAACCAGTATATCAACCCAGCCCTGCAGATAGATAGGTTACTGTCACCAGAACCAGCATATCACTCCAGCCCTGCAGATAGATAGGTTAGTGTCACCAGAACCAGCATATCACCCCAGCCCTGCAGATAGATAGGTTAGTGTCACCAGAACCAGCATATCACCCCAGCCCTGCAGATAGATAGGTTAGTGTCACCAGAACCAGCATATCACTCCAGCCCTGCAGATAGATAGGTTAGTGTCACCAGAACCAGCATATCACCCCAGCCCTGCAGATAGATAGGTTAGTGTCACCAGAACCAGCATATCAACCCAGCCCTGCAGATAGATAGGTTAGTGTCACCAGACCCAGCATATCACCCCAGCCCTGCATATAGATAGGTTAGGGTCACCAGAACCAGCATATCACCCCAGCCCTGCAGATAGATAGGTTACTGTCACCAGACCCCAGCATATCACCCCAGCCCTGCAGATAGATAGGTTAGTGTCACCAGAACCAGCATATCACCCCAGCACTGCAGATAGATAGGTTAGTGTCACCAGAACCAGCATATCAACCCAGCCCTGCAGATAGATAGGTTAGTGTCACCAGACCCAGCATATCACCCCAGCCCTGCATATAGATAGGTTAGTGTCACCAGAACCAGCATATCACCCCAGCCCTGCATATAGATAGGTTAGGGTCACCAGAACCAGCATATCACCCCAGCCCTGCAGATAGATAGGTTACTGTCACCAGACCCCAGCATATCACCCCAGTCCTGCAGATAGATAGGTTACTGTCACCAGAACCAGCATATCACCCCAGCCCTGCAGATAGATAGGTTACTGTCACCAGAACCAGCATATCACCCCAGCCCTGCAGATAGATAGGTTACTGTCACCAGAACCAGCATATCACCCAGCCTTGCATATAGATAGGTTAGGCTCATCTGAACTGAACAGATACCTCTGTTTTTTCCAATATGCAAATTAGGTTTTTGGAGCAATGGGGGCAGTGCTGTTGTTGCAAAGATCTCATTTACATGTTGACACAAATAATGATACCTCAGCGCTGATTCACAAAGGTGACCATCACCTACCTATCTGTGGGACTGGGATAATATGCTGGATTATGGTGACAGACTCCTTGTAAATGAAGGCATAAACAAAAGTAGATGTAGAGAAGAACAAAAATGATTTACTTGTTCACTCCATAGAACAATTATAGTAAACTTAATGGTTTCAATATACTCAATGGGTACAAAGGTTGGCGGTTCCAACACACTAGGTTGGCACCATGGCTTGAATATTACAGAACTTTGAAGAACCATGATTGGTAAGTAGCAAACAACACTATTACTGTACAAAGTCAAAAAGTATAAAAAATTTTATACTCCCTTAGATCGCCATGCTACAACCAACTCTACTGGTCAGCTCTATGGGTTAATACCCCACCTTGGTTTCCCCTCCAAACACTATTACGCACATCGCACACACTACCCATCCTCACCAGCCCCTTTGACCCACACTGACATGGATCAACCTCAGGCCCCAGGACAACCAACTTCCATGACAACCCTTTTCTTGGCCCTGACAGAGTCTTTCCAAGGTTTAACCTAAGAACCCCATAACCAAGGCCTTCCATCCTTCCACATGGTATCCCTGCTCTTCACGATAACTCCTTCTCAACCTAATGATGCACTAAGCCTCTACCACCATTTACATGAAGACAATTTCCATCAACCACCACAACTAAAGCTCTCTTGCTCTAAACCAGAAGTGGCTACACAACATATCAGCTCACTGTCCTCTCCCGTGACAAGTGCAAGCTGGCTAGTCACCATACGTGTCCATCAGCCCCATGAAGATCCTTAACCCCATGACATGATACTTGTCCAGAACATGGACATGGACATCCTACCTCTTGTGTCACCCCCTCTACCTCATAGATTGTAAGCTCTTGTGAGCAGGGCCCTCAGCCCCATTGTGTGAAATGACGTTCTTTGTTTTGTATCTGTCTGTATCTGAACCCTACAAATTGTACAGCGCTGCGGAATATGTTGGCGCTATATAAATAAAATTTATTATTATTATTATTATGGTCCAATTGTATATTTCTATCCTTAGAATCAGAAAGGCGCCATCGCAGAGAATCCAAAGGTGAGGAAGAAAGTGAAGAAAGTGAGGATGTAAAAGGACTGAACGAAATGCATATAGTGACACTGAACAAGGTAAAGGCCATCAGGGTATACAGCTAATATATACAATACGGTGCAGAGGTTTTAGGCAGGTGTGGAAACACTGCTGCAAAATAGGAATGCTTGAAGAAAAGAGAAATCTAAATCTCAATATTTGGTGTGACCTTTGCCTTCCATTAGTTCTTCTCGGTACTTGTAGACATTTTTTGCAGGACCTCAGCAGGGATGATGTCCCTGTCATCTTGGAAAACTAAGCACAGATCTGTGGATATCAGCTTGCTCCAATCCTTCGGTCTCTTCATGAAATCCCAGACAGATTCAATGGTGTTGAGATCAGTGGGGGCCATATCATCACTTCCAGGACTCCTCCTCCAAAAGGCAAAGGTCACACCAAATATTTATGGGATTTACATTTCTCTTTTCTTCATCCATTAACCCTTCTATTTCTGAAAGCATTCTTACTGTGCAGGATTTTTCCCACACTTGCCTAAAACTTTTGCACAGTACTGTACAACATCGAGAACACATTCCCCTCTGATATGGTCTCCTTCTTCTAACCACGAACCTCTCAACTTACAGATTCAGTCTAATATAGGTAAACTCATCCTAAAAGAAGAAATGCAGAAGGGAGGAACTCCGCGAAGGAAAACTCGTTCTCTGCCAGACCGGACTCCAATCTACACACGTAAGTATTTTAGTGTTTTTAGTCTGTCTGGGTCCATTGATTTGTGGCACTATACTTCTTGGTATTATTCCAATTCCTCTATTTAAGACAACCGCAAGGAAGATTAAGATTTCATCCATCCATGTGAATATAATTTGGCCAGACTGGTCATTATTTTTTGGTGGCACTCCGGCTCATAGTCCGAGTTCCACCCAGTACTTTGTCTATATGACTTATAAAGGCATAGGGATAGGTTTTGTCCAGATAGAATATTATAGCATACTTACCACTGGATTGTAGACTGAAATACACACAGTCCTTAAATGGGCTCTAACTTTTCAGACAGCTTCGTCTCATTTCATAGAGCAGGTGATCCTGAACCGAAATGTAATGCATTTTCATTAAAAATGTGGTTGCTTTCCGCCAGAAAAACCTCTCTAAATTTCCTACCACTAGGTGTCTCCCTTCTAGCTAATTTGAAGTTCACTCCCTGGTGCTAGCCAAGGTTCATCCATAGATATAATAGATAAGCAAGACATCTTCACAGTGAGTGGAGGGAGAGGTTTGTTCTGTCTTCACACAGGGAATGCAGAGGGGAGGGGTTGATTCTTCTCAGTAACCACACCCAAATGTCTGCAATCTGTTGCTGTGTGCAAAGGACTGAAGATTCTGCAAATCTCACAGCTTACACTAGGTTCACACTAGCACCCGGGCACTCTGTGCTAGATTCCACTTACAATCTGCTGACTTTTCTCTCCACCGATTTCAGTATAAAATCAGAGAAAACTGACCGGACCCCATTATAGTCTATGGGGCCGCAGGTTTTCACATTTAACCACTTTTTAAGCAGATTGGGATTCAGTCCTTCAGTTCCCAGAGTGGACCCTGTGTCCTTGTATTCCAGTGTTCCTGAATCTCCTATAATATGGTTACATGGGCTTTTCTCAGCTATTTGTTTGCTATTGTACAGTTACTCCTGGCAGAATGGCAGAACAGTAGACAGTCTACTCCTTACTGTGCTTGCTCCCCAGGCCACAGAGACAAATGTAAACTGTACTGCAGCCACAATGGGATACATAGCAGCATAGGACATCATGTATGAAGGCTTATACAGTCATAGAACAGACTGGCCAGCTAGCCTACAGATATTTCAAATTTTAATGAACACTCAGGAACCCTTTAAGACAAGTGAAAGGTCATTGACCCTATATTGTACTAACATGATGCAGGTCTTCAGTCCATTCAGGTGTAATAGTTCCACCAATGTGAGGCAACAGGAGAAGATAGAATGACCCTAACTTGAAGTGACCATAAATCTGTAACTGTTAGCCGAACACTTGTTTGGATGACAGCTATTCTTCCCAACTCCCCTATACACATGCACACTCATCCAAGTGTGCGAATGCTGTCAGAGAGAAAAGGGGACTTAGTTGCAAGAATATAGCTTTGGACATGTTGAAATCCAACATGACCAATCCTACTTTACCAAGTTATCTGTTGCCAGGGGAAAGACAGAGGGGCCTTGCAACTACTACCTTTACACCCCCTAAACCTAGTCCTTGTTTACATGAATCCCAACCTAATAAACAAAGCCTAAGAAGCAACATCTCCATTGTGCCATATATGACATGTCATTGGTCTGTCTCTACAGCTATTCATTCTGGATATGGAAGGAGCAGCTTATCAAGGGTATGTATATACTATATAGAGCAAGCATACTATATACTCATGGACTTATTATGAACCATGGTCTTGAGGATAACAATGCCAATGATGTCTTTTGTCTTTAGCTTCAGTCTGCAGAGTTCCATCACCCAGATCGGCAGAGAGAAAGTACAGGTGAGGAGAAATGGTCTATGTCATTGTACCGTAATCTGACAGTGACATTAACACCCCTAAATCTAATAAGATAATGCCCTATTACCATCCATAGTGGACAAATAAATCAAATACTAGCTGGCAACAACTTCCTCCCCCCGTCTGCTCCATAGACTTCTATGTGTGAGGCTGGATACAGTTTAGGGTGCTATTAGATACATCATGGGGGAGATTTCTGAAGACTGGCATGTTCAGCTTTGCTGGCAGAGGCTGTACCTCATTTATGACAATGTGTATGCCTCCTCATAACTCAGGCGCACCCTCCGCTGGGACATGCACTTTCACTGACGTCTATACTAGCCCGTAGTTGGCGTAGATCTTAGGCATAATTTACACCAATAAATTAACATAAATGATCATAAACTGTCCATGCCTTGCCCCTTACCGCACTCTCTTTCAGGAACGTTTAGTGCAAAATCACAATTTGTGCAGAAAAATTGCAACTTTTTCACGCATTGCACTCCCGAAAACTGGCACGATAAATCTCCCCATGGCCCTCCTGCAGATGAGGGCCTTAGCTAGCTTGGACCCTTATTATTATGAGTTGCAAAATAACACCACAGGTACCAGCAGTTGTGAAATATCTAACTACTTCTGTCTTTCAGGGTTTCAGGTAAGCATGCATAGGGAAGGGAAGGGGAAGATGGCTTCACGGCCTCAGGACTCCCAGTACAACCAGCAATGTCTTCTGTGTCCTACAGAATGGTGAAGGGCAAAGGACCCGGATGGATCGGGGGAATTCTCTCCCCAGTATGCTGGAGCAGAAGGTACGTAAGGATGACTTCCTTCAGAATTGTCATAGCAACTTCATCAGGCTTGTTAAAGGGGATGTCCATAACCCCATGGAAGTTAAAGGGGCGAAAAATTTAATTAATAATAAAAAGGCAAAAAAAAATTAAGTAAAATAATAAAAAAAAAGTTCTAGCCGACACAAGACTACATAAAAATTACCGTAACTGAGAGGGAAACTAATATAGGGGATCTGCAGTGCTCCTGTTCCATCGGGAAGGGGTTAATAGGAGCACTGCAGATCCCCTATATCCAGCCAGACTGAATTCCAAGTGGTGGGGAAAAAAAAACAGTCCTCAAGCTCAGGGAAGGGGCAGACAGACAACCAAAACACCCCCTCCCCTTCCCCAGCAACTACTGCACCCAAAAACTCCAACCATTTTAATTTTTTAAAATTTCCAGCAGCTGCTGCATTCCCCCCCCCCCTCGGCTTACACTCGAGTCAATAAGTTTTCCCAGTTTTTTGTGGTGAAATTAGGGGCCTCGGCTTATATTCGGGTCGGCTTATACTCGAGTATATACGGGTAAATGAAGCCACAAGAAAAGTGTCTTCAAGGTACTGTCACAGTAATCCTGACATTATATGAACTGAGCTGGATTCATTCCTGTATTATGTCCAATCACGGATTTTGGATGAATCTAAGGGAAAAAATAGTGTCGTATTCTACTGGATGCTTCACCTCAAGGCCCTCCATGCCCACCACATCCTTCCTGTTGTATGGGGAGCATGTAAGCACATGACATCACTTACTGGTGTATATTATATGACATTTTCCACCACCAGCTCTTCTTATATACTGTATCACTGATATATCACATGTTGCTTAGTACATTAAAATGTGATTATTTTTGCCCAATATTTATTTTCTATTTTTTTTTTTTTTAGGTTTTTCCATATGAAATGCTAATGGTGACAAACAGGGGGCGCCAGAAACTACCTCCTGGAGTAGATAAGACTCAGCTAGAGGTAAAGACAACTATACTTCTCTAACTAATACAATACACAGACCAGCCATAACATTATAACCATGTAAGGAAGTGAATAAGGTGACAATGACGCCAGCGGGTGGGATATATTAAGGGGGACCTTTCACCAACTCCTGCAAGTCTTAGCCTCTGTTAATAGGCGCTGCTCCAGCACAGTTGGAATTTTCTCTCTAGTCCCCACCATTCCCTACCAAATGCAGGTAGTTTTGGTTCCTGATGTGCTATATAAACTCTGTAATGTCAGGTGGGTGGTGTCAGGCAGGGGGTGTGATTCAGAGCTCCAATCAGAGGCAACCAAGGTCAGAGCTTAGAATAACACCCTTTGTCTGCTCCTGCCTGACCCCGCCCTCCTGACAGTACAGGGCCTAAATAGTATATCAGGCACCAAAACTAATAGCATTGATTGCTCAGGATTGGCGGGGGCTAGAGAAAAATTTACAGAATCAGTGGAACAGTGACTATTAAATGATATGAACAGCTTGACCTGTTAGAGGTGGTGAAAGGTTCTCTTTAAGTAGCAAGTGAACAGTCAGTTCCTCAATTTAATGTGGTGAAAACATGAAAAAAGGGCAAGTGTGAGGATAAGAGCGGCTATGACATGGGCCGAATTGGCTGGGTTAGGGTGTCTCCAAAACAGCAGGTCTTGTGGGATGTTTTCCCTGCATACAGTGGTTGGACCTTTACAGATGGGGTATAAGGAAGAAAAACAAGCACAGGGTAATGGACATCCAAGGTGTTGGAAGCAAAGGCTAGTCCACCTCATCCAAAACCACACAATAGAGTGGCCATGCTGACCCCTGTCTACTGCCCAAAACACCAGAACTAGACCGTGGGTGCCGTCATGTGTCCTGTCACATGTACCACCTACCAATACATTGCAGTAAGCTCATGTCAGTGCTGATTCCTAATGACAGTCACCTGTCAGGATGAAGCCAAAAACCAAAAATGATCCAGGATTATGACAATGGTTGAAGGTGATGATGTGACCTCCAAATTCCTCTGTTCTCAATACAGTTAAGTATCTGTAGGAGGTGCTTAATAATTAAGTTGGCTCCATGGTTGGTCCTACCTCAAAACTGACTTGACCCAACCCCCTAACAGTCACATTTAGCCCCCTTGTGGACGACTGAATGAATGGTCAGTGTGCTATCCAGGATAGCACATCAATAGCCCCTGCAACCCCAGGGATACTGACCGGTCTCTCTGCAGTCTCCCTGGATGTCTCTCACTTGGGGTGAACGGTAATGCACTTTGCTCGAACCCTTAGCAGCGTCCGCCCAGAACTGTGGGAGGGTTATAGGATATGCTCATGAAATTTTGTGTCAGATACCACAGGTTCATTGAGCCCACCAGATAATATGACTCCAGTAATCCCTAGGAAATAGCACCCTTCATATTTGGGTGTTATGGGCCCAGCGGAGGATCCTCTGGTACTGTGGTGGGCCAGTCTGACACTGCCTACAGAGACCTTGTCTATTTCTCCCCAGGTGTTTGGATGACTCAAGGGGACCTCCACCATGTTGGGCAGGGGGTCTTACTATAACGTTATGGCTGATCAGTGAACATAAGGTGGATACGACGGTGCAAATTTCCCCATAAGATGTTAATAGAATTTTTTATTTTTACTTCTCCCCCCCACAGAAATATCTCTCCCCTGAGGAATTTCAGCGGCTCTTCTGCATGACACTGGATGAGTTTGTAAAGATGCCATTATGGCGAAGAAATGAGCTCAAACGAAAACTGCTCCTCTTCTAGGGACACGAGTGCCCTCTCAGCACTAGGGAAGAGCAGAGTAAATGGGGTGACTGGAGGAGATGGACTCTACAGAGTGTGACCAGCATGTCTGATATGAGTGACCTCATGGGGCTAGAGAATCCACCTAAACTTACATCAGTCATCCAATGACCCCCTCCATTACTTAAGACACCTCAGACTCCTATAGGACCAAATTAATACATATATACAGTATATATACGTTAGATGCCCCTTAAATATGCAACGCCAATCTATCCATCATACTGAACACTATTCCGTGTGATGGATCACTCGAACACACAATAATCTACAACAGATCACCTATACACCACAGACCCCTATGTAGCCACCAGATCCCAAAACCTATTCCGAACACCCCTCCTGTAGGTGACCGTTACTTATGGCAGTGGACATATCAGATTGCACATAGCTTCTACGGTCTTTTTATGCACCTATTACAGCATTCACCCCACCGTTACCCCCCACCTGACCGTAGACTGCAGGCATTACTATTACCAATCCATTAGTGAGTAGGGGCGGAGGTGCTACTACCCCATTGTGATACGCTGCCAGCGCTCTGTGTGTGTGTGTTATATGGGTGAGTGCTTCAGTTTACCGCATCCCCGTCTTCTTTCATCGCCCAAAGAACAACCTGGCACTTATCTCCGATAAAATGGCAGTTTTATACCCCTCTCTTCTGCTGCGTGTGGTTTGTGATATGCTGAAATTTTTGGTACATGCTCTTTCCTAGTCAATATATGTCCCACCTATGTGTCTCATACCACTCACTTCCATTTTTCCATACCATGTCCATTAGCGCCACCTACCACGTCACTCGTAGCCTCATCCTGTGTCGCCCACGTCACCCGTGTTTCATCTACTTCTCTACCCGTCTTCATGACTATTAGCTTCTCATGACTCTTCTGTGACACCCCAACCCTTACTTTCACTCGTGCCTATCTTCTACATACGTGTCCCGTGTCCACCTTTGGTGTTGAAGCTTTTTTTCTTTTCATTATTTTTGGCTTCTGATGTACAATTAATATTATTATTATAATTATTAAAGGTTACTGAATATTCTGACTCGTGCATGATTCTACATCTCGAGATGTTCAGATCGCCATAGTAAGACTCCACACACCTACATGGTGGTCTCTGCCTAAGGAGTGACGATCTCCCCTTAACCCTGTCTAGAAGCCTCTCACCTCTGCCAAGTCAGTATTCTCTGCGCCGGGCTGAAGAGATCCAAATAGATAGAAACAGCTGTCCTCGGCTTGGTGAAATCCCACATCATTGCAACAAAGGCCTCTGGGAAGGTCGGGCATGATGTTAAAGAGAGCTCCCCCTAGTGGCTGCATGACTGAGGCACTGTCTTCCTATTTACATCATGGAAGACAGATTTGCATATTCTTCCCACCTATCTATATACATGGTAACCTTCAAAACTAGTTTATAGTGAGGTATGCCCATCAGCCATAACCATGGACCATATTGGTTATCTGGTGGCAATGCCGTGTGTTATACAAGATGTGAGCGGTTCTTGAAGTTGATGTGTTGGAAAGGGCAAGTGCTACGATCTGAGCAACTATGACAAGGGCCAGATTGTGATGGCTACACAACTACATCATAATGTCTCCAAACTGGCAGGACATATGTTCCCAGTATACTGTGGTCCAGCTGGCGACAGGGTCATGGGTGTCCAAGGATGATTGATACCAAGGGAGCGCCGTCTGGTCCAGTCCCGAAGAGCAGGGATCAAACCCGCTATTGAAGATTATGATAGAAAGGGGTCAGTACACCCGTATATGGGTCAGTATAGTGGATGGCCTGTCAGAGTGCCCATGCTGACCCACGATTCTCCACAAAAAAAGCCAAAACATGTGATGGGTGTATAAGCATCAGAACTGGATCATAAAGCAATGGAAGAAGGTCTGATGTGCCAGGAGAAGACTATGTAAAGATGGGGATGTTACTGTCACACACCCCATCTACCTAAACATCGTACAGACATAAAACTCCCTTTTATGGCGCCCCCTAATGGCTGTGACCTCTTTCAGCAGGATAAAGCCCCGGCTACACTGCAAAAATGATTCCTGAATGAGGAAGATGACAATGAGTTTGAGGTGGGAAGTGTTGGAAAAATAAGTCCTATCCATGGAGGCCCCGATTCATTTTTTCATACTGATGACCTACCCAAAGAATAAGGTCATCAAACTGTGATCTGTTGGGTTCTGACACCCAGACCTGCACAGATCAGCTGTTGTAGTGGCCACCAGAAACTGCTAGTGGACGGGGACCATTACAGCACCGCTTCAACATCTGATCCGGGTGTCGGCCCCCGACCGATCACACACCGATGACCTGTCCTGTATTGTATAGTCCTGCAAGTAATCCCAAATACGCTGCACCATACCTGGAGAGAAAAGGACACCAGTCAGATTACTTCTAGAAATTTCTCTCTAATATACTGTATTGCAAAAATCCTGGCACATGAATGGCACTGATTTTTTTTGTCTCAAAAATTTCTGCAACGTGAGAACATGTCCATGTCGATCGCAAAGCCCTGCACTAAGATACTTAAGTAGAGCTGTCTAGGGCACTGAGATTATCATAATCTTATTACAACTCCATTAAAAGCAACCTATGTATCTGTGGCCGAGGGAACCCACCTGAAAAACACAAAGAATGAGATGCCAAAAACCTACCTGAGAGAGCTGCAGAAACCAGAGACTTGTACAGCGAGCCCACAAGTTACCGCTGTAAGATGGAACCATTGTAACTACGGGAGAAGTAGGAATTGGTGCCGAAGACCCAAAAATGGCACAAAAAAATCTGAAAATCAAGGATTAAAGAAAAATCATCAGATTATTATAGATAACTAAAAACACATATTAACCCCTCCTGGGTCTTCCTTCATTTGTCTTTTTCGTGAGGGCGCTTGTGACCCCTTCCAGCATCTTCTCCAGAGTCATGGTGCGGGTGTGCCCCACAGGACCCCTGAAGCTTGTGATTGTCAAAGAAGAGACCGGAAGAGTCACAAGTGCCCCCCCAAGAAGAAGACTGGACACCTAGGAGAGGTGAGGAGCGGGGTTTTTTATTTTGTCTGCACCTCCCCTGGTCCTCCACTTGGGGCCTGACGAGACTCCAGAGTATAACAGAGATTTGTGGATGGCGAACCCCAAAACTTATGAGTTTGGGGAGAACATGAAACTTTTGGAAAATTTGCATTGCTCTAGTTACTATGGTCCAGAAAAGACCATTGTACTGTGTGTTAAAGGGATTCTACCACTAAAACCTCCTTTTTTGTGGATAAGACGTCAGAATAGCCTTTAGAAAGGCTATTCGTCTCTTACCTTTAGATGTGATCTCCGCTGCGCCGTTCCTTAGAAATACCGGTTTTTACCGGTATGCAAATGAGTTCTCTGGCAGCGATGGGGGCGGGCCCACTGCAGCTCAAGAACACGATCCTGCGACACCTCCATCTTCGGCTGGATCCCCCCCTTCTCTGTCGTCTTCCTCCTGCGTCACCTCCGACGCCTGCGCAGTTGGCTCTGCCAGTGAGACACCAGCAGAGCCGAGTGTGAATGCCGGCCGGCGGCCATTTTTGGGAGGCCGCTACTGCATTGAACTGCAAGAGCGGCTTCCCAAAAATGGCCGCCGGCCGGCATGCGCAGTCAGCTATACTAGTGTCTCACTGGCAGAGCCAACTGCGCAGGCGTTGGAGGTGACGCAGGAGGAAGACGACAGAGAGGGGGAGGATCCAGCCGAAGATAGAGGCGTCGCAGGATCGTGTTCTCGAGCAGCAGTGGGGACGCCCCCATCGCATTTTCAGCGCTGGGGCCCGCCCCCATCGCTGCCAGAGAACTAATTTGCATACCGGTAAAAACCGGTATTTCTAAAGAACGGCGCGGCGGAGATCACATCTAAAGGTAAGAGACGAATAGCCTTTCTAAAGTCTATACCGACGTCTTATCCACAAAAAAAGAGGTTTTAATGGTAGAATCCCTTAAGGATGTGGTAACCTGAGGCCACTGTGACTGAGGACCGCTGTATGTATAAGTGAAGGGGGCACAAGCTAATGGAAATAGTATAATACAATGGGACCCCCTCAGCTAGTGGCTCGTGTCCTGGAATCCTCCTCAAAATCAGCTACAATTTCAGTTGTCTGAATTTCCCTTCACACACGGCAGATTCTGTTGCAGAGATTTATGTTGCTGTCCCATTGGTTTGCAGATTTCCAGGTGTTGAAAGTTCTGCAACAAAATCTGCTGCATGTGAATATATACTTAGGCGTCACGCACACAACCGCAATTGTGGTTAAGAGGACGGACATATTTCTTTCTGTGGCCCCATGCGCAGTGTTTACGGGCGTAGAACAGGGCGGTGAATTATGATTTATTATTATTATTATTCTTGGCCAGTGTAGGGGATCATACAGGTCACTGCGGTTGCGGGCGACACGTGGACATGTTTTTTTTGCAAATTGCAGACAGTAAAATCCACTGCAGCCTTATACACTGAGAAAGCTCATGTGTGAATAGAGCCAAAGAATAAACTTAGGTCACCCAGCTTTCCCAGGCTCCTGATCGCTGTAGATCTAGGCTGATTGACAACCCATGTGTAATAATACAAGCACGGCCATACTGGTTGTCACCCAGCTTTCCCAGTAACAGATAGGAGTCATGGAGACCACATAGTGTCTTTACTCCCAGTCACATCTTGTATCCAGGCCTGAGCGGCCGCCATGGTCCCCGGGCGGGCCAGGAGGTGCAGGGGGCGGAGCGGGAGAGGGTGGGACGGGGAACTTGTATTCAGGAAATACCGGTGACCGGACTAGGCCTGACCGGGAGAAATGACACCATGGTCTGTACCGGGGTCTAACCGGGAGCCATGGAGGAGGCCGCTCACAGCCGGTGACCTACACGACTAGCCGGGCACACAGGACAATGTGGGGCCGCCTCGGAGCTCTGCTGCAGCAGGCCGTGGAGACGGTAAGGCGGACAAGTGACACGTCATAGCCCCGGTAACTGCAGGTCACGTGACGTCATGTCAGCCGCCAGCTGGAGGGGGCGCACAGCCTGAGGAGAGGCTCATAGCCGGCATGCTGGGGGTTGTAGTCCTCCAACAACTCTGTGCCCACATAGAAAGTGCCCATAGAGGGTGCCAGTCATTGTGTGCCCTCATATACAGCGCCAGCCACAGTGTGTGCCCTCATAGACAACACCAGCTACAGTGTGTGCCCTCATAGACAGCGCCAACTACAGTGTGTGCCCTCATAGACAGCGCCAGCCACAGTGTGTGCCCTCATAGACAGCGCCAGCCACAGTGTGTGCCCTCATAGACAGCGCCAGCCACAGTGTGTGCCCTCATAGACAGCACCAACCACAGTGTGTGCCCTCATAGACAGCGCCAACCACAGTGTGTGCCCTCATAGATAGCGCCAACTACAGTGTGTGCCCTCATAGACAGCGCCAACTACAGCGTGTGCCCTCAGACAGCGCCAACCACAGCGTGTGCCCTCATAGACAGCGCCAACCACAGTGTGTGCCCTCAGACAGCGCCAACCACAGTGTGTGCCCTCATATACAGCGCCAACCACAGTGTGTGCCTTCATAGACAGCACCAACTACAGTGTGTGCCCTCATAGACAGAGCCAACCACAGTGTGTGCCCTCATAGACAGAGCCAACCACAGTGTGTGCCCTCATAGACAGCGCCAACTACAGTGTGTGCCCTCATAGACAGTAACAACCACAGTGTGTGCCCTCATAGACAGCGCCAACTACAGTGTGTGCCCTCATAGACAGCACCAGCCACAGTGTGTGCCCTCATAGACAAAGCCAACCACAGTGTGTGCCCTCATACACAGCGCCAACCACAGTGTGTGCCATCATAGACAGCGCCAGCTACAATGTGTGCCCTCATAGACAGCGCCAACCACAGTGTGTGCCCTCATAGACAGTACCAGCCACAGTGTGTGCCCTCATACATAGCACCAACCACAGTGTGTGCCCTCATAGACAGCGCCAACCACAGTGTGTGCCCTCATAGACAGTACCAGCCACAGTGTGTGCCCTCATACATAGCACCAACCACAGTGTATGCCCTCATAGACAGCGCCAACCACAGTGTGTGCCCTCATAGACAGCGCCAACTACAGTGTGTGCCCTCATATACAGCGCCAAATACACTGTGTGCCCTCATAGACAGCGCCAGCCACAGTGTGTGCCCTCATAGACAGCGCCAGCCACAGTGTGTGCCCTCATAGACAGCGCCAACTACAGTGTGTGCCCTCATAGACAGCGCCAGCCACAGTGTGTGCCCTCATAGACAGCGCCAGCCACAGTGTGTGCCCTCATAGACAGCGCCAGCCACAGTGTGTGCCCTCATAGACAGCACCAACCACAGTGTGTGCCCTCATAGACAGCGCCAACCACAGTGTGTGCCCTCATAGATAGCGCCAACTACAGCGTGTGCCCTCATAGACAGCGCCAACTACAGCGTGTGCCCTCAGACAGCGCCAACCACAGCGTGTGCCCTCATAGACAGCGCCAACCACAGTGTGTGCCCTCATAGACAGCGCCAACCACAGTGTGTGCCCTCATATACAGCGCCAACCACAGTGTGTGCCTTCATAGACAGCACCAACTACAGTGTGTGCCCTCATAGACAGAGCCAACCACAGTGTGTGCCCTCATAGACAGAGCCAACCACAGTGTGTGCCCTCATAGACAGCGCCAACTACAGTGTGTGCCCTCATAGACAGTAACAACCACAGTGTGTGCCCTCATAGACAGCGCCAACTACAGTGTGTGCCCTCATAGACAGCACCAGCCACAGTGTGTGCCCTCATAGACAAAGCCAACCACAGTGTGTGCCCTCATACACAGCGCCAACCACAGTGTGTGCCATCATAGACAGCGCCAGCTACAATGTGTGCCCTCATAGACAGCGCCAACCACAGTGTGTGCCCTCATAGACAGTACCAGCCACAGTGTGTGCCCTCATACATAGCACCAACCACAGTGTGTGCCCTCATAGACAGCGCCAACCACAGTGTGTGCCCTCATAGACAGTACCAGCCACAGTGTGTGCCCTCATACATAGCACCAACCACAGTGTATGCCCTCATAGACAGCGCCAACCACAGTGTGTGCCCTCATAGACAGCGCCAACTACAGTGTGTGCCCTCATATACAGCGCCAAATACACTGTGTGCCCTCATAGACAGCGCCAGCCACAGTGTGTGCCCTCATAGACAGCGCCAACTACAGTGTGTGCCCTCATAGACAGCACCAACCACAGTGTGTGCCCTCATAGACAGCACCAACCACAGTGTGTGCCCTCATAGACAGCACCAGCCACAGTGTGTGCCCTCATAGACAGCGCCAACCACAGTGTGTGCCCTCATAGACAGCACCAACTACAGTGTGTGCCCTCATAGACAGTACCAACCACAGTGTGTGCCCTCATAGACAGCACCAACTACAGTGTGTGCCCTCATAGACAGTACCAGCCACAGTGTGTGCCCTCATAGACAGCACCAACTATAGTGTGTGCCCTCATAGACAGTACCAGCCACAGTGTGTGCCCTCATACATAGCACCAACCACAGTGTATGCCCTCATAGACAGCGCCAGCCACAGTGTGTGCCCTCATAGACAGCGCCAACTACAGTGTGTGCCCTCATAGACAGAGCCAACCACAGTGTGTGCCCTCATAGACAGCGCCAACTACAGTGTGTGCCCTCATAGACAGTACCAACCACAGTGTGTGCCCTCATAGACAGCACCAACCACAGTGTGTGCCATCATAGACAGCGCCAAATACACTGTGTGCCCTCATAGACAGCGCCAGCCACAGTGTGTGCCCTCATAGACAGCGCCAACTACAGTGTGTGCCCTCATAGACAGTACCAACCACAGTGTGTGCCCTCATAGACAGCACCAACCACAGTGTGTGCCCTCATAGACAGTACCAGCCACAGTGTGTGCCCTCATAGACAGTACCAACCACAGTGTGTGCCCTCATAGACAGCACCATCCACAGTGTGTGCCCTCATAGACAGCGCCAACCACAGTGTGTGCCCTCATAGACAGCGCCAACCACAGTGTGTGCCCTCATAGACAGCACCAACTACAGTGTGTGCCCTCATATACAGCGCCAAATACATTGTGTGCCCTCATAGACAGCGCTAACCACAGTGTGTGCCCTCATAGACAGCACCAGCCACAGTGTGTGCCCTCATAGACAGCGCCAGCCACAGTGTGTGCCCTCATAGACAGCGGCAACCACAGTGTGTGCCATCATAGACAGCACCAGCCACAGTGTGTGCCCTCATAGACAGCGCCAACTACAGTGTGTGCCCTCATAGACAGTACCAACCACAGTGTGTGCCCTCATAGAGAGCACCAGCCACAGTGTGTGCCCTCATAGACAGTAACAACCACAGTGTGTGCCCTCATAGACAGCGCCAACTACAGTGTGTGCCCTCAGACAGCGCCAACCACAGCGTGTGCCCTCATAGACAGCGCCAACCACAGTGTGTGCCCTCATAGACAGCGCCAACCACAGTGTGTGCCCTCATACACAGCGCCAACCACAGTGTGTGCCTTCATAGACAGCACCAACTACAGTGTGTGCCCTCATAGACAGAGCCAACCACAGTGTGTGCCCTCATAGACAGCGCCAACTACAGTGTGTGCCCTCATAGACAGTAACAACCACAGTGTGTGCCCTCATAGACAGCGCCAACTACAGTGTGTGCCCTCATAGACAGCGCCAACTACAGTGTGTGCCCTCATAGACAGCACCAGCCACAGTGTGTGCCCTCATAGACAAAGCCAACCACAGTGTGTGCCCTCATACACAGCGCCAACCACAGTGTGTGCCATCATAGACAGCGCCAGCTACAATGTGTGCCCTCATAGACAGCGCCAACCACAGTGTGTGCCCTCATAGACAGTACCAGCCACAGTGTGTGCCCTCATACATAGCACCAACCACAGTGTGTGCCCTCATAGACAGCGCCAACCACAGTGTGTGCCCTCATAGACAGTACCAGCCACAGTGTGTGCCCTCATACATAGCACCAACCACAGTGTATGCCCTCATAGACAGCGCCAACCACAGTGTGTGCCCTCATAGACAGCGCCAACTACAGTGTGTGCCCTCATATACAGCGCCAAATACACTGTGTGCCCTCATAGACAGCGCCAGCCACAGTGTGTGCCCTCATAGACAGCGACAACTACAGTGTGTGCCCTCATAGACAGTACCAACCACAGTGTGTGCCCTCATAGACAGCACCAACCACAGTGTGTGCCCTCATAGACAGCACCAGCCACAGTGTGTGCCCTCATAGACAGCGCCAACCACAGTGTGTGCCCTCATAGACAGCACCAACTACAGTGTGTGCCCTCATAGACAGTACCAACCACAGTGTGTGCCCTCATAGACAGCACCAACTACAGTGTGTGCCCTCATAGACAGTACCAGCCACAGTGTGTGCCCTCATAGACAGCACCAACTACAGTGTGTGCCCTCATAGACAGTACCATCCACAGTGTGTGCCCTCATACATAGCACCAACCACAGTGTATGCCCTCATAGACAGCGCCAGCCACAGTGTGTGCCCTCATAGACAGCGCCAACTACAGTGTGTGCCCTCATAGACAGAGCCAACCACAGTGTGTGCCCTCATAGACAGCGCCAACTACAGTGTGTGCCCTCATAGACAGTACCAACCACAGTGTGTGCCCTCATAGACAGCACCAACCACAGTGTGTGCCATCATAGACAGCGCCAAATACACTGTGTGCCCTCATAGACAGCGCCAGCCACAGTGTGTGCCCTCATAGACAGCGCCAACTACAGTGTGTGCCCTCATAGACAGTACCAACCACAGTGTGTGCCCTCATAGACAGCACCAACCACAGTGTGTGCCATCATAGACAGCGCCAACCACAGTGTGTGCCCTCATAGACAGCACCAGCCACAGTGTGTGCCCTCATAGACAGCGCCAACCACAGTGTGTGCCCTCATAGACAGCACCAGCCACAGTGTGTGCCCTCATAGACATGACCAGCCACAGTGTGTGCCCTCATAGACAGGACCAGCCACAGTGTGTGCCCTCATATACAGGACCAGCCACAGTGTGTGCCCTCATAGACAGCGCCAACCACAGTGTGTGCCATCATAGACAGCACCAGCCACAGTGTGTGCCATCATAGACAGCACCAGCCACAGTGTGTGCCCTCATAGACAGCACCAGCCACAGTGTGTGCCCTCATAGACAGCGCCAACTACAGTGTGTGCCCTCATAGACAGCGCCAATTACAGTGTGTGCCCTCATAGACAGCGCCAATTACAGTGTGTGCCCTCATAGACAGCAACAACCACAGTGTGTGCCCTCATAGACAGCGCCAACCACAGTGTGTGCCCTCATAGACAGCACCAGCCACAGTGTGTGCCCTCATAGACAGCGCCAGCCACAGTGTGTGCCCTCATAGACAGCGCCAGCCACAGTGTGTGCCCTCATAGACAGCGCCAACCACAGTGTGTGCCATCATAGACAGCACCAGCCACAGTGTGTGCCCTCATAGACAGCACCAGCCACAGTGTGTGCCCTCATAGACAGCGCCAACTACAGTGTGTGCCCTCATAGACAGCGCCAATTACAGTGTGTGCCCTCATAGACAGCGCCAATTACAGTGTGTGCCCTCATAGACAGCAACAACCACAGTGTGTGCCCTCATAGACAGCGCCAACCACAGTGTGTGCCCTCATAGACAGCACCAGCCACAGTGTGTGCCCTCATAGACAGCGCCAGCCACAGTGTGTGCCCTCATAGACAGCGCCAGCCACAGTGTGTGCCCTCATAGACAGCACCAACCACAGTGTGTGCCCTCATAGACAGCACCAGCCACAGTGTGTGCCCTCATAGACAGCGCCAGCCACAGTGTGTGCCCTCATAGACAGCGCCAGCCACAGTGTGTGCCCTCATAGACAGCGCCAGCCACAGTGTGTGCCCTCATAGACATCACCAGCCACAGTGTGTGCCCTCATAGACAGCGCCAACCACAGTGTGTGCCCTCATAGACAGCGCCAACCACAGTGTGTGCCCTCAAAGACAGCGCCAACCACAGTGTGTGCCCTCATATACAGCGCCAAATACATTGTGTGCCCTCATAGACAGCGCCAACCACAGTGTGTGCCCTCATAGACAGTACCAGCCACAGTGTGTGCCCTCATAGACAGTACCAGCCACAGTGTGTGCCCTCATAGACAGGACCAGCCACAGTGTGTGCCCTCATAGACAGCGCCAACCACAGTGTGTGCCATCATAGACAGCACCAGCCACAGTGTGTGCCCTCATAGACAGCACCAACCACAGTGTGTGCCCTCATAGACAGCGCCAATTTCAGTGTGTGCCCTCATAGACAGCAACAACCACAGTGTGTGCCCTCATAGACAGCACCAGCCACAGTGTGTGCCCTCATAGACAGCGCCAGCCACAGTGTGTGCCCTCATAGACAGCACCAGCCACAGTGTGTGCCCTCATAGACAGCGCCAACCACAGTGTGTGCCCTCATAGACAGCGCCAGCCACAGTGTTTGCCCTCATATACAGCGCCAAATACACTGTGTGCCCTCATAGACAGCACCAACCACAGTGTGTGCCCTCATAGACAGCGCCAACCACAGTGTGTGCCCTCAAAGACAGTGCCAGCCACAGTGTGTGCCCTCATATACAGCGCCAAATACATTGTGTGCCCTCATAGACAGCGCCAACCACAGTGTGTGCCCTCATAGACAGGACCAGCCACAGTGTGTGCCCTCATAGACAGTACCAGCCACAGTGTGTGCCCTCATAGACAGGACCAGCCACAGTGTGTGCCCTCATAGACAGGACCAGCCACAGTGTGTGCCCTCAAAGACAGTGCCAGCCACAGTGTGTGCCCTCATATACAGCGCCAAATACATTGTGTGCCCTCATAGACAGCGCCAACCACAGTGTGTGCCCTCATAGACAGCGCCAACCACAGTGTGTGCCATCATAGACAGCGCCAGCCACAGTGTGTACCATCATAGACCTCACCAACCACAGTGTGTGCCCTCATAGACAGCGCCAGCCACAGTGTGTGCCCTCATAGACAGCGCCAGCCACAGTGTGTGCCCTCATAGACAGCGCCAACCACAGTGTGTGCCCTCATAGACAGCGCCAGCCACAGTGTGTGCCCTCATAGACAGCGCCAGCCACAGTGTGTGCCCTCATAGACAGCACCAGCCACAGTGTGTGCCCTCATAGACGGTACCAACCACAGTTTGTGCCCTCATAGACAGCGCCAACCACAGTGTGCCCTCATAGACAGCGCCAACCACAGTGTGTGCCCTCATAGACAGCGCCAGCCACAGTGTGTGCCCTCATAGACAGCGCCAGCCACAGTGTGTGCCCTCATAGACAGCGCCAGCCACAGTGTGTGCCCTCATAGACAGCGCCAGCCACAGTGTGTGCCCTCATAGACGGCACCAGCCACAGTGTGTGCCCTCATAGACGGTACCAACCACAGTTTGTGCCCTCATAGACAGCGCCAACCACAGTGTGCCCTCATAGACAGCGCCAACCACAGTGTGCCCTCATAGACAGCGCCAACCACAGTGTGTGCCCTCATAGACAGCACCAACCACAGTGTGTGCCCTCATACATAGCACCAACTACAGTGTGTGCCCTCATAGACAGCGCTAACCACAGTGTATGCCCTCATAGACAGCGCCAACCACAGTGTATGCCCTCATAGACAGCGCCAACCACAATGTGTGCCCTCATACATAGCACCAACTACAGTTTGTGCCCTCATAGACAGCACCAACCACAGTGTGTGCCCTCATAGACAGCGCCAGCCACAGTGTGTGCCCTCATAGACAGCGCCAACCACAGTGTGTGCCCTCATAGATAGCCCCAACCACAGTGTGTGCCCTCATAGACAGCACCAACCACAGTGTGTGCCCTCATAGACAGCGCCAACCACAATGTGTGCCCTCATAGACAGCGCCAACCACAGTGTGTGCCCTCATAGACAGCGCCAGCCACAGTGTGTGCCCTCATAGTCTGTACCAGCATACATTTCCCACATCATATACACCAGAATTCTAGGGTAAATGATGATAAATTTGGTGGAGCCCTTCCCCGTTGACACCCTCATTGCACCCTTTCCACTAGAAAGTGGCAAGGGCGGTGCAAAAAACAAAAGTAGCAATTTTTTTGCCTTGTACTCCAGAAATCTGTCATAGAAGGCATAATAAACCGACCCCACTATGTTTGGTTACTTGTAATATTATGGCCACTCATCCTGGTCCTCTCCTGCGTATACTGGGGGTCTTTCTGATTTATAGGAAACTAGCATCTGCCCGCGACTTTGTCTGCAAGTTGGTGTTGGCGCTGAGCCGCTTATATTTAGCCAATTGCTGTTGTGGATGATCCGCCTGCTCCCACGTCTCAGCTCTGCTACATCACAGCATATGCGCTGCATACTCAGTTGTATGTACATCTCTGCATGTTGAGAGCGTACTTAGCTATGCTACAGTGCGTCTTAAGCTCTGCTACATCTGGCCATTTGGATTATAGGGGTGTCCTTATGTCAGTGTGTGAGCAGCTTCTGTGTTACAAAGGGCTGAATGGATGTTGCTGAAATGTGCCAAAGTTCGATCAGCCTGTTCCCGCGTCTCGCCTCTGCTACATCACAGCATATGTGCAGCATACTCAGTTGTATGTACATGTTTGCATATGGAGAGCCTACTGGGCTGTGCTACAGCGCTGTGCAAGCTCTGCTACATCGGGCAATTGTGATTACAGGGGTTTTGTTATGTGACTGTCTGAGCAGCTTCTGTGTTACAAAGGGCTGAACGGATGTTGCTGAAATGTGCCAAAGTTCTCCCCCCTCCCCCATCAGAGGCAGAACAACACATTCCCCATCGTACTCACTGAAACTCTACATCTGATATACTCCTCTTGTCCACACACAGCCTGCAGGTTCTGTAGTCTCCTGATCTTCCATGAGACTCCATTTTCATCAGCTTTTACACTGTCCAGCTTCATCCTATATAGCTCCGCCCACAAAATAGTGTGTAGCTCCGCCCACTGCCTAGCATGATCCTATCCTAGAATGGCTCAAGGACCTGTGATGACGTCATCAAAGGTCCTTTAGTGTTGTGTGAACCTAAATTCCTTCACTTCGGTCGTGTAGTGACGTCTTTTACCGGGATAAAATGTAGCCTATGTTTTAATCGGGGTTCCTATCTATGTATGTGGCAAATTTCCTGCAAATCCGTTCAACCGTTTTTGCGTGATTGAGGAACAAACATCCAAACTCACAAGTGGGAAGTGGGATTATAATATTAGTGGGATGGGATAGGATTACTAATAACATAAATCTATCCTAAGTCCCATTTCAGGGGGCTGTAATATGGTTGTATCATAGGGCTTATATTATGCCCGCGACACTCCGACCCCACGTGGTTCCACTAAACCAGACCCCATAACAGGAGTGCACGCCTGTACTGATCCTACATAATAAATGATGCACATGGCCATATTACAGCCTTACCCTATGAGTGCCCATAGATATATACTGTACCCCCTTATGTCTCCACACCATACAGACCTACACTCACCGGCCACTTTATTAGGTACACCTGTCCAACTGCTCGTTAACACTTAATTTCTAATCAGCCAATCACATGGCGGCAACTCAGTGCATTTAGGCATGTAGACATGGTCAAGACAATCTCCTGCAGTTCAAACCGAGCATCAGTATGGGGAAGAAAGATGATTTGAGTGCCTTTGAACGTGGCATGGTTGTTGGTGCCAGAAGGGCTGGTCTGAGTATTTCAGAAACTGCTGATCTACTGGGATTTTCATGCACAACCATCTCTAGGGTTTACAGAGAATGGTCCGAAAAAGAAAAAACATCCAGTGAGCGGCAGTTCTGTGGGCGGAAATGCGTTGTTGATGCCAGAGGTCAGAGGAGAATGGCCAGACTGGTTCGAGCTGATAGAAAGGCAACAGTGACTCAAATAGCCACCCGTTACAACCAAGGTAGCCAGAAGAGCATCTCTGAACGCCGCACAGTACATTGAACTTTGAGGCAGATGGGCTACAGCAGCAGAAGACCACACCGGGGGCCACTCCTTTCAGCTAAGAACAGGAAACTGAGGCTACAATTTGCACAAGCTCATCGAAATTGGACAATTGAAGATTGGAAAAACGTTGCCTGGTCTGATGAGTCTCGATTTCTGCTGCGACATTCGGATGGTAGGGTCAGAATTTGGCGTCAACAACATGAAAGCATGGATCCATCCTGCCTTGTATCAACGGTTCAGGCTGGTGGTGGTGGTGTCATGGTGTGGGGAATATTTTCTTGGCACTCTTTGGGCCCCTTGGTACCAATTGAGCATCGTTGCAACGCCAAAGCCTACCTGAGTATTGTTGCTGACCATGTCCATCCCTTTATGACCACAATGTACCCAACATCTGATGGCTACTTTCAGCAGGATAATGCGCCATGTCATAAAGCTGGAATCATCTCAGACTGGTTTCTTGAACATGACAATGAGTTCACTGTACTCCAATGGCCTCCACAGTCACCAGATCTCAATCCAATAGAGCATCTTTGGGATGTGGTGGAACGGGAGATTCGCATCATGGATGTGCAGCCGACAAATCTGCGGCAACTGTGTGATGCCATCATGTCAATATGGACCAAAATCTCTGAGGAATGCTTCCAGCACCTTGTTGTATCTATGCCACGAAGAATTGAGGCAGTTCTGAAGGCAAAAGGGGGTCCAACCCGTTACTAGCATGGTGTACCTAATAAAGTGGCCGGTGAGTGTATATGTACCATATGATGCGTCTCGCCCAGAATCTGTACATCTAGGGGGTGTTATTTAGGTGTATGTTGATGTCCCCTCTCGGTATCTTGGTGCTTGTCATATATAAATCCCATAAATGAGTCGTGGAAATAAAACTACAATAAATGTTCACCACTAAATCCTTTCCATTTGTCGTCCTCCAGCGTGAGCCGTCTCAGGACCTGCTGCAGTCCTTTGTACAGCACTGGAAAGGGGTGACCCAGTACTACCTGGAGACCACCGGTAAGTCTGCGTACGTCCTGGCGCCCTATGCTTACTTAGTAGGAACACTGGGGGGGGATTTGCTATTCCCTGTATGTCAGACACTAGATCGGCCATCTTTGGCTTACAGGTTTTTTAGTTTTTGTAAGAAAGTTGCCCCACTTCTTTGTCTCCGCACCCTTCCTGCCACTCTTTGTGACAGCGGGTGGAGACCAGGGTGGGGCGGTTATACCTGCGACTTACAAATTTACTGCAATTGACGCCATGAAAATTGTCGTGAGTTATATAATGAGTCTCCACTGGTTCCTGACTGAATAGATTTCCCTTCTGGTGCCTGTGCTATTCGGAGGCCGGGACCTCAGGCACAAGTGAGCGTCTGTGGGGAAATGGATTAGGACTGGAGTTCTCATCTGCAGTCACTTAAGGGGTAGTCCGAGGAGTAGCAATCTACTTACCTGGTCCTGGGATTTGCAGATGATGGACCCGGGATCGTGATCAGGATTGTTCCCCCATTAACAAGTAATTAGTTACCTGTGAGATTGGGGAACAATGGGGTAGAGCGATCCGAGGTGCTGAACACTGCCCCGGATCACATGACTGCTGCCACCCCTGACTCCATCATCTGCAAATCCTGGGACCAGGTAAGTAAATAAGCACCAATCCCATATAACCTCTTTAAAGGGATTGCGCAACGAATTAAAGTCATCCACAGGAAGGGGAATAAGTATCCGACGTAGGTTGTCGACTGCTGAGCCCCCCTGCAGTCACAAGAATGGGTTCATGTGTTTCCTTTTTGAACGGGGTGTGAGGTCGCGCATGTGCGCTGCCACTTCATTCATCTCTATGGGACTGACCAAAATAGCAAATGACCGCGCTCGACTATATCTACCAGACCCATAGAATGAAATGGAGCGTCAGCATGCAACCCTGCCTCTGTTATGTGAGCCATGGTGGCCAGTGTGACATCTCTGCCATCTCTATAGCAAGTAGGCCAACACCTTACTACCAGTATTAGAGGACACTCCCTGAGACGCTGCTGACTTGTCAGATTAAAAATGAGGTTTAATAGCATTTACATATACTGTATACTTCAGCAGCCGCCAGATCATGACCGTCCTAGGAGATAGATTACACGTTTGTCTCATTCTGCAGATGAGTCGTGTCCAGCACGTAACACAGACATCCCATGGCGGCTCCGGCAGCTCCTGGACATCCTGGTGTATGAGGAAAATGAATGTGGAACCAAAGAAGACCCAGACAATGGAAATAGCAGCGAACCTGTTGGCCATACAGGACCCTGCATGGAGTATCTACTACAGCACAAGATACTAGAAACGCTCTGCACCCTGGCCAAAGCGGAGGTACTGCCACGTATACAATGCCCAGGGGCCTGTATGTACTCAGATAGTATAGTAACCTTTTATCCCTCTCTGCATTCCTGCCATCATCACTCTTTGCATTTATTTCAGCATCGCTTTATGAAACCTTTATGGGTATATAAGACTTTTTGATCAGTTTTTATCACTTTTTGTGAGGAGAGATGATCAGAAAGCATCAATTCTGCCGTCTGATTTGTAAGGTTTCTGGTGTCTACTATGTAGGATGAATAACGTACTAATGTTTTTTTAGGTTGGCTGTTTACGGATGTGGAGATACCAATTGTGTGGTAATTTTTTTCATTCCCAAGAGGGAAAAGTCTATATGCACCAACACTGTAACCAGTGATATCTCAAGATCCAGGATCCAAGATTATTGGGTTTAAATCCTTCCCGATAGCCGCCATACTAGTACGGCACATGCCGGGTGTTTGACTATGGTGGTCGCCCTGGAGCTGGGCGGTCGCCATAACCGCCGGGTGCCTACTGTTTTATACAGTAGACACCCAGTGCTAATGCCCCCGGCCGGTACCCGCACCGATTAGGGGCATTAACCCCTCTGGCGCCTCAGTTAAAGCAGACCGAGGCGCCATCTTCCCGGTGATCACCAGGGCTGACATCATGTTGGCCTGACAGCCGGGAGCCGTGTAAAGCCTGGCCTGTCTGCTGTGATTTTCTTTTGCAGGCTGCTCTATATACAAGACAGTCTGGTCATGTGGTGCATTTCGGGATTATTTGAGGACATAGATTTGCATTTTACTACCTTGTCTCATTTTATGCTTGTTTCTGTTATCTCCTTCTTACCAACAGTACCCCCCTGGGATGAGACAGCAAGTTCTTGTTTTCTTCAGTCGCCTCCTGACCAAGGTGCAGCGCCCCCTGCTGCACTATATCAATGTTCACCGACCCGTGCAAGTACGCTTTACTTTACTGTATTCACTCTTGTCTTATGTGCGGAGACTATCATGATACAGATCACCTAGGTGCATTTACTTCATGGTTGGCTTCTCATGACTTTGTGGTATAATAAATGTACAGATTATACAGTGCTCTCCTGCAGGTCTATATTATATCTGTCTGTCTCTTCACAGAAGCTCATTGCTCTGGGGGGAGATACAGTCGGGGTCACCGCACATCGGGAGGAGCTGCAGTTCCTGATGTCTGTTTGCTGCAAACTAGAGAAGGACCCATCACTCCTCTGTCATATCCTGGAGGTATATACTTGCCCAGACATATACCTAGTGTTACCTCTACATGCCATATTACTGTGCCATTGAATTATGCACATCCATTGCTTTTTCATTAAATTATTTTATGTATTACAGAGTGAGACTTTGAAGAACGCCCCCTCTGGTGCAAGTGAAGAAGAAGCAGGAGCATCTAACAAGCAGAAACCTAAGCAGTCCCTGTTCAAAGCAGTGCTGAGACTGTGTCTGTGCCAGGTAGGAATAGTGTAACACATGAGAGCCCGGTACTCACCCCACTGCTTAGAGCTTCTTGCCACTGGCTACCACCATCATATGTGCCCTATTACCCACTACTCATGTGCAGCGACTTGTCCTGGTCTGGGTGTTCAGTAAACCACATCTTGGCAATGTCTGTCATGCTTCTCTCTTTAAGCTTTGATTTGCTTTGCCCACACATGCACATGCAACAAATAAAGGAGAATTCACTTTGCATTTACAGTGTACCTTACATCAGTGTAAGACGTATATTGACATACATCACCCATAGGCTCTCATGTTTAACCACTTGCAGACCACCCATTGACTACATCCAGCCAGGTGGCAGTTAACTCTGCAAGGATGTACGGCTAAGCCCTTGCAGAGTTAGTTGCCATACGAGATTGTGCAGGCGTAAGGATCTGGCCGTCAGCCGTAGTTGACCATGCTATGGGCAGCAGACCATGGAAATGTACTGTATCTAATGTGAGGATTTTAGCAGTAACCTGTGTTCCTTCTCTCAGTCGCAGACAGGCCGGCTGGCGGTGCGGGCCCGAGAGGCGCTCCTTGGCGTCCTGCGTGCAGCTCAGCAGGAGGTTCCCGCACGTCTCATTGCACAGAGTGACCTGAGCCAGCAAGTGGTGCAACGTCTGTGTGATCTACACAGCGAGCTTCCCCTGAGCACTCACCCATGTGATATAATGGGCACGGATGGTACAGACTGGAGGTCAGAGCGCTAACATGGAGTTAATGCATGCCCATCATGTTGTCCCATGGTCTCCAAGCTTAATACTACCTTTGTTTGCAGGACTGAGGTCAGCAATGAGCAGTACAATGCCATGCCGCCCGAAGTGTCAGCTGTACAGAGGTTTTTGTGCTGGGTGGGGTACTGTAATAGTATCTTAAAGGAGTCCCATGAGGTGAGGCCATAGTACAGACGTCACGCTGCTCTTGTAATCTCCCAATTTATGCTGACCCCTGTTTCTATCCATAGATGGTCGCTGTAACACTAGCAGACTCCATAACAGAACGTTACCTCAGAGGGATCCTACAAGAGGAGCTTCTTCATGTGTTAGTATCTATGGATGGACCTCTAGGTGCTACTAACCAGACCATTACCAAGCAGAGTCATTGACTGATTTCTATTATCCCCTTCACCAGATCAGAGCTCCGTATCCTCCGAAGTACCGCTCTGCTCTCCGCCGTGCTCCAGCGCCTCAGCCCGTCCCCACTAACCCATAGACTTGTCAGCTTCTTACTGGGAGAAGACAGAGGCCCCGAGAAGAGGAGCGACAGTGGGCCACCGCTGCGGGCTCAGCTCATCCTGAGGTGTAACCACTTGTCTGATGAGGTAACAGCTATACAGATAAAACAAGACAATATCGTATATTAGATGACACAGGCAGCCCTAAGGACATCCAAGCCAATTCATTGTTCTACTGTACGTACCCCTGGAGTCCTCATATAATTGGACACCACTAACTTGTTACTCATATCTTGGCTTCCTGGAGTTAAAGGGTTTGGCACAAGTGTTAATGTTGGGGATAACACGCTGATCAGTGGGGTTCCTTAACCCCCGTCCCCATCCAAAGATCAGACATGGATACTGCCTTTGAATTCACTGTCTTTAGGACCATCAGAGATATAGCACAGTGTTCAGCTATCTCCAGCAGTGCCATAGAGAATGAAAGGAGCAGTAGTGCACCTGCTTGGCCTGTCGCTTCATTTGGATGACACAACAGGACCTCCATTCTTGGGATCGCTGGGGATCTCAGCAATCACCCCCCCCCCCATCATTTTGTTATGATACCATTAAAACATGGACCAATCCATTCTATAAAGTAATGACACCATGTTACAATCTGTGGGGGTCCTCTGAGACCCCGAGCACTTCTGAGAATGAAGAGGCCACAGTGCTGATTTAGTGCTTTCTTACCGTTGGCACAGGGGGAAAACCTAGAAGGGGGTGCAGCGATAAAATATGGCTGTTTCCAGTTCGTTCTCAGGATCCATGGAGTGCTCGGAGGTTGGACCCACCAATAATAAGGGTGCATTCGCACGGAGGAAAATGGCGCTGAATTTGGTGTGGAATCTAGTCAGATTCAGCGCTGAAAAAAAAGACTTCCATTGACTTCAATGGGTTCCTTTTTCTGCTAGGAACCCATTGAAGTCAATGGGAGGCTTTTTCTCAGTGCTGAATCTGACGCGGATTGTACACCAAATTCAGCGCCATTTTCCTCTGTGTGAATGCACCCTAAGGTGGTGATGTATTCTAGCCGTAGCGTTGTACAACATAGGAATAGCCATTATATAATTCATAGTTAGTCTTCATGTACTTGAGGCCTATGTGGTTCGCATGGAGGCTGAATGGGACATTTGTTGATTTTATGTTCGCTCAGATAAGTCTGACTACGTTACGGCTCTTCGAGGAGATTCTCCAGTTACCTACAGAGATGTGTATGTACAGTCTGGTGCTGCGTAACCTGGAGTCACGGGGCTACCTGTGTGCCGTCCATGAGGAGAGCAGAGCACAAGACTCCGAGGCTTTCGAAGGCACAGAGTAAGTAGCCATTGAGGCAGTGGTGGGCCGTGATAAGACGTCTCCCCCTATTACGGTCTATGCACTCCTGTATTCCCATAATGGTGGTATTTAGAGATGAGCGAACACTGTTCGGATCAGCCGTTCCGAACAGCACGCTCCCATAGAAATGAATGGAAGCACCTGGCACGTACACTTTGCCAGCGGCCGGTCGCCGTGCCAGGTGCTTCCATTCATTTCTATGGGAGCGTGCTGTTCGGAACGGCTGATCCGAACAGTGTTCGCTCATCTCTAGTGGTATTGTCTCTAGCAGTGAGCTTGAGGAAGACCCCTACTTCACAGACGGGTTTCCAGATACAGGCCTGAGGATCAATAATGGAAACCAAAACCGAGGTACAGAATCTGCAGGAACGGAGCAAAGTGTCAGGAGGTGAGAATATAGGGGGGGTGATGGAAAGGAACCAGTAGGGGGAACGTCTACAAGATATAGCCGGGCATTTCTTGTCATGTATTAGTAGACATTAGGCCGGCACTTGTGTATTACAGCTTCCTGTCACTTGTCCCAGAAGAGATGAAATCTTCAGACTCCGGGTTTGACTCCTACCTGCAGGACGCTCTGGTACAGGTGAGATAAACGTGTTATATTTCAGGCAATATGAACAATTTCTAGCGCCCTTACTGCAGCCATTGATGCCCTGTCTGTCTATATGTCTTCCCTCAGGCGTGTCTGTATCTAGAAACCATCCCTCCCCAATATCTCCATGTGACCGTCATGCGTTGTCTATGGCCGTGACCTCTTTCTTTATCTCTACACAGTACCGGAGCTGCTGTCAACAGGCGTCATCGTGGGGATGGCCGCTCTCACCACAACCACTAAGTCACTCCAATGACCAAGACGAATTCTACGAGGGTCGCTTCCTTCAGGTTCTGCTTGATCGCTTGGGGAGTATCCTGGACCAGGTAATGTCTCGCCCATGTGTCTGTGTAGATAACTCGCCTTTACTGTTTGCCTATCTGCATGTTCTAGAAATGATCCAAGGGGTTAATTTCACGCTCATCCCTTCCATTTTAACAGGGTGCAAGGCTTAGCCAAGGGGTTGGGGCTTAACTATTTTTGTCCTACTGCAGGCAAAGGGAAGGGGGAGGCTCCTGCTGCAGCCAGCTGTCTTACCACACAGTGAGGCAGAGAAAGAGGACATGGCAGGGCTTAGTGTTATTGTAATGTGAGAGCGGAGAGGGTTAAAGGGAAGGAGGAGATTAGGGGATGAAGTGGTGGGAGATGGGAGATATATTTATTACATGCTCTGGGCACTTTCTATGTATAGTGTTCCTATGTGCTACCGTATAACGGCTCGGGAAAAACTGCAATATTGTGCTTTGTGTTCCAGTTATGTCACAGGCTTAGTCTGTATTACATCTGCCAGAATGGCTTCTAATACAATAGTGAGAGCTATAGGTATACCGTATATTACATGGTCACAAGCCATAGAGAGGGGCGGTCTCTCCGCCATACATAAGGGAGCACATTCATTTTACCGAATAGGACAACCCCTTTAAGAAGGATGTTCCAGCACCAAGTTCATTACTTATACATGAGTGGATAATAGCAGCTTGATGTCCCGGCACTAGAAACACAACCCACGCTATGCTAATCCTCTCTCTTGGGGATTCTGTCATTTTGACAAGACGCTGCGGCTATATACTAAGGTCTGATATTCTGTATTCCTATGTCTGCTTTCAGCCGTATGAAGTGAACCTGCAGGTCACCTCCCTGCTCACCCGTATAGCCCTCTACCCTCACCCACATATCCAGGAGTATCTTCTGAATCCGTTCATCAACCTGGCCCCGGGCGCACGTACGCTTTTCTCCGTGCTTGTACGGGTGAGTGTCCAGGGTCAGGGTCTCTATGCACTGAATTTCTCAGCTAATATCTGCACCGTATCAGGTCTCTCAAGGTCCTACAACATTGGTGATCTATAGAGATGAGCGAACACTGTTTGGATCAGCCGTTCCGAACAGCACACTCCTATAGAAATGAATGGAAGCACCTGGCACGTACACTTTGCCGGCGGCCGGTCGCTGTGCCAGCTGCTTCCATTCATTTCTATGGGAGCGTGCTGTTCGGAACGGCTGATCTGAACAGTGTTCGCTCATCTCTAGTGATCTATCCTTTGGATGGGATATCAACGAAACGTTAGCAAGGGTCTGACACAACGCTATACAGTATATAGTATTGCAGCTCAGCACATTCACTTGAATGGGACTGAACTACTCGCAGGCCATGTGACTCATGACCGTGACATCACATGGGGCCTTAGATGACCCATTTGCTGATTCCTCCTTTTACTCATGTCCTGTTATTACCTATAGGTGGTTGCCGACCTCGCTCAGCGAACTCAGCGGATATCAGATTTTCGGGAGATGCTGCTCCTGGTCCGAAGACAATTGATAGGAGAGACTCCTGCTCAGTCGTGAGTACATCTTACTCCATCTTACATACTGATAGGAGAAAACCAATGTCCATTGTGACCCCTATATGGGGATATAAATACACCTTGTATTTATCAGTATCTCTCCCTGCAGGTTGGGGCATGAGACCCTGTGCAAAGGAGTGGTGGTCCTGGAGGAGTTCTGCAAGGAGCTGGGGGCGGCGGCCTGTGTCACCCACCATCCCCTCACCATCTAATCATGTGACTTGGAGATAGCCATGACTACAAGTGCAATAGCTCGAATGTCTTCATAGTGGAGACGCCTGAGACTCTTTTAACCCTTTCCGTGCCTTATTTCCAAATCCCTGGCTCCGCCCTAGAGCTTGGAGGAGCTGGGCCTCTTCCAGTTATAAGCCTTCATTATGGGCTCCGGTTCACACCAGCTCCTGCAGCCCCCTAGTGGCTGTCTTTGGTAGGTGCTGCAGAGTCTTTGGTTCTCATATGTGCTGCTACCTCTCCCCTGAATTTTATCTTATTTTATTCATTAATATTATGAGGGGTGGGGGTGGGCAGACAGTATGGACGTTTGCTTTTAATATGTTCCCTTCCTTCTGAAATAGCGGTGCAGTGCTCTTTTAACCCCTTCCGTCCTTCCTATGAGCACCTCCATGTAAATAAATGTGTTTATGTGGATTTTTTTTCTTTCAAACTCTCCATTGTCGTAGGGTAATGACAAGAGGAACATGACAATAGGAACGGCTATCGTCACCCTTTTCAGGTGGAAACCAAATGGAAACTACACAGACCCCATTATAGTCTATGGCAGACCTGGGCAATGTACGGCCTGCGGGCCATATCCGGCCTCTTAGTGCAAGAAGATGGAGACATGTGGTGTGTGTCCTAAGGTACTGAGAGGGGAGGGGGAGATGTGAGATGCAGGGTGGAGAGTGTCTGTGTGTGTCTGTGTCTCAGTAACCTAGGGGCAGAGATGGAAGGGGAATGTTATACTAGGGCAGAGATGGAGGGGGAACATGAAACTAGGGGGAGATGGAGGGGGCACTTAAACTGGGGGGACATTAAACTGGGGACAACTGGAGGGAGGCATAAACCGTGCAGGTAGCTGGAGGGGGACCTGTCCGCCTCTAGTTGCCCCCAGTTTAATGTCTCCCTCCAGCTACCCCTACGGTTTAATGTCTGCTTCCAGCTGCCCCAGTTTCATGTCCCCTCTAGTTTCCACCAGTTTAAACTGGGGCACCAGGAGAGGGAGCTAATACTGTGGGGCAGTTGGAAGGGAACATTATAATGTGGGGACATATAATGTACGGGTGACTGTAGGAGGATTATACTTTGTGGGGGCAAATGAAAAGATGATTGAGAATGGGCGGAGTCAACGTATAAGTGAGTGGAGCTAAATTTGCCACAGCACGGCCCTCTAGAATAGTTTGAATTTCTTATGCGGCCCATGGGAAAATTAATTGCCCGCCCCTGGTCTATGGGGTCTGCGGGTTTCCTAAGGTAACCGCTGTTTTATGTGGATTAGGTTACCATTCGGAATGGAAACCCGTGCGCAGTCTCAGATGTATGGAACAGGTTTCATAAATTTCTGCCACGTGCAGGTTATAAAGCAGTAACGTGAAGCTATATCTGTATCCGCAGTGTAAGGACTCACACAGACCTCACCTTCATCTTGACCAGGACATGACCATGGCACTTTATTTTATATTTGTCATAGCACAATTGCCATAAGACAACACAGCGATTCTCGGGCCAAGCCCTGGCATTCCTGGGAACGTTATATATAAAACATAAATATATATATATATATCATTTCGTATACTGACCTCTTATATGGCTTCAGAAAAGTCAATAAATATAACTCTTGGCAGTGTCCACCCAGCTTTCCCAGACTCCTGAGCCTGCAGTATGGGAGTGGGGACATATCATTGCATCAGTCCAGCATAAGAAAACCAGAAATAATGCCACTCCTGTCTACAGGTTGTGTGTGGTATTGCAGCTAAACATATAGATCTGGGCTGCAATACCGGGTGCAACCTGTGGACAGGAGAGGCGCTGTTTCTGGAAGAAAGCAGCTATGTTTTGACAGTGCCTTTTGTAAATACAAGACAATAGAAATCTACATCAACACTCCAATATGTTTCACATGCTTCTATATAAAATATAACATGACGTACTTTCTGCATGTGTGTGAACATAGGCATACAACTCAGAATACTGAGAGGAAATACGGCACGTTGTGACTCACAGCAGCTCCACCGCAAAGAAAAAGCCAAGGGAACACTTACATCAGTATTGGGCTATGTTCACATGGTCAGGGTTTGCACTAGCCACCTAAAGGGATGGAAAGGAAAAAATGGGACCTGTGCAGATCAGCTGTTCCAGGACAGCGCACCTCCTGGTAGTGAGTACCCATAAATATCAATGCGACAGCGCTGCAGTACCTCAAGCCGCCATTTGTGCGGCACCTGGCATGTGAAGATTACTGGGAGCTGGAACAGCTGATCTGTGGAGGTCCTCTGCAGATATAATATGGATGACATTACATCCATATTACAAAGGTGTGTAATCCCTTTAAGAATCCTACAAGGAACATGGCAGGATATAAATAAAATGCCCATCAGATATAGTAATATTAAAGAGGACCCATCACCGCTCCTGACTTGTATTCCACATAAAATTTCCATCTTTCGTCCTCTGTTATTCCTCCTGAAAATGTATAAATAATTTGACCACTGGGTGTCACTATCGCCTTGTGTATGGACTATGACCCTGACGCTACCTGACTGTGTCAGACTTTGTATGAACACAAGGGCAATACTAACACCCATTGATTTATACGTTTCCAGGAGGAACAACAGAGGGACGGGAAATTGAGTTATACAAGAGGAATATATTAGGATGTTCCTCAGACACCCAATAGGTCTTGATATGGACTCTGTACCCTGCTCTGCCTGTAGAAGGATCTCACGGACTCAGCTATATAATGGCAGCAGGACGTTCTTCTTCAGCGTCTCCTCCAGTCTGGCCTTCAGTCCTTCATCCACGACCGGCGCCCAGCTGAGCCCCTCTGTTCTGACCACAGGCGGGACCGAACCATTGAACACCCCCATGATATTAAAGCACGCACCATCTGCGTTGTCCCCACCTTGGTGCTGGACTCCTAGGATCCCGTAGGAGTCAGGAGGATCCTGCAGCAGACTTTCCAATGGGGCGAGGATACTGCTGCCATACCTGGTGCAGACAATGGTGGGGAGGTGGGCAGGGGCCGCGGAGCTCTGTAGGATCTGCATCACCCCGGAGCTCGTACACACCAGAAGCAGCCGCAGGACCAGGAAGGGTGAGGGGCATAGCAGTGGGAGGATAGACGGGTGCGAGGGCAGGCGGTGGTAATCCAGGGCAAGCTTAATAAGACGGAGGACGTCTCTACAGCGCAAGGGCAGGGGTGACACCGTGTCCCACCACAACGCCTGGAGAGATTCCTTGTCTGCCAAGGAGGACGATTTTAGGACACCCCCTGCGGAGAAAGTTATCAGTAGTATCAAAGGTCTCATTTCCCCAAAACAGCGCCACCATATTCTGATCCTAAGCTGAACTCTCCTGCCTCTAGGGGCAGCCTACTCCATACTGATCCATACCACTTCCATAATCAATCTGTCTTCACTAAGCTCCTATGTCCCCCCCTACTGGCAGCAGCTGGCAACTGGAATTTTATCATTTAAAGGAATAACCCAGTAATTCCTTAACAATGGTACACATGCGTTATTGAAAATAATAACATGCAGCCATGTTTTTGAAGCCCTGCACAACCCCCTTTAAGAAACCTGTGACTACATACCTGTCGCCTGCGCAAGGAATACAAATCGCACCCAGTAGGCACCCCTCTCTTCTACAACCAGCAGGGTACGGGGCTGGCACAGAAGACCGGTCTCCTCTATGACCTCCCGGCACAGGCCGTCCACCAGGGTCTCCCCTCTCTCCAGCCGCCCAGCCGGAAGGTACCAGCTCCCCCGACACTCCGGCTTGGCCTCCTGCATCATCAGCACCTCATTCTGTAGGAAAAGTCACAAGTTTAAAGGGGCGCTCTAGCAATTCACATATGATTGTAGGTGGGGGGTTATTACTCAGTATGGTGCCATAGTTATGGGGGGTGTAGTGGTCCGTGTTGAGTCCGTCTTGTATTTCTATCATTTGCATCGATTTTCAGAAACTGGACAATCCCTTTAATGAAGCGTGCCAACACAGCGCCCTCACCTGGTCATTCAGCAGAATCCCCATGACGATATAACATACGTTGTGCCTCAGTTTCAGGGGCTGTGGGCTCTGGGGGGCCACATCGAATGTGTCTGGTAGCGGGACAGCCCCTCCATCTAAGAGAGTTCCCAACTCCTCCTCCATCTTAGAAGACATGTCTGAAACACAAGAAGAATGAGCCGTGACAGCTTATCTATCTGTACAGGGTAGGTGAGAAGTCAGATCACTGGGACCCCCGCCCACCATGAGAATGGGGGTCCTGGGACCTCTGTGTGATCAGAGGCGCGGTCATGCCATCCAACTCTATAGCAGACAGGCCGAGGACGGGGCTTGACTATCTGAATGCACATTGGTGACCACAGGGGATTCAGGACCCCCAACAATTAGGCTCACACCATTGGGAGCCCCTTACAATGGTGGGGGTCTTCCCGTTTTGGGGCTGGCTGTGATTGGTCCCCAAGTGTGAGACCGCTCTTTGCAACAGTTTACTATTTTGGGATGTTGGGTGGCAAAACCCTTGTCGGCCCCCAGCCTAATGCAGCCCCCACTCAAATAAGAAGGGAGGGATAAGCAGCTGCCAACACTCCTGGCGCCGCTGCTCCCCGAGAAGCATGAACAGGGACAAAGCTATAGGGGGTGCAGAGGTACCTGGCCCTGGACTCTGAGGGGCCCCAATGGACCCTGTGCCACATGAAGTACGCTGTTCTACAAGGTCCATGGGGGCCCCATGACATATTTTGGGCTAGCCACATCTCAGACGGACGACATCCCTTGCTGGAAAATGAGGCAGATTTACCATTCAGGAATGGGAAAGCTGGGTCAAACCTATAATGGAGTCAGCCAGTAATAGACGGATGGCGAGCAGCAGCGGTCTCTCCCCTAGTCATGGGATGTCTAGCACAGCTGTCAGCAGTCTCATCCTGCACACCCGGCCGTCTCTCATTCACAGCTCGGCTGTCTCACCTCATCTCTGCAAACCCGGAACCTCTGGACAGACTGCTCCCTGCACCCATTGGTCAATACTGAGCTCATCTTATCTTCTGATTGGCTAATGAAAGAGTCTATTCAAAAAGCGGTGTGGCTTGATTTAAAGAGACAGGATCCTAATGTAGACACTGGATCAGGGAGCTTTCATATCTGCAGGTTTCGAATGCAGTTTTTGAAGCCAGAATAATGTGCGGACAGGATGGAAAAGCTCGGATATTACTTCAATTATTTCGTCAAATCACTTATGGTTTCTGCTTCGAAAACTGTATAAATGTGTGAACATACCCGAACTGTATTTGTACCTATGTCTATAGAAAATTACACCCATATTCTACCCAATATAAGAGCAAATCACCAGTCATTGTGCGAGTCGTCCCTATAAAACGTCTAACTAGTTCTGTTTCTGGGAAAGCTGTGTGAAAACACGAATGGCCATTATATCAGTCCATGGCTAGTAATGGAGCGATACAATCCTGGCTGGTGCGGTGGATTTCATGAGATTAGTGATCAAAAATACTGGCACAATTGCATTTTTTACACCAGCTGTACTGCCCCCTAGTGGAGGTCTCTGACGATGTAGTCAACGTCTGACCTTGTAATGCGACTAAGGATAATGGCTAAACCCAAGAAGGAAAGAGGGGACCTATAGGATCTATAGGATTCCCTGGAGGACTGCAGAAAGGGAGGACAAGTATTGACATTAGGGGGCGCCGTGTATGGCAATGCTATAATGGACATCATGGTATGGTAAGCAGTAACAACAGCTGGGGCACAGTATTGTATGAAGACACCTGATCTGCTACAGAACCTCTTTTGTTACAGGTCATTTAGTGACATTGGGCAACAGCTACATATACCAATGGTGGGGAGCGCAGAGGGCTAAGAGCGTGTTCAGACAGCACATTCACCTCCCATCTTTCTCAATGAAGAGATGTAGAAATAACTAAGCACCCTGCGGATCCCCCCCCCCCATAGAAATGAATGGAAGCACCTGGCACGTACACTTTGCAGGCGTCCGGCGTCACAGGTGCTTCCATTAATTTCTATGGGTGCGTGCTGTTCGGATCGGCTGATCCGAACACTGTTCGCTCATCTCTACTGTCAACGCTTCACAAGGCGTCGGTCTTTCCGAAACAGAATCACACAAAGGCCACGATTTAAGCAAAAACAACAAAGTTTATTTTCAGGGGTATTAAAAAAAAAAAAAAAAAAAAAAGTAAGGACAGACAAGGAAATATACAAAAGAGGTCAGAAAGGTCAGGCACTTGAGGCGACGACTCCTGGACCCGTACACCGGGGTAATCTGACATAAGGACACTTGGTTCAATGGAGGACAGCGACAGCGGCTCAATATGGCACTTGTAGGAATGGCTGCATGACACCAGCTATTGGACCCCGGGACATGTCCTCCGTGTATAGGGCGGACGTCTGACATATACATACTAAGACAAGAGAGCATTGTAACCGTCTGCCGCACGGTGTGGGATGAGAATGTCAGCCAGACACCACCACAGCGCAAAAGGACAAAGTGCAAGCTATTTAACCCATGTGCTCCCAGAACATCTCCCCCTGGAACCACCAGTGACTAGAAACCCATGAATTACTAGGCGACAACCATCATGGCCGCCCCTGCATGAACATGTAAAGAGATACTCCACGTAAAACTGACCTTATGCCCAGTGCACAGTCAGAGGGGGGCGCTACATGACACTGGGATTCTCATTGGCTTTCTATAAATCCCTGTATCATGCTCCGTCCCCTTACGCCCTGCACCAGGCAGAATACAATATCAGTTCAGGGGAGTCTATGAGTACTTACTTCCTCCAGGGTTCTTATACGCAGTTCCTAGGGGCTCAGGGCTGGTTCTGACCTTGGGTCACATGATCAGAACCCGGACCCCAAATCGCTCTGCCTCCTCCCGTTCCTATAGCATGAGGCTGATAGACTTGAGCATTATATAGTGCAAGTAACTACCTATAACCACGAGCGAGGAGGCGGAGAGGGTCTGGGGGCCGCGTGCTAGGTCTGATCATACGTCCCTGGATCTGTCCCCTAAAGGGACTCACAGACATCCTTAGAGAACCCCTTTGGTCACAATTGACTCAAGGATTTTTACCTACTGAAAATACGACATTTTTTTGGTAAAACAACGAGGCTTTGGTCATCAGTGTAAGACAATGGCTCGGATAAGACAAGGACAACTTGGTTGCATACGTGTTCTCACACTAAGGCACTACATACTAAAGGTCCTGACACGTGACAAGTCTCTCCCTTGTTCCCTGCTCCAATTTATTTGGCAAAAGCTGTATAAGGGCAGACATACAGGTCAATGGGTGGAAGGGGCGTTTCCAGTACAGACATCTATAGTGCACATATACGTGGCTGACCGCAGAGACCCACATAGATCCTGAGAACACGGATACCCAATCTCTTGGTAGTTCCTCCCTGTTATAGTAAATGGACAACACGGTGCACAGACGCTTGCCCTGTAGCCTTCATATGGCCTGCGATGGCAACTGCTACAAACTGCATTGCATTTGCCCTTCTTTCTATAAGTTTGGACTGTTGGGCGTATATATGGATATATTAGCCTGCATTCCTCTAAGCCAGAGCTACCCTTAAAGGTGATGTGAGATTAAAAAACAACATAGCTTCTTTTTTTTCTCCCCAGACACAATATCAGTTTTAAAGCATGAAATAGAGTGAATGTAGTTAAGTTGTAATACTTCTATCAGCCTACTGATAAGGGTGGCGCTGTTCCTGAAACAACCCAAGCATGTTTTTCTTCCAATTCCATAATGACCCTGTGAAAGGATTTCTGGAGGGCGATAACATTTCACAAGAAAAAAAAAAAAAAATTAAGGGGGAGGGGCAGGAGAAGAAAACATGGCTGCCTTGTTGCACAAACTGCACCACACCTGTCTACTAAAATTAAACGGGGCTGAGCTGCAATTCCTCATGCAACCAGTAGACAGGCGAAGCGCTGTTTCAAGAAGAAATCAGCTGTATTTTTGTAATCCTGGACGACCCCTTTAAGATTACCATTTGCATAGATACCATAAACCCCGACCCTAAAGATTAACCATAAAACATATTAACCCTTAATCGTTCCGATCAGATAATGCTAGTAAAAATAACAGAATTCAAGAGGTTAAAATAAATTAGTGCATCCGTGCGTGCAAAGGTGTGGCAACGAGTAGAGGTCATTCACCTGGCGGACACGATGGCGTGCGCGGTCTGTAACCTATGGCACTCCGGCGGGTACAGCAGACAGCACGAAAGGCTATAAGGCGTATATCAATGTAAAGGCGTAGTCACACACGGCAGAATATAGCATTCATCTGCAGGGATACATGTGCTTGCTGCAGAAACCGCCCCAAGTGTGAATCTATAAATGTGCACTATTCACTATCATGTGCCCAGCAGCAAGTAAGTAAGTGCCCCCCATACTGAGGCAAGGTGTGAACCAGGGCAATGATAAAGTGATACTGAGATTGCATGACACCACAGCGGTGATCAGGTCACATGGCTGGACATACAGGGGCAGTATACATATATACACATATATAAATGTACATACATTACAGGCAACACATAGTAACGTGGCTGTAAGTCTGTGCCGATAGTTGTGGCATATACCTATGTAACAAGGTACAGTCCGGACCCCAAAGTGATACTTCTGGGGACAGGTAGATGGCGATAGTTAGGCACGTGGACTCTTATTGGTCAGCTAACTGCTAGGATGGCCACAGAAAATGAGTGTAGTGACCATATAAAGTGCAGCCCTCTACAGATACATATACACCGTGGACAGACAGACCTACCCATCACACCGACATATTTACACAGATATACACGCGCCGTGAAACCGCAGCACAGCCAGTGTGAATATTAAGTTAGGTTTAAAATTCAGTGTTTTCAGCTTTGTATCAGTGAGGATGGGCGGCCATTACACCCTCGCTCCTCACTAGCCTGGTGGAAATCACATCTCTGAGTCAGGCTGTACCACCTTCTTCTTTGCTCGAGGTTTACTGCTCCGGAGAGACGCCTGAAATCAGAGAGGACAAGGGGGTAAGGGCGATGGTCTGTGTGCCATGCTAAGACCCAGGATAGCAGAAGTGGAGGAGTTAGGTTGTGATGTATATAGTATAGCGGTAGAGGGAGTGAGTATGACAGTACATATAATAGAGGTGGAGTTGGGATGGGATGTATATAGTATAGCGGTAGAGGGAGTGTGTACGACAGTACATATATAATGCTGGTGGAGTTGGGATGAGATGTATATAGTATAGCGGTAGAGGTAGTGTGTACGACAGTACATATAGAATAGTGGTAGAGTTGGGATAGGATGTATATAGTATAGCGGTAGAGTGTATGACAGTGCATATAATAGTGGTAGAGGGAGTGTGTATGACAGTACATATAATAGAGGTGGAGTTGGGATAGGATGTATATAGTATAGCGGTAGAGGGAGTGTGTACGACAGTACATATAGAATAGTGGTAGAGTTGGGATAGGATGTATATAGTATAGCGGTAGAGGGAGTGTGTACGACAGTACATATATAATAGTGGTAGAGTTGGGATAGAATGTATATAGTATAGCGGTAGCGGGAGTGTGTATGACAGTACATATAGAATAGTGGTGGAGTTGGGATGTGATGTATATAGTATAGCGGTAGAGTGTATGACAGTACATATAATCGTGTTATAGGTAGTGTGTATGACAGTACATATAGTAGTAGTTACCTTGTGAAGTACATAGCATAGCCGTAAGGGTTAGAGTATAGATGCATAGCACTAAAATGGAGTAAAATGTGTATGATGCAGTATAATATATAGTAGTAGTGGTAGTAGTGTTAGGTAGTGTGTATAAATGCAGCACTTACTAGATAGTAATAGGCAGTGTATATGACATATCACATACAGTATAGTAGTATGTTAGGCAGGGTGTATAAAGGCAGTACATACAGTATAGTAGTATGTTAGGCAGGGTGTATAAATGCAGTACATACAGTGCAGTAGTACTACTAGGCAGAGTGTATAACATAGTACAGCATAGTAGTGCTCAGCAGTGTGTATAAAGTCCATTCATTATGGTGTATCTGTAGGTCCCGACCACTCCTCACCTCTCTCGTCAGCACCTTCTTCTTTGACACCCTCAGACTTTGGCTCCTCTGTAGCGGTTTTGGCGGAGGGCCACCTCTTGTCCTCGCTGAGGATTTGCTTTCATTGTCTGACCACCTTTCATCCATGGAGTCGCTGTCGACTTGGGACTGAGTAGAATAACCTGAGCAAGAAGTGTAAGGTGAATATTAGGTGTTTGCCCCCCATATGGCACAGTGTAGTGCTGGAGTGTCTGAGCAAGTCTGTGCTAACAAAATATATTACTACAGCCTTATGTCATAGAAAAAAGCTCACCAATAGGGCGGCGATGGAGGTCAGCCTCTGGATACAGGGGATCATTGTAGTGTAAGGGAGTATCATCTGGGAGCTCCCTCAGATCCTGCATACTGAAGCTTCGGAGACGGCCAACCAGAGCCCCTTGTCCCTGGAAAAAGCAAGTCGAAATTTATATATATATGTATTTATTATTCAGATTTCCTGTGTAATAGGAGTCCCAGTTATGGATGTGGGGCGGGGGAATAATTCTCTGCAGTCAGGTTCACTTAAATGAAAGCTGTGCTGCAGTAACCAGGTTTGGCCACTACACATGAATGGCGCTGTCTGCTTTGTGCTACTTCAACTGGCTGCAACTCATGATATCAGCTGATCGGTGGTGGTGCCATGTTTCACCAATATATAAATTTTGCAAAAGCCCTTTAAATGAAGACGCACTCCACTCAAAGAAGTACCTTGGTAGCCGCTTGCACGGCCGCCGTGGCCGCTATGTTTAGACCTTTCCGTCCAAGTGTGACAACCGATTCGTAGCTTCGCTCCTTTGCTTGTACAATATAGGAATCTATCTCCTGGGGAAAGAAAGAAAATCTAGGTCAAACGTGCACAAGATAGAGGAAGAAGAGGATAGGAGGTTAATACTAAGGTATTCGCCAGTCTTAAGACTCTTCCTGCAGCTGTTGTGTGAGGTAAGGAACAGGTCAGGACAGACGCTGCCTCTGGAATCCAGGAGCACCCTGGGGGCGCTGCTGCTGCTACTACTGATGACGGCCATGTCTGTCACACAGGAGAAAGAAGCCCGTACACACCGAGAATATACACCGCATGGAATGCAGAGGAACATCCAAATAACAGCTACGCTCCCCCAGACAGGTCTTTTAACCCCTTAAAGCTATTTTCCAGTCCCAAAGGAGTTTTTATGCTGATGACCTACCGACAAGACATGTGATCTGTAGGGGTCCCAACACCCATCCCCCACACAGAGCAGCTGTTCTGGCAACCTCTAGGCAAAGCAAGCTGGTGATTATGGGGAACTGCGTGGCACTCTTGTTAGGGGGGGTTCACACCTGCGCCCGGACTCTGCTTTCAGGTTTCCGTCTTCTTCCCGAGAAACTGGACAGGAGACGGAAACCCGACAGTCAGTTTTCAACTTAATTCACTTGAATGGGTTTGCAAAGTGACCGCCCGTGAGCGCCTTCTGTCTCTCTGCGTTCAAATTGTTTTTCTTTAACCGGACAAGACTTTGTGTCCGGTTAAAAAAATAAATTCGCCATGGAGAGGCAAGAGACGCTCACGGGTGGTCAGTTTGCAAACCCATTCAAGTGAATTGAGTTGAAAACTGACCGTCGGGTTTCCGTCTCCTGTCCAGTTTCTCAGGAAGAAGACGGAAACCTGAAAGCCGCCCTCACTTGTATAGAAGCAGCCTGCATGTGCTCCCTGTCCAATGACCCAGATTACAGTACCTAGAGGCGGCCAAAATACATGATCAATGTGGGATCTAGGTGTCAAACCCCACAGATCACATACTGGTGACCAATCCATTTGCACTCCCCCCATGTAACCAGCACTGCACCCAATCTCCTCCCATGTACCCGTTACTTCTCCACAGTTTCCTCCCCATGTAGCCAGCACTTCAGAGAAATCTAGGTAATGGTCACTGTGACATATAGCCCACTCCCATAATGCTGCAGTCTGGGTAATCTAGGTAAAGCCCATGTAGCAGACCGTACCAATGGCCAGTCCTCACCGCTAGACACTGCACCCTTGTACAGATCACATCATAGGTTTATGTCTTGTATGTTCCTGATATGTAGTCTGACCCCCCTGGCCCACCCAGGCTGTCTCAGGAATGATAAGGAGTACAGTACCTTTTCGCGCAGGGACAGGGCAGGATGCACACACTTCCTGTACAGTAAGCTGGCTCCTCGTGTGTACGGCGACAGCAGCCAGACCACAAAGGCCATCTTAATCTCATAGTAGAATGGGAACCTGTCCAGAAAAAGAAATCTATGAGTGAAAAGGACAAAACATTTCAGGGACAGTGGGGGAGGGGTAAATAGATTATTATATATGTGGTGGGGAGGGCTCCTCATAGCTTCCTTCTATCTGTGCTACTCATGCTAATCACTTAAGGATAGTCAAGTGATGTGTGGGGGTCTGACACATATGGCCCCCACAAATCAGCTTTTTGAAGAAGCTTCTGCTTTTGGATGGGTGCTGCAGCCTCTTCATGAAGTGTCTAGTACAGTGCCGCACCTATTGTAGGCGATGTGTTTGGTATTGCAGTTCAGCCCATTCATTTTAATGCTACTGTACAATAAGACATCATCGCACAGGGAAGAAGCCACAGTCTCATCAAACCGCTGATTGGTAAGGGTCCTTGGAGTCAGACCCCCACCAATCACATATCAATGACCTAACTTAAGGACAGATCATCAATATACAAGTCCCAAAAGACCCCTTTCAGATGGAAACTTCCTTTAAAGCCTAAGGATCTTACCAGGAGAGGAAGATGTCCGTGAACGTTTCTACTGTCATGAAGAGGGCAAAGACGATCCAGTACATCATCCAGCGTACCTGAGAAGACAAGAAGATGTGCAATGGCGGTCACAACACTATATGGCAGTCAGATACCAAGGAAGATAGATATATGGGAGGTTCTGGGACTCTGGGCCACTGACCATGACTGTCAGACATTTATTAAAGGGATCCTATCATTCAGACGTCATTTTTTCTCAGAATAGCCTTAAGAAAGGCTATTCTTCTCCTACCTTTCGTTGTCTTCTCCGCGCCGCCGTTCGCCTACAATCCCAGTTCTTGTCGGTATGTAAATTAGCTCTCTCACAGCACTGGGGGCGGGCCCCAGTGCTCAGACAGCACTGGGGGCGTCCCCAATGCTGCGAGAGAACTCTCTCCAGCGCCACCTCCTCTTCTTCAGCAGTGCCATCTTCAGTCTCTTCTTCCAGTGGTGGCTTGTAACTTCTAAGGCCTCCGGCCTTGGGCAGAGCAGACTGCGCATGCCCATAGGCCACGAGAAAATAGCCACTTGCACAGTATTGTAAACGGCCATTTTCTCGGGGCCTGTGGGCAGTCTGCTCTGCCCGAGGCCTAGAAGTAAGAAGACACGGCTGGAAGAAGAGAATGAAGAGGTCGTTCCTGACGAAGATGGAGGCAGTGCTGGAGAGAGTTCTCTCGCAGCATTGGGGACACCCCCAGTACTGTCTGAGCGCTGAGGCCCGCCCCCAGTGCTGCAAGAGAGCTAATTTACGTACCGACAAGAACCAGGATTGTAGACGAACGGCGGCCCGGAGAAGACAATGAAAGGTAGGAGAAGGATAGCCTTTCTTAAGGCTATGCTGACATGGTACTTAGAAAAAAAAATGTCACCTGAATGATAGGATCCCTTTAAGGAATCAGAGCTGGGCTTTGGAAAAAAAAAAAATAGAGTCAGAGTCGGTGATTTGTCCTACCGACTCCACAGCCCTGACTATGGACATTAGATATCTGCCACTGGCTCCATATGTGGACTACCGTCACGTCCACCAAAAACTGGAAGGGAAAAATTAGATGACTGCTTTTGGATTCAAGCCTAGACAATCCCCCGATAATGATCAGGAATAATTAAGCACTTATTAGTGTATGAGGGATTCCAGGCCAGACCAGATATTCTTGTTTTGTGTCTTTTTTTTCACAAGGGTTTACTTTTCTTCAGCTGCAGCGACAGACTGATACGTCTTCCACATAGTGAGGGTAGAAGAATCTTCTCCATAAATGTTTCTCTCAGGATCATACCAGCTATTACCGAGAAGTACCAACCTGTATTGCCGTTAATAAAGCACTTGGGGTGGAACAGAAACTTATTATTTATCTCCAGAAACCTTTGTCTGTGTCTCTACTTTCCATAGACTTGAATGTAAGCTGAAATCTCTGCTTGATTTGTGCATTAGCAAGACAGATAAATGAAAGATTGCAGAGTGAGTGTCAGTTTAGGAGGGAGAAGAAAGCAGGAAGAGTCAGGTAAGTGGAGAAAGAAGCATTTTCTCCGATAATGTACACGGTATACAGCTTCTCTGGTTAATACACTATAGTGGCGACGTTGTTGAACTGCAACCCGCTCCCATTACTTTGGATAGGAGCAGGGCTGCTTTCGGCTGTACACCCAGTATACAGCTTCTTATGGACAACAGAGCTGATCAACATTGGTCCGGGTGTTGGGCCCTGACCAGTACTCATTTCTGCTAAATCTGAGACAAATCCTTTAATTGGGAAGTGAAAGACGCTCAGCGGCCGCCAGAAGTCTATTGAAACTAATGTGTACGGGAGAGGTGAGACACAAGGATCACCAAAATGTTATACTCACATATTCTCGAACATTCTTGGTTTTCACTGCTTTATATGACGAATAGGCAGGATACAGCAAACCAAAAGTGAGCCTATGGGGAGAAGAAAGCAAAACTAGAACTTAGCACGTCCCATAAATAATAGGGGGCCACATGTAATACACAGATGACCTCATCAGTGGGGAGGCGGAGCCAACACTAAAACCGCACTGTATATAGTACAAACAGAACCAGTTTACAAGCCACCGCACACGCCCAGAACAACGCGCAGCGAAAGATCCAAAATAGTCATTATCCACGTGCCAGCATTACTCAGACTGTGTACACACCGGGCCAGGCACACAAGATGAAAAGTCAGGGCTGAAGCAGTAAAGCGAGACACTTTGTTAGTGGTGAGACGGCTCTGCGCCCATGTGACTTTACAGGCTCTGGACGCGGCTTACAGCGCAGGTAACATCACGTCAGGGTGCACGCCTTTCAGATGAATCACTCCTCGCTGGCATCATAAGACGCTGTGATAAGTCATAATACTAATAATTATTTGGGGGAAATGATAGAAAAAACAGGGGGGGAGGAGAGGAGACAAAATGATGGCGGAGGAGGCGTAACAATAAGCGCCAAGAGATCCTGGGTGGTTATCTACCGACGGCACTGTTGGTTACAAGGCAACAATCAGGACATCAAAGTTAATTAAAATTCCTTAATGTATAATTAGAAAGGTTATCCTTCATTAGGAACCAGTTACCGCCATAACGAAGCATTTACTAGACACACAATAGATGACTGTACAAGGTGCTGTAATGGAGTCCTATATATAGTCCTCAACTCAAAGACCCCCATTCTGGGCTGTAGAGGGGGTCCAGCGTGCAGATCCTCCGCCATCACTGGCTTTATTCTGCTTTAAAGGGGAATTCCACTATTTTTAAGTTAACCTCTATATACTGGATAGGGAATAACTAGGGGGTGCGTGCGAGTCCAACTGTGGGGACCTCCATGGATCATGAGATTGGCGGTCCCGTCCCTTTGTGGGAACGTAGCAACAAGTCAAGCATGCTCGCTGGAGTCAGTGACGTGCTGGACAGGACAGAGCAATGCATGTGCACCAGCTGCTCCATTCATACAGGGGTACAAGGGACCCCAGGCCTTATGATTAGTGGGTGCCCCAGTAGCTGCACCCCAACACTCTAGTAGTTGTCCCACTATGTAGAATAGGGGATAACTTACAATTACTGGAATACCATTTTAGGCAGTGCTGGTTACCTAGAACATACATTCAGCATGTCAACTCTCAGGCACTGCATCATTTTAGTAAGAGGGGGTTTTCTTGGTGGACTATCCAGGGAAGCCTGGGGCCGGACCCCCATCACTGGACAAGTACAACCGAGCTGCAGTACCAAGTATGCACATGTTCCTGAGCCTTGGCCATTTCCACACTAGGTTCACACTGGCGCTCAGTCTCAGTTTGGGGTTTCCGTCCTCCATTCCACTTTAAAGATGTGAAGAAAAAAGTTTTGCAAGCAGGACTTTTTTCTCCACATTTTGCAGGCGGAAACCTGTAGGACTCCATTATAGTCTATGGGATCCTGTGGATAACCACTTTATAAGTGGAATAGGTTTCTGTTTTTCAGTGGACCCAAAGAATGGAAACCTGAATGCTAGTTTTGCTGGTGTGGTGGACGAATGATGGGCTGCATTGTGGCTGATGACTTTGGCCATAGACCTGCTTGCAGGAAGTCTATGGAACATTAAGGGGACGGTCTCCCCCAGTGGTCTGTCTGATCACTGTTATGTGTATGGCCATAGATCTGCTTACAGGCAGTAAGAAGGACATTAAAGGGACGGTCTCCTCCTGGGGATCTGACTGATCACTGTTATATGTATGGTCACTGAACTCCTTACAGGCAGTAAGAAGGACATTAAAGGGACGGTCTCCCCCAGTGGTCTGGCTGATCACTGTGTATGGCCATAGATCTCCTTACGGCCAGTAAGAAGGACATTAAAGGGACGGTCTCCCCCAGTGGTCTGGCTGATCACTGTGTATGGCCATAGATCTCCTTACGGCCAGTAAGAAGGACATTAAAGGGACGGTCTCCTCCTGGGGGTCTGGCTGATCACTGTTATGTGTATGGCCATAGATCTCCTTACAGGCGGTAAGAAGGACATTAAAGGGACGGTCTCCTCCTGGGGTCAGGCTGATCACTGCGTATGGCCATAGATCTCCTTACAGGCAGTAAGAAGGACATTAAAGGGACGGTCTCCTCCTGGGGGTCTGGCTGATCACTGTTATGTGTATGGCCATAGATCTCCTTACAGGCAGTAAGAAGGACATTAAAGGGACGGTCTCCTCCTGGGGGTCTGGCTGATCACTGTTATGTGTATGGCCATAGATCTCCTTACAGGCAGTAAGGACGTTAAAGGGACGGTCTCCTCCTGGGGGTCTGGCTGATCACTGTATATGGCCATAGATCTCCTTACAGGCAGTAAGGACATTAAAGGGACGGTCTCCTCCTGGGGTCTGGCTGCTCAGCTGTTAACACTGAGGAATCAGTCAGAGTGAAGACACCAGGTGATCCTGTAATGTATATAGATATATATAGGCATTGGGTCCTTAGCAGGTGCGCCCAGTCCTACAGAGGGTAGTCCTACAGAGGGCAGTCCTTTCCTCCGCCTTAGGGGAGTGATCACCCAGCTTTCCCAGACTCCTGAATGACAGCTCTGCCAGCATACGTAGCTTCTGCTCCCATCTGACATCATATATGCCATTCAGATGGGCAGGAAAGCTGGGTGGTCACCCCTATAAGAGACAGAAAGGGGGGACTTACCCGTTGGCACCCAACTTTCCCACCTCAGGTTTACGGGACTAATGTCCTATGGGTAAAGTATAGGGCTGGGGGTCCATGACACGTATCTGACCGGACACTCAGCTATAAGCCCCAGGAGACAGGGACTTGTAGTTCCACAGGTAGGCCATGGAGCGGAGGGGGGCAGTGTAGGGAGTGACAGCAGCCTATGGCGGTGTACGGACACAGCAGCTCCGTGATACTCACACCACAGCCCGGGAGATAATCCAGGACACCATCCTCCTCGTTGTCACTCTCCCCGGAGCTCTCCGGCACTTCCGCTTCCGCTAGGTGTGGCCTCGGCAACTCAAACTTGGAAGAAAACAAGGCTTAGCCAATCAGGAAGCTGAGGGGGCGTGTCCGTCCCGCCCACACTGGGGTCGCCATGGACACGCATCGTGGGTTACTGATTGACAGAGTGTCGGTTATGTCTGGCAGAGCTGTCTATACACGGGACTGCACCACCGGCACATGGACAAGTAGTTCGGGGCGTTTGGACCTCCCCCACATTTTACAGTGTTTTGGTTTCGTCCACTCCGTCCTCATTTTTGCCACCGTATATTGATCTGACACTGTTGCTCCCTATCTTGAGGTTCATTGGTTTCGTCCCCTCAGTCCTGCTCTTGGCACTGGTCAAATACCCACCCCCATCACTGATAGTCATTGATTTGGTCCGCTCAGGCTTTGGCCACCTTAAAAAGTTGTGTGGCTCTAGGGCTAGTTCACACGTAACTTACGTGTGGGTGTGGCTTATTTTGGTCCTGAAAAAAACTGCTTCCAAAAACGCCAGGCGGTTTCATACCTCCCAACCGTCCCGATTTCCGCAGGACATTCACGATTTGGGTGACATGTCCGTGGTCCCGGTTGGAGGGAGGTATGTCCCGATTTCAACTCAGATCTGCGTCCAGAGGAATCTGGGGGCAGAGATGGAGGGGACATGAATCTGGGGGCAGAGATGGGGGGACATGAATCTGGGGGAAGAGATGGGGGGACATGAATCTGGGGGCAGAGATGGAGGGGACCTTAATCTGGGGGCAGAGATGGAGGGGACATGAATATGGGGGCAGAGATGGGGGGACATGAATCTGGGGGCAGAGATGGGGGGGACATGAATATGGGGGCAGAGATGGGGGGGACATGAATATGGGGGCAGAGATGGAGAGGACATGAATCTGGGGGCAGAGATGGAGGGACATGAATCTGGGGGCAGAGATGGAGGGGACATGAATCTGGGGGCAGAGATGGGGGGACATGAATCTGGGGGAAGAGATGGGGGGACATGAATCTGGGGGAAGAGATGGGGGGACATGAATCTGGGGGCAGAGATGGGGGGACATGAATCTGGGGGCAGAGATGGAGGGGACATGAATCTGGGGGCAGAGATGGAGGGGACATGAATCTGGGGGCAGATATGAGGGGACATGAATCTGGGGGCAGAGATGGAGGGGACATGAATCTGGGGGAAGAGATGTGGGGACATGAATCTGGGGGCAGAGATGGAGGGACATGAATCTGGGGGCAGAGATGGAGGGGGGACATGAAACTGGGGCAGATGAAGGGTGTATATGAAACTGGGGGAGAGATAGAGAGGGGACATGTAATTTACGGGTGACTGTAGGAGGATTATACTGTGTGCGGGCACATGGAAAATTAACGAGTGGGCGGAGTCAACACAAAAGTGGGCGGGGATAAATTTGCCGCGGCGCGCTATGTGCGCTGCACATTTTATCCCTCTTTCAGTTCTTCAAAAGTTGGGAGGTATGCGGTTTTCCCCTCCTGTAAAGTGAATGGGCCGCAAAAAATGCGCATTTTTCACTTCCCATTCACTTCTATTGCTAAACACTATAGTAAAAAAAAACATAGACCACCGTAATATGGAGGTGGATTTTCAGGCGAAATTCACTGTCAAAAACCGCCTCCTTGTCCCCGTGTGAACTAGCCCTAAGGCTGAGACCCCACCTGGCAGAAACGCAGCTTTTTTTGTTACAGATTTTGCTGCATTTTTTTTGAGCCAAGGCCAGGAGTGGATTGAACAGAAGGGAGATGTATAAGAAGGTCTCTAGATATTTCCTATTCCTGTTGGCTTTGGCTAAACAGGAAAAAAAAAAAAAGTACCAAAATCTGCAACAAAAAAAAGCTGCTGTTCCGCAACGTGGAGCCTCAACCTAATGCATGGAGGACACCCAGCAGACCCCACTATAATCTAACTGCTATGGGTAACCGCTCTCAAAATCTCAAAATAGATTTAATGGGCGGAAAAAAACCACACACCAAAAACGCATTGAAAAGCATTGCAAATAAACCACACTATGGCTCAGTGGTTAGCAGTTAGGAGTTTGTATGTTCTCCCCGTATTTGGTGAGTTTCCTCCGGGGACTCCAGTATCCTCCCATGCTACAAAGACATACTGATAGGGACTGTAGATTGTGAGCCCTATATGGGACAGTGACTCACAATATCTGTAAAGCGCTGCGGAATATGATGGTGCTATGTAATAGCATACTTGTGTAATGTACTTAATAAATACGTGTTTTCATTGTGGGGGTTTTCGCAGTATTTTTAACTACCTTTTGCTATTTTGGGCCTTAGGCTGCTATCACACGGTCAGTGTTTGGTCAGTGATTGTGTACCTAAACTAGGAGTGGGTTAAAAACACAAATTGTTGTGTAGTCTCCACTCCATTTTGGCACACAATCACTAACCAATATTACTGACCAAACACTGATCATGTGAAATTAGCCTAACTCTAAGGGTAAGTTCACACGGGTTTTTTTTGGACCAGAACCTGAGGTGGAGGCCGCCTCAGGTTCCGGTCCAAAAAGATGGGTAGCCGCGACTGAAGGCCGATGCACTGCACCAGTATCCAGTCACGTGCTCCGCTACGGATTAGGCCCAATGAATGGGCCTACTTAGGAGGAGGGAGTGTCTTCAGGCCAAATCGCAAGGAGAAACGGCCTGAAGAATGAGCACCTCGCTTCTTTTTCCGGGAGTCGTCTTTTTGGTCAGGATTTTGAGGCGAATAATGGCCTCAAAATCCTGACCAAAAAACCCAGTGTGAACTTACCCAAAGGATCAGTTCATACAGGGTTTTTTGAAGGTGGATTTTAACGCAGAATCTGCCTCAAAATCTGCTTGAAAAACCACCTCCTAGTCATTTCAATGGGGGTCACTAGCAGTTTTTTCCATTAGCGTATTTTTTCAGCTAGCAGGGAAAAAAAGCGACATCACCTATCTTCAGGCCGGGAACCCATGGGCCAGAAACCCCTCGATTTCACAAGAAAAATTGCGGCATTATACAGTAACTGCAAAGTGGATGGGATTCTTGTGAATCCCATGCCCACTTTGCGGTGAAAACCGCAGCGCGGACACGCTGCGATTTCCTAAACCGGCATGGTTATGGAAATCGCAGCATGTCAATTATATCTACAGAAACGCCAGCGGCTTCCGAGTAGATATAATTGTAAAACAAAGTCCGTGGAGGAAAACTCCACATACTTTCTGTTTAAAGTGCTGCAGTAAGAACCACAATGCGTTCCCACCATGGTTTTTCCCACAGAGCTTTAGCGCTGCTGATCATCCCATGGGGCCTTAGCCTCAGGTGGAAAAACCCATTGAAGTCAATGGGAGGTGGAAAAAATACAACGCGGTTTTACAAAAAAAACACTTAAAAAACACTAGTGATTTTTTAAAAAGAGGTTTCCAGGTCCATACTGTGTGCTGGAGCAAAAAAAGCGTGACGAAAACTGCGTCAAAATACTGTTTCCTAATTCCTGAAGCAGATTTTTCACCTGCAAAAATCCTCATGTGGCCCTATGAGCTTACTATACATTTCCCATTCCTACTGTAGACATTCTTGGCTTTGGGTCAAAAAACACAGCAAAATCTGCAACAAAAAAGCAGCTTTTCTGCAATGTGGCGCCTCACAGGGCGGAAACGCTATGGGAAAAATTGTGGCATTTTTACACTCAGGGCAAAGTGGATGGATTCTAGTGAATCCCATGCCCAATTTGCGGTAAAAACATTGCGGACACACCACAATTTCTAAAACTGGTGCGGTTTTGTAAACAGCAACATGCTGCGGGAAGAACTGCAATGTGTTGCCACAGGTTTTTTCTCCTGCAGCGCTTTTTATGCTGGGGGGCATCCCGTGGCGCTTTAGCCTTAGGGTGCAAAAACACAGATTTTTTTTGTTGCAGATTTTGCTGCTGTTTTTAGAGCCAAATCCCTGAGGGGATTTCACAGGAGGGAGACATATATACAGTATATATACCGCCTATATGTTTGCCATTCCAACCTCTGTGAACTTTCTGTCTAAAGTGCTGCAGTAAGAACTTTGATGTGTTGTCATTGCAGTTTTTCCCACAGTGCTTTTTTGCTGTGGAGCGCTCCGTGGAGCCTTAGCCTAAAGGTGTTTTCCAGTCCCTCAGTCGTTTTTCATGCTGATGACCTAAGCATTGAGGATCTGACTCCCAGACCACCTGATCCTGCTACCTCCACCACTATACAGTGGACCAAACCTGCAGCTCTGTGAATCATCCTTCACTATAGGCAGCTATATCAGATGGTCCAGTTGATCAGTGCCAACAGCTTTAGAAGTCCAGTTGTTTGGTACCACCATTCCTTGCAGTCCAGCTGTTTGGTGCCATCAGTCCCTGAGGTCTGGTTGGTGTCACCACCCCCTGAAGACCAGTTGTTCACCAGTCCCTGAGACCAGTTGTTTGATGCCACCAGTTCCTAAAGTCCAGTTGTTTGATGCCGCCAGTCCCTGAACACCAGTTGTTTGATGCCACCAGTCCCTAAAGACCAGTTGTTTGATGCCACCAGTCCCTGAAGAACATTTGTTTGGTGCCACCAGTCCCATAAGTCCAGATATTTGGCACCATCAGTCCTTAGAGAAAGCAGTGCTAAACAACTGATGTGATAGGGATTTTTAAGGCATATATATTGATCCTTGGGCTGCTAGGCCATCAATGTGTGATTGGGGGGTCCCAGGGATCCCCACTGGTTAACAGAATGAGGAAGCAACAACCTTTGCATGAGCAGTGGGACATCTGTGCATATGCCTGCTCCTGGTACTGCAGCTCATCGCTATTCACTTCTGATTGATTGGGGTCCCAATGTTCGGACCCCCCACCGATCACACAATTTGGCTAATCCTACAGGCCATTCCTGTAAAGAGTATAAAATAAATGTATATAAATATAATGTAAGTGCATTGTCGTCATTGTGTGCGATGGTTTTGGCATCCTGGGGTATACAAGGTAAGAAGAAGCAGACTAGAATGGGAAGGGGGAATTGTCGCTGTGAAGAGTCCTAGAAGTCAGTAAACCTCTCTCAGGTCTTTTTGTGTGTTTGCTCTGCTCTCAGGTGCATTAAACACTTGTGTGTTGTTTGTGTAGCTCTTGTGTGTTCTGTAATGAGGAACAATGGTGAAAGTGTTTGACACTTTACAGAAGGCTTAGGCAACAGGTTGCACTCCATCTCCATCAACCATGGCCAAATCATCAGAGGAATGCTAGAGCTTCAGCCATCAAAATGGCTACGGACATGACCATGATCTGCCGGACAGGACTAGTCATCTGGTTCCTCGGACCCAGGAGGTATCTACTGAGAGTACTCCCTTATGGCACATAACACCAACAAAGTCCATAGAACTAGAACTGAACAGACACTGTAATCACTCACACCAGTCCTAGGCCTATTGGACTGCAATCTAAAATTATCTCTGTACTGTGACATCACTGTGTGTATTATCCCTGTACTGTGACATCACTGTGTGTATTATCCCTGTACTGTGACATCACTGTGTGTATTATCCCTGTACTGTGACATCACTGTGTGTATTATCCCTGTACTGTGACATCACTGTGTGTATTATCCTGTACTGTGACATCACTGTGTGTATTATCCTGTACTGTGACATCACTGTGTGTATTATCCATGTACTGTGACATCACTGTGTGTATTATCCCTGTACTGTGAAATCACTGTGTATTATCCTGTACTGTGACATCACTGTGTGTATTATCCCTGTACTGTGACATCACTGTGTGTATTATCCCTGTACTGTGACATCACTATGTGTATTATCTCTGTACTGTGACATCACTGTGTGTATTATCCCTGTACTATGACATCACTGTGTGTATTATCTCTGTACTGTGACATCACTGTGTGTATTATACTGTACTGTGACATCACTGTGTGTATTATCTCTGTACTGTGACATCACTGTGTGTATTATCCCTGTACTGTGACATCACTATGTGTATTATCTCTGTACTGTGACATCACTGTGTGTATTATCTCTGTACTGTGACATCACTGTGTGTATTATCTCTGTACTGTGACATCACTGTGTGTATTATCCCTGTACTGTGACATCACTGTGTGTATTATCCCTGTACTGTGACATCACTGTGTGTATTATCTCTGTACTGTGACATCACTGTATTATCCCTGTACTGTGACATCACTGTGTGTATTATCCCTGTACTGTGACATCACTGTGTGTATTATCCATGTACTGTGACATCACTGTGTGTATTATCCCTGTACTGTGAAATCACTGTGTATTATCCTGTACTGTGACATCACTGTGTGTATTATCCCTGTACTGTGACATCACTGTGTGTATTATCCCTGTACTGTGACATCACTGTGTGTATTATCTCTGTACTGTGACATCACTGTATTATCCCTGTACTGTGACATCACTGTGTGTATTATCTCTGTACTGTGACATCACTGTGTGTATTATCTCTGTACTGTGACATCACTGTGTGTATTATCCCTGTACTATGACATCACTGTGTGTATTATCCCTGTACTGTGACATCACTGTGTGTATTATCTCTGTACTGTGACATCACTGTATTATCCCTGTACTGTGACATCACTGTGTGTATTATCTCTGTACTGTGACATCACTGTGTGTATTATCTCTGTACTGTGACATCACTGTGTGTATTATCCTGTACTGTGACATCACTGTGTGTATTATCTCTGTACTGTGACATCACTGTGTGTATTATCCCTGTACTGTGACATCACTGTGTGTATTATCCATGTACTGTGACATCACTGTGTGTATTATCCCTGTACTGTGAAATCACTGTGTATTATCCTGTACTGTGACATCACTGTGTGTATTATCCCTGTACTGTGACATCACTGTGTGTATTATCCCTGTACTGTGACATCACTGTGTGTATTATCTCTGTACTGTGACATCACTGTATTATCCCTGTACTGTGACATCACTGTGTGTATTATCTCTGTACTGTGACATCACTGTGTGTATTATCTCTGTACTGTGACATCACTGTGTGTATTATCCCTGTACTGTGACATCACTGTGTGTATTATCCCTGTACTGTGACATCACTGTGTGTATTATCTCTGTACTGTGACATCACTGTATTATCCCTGTACTGTGACATCACTGTGTGTATTATCTCTGTACTGTGACATCACTGTGTGTATTATCTCTGTACTGTGACATCACTGTGTGTATTATCCTGTACTGTGACATCACTGTGTGTATTATCTCTGTACTGTGACATCACTGTGTGTATTATCCCTGTACTGTGACATCACTGTGTGTATTATCCCTGTACTGTGACATCACTGTGTGTATTATCCCTGTACTGTGACATCACTGTGTGTATTATCCCTGTACTGTGACATCACTGTGTGTATTATCCCTGTACTGTGACATCACTGTATTATCCTGTACTGTGACATCACTGTGTGTATTATCCTGTACTGTGACATCACTGTGTGTATTGTCCCTGTACTGTGACATCACTGTGTATATTATCCCTGTACTGTGACATCACTGTGTGTATTATCCTGTACTGTGACATCACTGTGTGTATTATCCCTGTACTGTGACATCACTGTGTGTATTATCTCTGTACTGTGACATCACTGTGTGTATTATCTCTGTACTGTGACATCACTGTGTGTATTATCCTGTACTGTGACATCACTGTGTGTATTATCTCTGTACTGTGACATCACTGTGTGTATTATCCCTGTACTGTGACATCACTGTGTGTATTATCCCTGTACTGTGACATCACTGTGTGTATTATCCCTGTACTGTGACATCACTGTGTGTATTATCCCTGTACTGTGACATCACTGTGTGTATTATCCCTGTACTGTGACATCACTGTGTGTATTATCTCTGTACTGTGACATCACTGTGTGTATTATCTCTGTACTGTGACATCACTGTGTGTATTATCTCTGTACTGTGACATCACTGTGTGTATTATCCCTGTACTGTGACATCACTGTGTGTATTATCCCTGTACTGTGACATCACTGTGTGTATTATCCCTGTACTGTGACATCACTGTGTGTATTATCCCTGTACTGTGACATCACTGTGTGTATTATCCCTGTACTGTGACATCACTGTGTGTATTATCCCTGTACTGTGACATCACTGTGTGTATTATCCCTGTACTGTGACATCACTGTGTGTATTATCCCTGTACTGTGACATCATCCCTGTACTGTGACATCACTGTGTGTATTATCCCTGTACTGTGACATCACTGTGTGTATTATCTCTGTACTGTGACATCACTGTGTGTATTATCTCTGTACTGTGACATCACTGTGTGTATTATCCTGTACTGTGACATCACTGTGTGTATTATCTCTGTACTGTGACATCACTGTGTGTATTATCCCTGTACTGTGACATCACTGTGTGTATTATCTCTGTACTGTGACATCACTGTGTGTATTATCTCTGTACTGTGACATCACTGTGTGTATTATCTCTGTACTGTGACATCACTGTGTGTATTATCCTGTACTGTGACATCACTGTGTGTATTATCTCTGTACTGTGACATCACTGTGTGTATTATCCTGTACTGTGACATCACTGTGTGTATTATCTCTGTACTGTGACATCACTGTGTGTATTATCCCTGTACTGTGACATCACTGTGTGTATTATCTCTGTACTGTGACATCACTGTGTGTATTATCCCTGTACTGTGACATCACTGTGTGTATTATCCCTGTACTGTGACATCACTGTATTATCCTGTACTGTGACATCACTGTGTGTATTGTCCCTGTACTGTGACATCACTGTGTATATTATCCCTGTACTGTGACATCACTGTGTGTATTATCCTGTACTGTGACATCACTGTGTGTATTATCCCTGTACTGTGACATCACTGTGTGTATTATCTCTGTACTGTGACATCACTGTGTGTATTATCTCTGTACTGTGACATCACTGTGTGTATTATCCTGTACTGTGACATCACTGTGTGTATTATCCCTGTACTGTGACATCACTGTGTGTATTATCTCTGTACTGTGACATCACTGTGTGTATTATCCCTGTACTGTGACATCACTGTGTGTATTATCCCTGTACTGTGACATCACTGTGTGTATTATCCCTGTACTGTGACATCACTGTGTGTATTATCCCTGTACTGTGACATCACTGTATTATCCTGTACTGTGACATCACTGTGTGTATTATCTCTGTACTGTGACATCACTGTGTGTATTATCCCTGTACTGTGACATCATCCCTGTACTGTGACATCACTGTGTGTATTATCCCTGTACTGTGACATCACTGTGTGTATTATCTCTGTACTGTGACATCACTGTGTGTATTATCCCTGTACTGTGACATCATCCCTGTACTGTGACATCACTGTGTGTATTATCCCTGTACTGTGACATCACTGTGTGTATTATCCTGTACTGTGACATCACTGTGTGTATTATACTTGTACTGTGACATCACTGTGTGTATTATCTCTGTACTGTGACATCACCGTGTGCATTATCCCTCTGCTGTGACATCACATATTACCTTATCCTTTTGAATTAGGGAGACCATAATAACCATATGAGGTTTTACAATATATTCTAAGATATAGGAACAATGGGGCCTTATTACAGGTTTTGCTATGAGGCCCTTTAGCTCCAGATACAGGGACCATTCGACCATACATCAGGGACCATACAGCAGGGGTGGACATGACACTGATATGACATGTGCAGCTGCACAGGGGCCCATATTGTCAGGGGGCCCTTTTACTTTGACAGCTGCTTTCTACCATCTATTAGATTAAGATAAATAGAGGTGACTATGCTGAAATATTGGAAAACAGGGGGCCAAGAACTGTCCTTGCACAGGGGCCCTCAGCTGTCTGTGTCCTCCTCTGCCATACATACATACACACATATAGGTTCCAGCTCTAGCTCCGAGTATCACGCCACATGATTCCCGAATTGTGCCCCATGCCCTGTAGATAAATTGCTGTGACCGGGATTCTACCATCCGTAACTGCTCTGCCAAAAACTCAGGTTGCCATTGCACAATAGAATATGGGGTTAAGAATTGAGCACTGGCCGCAGGAAGATAACCATTAACCAACGGCATCTGCTAGAAAATGTTTTAGAGAAACCTCTTGAAATATTAGAAGTGCGTCTGTCCTTAAATATTTCATGTAGAAGTAAGGACCCTTAAAGGAGGCTGAGGAGCACTTCATGGCCATGACGCTAATACGGGCCCAGCTATATATTCGGGACCAAGACCTGGAGAAAGCATTCAGCTTGCAGGTAGCAGAAGAAACAGGCAACCATGGAGCAAAGCAAGTCTGTGTTGTTGGACACACCACCGGTGAGTGAGCCAGCGAGACCGTCACTATGTCATGTCCAGATTAGGAGGAAAACTTCTATGGGTGTATGTGATATGGGTCAGTCCTAATCTAATAATCTCATAGTAGACAAGGCTCTTCTAAAATTATTATTGTAGGAAATAGCGTATTATCTACTAATATCATGGTTTAGAGTGGTCACTTAGCACCTAGTATATACTCCACTAATATGGTTAGAGTGCTCGTGTTAGTATATAGTGTATAATAACCTAATAATATGGTTTACAGCGCTCATAGTAATCTTCTAATATGATATAGTATAACTCTATTAGTATACAGTGTATAATAACCTAGTAATATGGTTTAGAGCGCTCATTGTATAGTAATCTTCTAATATGATATAGTATGCTCTATTAGTATACAGTGTATAATAACCTAGTAATACGGTTCCGAGTGCTCATTTTAGCTCATAGCGGAGAATAATCTATAGATATCAGTATAAGATTATAAAATCAGTTGCTGATCTGTCATCCCCAGGTATACTCAGAGCTGCTCCCGCTCCCCCGTATCCCATGCCTCGGTGGTTTTAAGAAGCTCCTGTGTGTGGTCCTGGTGGTGGTGGTCCTGGTTGTGGTTCTTCTTGGGGTCCTCTTGATGGGTCTGCACATGAGCCAGAAACACACAGAGACGGTAAGAACGGAACAAGTCGCCATAGATGTAGCAGAGCTGAATGGGTCATGTTTGAGTGTATATATAATAGCTCAATGACTTATAACATTATCACTCAATGACTTAGTGAATGACCTATAATAACTTGTATACAGTCAGCGCCACATAATCCAGCGATACTACAGTGGTGTTATCTCCTCCCAGCCATTGCTAATCCGCTATGTAATCTGGTCTAATGTGTCCTTATCTGAGGTGTTCACTACCGGATTACTTTCCTATCACATGGAGACCTTTGACTGTAGCGGAGTAATACTCCTACTATCTACAGCAGCCGCGCCATAAACCAGCTGTGTGCCAGGGGTCAGGGGTGCCAGGAGGGGGACCAACCCAGACAAGGGGCTGCATCTTTTTTTTTCTCCATTGACAATACAGAGAAAACTCTTCGACATGTTTCTAACCGTTTGTCTATGATTTTAGATTTTCCAGATGTCTCTCCATGATGGAGCGGATGCCAAGCTGAGAAGTGCCGGAGTGGCAACCTTTCATCTTAACCCCGGGATCAACACTTCTGCCAATGTTGTGTATGACTACAGCAAGGTACCGGGTTCAATACTGGGGTATCCCTAGAGGGCGTAGAATTGGGCACCTACTCCAGTGGGGTCAAGGTAATGGAGCAGATACAATAAGCGTCATGGTCAATCTTTAGGTGGATTCTGCCTGAGAACTCCCATTGAAAAGAAGCAATATAAAAAAATACCGCCTGACCGATACAGAATTTTCAAATTTCATGGAAGATTCTATGGCGGATTCTGTGGCAGAAAAATCTGTGTTTTCTCCTATATAGCTTGTATATACATTGATATAATAAATATGATGGGACACAACAACGTTACTTGTCCCCAGCGGTGGGACCAGGTATAGCATTTGCACTATAGTCAGAACCTTAAAGAGGACCTTTCATCGATTTGGGCACAGGCAGTTCTATATACTGCTGGAAAGCTGACAGTAATCTAGATAGATTTTATAAACTGTGTCTCTTTTTCCAGCTGTTGATCTGCACTCGCCCCCACCCTGGAAACGCATGCTACATTACACATATGGAGTCAGAACGCGTACAGACTCTTCAGAGCATTGCCGAGAAATTCATGAGCAAGGTAAAATCCTATATGATAGGAATCAAAGGGCAGTATTCCTAAAACAATTTCTAATATTAATGGCCTGCCCTTAGGATAACCCATCAATATTACATCTGCAGGGATCTGACAGCCAGGACCTCTGCAGATCAGCTTTTCCAGAATAGCGCGGCTACAAGTAATGCTAACAATTCCAGGGGCTGTGCTGCTCTCTTGCCATACAGTGTGTCGTTGTGGGTTTATGTAGTGCACATTGTATGGCCGGAGAGTAGCATGGCGTCCAACATGTTATTACTTGTCTCGGTACAGCTGATCTGCAGGGGTCCTGGCTGTGGGTGGTGAGCTCCTGGAAACAATTGCATTCAAGTCTGGATATGTGAGAAGTAACTGGTTGTCAGTAGTCACTTTGCTGATCCCCCCCTCCCCCTCCTCCGCAGTTGTTCAATGCTTAACCTTCTATACTTTATAGCTAAGGATCACTTTCTAGAAGAAATCTGATTACTAAACCTCAACATTATATATATTCTATATATATGTATATATATATATTTTTTCATTTAGATGGGCACTGAGACTGTCAAGCTGAATGACCCCCTTAAGCAGGTGACGGATCCTTCCATCCTGGGCACGACCATCCGAGTGCTGTGCGGAGACCTGCCAGTCTACTGGACCTAACATTGTGTGACCGCCTGTGTCCTCCACACACCTCTGTTTGCCTTGTCCATGTACAAATGTTCACACGTGTCCATGTACTGCCGTCTACCTGCATGTTGCAGACTATAGTTCATATAGTCCCGCTATACTTATACATCCTTACTGTCCAAGTATAGACGACCATGTTTTCAAAATGCCAACATTGTAACCTATAGCCACAGACCGATGCAACATCATCATAAAATACCGCCATATTGTACACACTGTGTGCCTGCATGTGCCTGCCTTCTTCTATGTGAAGCTCCAACCTTGGACCCTGTATACACTTGTACATTCAATGTGCCTTTTCTCTTGCCATTATGGAAACAAATGAAATTTTTGCAAAATAAAATATTCAGCATTCAACTTTGACTGTGATCTGTGGACTTGGGGCGTCCAGATGGGAAATCTATATACAGGAGGTTATATATGGTAGCTGTGTCATAAAACAAGCCGGGCACCATTCAATGGTATCGGAAAATATACAAATTGCCATACAGTGCTCATAGGCATATTATAGAGTGGTGCCCACGTAACAGTACCATACAATACGTTACACCCTGTATAGGGGTCTGGACTTCGCTGCAAGGCGTATGGAACATACAGATAAGAGAGGCCGGGTCTAACACAATCCAAAGCAGGATATCAGGACAGGTAGCGGATATAACAGAAGGTCTGGAAGCCACAGTTGTACAAACATAGGAGAAGTCCGTAGGCCAAACATTCATAGCAGAAGGTCCAAAACCCACCGATAGCAGAGATACAAACATAGCATAAACCCATAAGCCAAACATCTGTAGTAGATAGACATAGTCATCCACACAGGATACCAGACAGAAGGACAAATGTGTCAAAAGGATTACAGTCTTGACTTGGGCATCAGACAGAAGGACAGCATGCATCCAAACAGAAGATCATGAAACACACAACTGAACATTGCTCAGGAAGGGTGTGGCTAGAGACTGGGATAGGCGGAAGGAAGCTTAGCAGGTAAGCAAACTAAGGCTCCATATCTCACCATCCACTACAGCTTAGAACGTGAGACTACCATCATCTTATAGACAATCATGTTGACTATCTCATACATAAATGTGACTTGTAACTATTTAGCATATGATAAATTATAATCTTCCCATCTGCTTTGGGTCGTTGCCCTGCTGGAACACTATGTTGTCCTTTTCATATCCATAGTACTTGAGTGTACGAAGTAACTCATCTTGTATAGCTCAGCATAGAGACCACCATCGATCCTGGTCAAGTATCTAACACCTTTTGCAGTGAAACAACCCCATATCATCAGGCTTCCTCCACCAAACTTGACATTTCCTTCAATTTCTCGATCCGTTAGCCCCCTTTTCCATTCCAAACCCATTTGCACCCATCAGAGCCCAGTCTATTGACTTTCATCTCCTTGTCCAGCACTTGGCTTTTGAATGGCATTTCGTATTCTTCAAGCTGTCATGGCGCTCACATGATGCAGTTTGGCAATTTTCTTGGCCGAGAGCACCTATAGGTAATTGCAGAGGACAAGGGTGTCTAAGGGCAATCTAATTTAGTAAAGACTTGTCCTGGCAATTAACCCCCGATGGATGTGCCCAGAACGCGCCCTAATACTGCTGTACAATTACAGCTATGGTGGTCACAGGTCCCATTGCTGGCACCCCTGGAGTGGCTTATGTGCCCGGTTTGCACCTTTCTAAGTTTCTAAGTCTAAGTCAGCAAGGGAGTTCCTTTATATGAAAAGGATGCAAGGCCAACGTTAGCTGGTGCTCCCCTTTTTAGGCCCCAACAGAAGCCATCAGACTACTTTTATGGTCCATATTTGCATGTGTTTATTTGAGAATAGTTTATTTTGCCGTGTTCCTTCTCTATTGTGTTTGTATATAGGAGACAGGGGTTGTCTGTTTGACATGGAGCGGCGCGCTGCCTGCACATCACCAGCCATTGAAGACAACCAGGTCTGTGCAATATCCCGGAGTTGTATGAGGACATGCGGACGCCAAGAAGATGAAGTCACCAGAAGGTGGGCGCTTGAGGCGAATGTTAAAACATTTCAAAGCTTGGCAGAGACAATGAGTAGCAGCGCATAGTATTACTGGGAAGGCTGATCTCACATCTGTCCTATATCAAGAGGGGTCCAAGTTCCCATCACTGGGTATAAACACTTTGCACTCCGCAGACTGGATCCGTGAACCTGCTGCCTTGTAAATTCCAGGAGACACTAGTAGCAAAAGTCTGGTAATAGTTGTACAACACTTAAAGGGGTTGTCTTATAAGGAAAATCTATGTGCTTATAACCTATTAGGGCATATGGACGTCATAGAGGTGTTCTCCACTCAGGAACCCTTTCTGTAACATTGAGGACCCTCTGGTGGCCTCAAGGTGACCACATGGACCAGCTAGCTGGCAATGGTGTCCCATTTTTACAAGGAGGAAAAGGGAGTCTGGCACTAGAAACAAAATCCCATATATATGAGCATGGACATATGACATATACACCTGGTGTATATATGGTGTCTTGTGACATATTTGCCCCAGTTGATACAGCGGGCCTGTAGACTCTGCACACTTGTAGATTGTGAAGCTGCGGCCCATCTCATCCTTGAATACTCCTTTGGCAATAAATTTGGTAGGCCATGGAAATGTAATCTGGCGGACACATTCCTGGGAAACCCTTATGGGCGAGCATTAGGGCCCCTTCACACGGCGTATACGCTCACTGCTTTGGAGCGTGTAAACGTTCCGTAGCAGCGGCGTCTAAAGCAGTTCCTATTGTTTTCTATGGGAGCCGGCAGACGCGCGCTCCCCATAGAAATGAATGGAAAAAGCAGCCCATTCATTTCTATGGCGAGCGCGCGTCTGCCGGCTCCCATAGAAAACAATGCGATCTGCTTTTAGACGCCGCTGCTACGGAACGTTTACACGCTCCAAAGCAGTGAGCGTATACGCCGTGTGAAGGGGCCCTTATCCTGCTGAAACATGCCAGCTGGAAGCCCTGCCATGAGAGGCAACACATGTGGCCGCAGAATACCCTGCACATATCAATGAGCTATTGGGCTAGGTTCACACATTGGAATCTGCCACACAGTGGTGTAACTACCGTCATAGCAGCGGAGGCAGCTGCCACAGGGCCCGGGACATTAGGGGCCCGGTCACAGCCGCTACCGCTGCTATCATTATACACGGGGGTCTTTTGGGCCCCCTGAGTATAATGATCAGCAGCCCGGGAGAGGTAAGAAACATAAAAAACACTGTTACTTACCTCTCCACAATCTGGGCAGATAAAAATATGAAATAGATAGATATGAGATAGATAGATAGATAGATAGATAGATAATAGATAGATAGATAGATAGATAGGAGATAGATAGATAGATAGATAGATAGATAGATAGATATTTAGATAGATAGGAGATAGATAGATAGATAATAGATAGATAGATAGATAGATAGATAGATAGATAGATAGATATAGATAGATAGATATAGATAGATATTGGATGGATGGATGGATGGATGGATAGATAGATAGATAGATAGATAGATAGATAGATAGATAGATAGATAGGAGATAGATAGATAGGAGATAGATAGATAGATAGATAGATAGATAGATAGATAGATAGATATAGATAGATATTGGATGGATGGATGGATGGATGGATAGATAGATAGATAGATAGATAGATAGATAGATAGATAGATAGATAGATAGATAGATAGATAGATAGATAGATAGGAGATAGATAGATATAGATAGATATTGGATGGATGGATGGATAGATAGATAGATAGATAGATAGATAGATAGATAGATAGATAGATAGATATTGGATGGATGGATAGACTCATTCTTTAATATTGTAGAAATGTTACTGTAAATCCTTGACAATTCTTCCCGAGTAGCTCCATTATGGATGACTGTGACATTGTATAACACTTCTTATGTAACATCCTTCCCGTCTGGTTCTCTTGCCATATGTTATACTAGATACTGAGTGTATACATATGTGGTCGCTACCAGTAATGGAGGACGGGGCTAATGCACAGAGCAGAACGATCCAGTTTCCATGACAGCAGGAGAAATAGCTATGGAAAAAAACATACAAAAAACACTTGTAAAGTACTAAGAATGGATATTAAAGTGTGACATATACTAATCTAGTCATGTAGGCGAGGGCAGGTAACAGTGGTGTATTTATAGATGTCACACTTGTCACAGACTTCCACACCACATTATGTAGTGCGATATGGTGAAGGTAATGGGTCACAATATCAGGTTTCCATAGCACTGCTATCACAGACTCCATTCTAATATCGTAGTGTACAGTATGGGCAACAGTTGGATAATATCTTGACAATAAACTGAACACAGACTGTCCTGCAGCAGGGTTCTGCCCGAGGCCCGATGGAAGAGCTGACTGCGCATGCCTAGACGTTTGAAACCCAGGACGGAAGAAGTCGCGGTGAGAGGCTATTTCAGGCAAAGATAGATGCGGCACTGGAGCTTTCTCTCGCAGTGCTGTTTGAGTGCAGGGGCCCGCCCCCAGTGCTGCGAGAGAACTCATTTGCATACAGAAGAAAACTGGGACTTCTACCAAAACATGGTGCGGAGAAGACATCTAAAGGTAGGGGAAGAATAGCCTTTCTTAAAATGATTCTACCATTAAAATCTAATTTTTTCTGGTTGACACATAGGAATAGCCTTAAGAAAGGCTATTCTTCTCCTACCTTTAGATTTCCTCTCCGCGCCGCCATTCATTATAAATCTCGGTTTTCGTCGGTATGCAAATAAGTTATGCAGGGCCCCAGCACTGAAACAGCACTGGAGGTGTCCCCAATGCTGCGAGAGAACTCTCCAGCGCCGCCTTCATCTTCTTCAGGAATGGCCTCTTCACGCGTCTTCCTCTGGCGCTGGTGGTCAAACTTCTAGGCCTCGGGCAGAGCCGAATGCGCATGCCCACAGGCCACAAGAAAATGGCCGCTTACTAGAAGTAAATGCTCTATATTAATAAAGTGTATAAGATGGAAGACACTTACTATTGTACTTCACATATGTCAGCTCTTCATTCATCCAGGAATCTGGAGAGAGGATCAGCGAAGAGCTCGTAACCGGTGCAAACAACACCGAACTGTGACTAGGAAAACTAAGTGAAATGATCATTTCCAGGTCTTCTCTTCTCATAGCACTTGTGTAGTTGGAGACTTGTATCATTTGCCAATATCGGCATCTCATTACATACATAGATGTACATGGCTGTCAGCAGTGACTGAGAAGTGATCGTCCCTGTGGAGTATAAAAGTGTTTGCAGACGGCATACTTTCACCAACTACGGTACTTCTTTAAACAACTAATGATAAGGAAGTTTCATCAGGTTCAGAGACAGAAGAAGAACAAAAGCTTCAGAAAGCAATTTAGCTATTTGTAGATCCGGGGCATAATGGTTGTTCAGATTGTCTTGTGACTTCCCGCTGTGGTATTAATATAATAATGTACAGCACCATGGAATTAATATTATAATGTACAGCACCATGGAATTAATTTAATAATGTACAGCGGCATGGAGTTAATATAATAATGTCCAGCACCATGGAATTAATAGAATAATGTACAGCACCTTGGCATTAATATAATAATATACAGCACCATGGGATTAGTATAATAATGTACAGCACCATGGAATTAATATAATAATGTACAGCAGCATGGAATTAGTATAATAATGTACAGCACCATGGAATTAATATAATAATGTACAGCACCATGGAATTAGTATAATAATGTACAGCACCATGGCATTAATATAATAATGTACAGCACCATGGAATTAGTATAATAATGTACAGTGGCATGGAGTTAATATAATAATGTCCAGCACCATGGAATTAATATAATAATGTACAGCACCTTAGCATTAATATAATAATGTACAGCACCACGGCATTAATATAATAATGTCCAGCACCATGGAATTATATAATAATGTCCAGCACCATGGAATTAATATAATAATGTACAGCACCATGGAATTAATATACTAATGTACAGCATCATGGAGTTAATATAATAATGTACATCACCATGGAATTAATATAATAATGTACAGCACCATGGAATTAATATAATAATGTACAGCATCATGGAGTTAATATAATAATGTACAGCACCATGGAATTAATATAATAATGTACAGCACCATGGAATTAGTATAATAATGTACAGCATCATGGAATTAATATAATAATGTACAGCACCATGGAATTAATATAATAATGTACAGCATCATGGAGTTAATATAATAATGTACAGCACCATGGAATTAATATAATAATGTACAGCACCATGGAATTAATATAATAATGTACAGCATCATGGAGTTAATATAATAATGTACAGCACCATGGAATTAATATAATAATGTACAGCACCATGGAATTAATATTATAATGTACAGCACCATGGAATTAATTTAATAATGTACAGCGGCATGGAGTTAATATAATAATGTCCAGCACCATGGAATTAATAGAATAATGTACAGCACCTTGGCATTAATATAATAATATACAGCACCATGGGATTAGTATAATAATGTACAGCACCATGGAATTAATATAATAATGTACAGCAGCATGGAATTAGTATAATAATGTACAGCACCATGGATTTAATATAATAATGTACAGCACCATGGAATTAGTATAATAATGTACAGCACCATGGCATTAATATAATAATGTACAGCACCATGGAATTAGTATAATAATGTACAGTGGCATGGAGTTAATATAATAATGTCCAGCACCATGGAATTAATATAATAATGTACAGCACCTTAGCATTAATATAATAATGTACAGCACCACGGCATTAATATAATAATGTCCAGCACCATGGAATTATATAATAATGTCCAGCACCATGGAATTAATATAATAATGTACAGCACCATGGAATTAATATACTAATGTACAGCATCATGGAGTTAATATAATAATGTACATCACCATGGAATTAATATAATAATGTACAGCACCATGGAATTAATATAATAATGTACAGCATCATGGAGTTAATATAATAATGTACAGCACCATGGAATTAATATAATAATGTACAGCACCATGGAATTAGTATAATAATGTACAGCATCATGGAATTAATATAATAATGTACAGCACCATGGAATTAATATAATAATGTACAGCATCATGGAGTTAATATAATAATGTACAGCACCATGGAATTAATATAATAATGTACAGCACCATGGAATTAATATAATAATGTACAGCATCATGGAGTTAATATAATAATGTACAGCACCATGGAATTAATATAATAATGTACAGCACCATGGAATTAATATAATAATGTACAGCACCATGGAATTAATATAATAATGTACAACACCATGGAATTAATATAATAATGTACAGCATCATGGAGTTAATATAATAATGTACAGCACCATGGAATTAATATAATAATGTACAGCACCATGGAATTAATATAATAATGTACAGCACCATGGAATTAATATAATAATGTACAACACCATGGAATTAATATAATAATGTACAGCACCATGGAATTAGTATAATAATGTAAAGCACCATGGAATTAGTATAATAATGTACAGCACCATGGAATTAATATAATAATGTACAGCACCATGGAATTAATATAATAATGTACAGCATCATGGAGTTAATATAATAATGTACAGCACCATGGAATCAATATAATAATGTACAGCACCATGGAATTAGTATAATAATGTACAGCATCATGGAATTAATATAATAATGTACAGCACCATGGAATTAATATAATAATGTACAGCATCATGGAGTTAATATAATAATGTACAGCACCATGGAATTAATATAATAATGTACAGCACCATGGAATTAATATAATAATGTACAGCATCATGGAGTTAATATAATAATGTACAGCACCATGGAATTAATATAATAATGTACAGCACCATGGAATTAGTATAATAATGTACAGCATCATGGAAGTAATATAATAATGTCCAGCACCATGGAATTCATATAATAATGTAAAGCACAAAGACATTAATATAATAATGTACAGCACCATGAAATTAATATAATAATGTACAGCACCATGGAATTAGTATAATAATGTACAGCACCATGGAATTAATATAATAATGTACAACACCATGGAATTAATATAATAATGTACAGCACCATGGAATTAGTATAATAATGTAAAGCACCATGGAATTAGTATAATAATGTACAGCACCATGGAATTAATATAATAATGTACAGCACCATGGCATTAATATAATAATGTCCAGCACCATGGAATTCATATAATAATGTCCAGCACCATGGAATTCATATACAGTCCTATGAAAAAGTTTGGGCACCCCTATTAATCTTAATCATTTTTTGTTCTAAATATTTTGGTGTTTGCAACAGCCATTTCAGTTTGATATATCTAATAACTGATGGACAAAGTAATATTTCAGGATTGAAATGAGGTTTATTGTACTAACAGAAAATGTGCAATATGCATTAAACCAAAATTTGACCGGTGCAAAAGTATGGGCACCCTTATCATTTTATTGATTTGAATTCCCCTAACTACTTTTTACTGACTTACTGAAGCACAAAATTGGTTTTGTAACCTCAGTGAGCTTTGACCTTCATAACCAGATGTATCCAATCATAAGAAAAGGTATTTAAGGTGGCCAATTGCAAGTTGTTCTCCTATTTGAATCTCCTCTGAAGAGTGGCATCATGGGCTACTCAAAACAACTCTCAAATGATCTGAAAACAAAGATTGTTCAACATAGTTGTTCAGGGGAAGGATACAAAAAGTTGTCTCAGAGATTTAACCTGTCAGTTTCCACTGTGAGGAACATAGTAAGGAAATGGAAGACCACAGGGACAGTTCTTGTTAAGCCCAGAAGTGGCAGGCCAAGAAAAATATCAGAAAGGCAGAGAAGAAGAATGGTGAGAACAGTCAAGGACAATCCACAGACCACCTCCAAAGAGCTGCAGCATCATCTTGCTGCAGATGGTGTCACTGTGCATCGGTCAACTATACAGCGCACTTTGCACAAATAGAAGCTGTATGGGAGAGTGATGAGAAAGAAGCCGTTTCTGCACGTACGCCACAAATAGAGTTGCCTGAGGTATGAAAAAGCACATTTGGACAAGGCAGCTTCATTTTGGAAACAAAAATTGAGTTGTTTGGTTATAAAAAAAAGGCGTTATGCATGGCATCCAAAAAGAAACAGCATTCCAAGAAAAACACATGCTACCCACTGTAAAATTTGGTGGAGGTTCCATCATGCTTTGGGGCTGTGTGGCCAATGCCGGCATCGGGAATCTTGTTAAAGTTGAGAGTCGCATGGATTCCACTCAGTATCAGCAGATTCTTGAGAATAATGTTCAAGAATCGGTGATGAAGTTGAAGTTACGCCGGGGATGGATATTTCAGCAAGACAATGATCCAAAACACTGCTCCAAATCCTCAGGCATTCATGCAGAGGAACAATTACAATGTTCTGGAATGGCCATCCCAGTCCCCAGACCTGAATATCATTGAACATCTGTGGGATGATTTGAAGCGGGCTGTCCATGCTCGGCGACCATCTAACTTAACTGAACTTGAATTGTTTGTCCAAAATACCTTTATCCAGGATCCAGGAACTGATTAAAAGCTACAGGAAGCGACTAGAGGCTGTTATCTTTGCAAAAGGAGGATCTACTAAATATTAATGTCACTTTTCTGTTGAGGTGCCCATACTTTTGCACCGGTCAAATTTTGGTTTAATGCATATTGCACATTTTCTGTTAGTACAATAAACCTCATTTCAATCCTGAAATATTACTGTGTCCATCAGTTATTAGATATATCAAACTGAAATGGCTGTTGCAAACACCAAAATATTTAGAACTAAAAATGATTAAGATTAATAGGGGTGCCCAAACTTTTTCATAGGACTGTAGTTATAAAGGAAATTGCCCTTCTTTAAGCCAATACTCTATGTGTTGTGTATATAGGTATTGTGTTGTGGTTTTGTTTGTTTTTTTTGCTTTGTTTAGAGGGATCCAAAGTTCAATCTGTGCAAACATATTTAATGTACCGGGGCTGCCATTGTCGCCATTATAAAGCAGAATGTGTATCTCAATGCAAAAAAAAAAAAAACTTGATAGTCTTCAGTAGTTGATACCTTTTTAATGGCTAACTAATAATGAAGACAGATTACAACGTTTCGGAACTCTCGGCTCCTTTCTCAAGTAAATTTAAAAACCATTTCTGAAGGAGCATATTTATGTACAAAAGGACACATAGGGATAGAATTCCAGGAGGAAGGGGGGTAGAGGGTTATTAGTTATTGGTAGAAACAATGTAAACACTTCCAGGTTCTCAGGTTCTTATCAGTTCTCAGGGTCTCAGGTCAGTGATTTCTGTAGGATGCCATAAAACCATGTGACAGATTTAACCCCTTCTCCAGTGTTTGAAGCAGGGTCATAAGTTTATACTCATAAATCCGTCGCTCTTTCTTTGATTTAAAATTCCCTCTTAAAACCAAAATTTTCATGTCATCGGTGATATTATGATCCTCATTGAAGAAATGTTTTGATACGGGGAGGTCCATTCTTCGTTCTCTAATTGTATGGCGATGTGAATTCATCCGCATTCTAAGCTGCTGTCCGGTCTCTCCAACATACAGATTTTCAGTGGGACATTTGGTGCACATGATTAAATACACTACATTGGGTGTGTTACAGGTGAACGTACCTCGGATTTGATATTTCCTGTTAGAATTTGGTATCTCTATCCTGTCAGTGGTCAGTATGTGAGGGCATGTTTTGCACCTCTTCTGTCCACATGGAAATGTTCCTGTGTTAGTTGGAGGTGATAGTGAGCTGCTAATAATCATATTCCTGAGGTTTGGTGGCTGTCTGTAGCACAGGAGAGGGGGGTCCGGAAATATGGATGTTAGACGGTTGTCTTTTTGCAGTAGTGGATGTAGTTTGCGTGTGATTCCTCTCAGCGTCTCCAGGTGAGGGTTATATGTGACAACCAGGGGCACTCGATTGTTTTCCTTTTTGGTAATTTATTTTAATAAATCAGATCTTGGTATTCTGGTGGCCCTGGTGATTTGGTTATCAATTGTTCTTGGATGGTAACCCTGCCTCAAGAATGTGTTTTTGAGGCCTCCAAGGTGTTCGTCCCTATCTGCAGGGTTTGAAATATACTATATGAAATAGTGTAGTCTGCTCTACTATTCCATAGACATTGTCAGTCACTGTCACAATCTACACTCCCTATCAGTATGTCTTTGTATTCTGGGAGGAAACCCCATGAAAGCACGGGGAGAACGTTTAAACTCCTTCCAGATTTCCTTGGCCGAATTTGAACCCAAGATTCCCATGACTAAGCCACAAGCTCTATTAGTTTTCATAGAGAATTTTTTGGAATACCAAGCTGTAATAGTATGGTACTGGCCCTACACAATGTATTGGTATATAGAGAGGTCTCTATATGTCAGCATATTATATGCTTTCAGGTCCTCGGCATCTATATACCGCTAGAAAGCTGACAGTGCGCTGAATTCAGCGCACTATTGGCTTTCACGTTATGTGCCCCAGGTGCCATTACCGTAGTTCCTCAGTTTCAGAAGGACGTTTCTGACAGTCTGTTAGGAACGTCCCTCCTGACAGTAGTGTATATAGCGCTGTACTGTCAGAGGGGGCATTCCTTACCGGCCAGCGATGATGCTGAGCAGTGAGGAACACCCCCTCTGATAGTACTGGTCCATAGACTAATGCTGGTTTCTCACTGCTCAGCGTCATAGCTAGGCGGTAAGGAACGCCCCCTCTGACAGTACAGCGCTATGGACTCTACTGTCAGGAGGGGCGTTCCTCACAGACTGTCAGGTTCCCTATAGGTATAATGGAAGCAGAAAGTCCGCAGAAGAAACTGTTGCCACAATGGTTTTTACTGTAGGGCTCTTTTTTGCTGTGGGACGCTACATGGGGCCTAAGGGTGTAAAATAAAAATTATAAAACAGAATAGCAGCAGCAGCCATGTATATCGATGGCGTCAATATCCATGCTCACCAATGGGACCGCAATAACCTCATTATTATCTAATTGGCCCCGGACAAATATTTGCTGGGACAGTCTCTGAAAATATGCATCAGTCTAAACAAAATTTGGGACATTCGGCAAGGGGGTAAAGTTATAGTACACTCTGCACCTCCAGTACATTCAATATTTTTACTAATACAATGTCCAGAGTAGCAGCTGAATACGTTTTATAGGCTCCGCCAGCACGTATACTAGGAACCATATAAACTATATAGTTCACGTTTTACGTGTAAAAGTGGTTATGTGTCACCGATCTGTTCCCATAGCTGGCCATAAATACTTTCCATGGTGTTCTGGCCATGACTCAGGCTCTGCTGGGGGTCTAGAGACCCTCATTACACAATGTACATGAATCATCTTCTGCTCATCCATCCTCAGATCAGACCAGATGTCTTCTCCATCATGTTTTCGCACATTGGTGTCTAGGCGCTATTCACACAGACGATAATAGCAGCAAGTAAAATTATGTAAAATCAGATTCTAGAACTTCATATTGGCACAATTTACTATTCTGTACAATCTACTGAGAAGCTGGAAAAACATATGGAAAGAGCCTGCGATTGTGCCGCTGTCTTATAGGTTTAGGTTCTCCTGCAGTCTCGTACAGTACAAATGACATATCCTATATTCACAGTCATACGAGACTTATATCCTTTTCTTTCATATGTTAACACCTTTACAAAATGTAAAACTTTCAAATATACAAAAAATTTTGACACCCAGAACTATTTTAGGAGGAGGCCCCACGTTGCAGAAACGCAGCTTTTTTTGCTTCTGATTTTGCTACATTTTTTTGAACCAGAACCAAGAAAGGCTACGGAGGGAATGGAGAATATATAGGAAGTTCTTATACGTCTCCCTTCTGCTCAACACTGGCTTTGGCTCAAAAAATCCGCAGCAAAATCTGCAACAAAAAAGGCTGAATTTCTGCAACATCGGGCCTCAGCCTTAGGCCCCACGTGGCGTCCCACAGCAGGAAAAATATGGTGACAACGCATCGTGGTTCTTCCCACAGTGCTTCTGACAGAAAGTTTTCCTCTGCTGACATTCTGCTTCAATTATATCTAAGGGCTCATTCACACATGGGCAAAGGGGCAGATTTTGACAGCGAATTTCGCTTCAAAATCCGCCCCTTTACAATGGTGGTCTATGCAGACCGCTGGGTTTCTTTTTTCCGCGAGCGGTGGGCTGCTGCTAGCGGAGAAAAGAAGCGACATGCCCTTTCTTAAGGCGGAAGCCGCAGCGCGCTGGGCCGCGGCTTCTGCCTAGCGGCAGCACCCTCCTATGTCGGCTCATTCATTTGAGCCGACATTGGAGGGGAAAGCCACGACCGCCGCGTCTCTCTCTGTGTCAAAACCCACGCGCACGGTTCACATGTGAACTGACCCTAAAGGGAAACTGCTGGCGTTTCCATAGGTATAATTGACATGCTGCGACGGTTTTGTAAATCGCTACGTGTCTGCGGTACATATTTTAACACAAAGTCCCATCCACTTTGCTGATCCCAGTTTAATGTCCTACTACAGTTGCCCCCAGTTTAATGTCCCCTCTAGTTGCCCCTCTAGCTACCCTTCCCCCAGTTTAGTGTCCCCCTCCATCTGCCCCCAATTTAATCTCCTTCTTCATCTGCCCCCACAGTTTTAATGCCCCTCTATTTGAGTTTAATGTCCTCCTCTATCTTCCCTGAAGTTTAACGCCCCCCCTCATTTGTCCCCCAGTTTGATATCCCTCTTCATATGCCCCCCAATTTAATGTCCCCTTCATATGCCCCCCCAGTTTATTGTCCCCCCTCCATCTGCCCCCACAGTTTAATGTCCCTCTCCATCTGCTAAAGTTTAACATAAAAATTTGATACTCACCTCTCTTGCTCCCCTGCTGCCCAGTCACAGTCTGTTGTCCCGGAGTGTTGATGGAGCTACAGGAGCGATGTAAGTGATGTCATCACATCGCGCCGGAGCACATAGGGGGCACAGTGATGAGGCAGAGGCTGTCCGCTCCTGCTTCACCACCGTATTCCTCTCATCTGCGTTTTCTGGGACATACCTCCTGCCGACCAGGACCGCGGGACATGACCTGGAATTGGGGACTGTTCCACTGAATCTGGGACGGTTGTGACATATGTGTACAGCACTGTGCTTGGTATTCAGTAAAGAGGCTGAAGAACTCACTGCAACCTTTACAACCAGCTCTGACCCCCACGATCACATAGTGATCAATATGTAAGTCCTACAAAACCCCCAGAATAGATACCTTATGTGAGACCATGTACTTCCGCGAAAGACCACTTGGTGTCGCCCTCTTCACAAGTTCCAACATCTAAGATCTTTCTATGGGTAGAAAATTTCGATGCCTGCGGATACAGTCACATCATGACTTCTACATTACCCAGGCTTAGACTTTGTGAGGACAGAATTTTCGATTAGTTTCGGATTGTTATCCGCTATGGTCAGGGTTTCCCTTTAAGAACGGAACTACAAGTTGAATTTGGCAGCTGCTTTCATAGCAATTTCATGGTTTTTATTATACTTTGTCGTGATTGTGTCTGAATAGACATGTCAGCGTATTTGTGGTGACTGCGCCTACTGGGTGACTATTCTCCTATGAATTGTCTGCGTGTACCCCGGCCTAGGACAGTTCGCCATAAATAACAGAGCGAGACAACCTCAATGTCCAAATATACTCTGTTTTACAATTTGTTCCTGGGCTTTGATCTCAAGGACCGCAGCTCTCCGTGTTTGGGGGAGAGGAATGTTTAGTTATGTCTATGGAGATATCCAGGGGCGTAGCTTTAAGGATTCAGAGGTTGTGTTTGCAACTGGGCCCTGGAGCTTAAAGGGGCCCACAAGGACGATACATCCTATACAAGGAGACTAGGGTTATAAATGACATGTAATAGATGAGGGTCCTGTTCCAGGTTCTCCACCAGGGTCCGGGAGCTTTAGGTTGCTTCTCTGAACATATCGCATTTATAGAAATATATATACACATGCTGAATTAAGAGGTAACGCCCATTTTTATTTATTTTTTGCTATTATATCTATTATTAACCTATCTAACTTTCTTCTTATTATAAAACAGGCTGTAATATTCTCCTTAGCCACCGTCTAACTAGGAAAGTGCATATTTGTAATGTAAATAGGCAGAGCTGATGCATTTACCCAAATGGGGGAATGGTCACTTTGAAGGGTTGTATCTCCGGTTGTATGCCACATAGAAAAATGGTTCTGGTATCACAAGAAAGCGAAGGCTGAAAAGATATAACACAACCTGATATATGACTTGTTGAAAACAGAGTCGGGAATTTCAACTTATAGGGAACTTATGATCGGTGGGGGTCCGACACCCGGACTCTTCACAAATCATCTGGAAGCTACCCCAATGCATGGGGCTGGAAGGAGCAATAGGAGCAGAGATGCAATGCTCTGGCGCCGCCACTATGCAGTGAAAGGGGCTGCAGCTCTGCACCTACTACTTGTTTCTGGCTCCATCTAATGTAGAGGTCCATTCACACTGAGTTTTTTTGCCGCTGATTTTGACGCTGAATGCGTGTCGGAATCCACGTGGAAAAATCACCTCCCATAGAGTTCTATGGGTTCTGCACGCTCTAAAAAAGCTTCCTTGGGCTCAGGCCCCACGGGCCGGAAACACAGAAAGTTCACTGAGTTTTCCTCCGCAGACTTTCTGTTACAATTATATCTATGGGGAAGCCGCTGATGTTTCCGCGACGGGTTTGGAAATCGCAGCCTGTCCACGCTGCGATTTTTTCTGCAAAGAATCCCATCCACTTTGCAAGTACCGTAAAACGCTGCAATCTTTCCCGCAGTGTTTCCGCCGCGGGCAAATCACGGCTGGGATCACAATGTACATTTTTTTCCCTATCAGTGTCTTTGTAGAATGGGAGGAAATCCATGCAAACACGGGGAGAACATACAAACTCCTTGCAGATGTTGTTCCTGGCTAGATTCGAACCCAGGACTCCAGCGCTGCAAGGCTACAGTACTAACCACTGAGCCGCCATGTTGCCCTGATCACGGCATTTCTGTCCCGTGGGGCACCGGCCTTCAGGTGGATCCCACCTGCAAAAACCAACACAGTCAATGGAGGCGGAAAATCCATGTCGTGGATTTGGGCGCGAAATTGGCAAAAACCGCTAGCGGTTTTTTCAAGGTCCATACACTGTGCTGGAGGAAAAAAATCCAAACTAAAAAAGCCTCAAAAAACGCTCAAAAAAACGCTTCAAAAAACAATTTCCTAATTCCTGAAGCGGACTTTTTCCTCGCTAAAATCCTCGCCTGAAAACTCAGCGTGAATGGACCCTAGAAGTTTCCAGCCCCTGGAAGGAGTCAGATCAGCTTGTCAGACCAGTGCAGAAGTTTCAGGCACCCGGATCAGCTGACCAGTACCGGTCCTGGGTATCGGATCTCCATCGATCACTTACTGATGATCTATCCTGTGGATATGAATTACCACGTAGGGGCTGGAAAACCCCTTTAAAAAAAATTTGCCCCTGCTGCACCCCAAAATGTACCCATCTATGTGCATGAAATACAGAGACAATACCAGGATCTATAAGCATTAGGGAATATACGAAGTCTATGTTCACCTCTGCAATGGGGGTATTTTTTGGATGGAGCAAAAGTGCTGCAAGTCACCATCCAAAAGAGCGGATACGTGGCGGAAATGCTCCAGACGCGCACGGGGGATGAAATCAATGGGTTTTATAAATGACCCGCTGTAATCCGTTTTTAGGATCTTTTGACGGATTAGGCGCAGAAACACCAATGCAGATGTGACCGCAGCCTTAGAGATATCACTGCCCCTCTATAATAAGTGGCGACCCTCTGCACCTTCTATAGTCACATCCCTGCCAGCTCTTCTAGTGCCAGCAGCATGCACTGCCAGCTGACAAAACCGTGGCGTCTCGTCCAGTAAATTTTCCATATCTGCAAATGAAACTTGTGTATGGTAACTGACACAGAAGAGATTATATTACAGAGGGACTTGGAAAAGTTGAAAGCTTGGGCAGCGAAGCGGCAACGTAATGTAAGAGCGAATACATTTCCCTACTGTAGATTTAATGGTGAAACACTGGGCAAAATGGGCATAGAAAAGAATAGAAGGTAAAGTGAATCTAGCACTCAGCGCCAGGCAGCTGCTGCCAAGGCCAATACAATTGTGGGAAGCATCAAAGGGTCTAGACTGATAAGATGGGAACACGATTTTACCTCTACACATGGCAGACTGCACATAGCGGCTTAATAATACAGGCGAGCCACGGGAAGCCATATGTGCCCGAGTTGAAACTTAAGCCAGTAAGGGGCTGGCAAAGGCTTTTGATATAACGCACAGGGTTTTTTTGACGTGAGTTATAATAAATTGTCAAGCCGAGGTGACGCCGCTAACTTTAATCAAAACTGGTCAGTGGGGCGCAGAACCAATAAAGGGCCTCGTCCCAAAAATGTGCGACATCTACGGCAGAAAACTAATGTAACTAGGATAGTCAATCGTGCGCACCAGCTAAAAGCAAAGCAGAGCTGGAGAGGGTTGGGACACCAATAAGGTTGAGCGATCGTGTTCGGAAAAGATCGGATTCCGATTGGCGATCGAGAATATTTCGCGATCGGAATTCCGAACACGATCTTTTTAGGTGGGATCGAGATCGGTGATTATTTCCCATAATGCTTTGCTACTTGCTGGCCAAACATTGTAGGAAAAGCTAACAATGTTAGCCTTCACACTGAGTATATGCCCCGCTCAGACTGTATACTCAGTGTGAAGGCTCCGCTGCGGTTCCATAGGAATGAATGGAAGCAGCCAGCACACAGCCTTAACCCCCTGTGTGCCGGCTGCACAGGGGAGACTAGCTAACATCTCTAGCAGCTACTTACCTGCAGAGATGGCTGGTCCGGTGCCCGGTGTTCTCGTTCTTCTTTGCCTTGCTGCCCCCACCTCCCAGGTTAGTGTTAAAGAGCTAGGAAGAAGGCGGGGCTTGTGGCTTAGGAGAGTGTGGGCGGGTACAGGGCAGGGAGATGTGATGTCTCCTAACCTGGGAGGCGGGGGCAGCGAGGCGAAGAAGAACGAGAACACCGGGCACCGGAGCAGCCATCTCTGCAGGTAAGTGGACACCAGGGGGGGACTAAGTAGCCAGAGGATTAAAAAAAAAATCACTACACAGCGTGGATTACAACAATTAAAGCGTTCAATTCTTAGATTCCATGCTGTATAGTGAATAGGATTGTTTTTAAAATCCAATCCTAAAAAATTCCATTGACTTGCATTTGGATCGGAATTGGGATCGAGATCGGGATCGAATTTCAAAATCGATCCTGAAAAGTCAAGATCGGCTCAACCCTAGACACCAATCATAGTAGGTAAAATGGGGGACAGGAAAGGGGGTTTTACGGCCCCAAATTGATTTTTCCTACCGATCACCTGTTCTCAGGATAGGTCATCAGTATCTTATCTGTGGGGGTCCCACACAACGGGATCAGTGGGGGACTCAGCCGGTAGACCCAACTGTTCAGCTATTTATCCAATATCCTTCGGATATGCTTTGATATGATAAGTCCCCACGTAGCGAGCCGCAGACGAAAAATTCTGCGGAAAAGAACGAGGCACTGGAGATACCGTCGCAGGTGTGAACGTAACCTTACTGAGCAAAGGGTAAAACCTGCAACATATATAGACATGCTGCGGATTTCAGATCTGTGCGGTATGTCAGAGAATCATGTGAATACTCCGTAATGGCGGCTTACAATACTGATTCGCAGCCAGCCCTGGATAACAGAGGTTAATATTACCTGCCCCGGAGGTATCGGCGTCTGAATCCGAGCAATGTATATGTGAGATCTACCATCCCCCAGGGGATTTACAAATCCTGATCATCATCATCACATGCTCAGTCCTGTCACAATCCTGTCAGTGTGAACAGGGCATATGATCAGGATACACCCATTCCATGATGAAATCACCAAAGATCCATTTACGGGATTGCAAGAGGTTGTCAATATGGTGTGAGTCGTCTGAAAACCAGGCCTGCTTCCTTCCAAGGAATAGTGCCACTCCTGTCTACAGGTCGTGTGTGGTATTACAGCTGAGCCATATGCATTTCTATAGAGCTGAGCTGCAATACCGGACGTCACCTGTGGACAAAAGTAGCGCTGTTGCTGGAAGTAAGCAGCTATGTTTTAACTCCTTCCTCGGCCTGCACACACCGTCATGTGCCTGAGGCCGAATCCCAGCTCCATCCATCACCACTCTTAAATTTTGAAATAAAAAAAAAATGGTACCCCTCTTACTAGAGCCATAGGCAATTGCCTACCGTGCCTACCCCCTCGTCCCACCCCTGCTTAAAGGGGATAACCAGCACCCAGACCTATCAGCCACTGTATTGGGACCCAGGTTGCTTCATCTTAGCTCCCTTTCTATGTTTGCCAACTCTTACTTAATGTCCCAAAAAAAGGGGTGACCTCCCAGACTCTAGGAAAAGCAGGTAAGTTTCCTGACCATAACTGTATACTCCCCCACGTATCGGGCTAGCAGCCATTTTATATCCCAGTCATGTCCAAAAAAAGAGCACATTTCATTGCGAAGTCACAAGAAAGGGGGCATGGTACTGTCCAAAAGGGAGCCAATAAGCAAATGCTACCTGTAAGGAAGTTTATCAGCCATTGCTCAGTTTTCCTGCAGCACCTCCACAGGAGAAATAAAGTATTACACAGTTATTTAAATCAATGGTGGAGATTTAGTAATCCTTTTATGCCACAAAATGCCAAAACTTTTGTAGGAAATGTTCATCCATCTCCCCAAATGGGTTGTCCAGGTCCTCCAGTGCAATAAACTCTCTTTATAGCTGCGCTCTATTCTCCCTCTGTTAAAGGTATATACTCAGCTGGGACAGATACAGAAATTTGTCCAAATAGTGGTTGATCCCTTTAAGGGTATGTTCACATGTAGGAATCTGACATCGAATTTGAGAAGCAGAAAATTTCTGCTTTAGGAACTTGAAGCAGATTTTTAGTGCTTGTCAAAAACAGACGAGGATTTTGATGCGGAATTTGAAGCAGAATTCGACGCTGAATTTGGAGAAGCGTGCCACTGTATTTTGCCTATCTTGCCCTCAAATTCCAGCGCCGTAGCCGGTTGCGTCTGCCAGCGGTAAGATGAAGCAGGACGCTTATTTTTTTCTGTATCCTCCTGCAATCTCTGCCTCCCATTGAAAATAAAGGGAAGCAGATTTGGGGCGGAATCTGTTGCAGAATCAGGGACAGAATCCGCAACGTGTAAATATACCTTCAGGAGGGTTCCGATGTGTGAACACCCCCTAATAATGAAGTGAGCCACCGTCTCTGGAGCTTTTCCACAGCCTACAGTTGTGTGTGGGCAAAGAATGCCAAACCGCCTGCCCGAACAGGCTGGAAAGGGTTCATATGCCAGTCATGCCCAGTTACGGTACTTGTTTGTGCATTGAGATGTAGGGTTTCCCGCACATCACACGGTATGACCCCGTTCAGTCTGTTCACAGATGAGATTCTGGCACACACCTGGGTTTATTTAGTTCAAGAATCTGCACCTCGGGCACTGACACCTTATAGGGGGAGAGGCCAAGCTGCCGAAACTGCAGGCTATGTTATCTTGACATGTCACTCAAGCACTAGCTACCAGGACTGCAGCGGAGAAGGGATATTAGGGATATTAAAGGGGGTTTCTTCCTCTCACTCGAGGGGCTTCTGAAACTCTAAAAAATTAAACCAAGAGAGGACTACGCATGTGAAAATGGGCACTGGGACCCCACTATTCTCAAGGTCCCCAACAATGCAATTACTATGGGGGGCGCAGAACATGGCCGAGCACTTCTTATCTCCTACCCTTAACAGACCACAATATTAGGCGCTGACCCCAAATCTGTCCTACAGGAACCATCAGGTGTCACATCATTCTTGAAACTCTTACTCTATGGCTTCTGGGAACTCCAGGTCAGATTTCAGCTCTGGCCCTTCCTAGAGCAGAGGCGGCCTAGAAGTTCTATAGAAATACAATTCTTTGGAAAACTCCTCCACATGTAATAAATATGAATTAGGGCAGATGAAGGGTGAGCTAAAAACATGGTCCTGTCCAAGAAGAGAAGTGATACCCTGCATGTACCTGTCCAAGAAGTGATACTCTGCATGTACCTGTCCAAGAAGAGAAGTGATACTCTGCATGTACCTGCCCAAGAAGAGAAGTGATACTCTGCATGTACCTGTCCAAGAAGAGAAGTGATACTCTGCATGTACCTGTCCAAGAAGAGAAGTGATACTCTGCATGTACCTGTCCAAGAAGAGAAGTGATACTCTGCATGTACCTGTCCAAGAAGTGATACTCTGCATGTACCTGCCCAAGAAGTGATACTCTGCATGTACCTGTCCAAGAGGTGATACTCTGCATGTACCTGTCCAAGAAGTGATACTCTGCATGTATCAGTCCAGGAAGATGGAATCAGACAATGGCCACTCACATATCATTTCCCTTTCCAAAACATAGTCATCGTACAATTACCTGGGCAACCGGACCCACCACTCTCAGAGCCTACATCCCCTACCTCAATACCGGGCCTCGGTCAATCACCCGTCTCCATTTTACTACTGTGCGGTTTCATCCACGTTCCATGTTTCCTCTTTCATCCCTATGTCGTTTTTCACGTTCATTGTGGCCACTGAAAAAAGGTCACATGATACCATGCAGATATCTATATAGGTAGAGTAGTGATACTCTGCAGATACCTATACAGGTAGAGCAGTGATATTCTGCAGATATCTATACAGGTATAGTAGTGATACTCCGCAGATACCTATACAGGTAGAGTAGTGATATTCTGCAGATACCTATACAGGTAGAGCAGTGATACTCTGCAAATACCTATACAGGTAGAGTAGTGATACTCTGCAGATACCTATACAGGTATAAACCCACACTTTTTCTAAATGTTGGAGTGCTGCCATTTTTTCCACTTCTTATGTAAAGTTGAAGATTAGCCATCTTCTAGTTTGGCTTTGCACCCAGTTTGTATGCTGTGCTGCTTCTGCATTTTTTTCTACTATACAGGTAGAGCAGTGATACCATGCAGATATCTATACAGGTAGAGTAGTGATACTCTGCAGATACCTATACAGGTAGAGCAGTGATACCATGCAGATATCTATACAGGTAGAGTAGTGATACTCTGCAGATACCTATACAGGTAGAGTAGTGATACTCTGCAGATACCTATACAGGTAGAGTAGTGATACCATGCAGATATCTATACAGGTAGAGTAGTGATACCATGCAGATATCTATACAGGTAGAGTAGTGATACTCTGCAGATACCTATACAGGTAGAGTAGTGATACCATGCAGATATCTATACAGGTAGAGTAGTGATACTCTGCAGATACCTATACAGGTAGAGTAGTGATACTCTGCAGATACCTATACAGGTAGAGTAGTGATACTCTGCAGATACCTATACAGGTAGAGTAGTGATACCATGCAGATATCTATACAGGTAGAGTAGTGATACTCTGCAGATACCTATACAGGTAGAGTAGTGATACTCTGCAGATACCTATACAGGTAGAGTAGTGATACCATGCAGATATCTATACAGGTAGAGTAGTGATACTCTGCAGATACCTATACAGGTAGAGTAGTGATACTCTGCAGATACCTATACAGGTAGAGTAGTGATATTCTGCAGATACATATACAGGTAGAGTAGTGATACTCTGCAGATACCTATACAGGTAGAGTAGTGATATCGTGCAGATACCTATACAGGTAGAGTAGTGACGCTCTGCAGATACCTATACAGGTAGAGTAGTGATACCGTGCAGATACCTATACAGGTAGAGTAGTGATACTCTGCAGATACCTATACAGGTAGAGTAGTGATACTCTGCAGATACCTATACAGGTAGAGTAGTGATATTCTGCAGATACATATACAGGTAGAGTAGTGATACTCTGCAGATACCTATACAGGTAGAGTAGTGATATCGTGCAGATACCTATACAGGTAGAGTAGTGACGCTCTGCAGATACCTATATAGGTAGAGTAGTGATACCGTGCAGATACCTATACAGGTAGAGTAGTGATACTCTGCAGATACCCATACAGGTAGAGTAGTGATACCGTGCAGATACCTATACAGGTAGAGTAGTGATACTCTGCAGATACCCATACAGGTAGAGTAGTGATGCTCTGCAGATACCTATACAGGTACAGTAATGATGCTCTGCGGATCCCTATACAGGTAGAGTAGTGATACTCTGCAGATACCTATACAGGTACAGTAGTGATATCGTGCAGATACCTATACAGGTACAGTAGTGATGCTCTGCAGATACCTATACAGGTAGAGTAGTGATACTCTGCAGATACCTATACAGGTACAGTAGTGATGCTCTGCGGATACCTACACAGGTAGAGTAGTGATGCTCTGCGGATACATATACAGGTAGAGTAGTGATGCTCTGCAGATACCTATACAGGTAGAGTAGTGATACTCTGCGGATACCTATACAGGTAGAGTAGTGATACTCTGCAGATACATATACCGGTAGAGTAGTGATACTATGTAGATAGCTATACAGGTACAGTAGTGATACTCTGCAGATACCTATACAGGTGCAGAACTGATGCTCTGCAGATACCTATACAGGTAGAGTAGTGATACTCTGCAGATACATATGCAGGTAGAGTAGTGATGCTCTGCAGATACCTATATAGGTAACGTAGGACTCTGCACATGCAGGTAGAGAAGCAATGCTCTGCAGACACATACAGTACCTGTATAGGAGGGATGAGTGCAACCTTTTGCAGCAGCTGTCCAGAGAGATGCGATGCTCTGCAGCAGTGGTCGGTGTGAGGGTGAGTGCCGCAGTCATGTGTGCAGGAGCCTGTGCGGGGTTAGAGGTCCTGCCGCTCTCCTCCCTCCCTATTAGGCTGGCTCTTTCCCAGGGACACAATGATATCCCAGGGCTGGAGGAGAGGGGGCTGATCCGTACGAAGCCCGCCTCTCTGAGCCGAGAGGGAGAGGAGGCAGCAGCAGCGGCAGCAGCCCACAGACAGACAGACAGACAGCCCTGGGATGCCCTGGACAGGCAGAGCTCCACTGCTGCAGCCGCTGCTGCTCCTGCTGCCCGGGCTGCTGCTGCTGCGGGGAGAGTGGCAGGACTTCCCGGACTATGCCCCGGAGCTGGACGAGCAGGACGAGCACATTGACTACAAGGACCCCTGCAAGGCTGGTGAGGAGGGGGAGACCTGGGGGAGGAGGAGGCAGAGCAAGAGGGGCTAGGAAGGCTCAGGAGGGGGAAGGGAGAGAACTTTGGACACTTCACACATGACTTTATATTGGGGCTCCTTGACAAGTGTGTGTGTCCCTTTAAAAAAAGATGGCAGATCTTATCAAAGTTTTCCCCATTGCACCCCCTGATTTATCCTTCGCTATCGATATTGCCCCCATACGTGGAACGTTACTCCGTGTATACGGGCAAGGGGCGTGAAAATCTATATATTGGGACGCAGCGGTATTTCCAATATCTCATACCAACCCTCTGCCCAAATTATTTTCCAACATGTTGTAAAGTAATTTCCATGCGGATGTCACCGTTTGCTAAGGGGGCGCCAGCGAGCTACTCTTCTTTAGCCTCGGGCAGTGAACTAAATATTTGACAATTCGGGTTCTCTGAAAGATTGTGCCCGGCCTGTCTGGTATCGCAGATCTGTGTAGATGTCGCTGAGCGGAGGGTCTTGTTTAACTCTTTGTCGCCTGTATGAGACCACGCAGCCTATACATCTGCAATCCCTACACAATGTAGCTGTGCCAAATGTCACATTGAGCTCTGCTACATCTGTAGATGTTTATACTCTTGTTCAGCGCAACATCTGGCGGTCGCCAATCTGGTGCTTCTCCAATCGCTTTGCTTTAGTGGTGACAGAACGGTTGTCTGGGATTATTTGCTGGATGTACGACCTGGTGTGTTGGGCTGGAAATTTGGTCCTGCCACACAGACACGTTCCACCCCCGAGTATCCAGAGAGGGCGCTCTATCTACGTGATTGCATTTATATAACACGGTGACACTTGGTGCGGGTTGTATGTGTAGTTCCAACCATCTCGGTCTTCTGTACAAGGTGTGAGGTTACTTCAAGTAGTGTAATGTAGTAAGACGTACATCGGATTCTGTTTGTCTAGCAGCTCTTGTGGTTTCGGGACAGGACACTGAGGCATTTCTCTTCAGCTGCTGCGGCACAGACTCCTCCAAGTCTCCTAAGACCTCTCACACTGGTGTGAATGTGCACTGAGAGTTTCAGCTCTGCTGCAGACCTATAGGGTGCAAAAGTGTTATAGGAACCGTATATTCTTATATTACGTTACGTGTCTACTTGGTTTTGCCCCCACCATACTATATGATTTGTGTATCTCCACAACGTCCTGTCTTCTCTTTGGTTCCTCTGAATGTTCTTGAGCTCTGTAGCGATCCCCATTCTTCTTGTTGGTCGCCTTCTTCCTCTTTTTTTTTTCCAGTGAACATAAAACAGCCCAATAATACGCCCGCAGCCTGGGTGTTTTTGCTTTAAAGGCTTTGGATAGGTCAATGACCCACTTTCTTTGCCATCTACAGCGTGAGAGACGACATCAGTACTTTTCCTGCAGCCTGCTATTCTGAAGGCCATAAAAATGAAAAGGGTTGAGAAAACCTATTTTCCAGTTTCTAATAGGAAATAGTGAATGAATAATAATATGAGAGTCATCTATTAGCCAGAGATAGCGCCAGAAGAGTGTCCATCCCTGGAGGACCATAAATGACATGGACAACCTATTGCTTTCAGTGATACTTGTGTAATGCTTTTTTCCCCTGCGGAGGTGCTGTAGGGAAATGGAACACTTGCTCCAGGGTTCCCTCACGTTTCACAGCTGATTATTAGGGGATCCAGCTTGGCCATACATTGCCTAGACAACCTATTTATGTCAATGAAAACTTTGTAATGCTTTATTTCTCCTGCGGAGGTGCTATAGGGAAATGGAACACTTGCTCCAGGGTTCCCTCACGTTTCACAGCTGATTATTAGGGGATCCAGCATGTCCATACATTGCCTAGACAACCTATTTATGTCAATGAAAACTGTGTAATGCTTTATTTCCATTCACCATTTTTGGTTGACCTTCTCTTTTGTGACTGCCCCCTCCATAGTTCTGCATAGAGTATATTCTGAAATTGGTCTTTGTTCACAGTAGATATCAAAATCCAATTTTCTATCCCAAATCTTGAAGCTTTCTCTAGACCTCATACTGTATCTGACCTTGTTCATACCGTCATAGATTATGTACATTGCACCAAGCCATTTATATGCCCCCCCCCGCCTCTTATACTGTATATAGGCGATCTTCTCTAATGTGCACATATCTAGTATATATAGAAAGCTTCATTTACATATCTTTCCCCTAAGAACTTGAAGGGGTTGTCCATTTTGGACTGTCCAAGGTTGTCCCAAAAAAAAGATGTTCCCAAGGAACCTAACAGCAAGTACCCAATTCTCCTGTAGCGCCATCACTGGTAAAATTAAGTATTACTTGTTGATGTCAATGGGTTGTCCAGGCAATGGCCGCTCCTCCAGAATGTAAGACACTATGTCCAATAGAGATACTAGAGAATCCCTCTGCACATCTACAAGACGCTTGCTTGATTTCTGGGTGGGCATTGGTAAATCATTTAGGTTGGGGCGCTCCTGCCTAATTCTTCTGTTTCCACCAGATCACCAAGCATTTGGGAATTGGCCACTTTCCTTGGTGATGTCTTCTGATAACCATGGTAGATTGGTCAAGATCATCCTAAAAGTGCTCGTATACACTAAGTGAATGTTGGCTTCACTCATGGATTTTGGCAGTACCCCCAACTGTCTGTGTTTGGTGGAAAGAAGGTGCGGGCCGTTGTATTTCAATACACCTGATCCTCATGTACTCGGAGGGTATGAGCTGCCACTAGAAGTATCTGGTAATAGCTTACCGCCGGTAAGAACTCATACCCACCAGGCCAAGCAAAGTCTCCATGTGTATGGGACTATTAGGAGTAATGTATGGCCTCCTTAATCTCATGAACACAGTAACACCTTCTATAGCAACACATGGAGCACCTACTCCTCCATAAAACAGAGCCTTATGGACTGCATGTATGGTATGGCCAATATTTCTGTAGCTGCTTTATTACGGCTCTGTACTCGGACGTGATATGGTCACCTCCATGAGATGATCTATGTACTTGTTTTTGGATTACTATGGTGTTGGAAGAGACCCCACTGGAAGAACTTACACTTTCTTTCTTTATGGTGTCCTGGATTTATATTCACCAAAGACAACTTTTGACATCCTGTCACTTAAAGTAGAAGCCCCAGATTCCAATATGTGAACATACCCAATGATCCCATAGAGCTGGAATTGTATACATATCCTCCTTATCCCACTGTTTTGACTACACAGAAGTCCCCATCATCTTTGGAAGGTCATAGGCAGTACGTCATGTACCGATTTTGGGGCGTCTGGTGTCAGAATCTTAGAGATGTTCTTGTAATAAATCTCCAGCTGGTACTTTTGATAGCGATTATCCAAATGTTGACCTTTGGCTAATGCCATACGCTCAGTAATTGGTAGGACACCAAGTCATTCGTGAAGCTTGAGTTTGGTCAAAGAACTATGTCATGCTGCTACATTAATCTCGTCTTGCACTTGAGATAGCTTTCAGTTCTCAATCCTGATCCCACCATGCTTGCTGGGTTTAGCAGATCATCCATGTGTTCTCAATAGGGAGAGACTGCTACTCGAAACCTCTCTATCCCTTATCTCCCTTTAGACCCTTCTTTCTCCTGATCTTCCATCAAGGGAAAGTCAGGAGACCGTCCTACACATTAGATTCTTGGCTGGTCCCATTCAGTCCACTTTAATCTAATGTCTATGGCCACCTTGAATTACTTTCATCACAATCTAAAATTGACCATACTTATTACATAATTGTTGGCCAAACCCATCGATTTTGACATGACCGGCCTCCAGTCAAATGTGTGCCCTGACTCTCCCTTACAGCAGGTGAGAAAGGAAAAATTGCATAATTTGGATCTCGACATTCTCGATTCTTTGATCTCAAGGAAGAGAATCCATCTTGAGGGGTATCTGGGGGCAACTTAATCACCTCTGCCTATCAAGAGCTCATACATGCTCGGCCTTGAACATGTACATGTGGGTTAAGAAGAACAACCATTGTAAAGCCACCTAAAGTTTATGGAGGCTTTAGAGGACCATTGGAACTATCCAAATATCCATCCACATCGAAATTCTGATGTAGACCAGGCCCCCTTTATATCGGACAATTCCTCTTTTATCAACCTAAACCAAACCCTTTATTTTTAGTATATCTGGTGTCCCTTATCTCCCTCTCCAAAAAGATAACGTTCCTTGGAGAACTTGGGATATCTATCGGTCAACAATCAATAGTCAACGTGTTTTCTGATGTGATCTCTATCGGTCAACAATCGATTGTCTACGTGTTTCTGATGTGATGTGGACGAGAGTTCACTTTCGAGTCACAAGTGAAAGTCTTGTAGGAGAAGGAAATGAGTTGAAGTGGGTTATCCCTTCTGTTAAGAAGATTAATGGCCAATTTCCAGAAGTCCTGCATCCTTGACCCCTGCTGCTTCTACTACTACTAACACTGCTGCGGCGGAAGGAAGACCATGTGGTTCTAGATATCGAGGAGAGTCGAGCAGCAATTTTCTTGGGTGTCTTATGTGAGAAGTAATGATAACCACTCATTGTTCAGCACACAATACATAATTGTAATGTACTGTCAGCGACTAAACCCTTAAGTGGTTGTATCTGTATGTAATGTCAGATTCTAGAATAATGAGTTTATGACGTAGGTATCTCCACTATGAAGTCCCAATCCACTTTGACCTAAATGCCTCTCTCCCTATTATTGTTTCCATCTTCACCTACTTTGGGATAGATGGTATTTTAGGGTTTGTCTGGTTTATTGGACTCCTACTTATGTAGCCCATTAGGGATTAGGGGCCATTGTTAAGGTCCTCCATGCAAAGAGTTCGTGAAAAGTACTCTGGAGGAGTCTTGATGTCGATGAAGTAGACATCCAGCCCATTCATTTTAATGCGTTCCATGTCATGCATCATTTTCCCTGGGGTGGCGCTGTACAGAATACAACACATAATGAAGGGTTGATCTGTGAACTATAGTTAAAGGGGTTGTACTAAGTTTAGAAGTTATCCCCTATCAATAGGGTAGGGGATAACTTCATGATCGGGAATCCAGCTCCCGGTCTTATCTTCCCAAGAAATAAAGGAGTATCAAATCAAATCAAACAAGCTTTATTGGCACGTCCGAATAGATATTTGGCATTGCCAAAGCTAGAAAAGTGTGTGTGTGGGGGGGAGTTGGATTCGGGTGGGTGAGTGGTGGGTATGGGGGGGTGGAGGGAGGTGGTTTGGTGTATAACAGTCCGTGGAGTCTCATCTTCCTCATAGTTGGTGACCGCTATATGGGGAGGTGGGGTGGGTGGTTTGGGGTATAACAGTCCGTGGAGTCTCATCTTCCTCTTGTTTGGTGACAGCTGGACACGTATTGGGCAGCGATCTCCACCGTGGCCTCTTCTTCTCCCAGTAGGATGTAGAGTTTCCTCTTCTCGTCTGCAGATATGAAGTCTGGGATGTGGGCAGAGAGTCTTTGGTAGTAGACGACCCTCACAGCTGAGTATTTGGTGCAGTGTAGCAGGAAGTGGGTCTCGTCTTCTAAGTCCAATATCCCCCTGAGGGATCGTTGAGAGACCCCCCCCCCCTCCTATACACAGTCAGCCAAAAGGCATATAAAGACCTAAAAACAATACCCCCTTGGGGAGAGTCATGAGGCCACTGTATACATTTCATGGCTGGCTAGTTCTGCCAAAATCGGGGGTTTTGGCTGACATGACAGTGTTTGTCCAGCTTTACCCCTGTCTTAGAGGGAACAGACCCTCTTCTTACTCTTCTACAGACATTTGGTTGTCTGAAAACAATGCGTTTCCGTGCAAGATAATCTTCCAGGCATTGAAAGACTCAAATTTAACTAGAATATGCTTGTATATAAGATTATTCAGGTCAGGGGTTATCTCATATGCTACCTAACAGGATACACAACGTATTGGAAGTGTTCCCAGCATCCTTTTGTTGGCTAATGGTATCTTTTAGCAATTTCCTCCTTGTTCCCGAGGTCTCCTACCTTGATAGCAGTCTAGGTCAAATCCATTCATAGGTGGTGAGAAGGTCCAGACCTGGATCCAGATTTGCTATTGTCATGGGGGGGGCGTTCACCCTACTGTCTTAGCTGAATTTATTCTAGGAATGGCATTTGACGTTATGCCAAAAATTTTAGTAAAATTGTGGAGCTACATGTCCTACCCAAAAATCTAGTAACTTTTTGGGCAGAACAGTCCAAGGACACAGAGAGTCAAGAGTCTATATTTCCTAAGACTAGCGTAAGATTCATCAGTCTAAGTAAAGATGATGGTTGGATTCCCGATTTATTAAGAGTTTTGGCAAGGTCAGAATATTCTACGACCTTATTCATGAAACCATGGTCGTTGGTAATGGTCTCCAATAGATGCCAAATCTGTCATGTGGACTTTGCGGGAATAGAGCTACACTAATATTTGTATCCTTTGGTGTAAGTGGCAGTCTTTGTGCAAATTTGTCGGACGTAGTCACTTGCTACTCCTTTTGGCACAGTTCTTGCAAACTTCTTGCAAACTAGGACCGGTGCCACTGGAAATTTGCAACTTTTACGCGTTTTTCTTGCCAGTTGAGGTCAGGGGAGATAGCCAAGACACGGCTATCTTATCTGTAGGAGCAGGTAAGAAGTGAGTCCGTTCATCCCACCTTTTGTGTCAATGTCCTAGGTCATGAGATATGGCGGCATAGATGGCTCTTTATGTGACCCCCTGTCACTCTCTTGGCCGGGTCCACCTCTCCGTCTGTCACCAGGTCTCTCTTGCACACTTACACACCACTTGTCCTCTTTACACTCTCGCAGACTGACACATAGACAGTTTTACTCTCCCCTCCCCACATGTGCGGGAAGATTATCTGCCACATAAACACAAAGGCAGACAGGCAGATACAGGCTCTGACACACTCATTCATACGATATGCAGTGATTCACGCATGGGAACGCACACATACGCTGACTCAGGCCTGTCTCGTGTAAGTGTATGTAACATACATAAGGGTCCTGCTGCGGGATACTGAACCCCCATGGTTCACAGCTGCAGTGTAGCGTAATGTTTTCTGCATGTCGTCCTGCGGTCTGGAAGCCCCCGCTGCTTTTCGCCATCGAGACTCTTGGTGACACAGCTGCCGTGATTCATCTCTTCTTTTCGTTTCCCAATAACTCAAATATTGTAGTAAACGGAAGCAAAATTGTGCAAGGTTCATAAAGGAAAATCTGCCCCTAATTTTTAACCCTTACTGCCCAGGTCCAGCACCATTGACGGCACTGGTATGACACTGGCCCGGGAACTGACATGATATTGCAACACCCTGGATTGGACATAGCTCCGCTGACAGCCATAATACACTACAATAACAAAGTAAAAGGGAATAAAGTGTACGAAAAGTTTAAAGGGATTATTCAGGGATTAGCAAATCTTACCGGAGCATTCCCTGCAATGTTTAAGCTTTACCAGTAATATACACCCCGGAGGGCTGGGGAGGCCCGACCTCTTCTTCTCTGGCCCCGTTTGTGAAGGGCGGCACTCTTGTTTGTTGGTCCCTCCCTGCTGATGCACCGTCTATGGGTAGCATGGCCGACTCCACTCTACTCTGTCAAACTGTGGCCCACGTAGAGGTGAGTCAGTGACATCAGCAGCAGTTGGAGTGGCTGCAAAGGAGATGGAGGAACCAGAGGTCTGGACTGCCGGAGACCGAGGTATATAAGCAGGATAGGGGTTTGTTCACACTAGCGATTCAGGACGCCATCCCCCATTCCCATTAAAATAGAGTCCTGCTTGGCAATTTCAGGTGGAAATCTGACAGACCCCATTATAGTCTATGGGGTCTACAGGTAACTGTTTTTTTAAGTGGATAGGGTTTCCGTTTTTCAGTTCCCCATGCGGACCTTAAAGACGATCTTTCGTGTCCTCGGGCACATGCGGTATTATATACAGCTAGAAAGCCGACAATACGCTGAATTCAAAGCACTGTCTGCTTTCCCGTTATGTGCCCCGGGGTTGGCGATATCGATGCCGTTACCGATCTCTACCCACTGTCAGAAGGGCGTTCCTGACAGTCTAGCTGGGCTGTGAGGAACGCCCCCCCCCCACGACATTATTCATCCATAGCTCTGTACTGTCAGAGGGGGCGCTGTTTACCGCCCAGCCATAACGCTAAGCTCTGAAGAAAGCCCCCCAGTACTTGTCTATGGACGAATACAGTCAGGGGAGCGTTCCTCATAGCCTAGCTAGACTTTCAGGAATACCCTTCTGACAGTGGCCATTCAAGCCCTGGGGCACATAACGGGAAAGCCGACATGAGAGGTCCCCTTTAAGAGTGGAAACCTGAAAGCTAGTGTGAATTTAGAGTAATGCTATTCAGATCACATTTTTACATCCATTTAACAGATTGAAAAAAAAAATAAAATGGACGCAAATGGATGGCCGTCTGTTTACACACGTATCAAAAAACCAAAACAATGACCACAACGGATCCGCCTTTTTGACATTGATGTCTATGTAAATGGATGTAAGAAAAATGGCGATGAAAACGTCAGCTTATCCCACAAAAAAACATGGGGGCCACAGCCTGAAGGTACCTCTATAGAGTTTGGTACCCTATTAATAATAATCTCACTCCGTCGGAGCGAATAACTGGTCTGTACAGCCGGCGGTATAAGTAGTGACTATTTTCGTTCCGGTTACCATGGCTACATCTGGGGATATTGCTATATCTTTACTGAAAATATCATTTTTATGAAAAAAAAGGAAACTGCGAGTTTGACCGTGTCCACATGTTCAGGTGGAATCTGCTGTCTGTGTACTTGTGCCAATACCGGACAGATGCTACGTTCCTTCAGGTAGAATCATAAGGGTTAATGGCCCTTCCGTTTTACCTTAAAGGAACTAGTTAATAGCAACAGGTGAAAACCATCAGTAAGGAATTTAGTCCTTGCTGATGGTTTCCACTTGGATGTTTTGCTAGACAGATTCTCTCTAATCTTGAAATCTTGTCGTTTTTATTCTGAACACTTCTTGTTCTGTAAAGATCAGGTCTCAACAGTCATCCCATTATTATTGTAAAATTACAACAGTAGATAACACCTATATAAGATAGTATAGATGTTAGGATCCACTTACTGATGATCACAGAGCATGCCCACCATGCAAATTGACCTCTGCACAGGTCACAAAGCATGCCCACAACTCGCATAGATCTCAATGAGTCGTTTCCAGCTTAAAGGGATTCTACCATTAAAACATTTTTTTTTTTGTGGATAAGACGTCGGAATGGCCTTTAGAAAGGCTATTCATCTCTTACCGTTAGACGTGGGCTCCGCTGCACCGTTCCTTAGAAATACCGGTTTTTACCAGTATGCAAATGAGTTCTCTTGCAGCGATGGGGGCGGACCCCAGTGCTCAAACAGTGATGGGGGTGTCCCCACTGCTGTCAGAGAAGTGTCTCTCAGTGACGCCTCCTTCTTCATCCGCAGCGTCATCTTCAATGTCTTCTTCCGGCGCAGGCTCGTAACTTCTTGAGCAGAGCAGACTGAGCAGGAAAATGGCCGCTTGCACGTATTGTTAGAGGCCATTTTCCCATGGCCTGTGCGCTTGCGCACTCTGCTCTGCTCAAGGCCCGAGGCCTAGAAGTTACGAGCCTGCGCCGGAAGACATTGAAAATGATGCTGCGCACAAAGAAGGAGGCGTCGCTGAGAGTCACTTCTCTGGCAGCGGTAGGGACGCCCTCATCGCTACGAGAGAACTCATTTGCATACCGGTAAAAACCGGTAGTTCTAAGGAACGGCGCAGCGGAGACCACGTCTAAAGGTAACAGACGAATAGCCTTTCTAAAGGCTATTCCGACGTCTTATCCACAAAAAAAAGGTGTTAATGGTAGAATTCCTTTAAAGTCTCGATAATCCATTTAATTACGAAGTAAATTTAGTTGATACGTTCCCTTTAACTGAATGAGAGCATCTTGCTTCAGCCCCCGCCCAGTTTCTGGACTATGGCTCTGGTTATAACAGTATATCTGTCTTTTATCCCAACAAGCGGTTTGTCTCTGCATGTGCTGTATATTTTTTGTGTGCGGAGTTCACGTCATGAACATGAGAATTCTGCCCTCGCTGCACATATCTGTCATGGTAATCTCATTAGATAATACGGCATATGGTCATGATTTACATTGGCTTTTACAGCGCGATGTGATACATGCCAAGAATAGTATTTCTGCCTCTAATAATCCGCAGTAAAACATATCTGAAGGCTCTTCTGTAAAAATACAAGGGCCCGAGGAACAAAAACACGCTTATTATATACCGCAACGTTACACGTGTAGTATCACAACATAAGCGTAGCTTAGACCAGATCCCATATACTTGTATCATACACTCATATTATAATATGTGTATAGGCAATTGACAACAAAAAATTGTGAAGTCCTGATTTATGGATATAAGGTAAAATTGGATGATATATAGGCCAGATCAGTGGAAGTCGGATCACTGGGACCCACATGGCTAGGCGTTCTAATACAGCCATGGTCATGCCCCATAGAAAGTCTTTGGCACCAATGGAATCGCCAAGTGTCGCTTCATTCAAACTCTACCATAGTCACCACCTTGTGGATAGGCAGAATGAGGGATCGGGGTCCCATTTTATGACAATCGGTGGGGGTCTCAGCACTTATCTAGCATGTAGCGTCAATCACCAATGGACCTAGAAATTTACTTCTGCGTCCCAGATTGTTGGTTTGTCTCCAGGTGAAGTCTTTCAATGTTCTCACTGGATTCAGTATGGTCAATGCTATCAGTAGGCCAATGACATACATCGTCTGATCAGCGCTGTCACCCTGAGCTATTCCAAAGATAGCAGCCCTTTTAGAGTTAATGCAAATTAGGATATAGTAATCAATTGGGCATGACTTAAACAGAGACCCCTCCCCTAGAGAAACCGCCCGCTTGGCGAGTAGATCCCAATTTGCATCAATACTTACAGGGCTTATATCTTTGGAATGGCTGAATGGATTTGGATAAAGAAAATGCCAAAGTGCTCAGGATGACAGCTCCTATGACATAGGTCATTGTTTTTTTTTTATACCTGATGACAGGTTCTCCTTATAGCAGGTTGTCTAAGTCCCATTTATTTGAATGTGGATTAATTGCAATACCAGACACAGCCTATGGACAAATGTGGCGCTGTGTCTTGAACACTAAATCACTATTCTTCGTATTCCGTGAGGATTGTCTTCAAAGGCATGAGATGGAAGATAAATCTCCCATTGCAAATATTTGGACTTATCCCATTGATCACTACTTACTGCAACGTCACATTGGACTGTGAAAATTGTGTGGGTCACTGAGAACCAATTGGCCAAAATCCTTTTACAGCTCCGGTTCGCAGAGGTGTCATGTATACATCTCCTTATTGTTGCATGTGGTCTTCCAGGGATCCATATCATCTCTGACTATATGCCCGGCTTGCATTTGTGCACACGTGGATGCTGTGCGGTATTTGTCACCGTCCAGCCCTGTAAAGGGTTACACCTCGGCATTTGCACAGTGATTGTCAGCGTCCTGTCCATATGTTTGTCCGCTTACACAGCTCACTCTGTCTGCAGCTCACATAGCCTGGTCTGTTCTGCCATAGAGACGCTCTGTAGTCCCAGCTAATGGCCTATTCAGCCCGGATGCCACCACATTGCAGTCATTTGTGCATGCAATGACTACTGGCAAGGAAGGAGGCAAATATGGGTCACGGACCTAAAATCTTAATGTGATCCTAATACTATATGCTATACCCCAAGATTTTATAGTTATTAGGGTTCAGAAGGGCTCATAAAATGTCCTCTCGCTCAAAACGCATCAGTAGGTCCTGCACACTTGGCTTGGCCAATGTGTGTGTCCTCTTTGGAGGGGTAGACTGTATCGGACTGGCCCATCAAAGTGGCAAAGGGTCTTCCAGTGGACAATAGGGATATTTGGTAGGGTACTATGGTCTATTTACTAGCGTGGTTAGTAGATGGGACCCCAGAATAATTTTATTTGGTGGGTCCAAGGAACCTCAGTCCTCAACTTTTCTTCCTCGAAAACAAAGGATCAGCCATATTGAAATTTATCATCTACTGAACAAATATTGGTAGATCATCTTATACACATTAAATAGGCATATGGTCTTGCTAGGGTTTGGCTAACCTTAGTTTGATCTGGGTGGCCATCTTAATAAGGTTGTAGCCACAATTTGAAAGACCTATTTCACTTTCTTGTCTCAGTTGTCCTCCATTCTCCAGTAGGCCTTGTAAATAATGAATGCTTTCTTTCCGCTTGCTATAGCTCCAGATACTTCAAGCTCTGCCCCCAGATTTTATAGTTATTATGGTTCAGAAGGGTCCAAACAAATATCTCCTCGCTGAAAACACGTCAGTAGGTCCCGCACATTTGGCTTGGCCAAATGTGCATGTGTCCTCATTGGAGGGGTAGACCGAGTCAGACTGGCCCACCAGAGTACCAAAGAATCCTCCAGTCGGCCCATGCTCTACCACAATAATGGTCCAACAGAAGACCCCTATATTTGTAGGGTACTGTGGTCTATCTACTAGGCATGTTGGAAGGAGGGCCCAAGGAACCTCAGTCCGACACTTGTGGTAGAGATAAAGCTACTACCAAACACTTCCCATGGTGGCTTTTCTTCTTCGAGAACAAAAAATTTATCATCTGCTGAACAAATGTTTGTAGATCATCTTCTACACATTAGATAACTGGGTGGTCCTAGTAAGGCTTTAGCCACAATATGAAAGACATAAGTCACTCTCTTGTTTCAGTTGTCCACCATTCTCCAGTAGGCCATGTAAACAATGGATTCTTTCTTTCTGGTTGCTATAGCCATGTCCAGGGTCATGTTGTCCTCTGGAGAGGTCATCAATGGGGCTCTTTTTAAGGGGGTGTTTCTCAGGGGCCGCGACACTTGTGAGGTTACGTCCTATGCTGTTTCGTGGTGGCCGCAGTAGACATCCTCATCCCATTCACTTCTCTATAGCACGAGGCTGTAGTAGCCATGTATGGCCGAGATGAAGCAAATGGCGTGCGTTATAAACAATGAAGAGTTCGCAATCCTTGCCCGAGTGCTGCAGCCCCTTCATAGTGGGTCCATGGTGGGGGCCTGAGTGTCGGACCAACGCTGACATTTTATTGATGACCTCTCTTGAGGATAGGGCACTAATAAAAGGAACGGGACAACCCCTTTAAGGTTTTTTTTTCTTTGTTCACATCTGTTTTGTGGCTTCTGTTTATAACGGAAGCCAAAACGCTGTGCCAAATGTCTTGCACGATGACGCTCACGGACCCCATTTATTTACACTGTAGTCCATCGGGGCTCCACTGTGGAGTTCATTGTTTTGATACATGAATAGCGCCAACAGGGACTCTAGGACATTAGAACAGAATTTATTTTGGGAAAACAAGTGAGCATGAACTTAGGACCTTTCTAAAAATTCAGAAATGGTCTAAAGTGGCCTGGCTTCTTCTTCTAGTGGATTCTTAGAAGGTATGATGGATCTGTGTTTTCCCCCGTTGACTTATAATGGTTTTATCAGGCTATTTTTTTCTCTCTAAAAATGGTGGACTCTTTGGCGCGGCTTAATAGACCTCACTATAAGTCAGTGGGATTGTTTGGCCGCCACTGGAATTAGTCTTTATATGGAAAATAATAAAGCGTAACCTATGACGCAGATGTGAAGGGGTTTCCAAGACTTATATTTTTGGGATAGGCCATCAATGTCTGATCAGTTGAAGTTCCCTGAGAATCCCTTCAGTACAGTGAAGGCACAATTCCGATCTCCTCATTGTTTGCAAAGGAACAGTGCCGCAAATACAAGAGTGGCAATGTCTGGTACTGCAGCTCAATCCCAGAACAGGGAATAAGTGTCAGATTGCTGGTGGTCCACCAACGATCAGGAGCACATTGGAACCGAATGTTCCCATGAAGCACCCGGGAGCTTGCGTGATTGGCACACTATTCACTGCAATGGGGCTACTGAGACTGCGGTGTCTATCGGTGCAGTAACACTTCCATTCACAAGGAGACTTTAGGGGAACTTTTGGTCCCCAATCTCCTGATCCCTGGGGGACCTGGCTGTCAAACCCTCAGGGATCTGACATTGATTCCCTGTCCGGTGCTACTAATGATCAATATTCTGTTATCCATAGTACACGGGTCAAATGTCTGATCCATGGGGGTCCGACTGCTGGGGCCCAAAGCAGTCAGGAGAAATGGAGGCTGGTAGTCCATAAGGATGGGTCAAAATCTCTGAATCCCAGAAGCTTGACTACTTTATAGAAATGTAGCTTGTTTAGTTAAAGGTGCATCCTAACTCAAAAACCTTCCAAGATTGGCTTTGGGAAGGGTGGGGGGCCTTATGGCCACTTGAAACCACTGGAACGCATGGGCGTACCTTGAACCTTATATAAAAAGTTATATTCCAAATCATCCCATGTGACAAATCTACAAAGGGATCATTTCTGACTTTTTGGGGAAAGAAGCTACATCCCATGTGCTCAGTGAACTTTTATTACGTTTACAAATATGACATCAGACTGGAGATTGACCGCTGTGTTTTTCCAATGTTAACTGGCAGAATTGTGAATGCAGCTCTGGAGATGAATGGAGAAACTGATCTAACCTATAGAAGTAGGTCCAAAAGCTGGAAAGTGAAATGTCTGTCGTTCGACTTTCTGTGTAGACTTCGCGAAATGCTCTGGAAAGTGAAATGCAGTGAATTTTGTTTTGGGGGATTTTGTCAGACTACAGCCATTGTTTGGTGCCTTCTGTTGTCAGATATATACATATGGTCATGGTTGCATCTTCGTTGGAGCTGACTGGTGGAGATTCCTTGCTCACGTTGTAAGTGTGGTGTTACGTGTCCACCATCGGAGCGGCTCTCCATGTGTGTCTCGCATTGGCCGTGGTCTGCTGGTTTGTTTGGGCCATATTTCGACACCAGTCATGTCCTGCTTTTCTGATGTAACTCCATAGAATAAAAAAATTCCTTCTACCATGTGATCGAAACATCCAGGTGAGACGGCAGCTGTTACATTCCTCCGTGTGTGAAGTGACAGCTTCCGTACAGAATAACAGAATTCCTGATATAACACATCGCTCGTAGCTAAAAAGCATCACAAGGCTGAATTATTTTTTTTTATGGTTAAAATGAGATTGTGAATCAAACTGAGAAGGTTTATGAAATTCTTCTTCTCTCTGTGAGAATAATACATGATAGTATTTCATGCCCCTACTAGATTTTAAAAAGGGGTTCTCTGCCAAAATGAAGGTGGAGATGAAGCCTTCTTGCCCATCTTTCTGGTGTGGGTTCAATGCCAATGTTGTATCTGGTACCAAGGGACAAGGCTAGATTATAGAGGGGGGCAAATACCATGTGGGCATTATTACCTTACCCGGAACATGTGCCAACAGAAGGACAATTGGATACAGAAGGACGGAGGGGTTGTGGTTGCAATTTTCAATAGGTCAGTGGTGAACTTGGGTGCCATGTTGTTTTTTATTTTGGGTCCTACATGGTGTTTTTGTATGTTATTAGATCAGATAATAGACCAAATCGGCCCTCACATGGTTGTTTCCCTACAGTGTTGAGGACCTGTACCTGACTGCAGATTACTCAACTGGGGATGAATCTGAATTATGGCGCATGCGCATTGAAGCCAAAGTAAACTACTCTGGCTTTACTGAAGAACTGTTTTGGCGCAGACAGTACTGGCGATAGGACAGGGTTTATTTTTAATTTGGCTGTGGATTGCATTAAAAGAAGGCAATTTGAGACACTAAACCTCCAGTCCATAAGGATCTGTGGGTGGTTTAGTGTTCCAAATTTCCCTGACAGACTCCCTTTAAGTTGCCATCAGAGGTGTCTGGTTCTTGCTGTTAGGTTTTATAACCCAACCTCTATTGGGCGACTTTCCCCCCTTACGTCAGTCAGATAGGTCATGGCCTTAGCTGCATGGTGTGAATGCGCTCACAGAGTTGCGCAGGGTTATCGTAAAGTTGCGCACGGAAGTATTCCGATTCATTTATGGTTTTTCTCGTTTCTAGTCGCTTTCTGGGGGGACATTGCTTTGGACGAAGAGGATTTGGCCAACTTGAAGATAGATCTACGTGCCAGCTCAAGAAACAGATCACGCTCCTCAGGTGAGTTGCAATACATGGCATATTCTCTGCTGTCTCCACATTTCTCTTTCTTCTTCATGTCTCCATATCTGAAGATGTGAAGATTTTCTGTTCCAAAATGTTTTGCCGTCACCTGGTTTTAACATATAACAGGACAGGGCAAATCTGATGTCCCAGTTACTGCACTGCCGAATGGTCCCCTCTTATAGGGTTTCTCAGAAGAGCGCCCCCTATATGCTAATGATCTTCTCCTCCATGATTAGCTGTAAAGCACTATGTGGCTGCAAGCATGTCATCTTGGCATATGCCCTGTGGTCTGTGGTGGCCCCTAACCCCAAAAGTGAGGGGGATCAGCGGTGACCTATAACCTTTATTTATCTCAATTAGGACATCTAGCCCAAGACGTAATTCTTAAAGGGGTTGTCCCTTAAAGACATCTATCCCCTATCAATAGGATCCCCCAGCGATTGTGTGATCGGGGCTCCATTCACTGTGATTGGGCTGCCGAAGCTGCAACCCCATTGTAGTGAATAGAACCCCGATCACACAAGTTCTCTTTCAGTGCCCTGTTCTCCTTATCGCTGGGCGTCCTATAGATCGGAGATACGGTTCTTAAATGGGACACCCCCTTTAATAATTACGGCGTGTGCTGGATGTCCTAATTGAGATAAATAAGGGTTATAGATCACTGATCCTCCCCATTTTCCATCTCCCGTTCACATCGTTGGGGGAGTCAACAGTTGGACCCTCAGCGATGTGACACTTTAATGGGTCTTTAATGGGACAACCCCTTTAAGTTGTATGTCGCTTCTGGTGTGGGTCCGACACCAGACACAGGCTGTGGACACCCTTGGGGGTTAGAATAAATTCCAAATTCCACTTTTTGAATTCCTTTTAAGACCCCTTTCAACCGTCTCCATCTTATTAAACAACGGCTGTAATCCCCTTCCTCAATCACAATAGGAAGCGCAGCTCTGAAGTACAAAGTGCTGCCCTAATAAGTGACATACTGTGCAAACCTTCATAATCTAATATACTGAGGATTAACTAAAGTGACCGCTGAGTCTCGTGGCCTGAAATTCACCGGATATTTTTTTTAGCGTTCTCTATTTTTGTGATGAACTTCCCCACCCAAACAGATAACATTGCACAATATCACACAACAGCTCACATGTGAATGTTAACTCCCTGACCCGATATCATCCCGCGCTTTCCGATAACCCCGTCCAGTTTCTTGATCCTGTAATATCAATGTTCTTGTCCTCAGTTTGCAGTCGCTCCCTTCCTGTGATTTCTTGCTCACGTATAACCCGATGTTACCCCCCCCCCCTCCCCGGTGCTATTTTATCTAATTCCTAGTATATAGCCGCCCCCCGCACTCTCATCCTGTTGTTCTCTGGAGTTTCCTGTTTTGATAAACTGTCATGGAGATGATTTTATACAGTCCGCAGATTTATACACACACACCTACACCCTGCGGCCGCTGCCAGCAAAGTCGCCCTGTTCCCTCTAAATAAGCATGGCGTGATATTTTTTCTGCTCCAGCCGGTGGTTAGCGTTGGATGGCATGAAAGGGGTTTCTTCTTGTACTGTTGTTCCAGGGTGTAACAAGTACATGCCAATATTTTAGCTTAAAAAATATTAAAAAGGACATTTCGGTCCAACATGTAACTTCTTATTATGTCAGTGCGGGGGTAATGCCCTCCGGGACCTGTGAACATACAGCTGGGTTATGTCAGCGGCTACGACTCGTAATTGGAGTCATTCTTATTACTGGACTGTATTAACTGGTTACAGCCAATGGATATTCCCACTAGTGACCTATAGGGGACATAAAATATGCAATAAATGTCAAATCGGACCCCCATGGATCACCAGTAACGGGGATCAGATGACCCTGTTCTTATGTCTGGTTTAATGGCATGTACCGCTATATATGTCAAAATGTTCCCTCAATTTGGTCTGGGCCCATCTTTCCTTGGGCTACCTCTATGGTATGTACGCTATACGGGTTACTTAGTCATTGAACGTTATGGACGTGTCATAGTCTGAAGGTTTAATCGGTGGAGGTGGAAGGGCTGAGGCCCGAACCATTCTTGAAAATTTTAGGGGCAACTGCGCTCAGCTGAGTGCTACACCGCTTTGTTTGGGATCACCCCTGAGAGTTTAGTCATTGGTGTATGAGCTGGTAGAAGGTCCTTGTCCCACTAACCCAACCTCCTGGAAGAGCACCAAGAAGAAGTGAAGGGTCACAGCACCCACTTCTTCCTCTTCCCTGAGGTCTTGGGATCTGGATTCCCACGGATCATTGTGATATGTCTAAGGTCATACAACACATTTGGATACCATGTTATGGATTGAATTGAGGAATAATAACCTTTTAGTTAAAGGATTGCTGACTTTATTCCTCTGTATGGCAAAGCCCAATATTTCTACTCTATGTATGCATTGTGTGACCCCATTATTGGGGCGAGTTGTATAAGTTGTGATGTCAGCTTTGATTTAGGGAACGTCACTTGGGGCTGAGCTGTATTCCCGATGGACGCTGGATAGAAATGTGCGGCCTCGGAGATGTTCATCCCACACTCTATCTGCATTTCACCCCACACGTTCCCTGCTTCAGCCACATTCCTGTTTTTATGGCTGGCATTTCTCCATCTCTACATTTCTCGTGCCCCCACCCTTCCAATCATGTACATTCTTTCCTTTCTTCATGTATATTCACATTCACTTAATACTTTGGCGGAATATTCTTTCTTTCTATGTGGTTCCTTTACCCCGCATATTCCTTTCAACGGCAGACATTAATGCTGGTGTGAATTATGACCCTACTCCATCCGGCTTAGTCTTGCATCCCACACACCTCTTATTAGATTTACAGCACTCACGGACTCCCAGGTTTATGGCAGCTATTTAAAGGAGCACTCTTCAGAAATGGAAGAAAAATGGCCATAAGCAATTCCTTTTAGTGGAAGCTGGCATGGCGATCAGATCAGATCACAGCGGGTTCAGCTACTTTAACCCCCAGCGATCAGTTGTCACCGGGCCGTGATTAGCACACAGATGACATCCGTGTATATGGCAGAGAGACAACAAATGGATCTGCTACGGGGCCCAAAAGAAGGTATACTCAGAGTAGGCTAGTCCTGTCCTCTTCTTCTATGGCTGTAATACATCTGTATCATATGGTCCATGTCATATCTGCAAATCCCGACCTGATTGTAGACTCTGAAAAACAGCATTGTAGGGGCCTATAGTACTATATGGCTTTATTTTACTTGCTGCTTCTTCTATTACCATTATTTCGTGCAGTAAATCTGTGGATAAACCACATTTCCCATGATTCATCTGCCTGCTCCACTCTTCCTTATCACAGGTAATAAATCGCAGTCACACTCAGTCACTTGCTACTGTGACGTTTCACTTGCTGGCTGCACTGCTCACAGGGAGGGGTAGTGACTGCAAACGGAATATCACAGCATACTCTGTAACGTATGTCATGGGCAAAAAAGCATGAGTCTTCCTCTCACATGATGCTTGGGTACCACAAACCCACTACAGATCACACAATATATAGGGCATATATCGTCTGTAGGATCTTATTCAGACAGTAGCTCTTTATAAAGTTTTTTTTATGTCATCATTCAATAGTTTTGTTCACGTTTGTCTTGTGGTTTTCACTATAACCAAAAATGTATTGGTGGATCTGAGACATGACGGACATCAGTGACACTAGACACACCTTATTGACCACTTATAGCATTCGTCACGCTGCTGTCCTTTTTGATAGAAAGAATGGAATTTCGGAAACTTGTGTTTCTAGGTGTTGTGGTGACAAAACTTATGTAGGACAGAGCTCATACTTTAAAGGGATTGTCCAGGATTAGAGAACATGTTTGTTTTTTTTCTCCTAAAACAGCGCCACATTTGGTCATGGGTTCTGTCTGGTATTGCAGATGAGTCACAGCAGCACATAATACCTATGTTCAGGCGTGGCTCTGTTTCTGTAATAAAGCAGCCATGTTTTTCTATTTCTGGACAACTCTTCCACATCCTTCATAGAACGTACTCCAGCAGCTTCCCCTCACGCTCAGGCAGAGAGTAGGCCCCCTCCGTGCCTGCTCTCTGCCGGCGAACGGTGCTAAGCCCCGCCCCCTTCGAGTCGCCACGCCCCCTCCGCTCAGCCACGCCCCCGCTCCATCCCCTCCTCCGGCGGGGGGGGGGGGCGGCTTTCTGTAGTTCGCCTCGGGCGGCGAGGTTCACCCCTGCTCCCCGCCATAGGTATGCGTGTAAGCGGCCGAACACCAAGGTACCCCTTGGTGTTCGGCCGCTTACACGCATACCTACGGCGGGGAGGTATTTGATCGAATACTACTCGCTCAACTCTACTACTTAACATCAATTATTGGTTTCAATTACGAGTCCCTTTGAGATGATCTGCTTTCCTTTCCTCCAGGAATTACTCCAGCTCTATCCATCTATTGTGTACAGTTATTTATTGCTATATGGTCATGGGCAATTTGTTGTACAACGCAGGGAATTCCGGTTCCGTTTTCTGTTACATAGTTCCGGCACCTGCAGAGAACTGCTGATCGGTGGGGGTGCCAGATATAGGACCCCCACCGATCTGATTAGGATTACCTAGCATTAGGATATCTGTCAATCAATAAAACTATTTAAAGGGGATGTCTAGGATTTTTAAATCCTTCTGAAACTGCGCCTCTCTTGGGATGTGTCTGGTATTACATCTCGTCCTCTTTAAAATCAATGGTCTAGAAGAAATTTTAACAATGTGAACTAGTCAGACATCTATTCTTTACCGTCATTATTTAGTTTTAGGTTATTTTCTGATTTTCCGTCTCCCAGTTCCTTCTTGCGTGGCATTATCTGCTGTGAAATCCCTGAATGACCCCGAGGATGTCAGGCCATTGGATATTTGTTATGTTCGGTCTTCTACATATCAAAGAGAAGGGGTTATTATACTGTGTGAATACAAGGGAACAGAATGTAAACAGGACGTCCTCCGACCGCCAGCCTGATGTATGGTGAATGGTTGCCCAGCTACAGCACCGGGGATCATGGTGTCTCGGCCTGACTACACAGAGATTCGGGCCTGGTTGTATTGTGGTCACGTCCCAGGACCCTATAGAATGGAGTCTCCTGTTATTGAATGGCTCTGTTTTTTTATATTTGGCAAACTGTGTGAAGAATGTGTCCACCTAAATATCCGATTAATAGAGCAGCGTATGACCTATCCTTCAAGTCACAGGTTCAAACCCTCAACACCTCCGGCCGCCTCCAACTCAAGAACATCCACCGAATCCGCTCCTTCCTCACCCCTGAAACTACCAAGATGCTCGCCAGGCCATCATAATCTCCCGCTTAGATTACTGCAACACCCTTCTCCATGGACTCCCAGCAAACACCCTCGCCCCCCTCCAGTCCACCTTAAACTGTGCTGCTCGCTTAATCCACCTCACCCCCCGATCTTCATCGGCTGCTCCCCTCTGCCAGTCCCTCCACTGGTTACCTATAGCCCAGCGAATTGAATTCAAGCTACTAACGCTAACATACAAAGCCATCCACAACCTGGCCCCTCCATATATCTCTGACCTAATCTCCCGCTACCTGCCCACACGTAACCTCAGATCCTCCAATGACCTCCTGCTCCGCTCTGCCCTCATGCAGAATTGAACAGCTTTATTGGACAACATAAGCACAACACGAACACGTTTCGGGTGTAAACTGCGCCCTTCCTCAGGTGCAAATAATTTCTAGCCACAATCCCACTTCACTGTATGCAGGCTGTAGTTCTAATGCTGCCTACATACTAGAGCTACAACCTGCATACAGTGCAGTGGGATTGTGGCTAGAATTATTTTACCTGAGGAAGGGCGGAGTTTACGCCCGAAACGCGTTTGTGTTGTGCTTGTGTTGTCCAATAATGCTGTTCAATTCTGCATTTCTGGTGAGTGTGGTTCCTTTTGGACTGGATTCGTACCCCGATCTGGTTGTTGGTCCTTTATCACAGGATTCAAGAAGGCCCTGAAGACTCACCTATTCAGGAAGGCCTACAACCTCCAATAACACTATCACCGCACCACCATCTGTACAGTCTCCCCCTCTCCTTCTGTCTCTACCCCCTTCCCCCATAGATTGTAAGCCCTCGCGGGCAGGGCCCTCTATCCCACTGTGCCAGTCGGTCACTGTTAGTATTATATCTACCTGTATAATTTGTGTATTGTGTGTAACCCCCAAATGTAAAGCACCGTGGAATTATTGGTGCTATATAAATAAACAATAATAATAATGAGGGCGAATCGTATCTGGTGACCGCCGCCATGGTCACTGTACCAATTTATCTCAATACTTGAGTTGAGAATAGATGATTCTTCTTCTGTATTTGGGAAATGGTGTATAGGATGAATATATACATAGTTGTAACAGGATCAAATGGATGTAGTTGCCCTTTTGGATCCATGGGGAGGAGTAGTGTGGCCATATAGGTTCCAACCCTGGCCCACCGCTGCTTCTGTGGCCATTGGGGAAGCCGCTGTTGGCTCATTGGTGGGTGTCCCTTACCTTTGGGTTGGGGAGACTGAGTCCCCGACTCTCTTAAAGGGGCTCTATCACTGGAAAAGGTCATTTTTAACTAATCACATGCTTGCATAGGCTTTAGAAAGGTTATTCCACACCTACCTTTAGTATGTAGATTGCCTCAGTGGTTTCTGAATAAGTCCGTTTTTATTCATATGCTAATGAACTTCCAGCCAGCACAGGAAGTTCCCAGCAGCCTCCTCTCTGCTATTATCTCCTATTTGTGTGCAAACAGGAAGCAGGAAGTCAGCAGCAACAGCAGCCTTCCATAGGAAACAATAGCAAAGAGGTGCACGATGTATCGTGCACCAGTCTAATTAGCATATGAATAAAAACGGACTTATTCAGAAACCACTGAAGCAATTTACAGGTGGAATAGCATTTCTAAAGGCTATGCATGGATGTGATTAGTTAAAAATGAGTTTTCCCAGTGATAGAGCCCCTTTAAGGCCTTCATCTCAGAGGGTTGGGGAGGTTCAGGGGGGCCTGAATGTTTGTGATGGACGAATCCTTGTGCACTTTTGTTTTGTTTTTTTGGGGGTTTTTTTGCACAATCTTGGGCTACATAATAAAAAATATCATCTGAACATATGTGCTGTGTCTGTCTGTCTATCTATCTATATGGGATGAATACTTGTCGAGCGGCTCGTTTAGCTGATGTAGGATATTTCCACCGCAGTGTAACTTTTACCTGGCATTTTCATTGCCTGCAGTGTCGTGAAATAACATAATGATAAATGCGAGGTTCCTGGAGAAGTCACGGAACAAGTCCTGACACCATCAATAAAAATGTATTTAAGGCCGTCCTATGAGACGTAGCTGGGGGCGCCGGTTTAGAGGCATGTCATAGCATAATTACAATAGATCTGTATACTGTTATGGACATATGAATGCCGCACTTATTCACCAAGGGACCGATTAGGTGGAAATGGGTCATGCAGACCACCAAGAAGTCATAACTACATGCAGGCGTAGTCTTATAGGCAGTATATGGTCTCTTATAGGAAATGTATGCTTGTATATACTGTGTGTGTGTGTGTGTGTGTGTGTACAGTATATATGTGTGTATAGATATATTATGGCGTGTATATACAGTATATAGAATAGTTCATAGATTTAAGATGAGCAGGGGTCCGACACCTGGGACACCCGTGGATAAGCCATTTGGAGTGCCAGCGTTGCTCCCTTAGCATCACAAGTTGAGTGACGTCACGTTCATAGGTCACATGGCATATTCACAACTCAGTCCCATTCATTGAATGTAAAATGGCCGCACTAGGTTGTAGTCGGTCCATATACTGCACTGAGCTTGGCTTTCCGTAAAGAGGTCTCTGTCCTAACCCAAATGTTATGCTCTCTTTTAATAGCTGTCCTGGGGTGTCCCTGGCGATTTTCAATCAATGACCAATCCTAAGGACTGATTATCAATTAATAAGCCTGGAAAATCCCTTTAACTAAGCAAAAGCGCTCCTTCGGCTGTGATCGGGTTTGGTTATCTTGCATCCAAAATCAGTATGTGCGGTGTATAGGTCCATAGAAAGAATATGAGCCACATGCATGGTTATGCAGCTTCATACCCCCACTAGTACTTTACTTGGAAAGTTTCTGAAAATAACCTTGCAGAAGGGTTAACATTTAACTCTCATTGGATGAAACTTTTGACATGTTATCTCGGTTGTCAGGGTGCCGTGACCCCACTGGTCGCTGAAATGAAGGGGAAGAAGTGTTGCCCCTTTTACTTTGGTTAGATTTCTTTGAGAAGAGCTGAGCTTACGGTGTATCATTTCTAAGGATCCATACGTCGCACATGTGACCCTCCTAGGGGAACAAGCAAAGCCAAAGGGACACAGGACGTAGATTATTTTCCGCTTGTGCGTAGCTGTTCAGGTCATTTCTTAGTATATGGATATAGCAATACATATTCTTAATGGGTTACTCCAATTGATGTGTACAGTATGGGGGTATTTTTCGATTTTCGGTTTGCATCTTGTATTAATTTCTGCAGTCAAGCTGCGGGGTCAGCAGTTGTCTTAGTGGGCAGTCGACAGTTCTGCTAATTGACCTTCCACAGTAGGAGGCGCCCTCTTGGAATGAGAAGAAACATAGCATGTTATGAAGGAATGAAGAGGAGTTAGTGATCCGAGGACTGAAGAGGCACGACGCATTTCCCTCAGCTCTAGAGAACATGCTCGGATTTGTAGCTCCTCCGTACCTGGTGAGCTGTGGGCTGCCTAATCTAGAGGCTAGGGAGACAACTGGCTTTAAAGTGGTCGGCGTAAGCTTGTAAAGAGTACTTGGCCGGGGAAACGACACAAGGGATTATCGCTCAAGTGCGGATCTTAGGGATATGATATAGCTGACAGGCAGCAATTTGTAGTTTGCAAAATCAGCACAAACACAAGATTTTCTCAAGTGGCGCCTACAAGAGAGAAGACAAAAGAAACAAAAAAAAGTCAGTGTTTTCTAAAGGTTGTAATGTGAACTTGTGCCAGAGATCTTGCAGGAGGTGGAAATTTGACAGTATACGAAACCTCATAGTAGAGTGTCGACTACTATAGCCGGTGTAAAAATAAAGTAGTTGCCACGACTTCCTAGTAAAAAAAAAAAAAAAAAAAAAAAAAAAAATCGCAATGAAAAAAATTACCATTAACATGGCTACTTTATTGCATCATTATTATTCATCAATTGGTTAGGAAAAACTTAGAACCTTGCCGATAGTTTCCATAATTTTCTCAAATTTTGTTTTCGCAACGTCAAAGCAGACCTATGTGTCGCTATGTTAACAGACAACAATCAAACCGCATGTAGTCTGATTATACTTACTCCCTTCTATTTGTTCCCCGCTTCTTCCTTACAAGGAGTCTGTCACCAAAACCCAGCATATCAGATAGATGGGATAGGGTGACCTGAATCAATCTGGGTTTTGCTTATTTGATGTTTTTGACCCCTTTTTTTTTTTTTTATTAGTTTTTCATAAACCGTATACAAAGAACCATAGGGGTAAGAAGGGGGACATACAACAAAGAGGTAAGAACAGAGATCACCATTTTTGTCACTATATAAATGAGCACTTTGGAGCAATGAGGGTGCTGCCGTTTACCTCTTTGGAGCAATGGCAATGCCCTTGTTGCTCCAAAGACTTCATTTGCATATTGGCAAAAATGATGATATCTTGGCAGCGGAGAAAACAATTATCAAGGAGAAAACACTGTTTGGTTCTGGTGACACTAACCTATCTATCTGCGAGGCTGGATTGATATTCTGGGTTCTGGTGACCCTAGCCTATCTATCTCCAAGGCTGGATTGATATTCTGGGTTCTGGTGACCCTAACCTATCTATCTGCGAGGCTGGATTGGTATTCTGGGTTCTGGTGACCCTAGCCTATCTATCTGCGAGGCTGGATTGATATTCTGGGTTCTGGTGACCCTAACCTATCTATCTGCGAGGCTGGATTGGTATTCTGGGTTCTGGTGACCCTAGCCTATCTATCTGCGAGGCTGGATTGATATTCTGGGTTCTGGTGACCCTAACCTATCTATCTGCGAGGCTGGATTGGTATTCTGGGTTCTGGTGACCCTAACCTATCTATCTGCGAGGCTGGATTGATATTCTGGGTTCTGGTGACAGACTCCCTTTAAGGAAGAAGTAGGAGACACATTGATTCTGCAGGCATACGCCCTACTAAGTACATAGGGTTTGATTCAGAGGACCCTAACCTAGATATCTGCAGGTCTGGGTTCTGGTGACGGACTCCCATTTAAGTACATCTGGTATATTACTAGGAAATAGGGCGCAGTTAGAAGGGAGCGTGACTGCAGGATCAGACTACACAGTGCTTGTTGTCTGTTACCGTGGAGATACAAAGGTCTGCATTGATGCTTTAGTCACGAAACGTTAGGACATTTTTAATGGGAGCTATTTGCAAAGTTACTCTGTTTTTCATATGGATAAAGTGTAGCAATGAAAAACCTGTGTGACACGTTCCTGGCTTCTCACACTTCAGACGTAAATTTGGTTAAGATTGTCTCTACTTAGGAGATGTTTTACCTGTGATTGACTCATGGAGAGGTACATGACCATGACACAAAAACCATCCCCTTAAGAGCTAATATGGCCGACCTCAACGTGAAAAGGCTACATCCTATCCTGGAAACTGAAGACCAAACGAGAAATACCATGCAGAAGGTTCTTCATGTGGGTGACTTTAGTACTTACACTTTATGGAGGGTTCCTTGATCCTTGTAATATGCTTGTAAGCATCTGAAGGGCATATGGCGTGAGTACTCTGTAGGAAAATGTCATTCCTCGTCCAGATGGTCATGTGACCGTGCGTAGCCATTTATTATCCTCTTCGGTCCCTTATAGATGCAGAGTCATCTCTGACATAGTTTGTGCTTTTGCCGAGAGCGAAACAGATGGCAAGATGTCTGTTATACTCCTTAAAGTGCATACGTAACGTAGAAGAGCGCAAGAATTTTCTGAAGAGTGCCCCCAATAGGTTTGCTGTGCAAGTGAGGAAAACACATTAACCTCTTATGTGCTGTATACAGTATGTAGGTGAAGAGGTTATTGTTAGGAAATGCATTGCAGGAATTCTGTACCTCTGGACAGGGTGTCCTGGCTCTGCGAATCTTGTCCTGATAAGCGAGGTCAAGGTAGGAGGACAGGAAAGCACACAAACATTGTACGTTGCTTGCTTCGTCAGCATAATAACCTGAGGGACAACAATATTCTATCCATCCTGTCCTTATCAGAGAAGTCCCAGGTGCTTGGCAGCGTGCATGGTGACGTGGACTTGTTGTCATGTAATATTTGGTAATTGAACCTCCTGTACATTGGAACACAGTCGGCTAATATATCTAAGGCTATGTTCACATCTAAAGCTCTATCGACATGCAGTTATATTCTCTGCACCAAAGCTATGGAATCTGTGACTGATCCTTGGTAGACCCCATTTTATGTTAATGGCATCCATTAGGTTCAATGGGATACCGCGACCAATCTGTCATTGTGACGTGATTTCCATTACGGATTGAAGCCATGAAGCAAATGTGAGCTCGGTTTTCGAGGGGTTTTTCAGGATTTTGATATTGATGGGAATGAGATCGATAGAGGTCTGGCAAAAACATGGTGGGGGCTACTTATTAAGACCGGTGTTTCCTATCCCAATCTTTATCCATTTGACTACTGGCATGAGATGGGCCAGAATTAAGAGGCTGAGGTTCTTAAAGGGGTTGGACCAATTTTAGACGTTATGACCTATCGATAGCGTCGGGGATAACTTTATGATTGGTGGGGGTCCAACTACTCAGACCCCATCAATCCAAGAAAGACGGTCCATAGATACATTGTGCTTGAGCCTGCTGCTCCATTCATTCTCTATGGGAGCACCAGAGATCGCCGATTCGGAAGCATATGGCTCCATATGTTGTAAACTTTCCAAGCCATGCTTCATGTGAATGGGAGCCAAGTTGCACTATGTTGCCTGTGCTGTGACTTCTGTTGTCTACTGAGTAAGGGTGTACTGGGTGTCTGACCCACACAGATTAGATATGTACATGGTCTACCAATAAGTATTTGGACACCTGTGGTAGAATAGAAAAACAACATTTATTCCTATTGAATAGTTGGTAGACCCCAGCAGATGCTTCCTTACGGATGGTATTGAGCGACACAACACTCCCGAATGCCTGGTGAAACTCCTGGTGTATGTGAGCCATCGGTTGGGTGCGGTTTCTCTGGCCAGCACTCGTCGGTCTCTATCTCCCAGTTTTGTGGGTCTCCCAACTTGTCTGATATCACTTGACCGGGACCTGCGTCCCGGGTCATGTGACTCAAAATAACAGTGGTACCGCACATTCGTATTTTAGATAAGTAGAGTTTTGGTGCTAGCAAGAAAGGGTCCTCCGACCCACGTAATCAGACGAAGATGAATTTTGCTGCACACACCATTTGTGTTGAAAAGGTATAGTGATTTATTTTACAATAGAACATTAGAACAATAGAACATATAATACATACAATAGAAGATACGCCATTGACACAATGCAAAGAAATGATTGGAAGAGGCAAACTAGATCAATCAGTGTTTTGACGTTTCGGTCGTTAGACCTTCATCGGAATAGATCTAGTGCAGAGTGATGCAGAGAATAGTGTCAGGGCGTGACATTATAATAATAATAATAATTGTTCATGGGTGTTCATTATGGGACATAATACTGTGTACAGGGGTCACTATGGGGGATAATACTGTGTGCAGGGGCCACTATGGGGCATAATACTGTGTGCAGTGGTCACTATGGGGCATAATACTGTGCAGGGGCCACTATGGGGCATAATACTGTGTGCAGGGGCCACTATGGGGCATAATACTGTGTGCAGGGGTCACTATGGGGGATAATACTGTGTGCAGGGGCCACTATGGGGCATAATACTGTGTGCAGGGGCCACTATGGGGCATAATACTGTGTGCAGGGGCCACTATGGGGCATAATACTGTGTGCAGGGGCCACTATGGGGCATAATACTGTGTGCAGGGGCCACTATGGGGCATAATACTGTGTGCAGTGGTCACTATGGGGCATAATACTGTGCAGGGGCCACTATGGGGCATAATACTGTGTGCAGGGGCCACTATGGGGCATAATACTGTGTGCAGGGGTCACTATGGGGGATAATACTGTGTGCAGGGGCCACTATGGGGCATAATACTGTGTGCAGGGGCCACTATGGGGCATAATACTGTGTGCAGGGGCCACTATGGGGCATAATACTGTGTGCAGGGGCCACTATGGGGCATAATACTGTGTGCAGGGGCCACTATGGGGCATAATACTGTGTGCAGGGGTCACTATGGGGGATAATACTGTGTGCAGGGGCCACTATGGGGCATAATACTGTGTGCAGGGGCCACTATGGGGCATAATACTGTGTGCAGGGGCCACTATGGGACATAATGGGTCGAGGTCTTCAGTGTCAGTCGGGGAGGCGGACCCATGTCAAAATGACGTACATCACGACTGCAGATATCTTCATTTGCATGGGTGTCAAAATACTTATTGGTAGCCAGAGTATTAGCATGTACTGTATCTATGACATATTAAAAGAATTAGATGTATAATCCTATAACCGCTTACGTGATTCTCTGACATATCAGAAGAGCCTACATAAAATGGTTCAAGCGTCCATGAATTGAAAAAATCCAGCATCTATTCCTTTGTATAAAACGTAACTTTTATTATGAAAAAGTTTTCCGGAGCATGAGCCGCTCCATAAAATCAAATACAAGTATGCATGATGGCAGAGATGAAATGACGTCTGACTGACGCGTTTCGGGGTGTTATTGTAGCCCCTTAATCATAGTCTGACGCTACCAGAGAAATAGCAAGTTTAAATATCCATACTAATTACTTGTGCACCTGTTGCACAAGTAATTAGTCAAATCCTCATATGATAATTAAAATATAACAACAACAAGAAAACAAAAACAAGAAAACAAAACAATAATCCTACTGCATAAATAAAATACATAAAATGGTTAGTTCTCCGAAAGCCTGAACCTCTGCCTGTCCCCTGTATCGTCTTCCTTCTGCAGCAATGTGTTGTCTGTCTTTTCCTGGCTCTTGCTATGTGTCTGATATCTGATGTCCTTGTCTCCCTCCAGTGTCCTCTCCTGCAAGGAATAGTTCATCGTCAAGGACAGGCAGACGTGCTCGGGCAGACAGACGGGTCTCTCGTGGCAGGCGAGCCGCTACCTCTCGACCAGAACGAGTATGGCCACATGGCATTATTCCTTTTGTCGTCAATGGGAACTTCACTGGTGAGTGTCGGAGACCTTTAGATGTGTAAGACTAAAGTTAGAAAACCAGGGAAGCCTAAAGAAAGTAGCAGTGGTACAAGAAATGGCGCCATCATTATTTTATCTCCTGGTTTCATTGTTGTCCTATCTGGTGCCCATATGGGGATGTGGCAGGAGTTAATGCCCTATACAGCAGTGAATTACAGTATGACAGTCCTGGACAAACCTGAGCATAGAACAACAATATGCCATTCGTTTCCATGTGCCTGCTCTATGGATTTCGTCTTTGTAGAGAAAAAAATCAGTTGCCAAACAAACCAAAAATTTCCATATAAAAATTGTCTTTTTACCTGTTACCGTGGCTTTGACATCCTTTTAAAATGAGCTTTTTGGGTCTTTCCTTGCCTCGTCCATTGCAGGATCACAGAAAGCAATATTCAGACAAGCCATGCGGCATTGGGAGAAGCATGTTTGTGTCACGTTTGTTGAGAGGACTGAGGAGGACAGTTACATCGTCTTCACGTACAGACCCTGCGGGTAACGTCCCCAAATCCGCTGTACATGTCCTGTATGCTCTGCCTTTAAAGTGACCCTTCCTCAATCCAGACTCTACTCTCGATTTCCTTTTCCAGATGCTGCTCGTATGTGGGCCGACGCGGGGCAGGACCACAAGCCATATCCATCGGAAAGAACTGTGATAAATTTGGGATTGTTGTTCATGAGCTGGGTCACGTGATAGGATTCTGGCATGAACACACAAGACCGGACCGAGACGACCATGTTACTATCATCCGTGATAACATTCAACCGGGTACTAGAGAAGATATATCTGGGAGCTTATTGGGCAGCACTTTTAGGGTGCATCTAGTCATGCATTAGTAGATGGCAACATTTTTTTAAAATGTGAAATTAAAACCAATAAGTTATAGAGAAACCAGACTCCTCAGGGGCGGAGCCTGCCATCTGCTGGTTTCTTATTGGTGGTTATGCTCCTCAGAGGCGTATCATTCCTGTGTATCTATCTAACTGACTGTTTTTTTCCTCAGGACAGGAGTATAACTTCCTGAAAATGGAGCCAGAAGAAGTAAACTATTTAGATGAAACTTATGATTTTGACAGTATCATGCACTATGCTCGCAATACCTTTTCTAGGTGAGGATAAGCCTTTTAGTTTCGGTGGAATGACTTCTACTTGGCCAAATAGGGTCCAGTCCGTGCAATGGCTGATTTCTCTGACCTGAATCCTCTCTAGAGACCCGGCCTCCAGGCATCGTATTAGTCTATGATACTAGGGCTTCGTACTTACCTGTGGGCTATCTCTCGCACCATATTTAGACCAGAATTTCTGGTTTCTGATTTTCCATGCTGTATTTAGCCATGTGCAGGAGGCCTTGGAGTTCCTTCAGTTTTGTTCTTAATCCTCATTTCTGGATTTATTACAGGGGAATTAACTTGGACACAATTGAACCAAGATACAAAGTGAATGGAGTGAAACCATCAATAGGACAAAGAACAAGACTCAGTGCTGGAGATATTGCACAGGCCAGGAAGCTGTATCAATGTCCAGGTAGTCTATCTATTCTCATTCTCTCTCTCTCTCTCTCTCTCTCTCTCTCTCTCTCTCTCTCTCTCTCTCTCTCTCTCTCTCTCTCTCTCTCTCTCTCTCTCTCTCTCTCTCTCTCTCTCTCTCTCTCTCTCTCTCTCTCTCTCTCTCTCTCTCTCTCTCTCTCTCTCTCTCTCTCTCTCTCTCTCTCTCTCTCTCTCTCTCTCTCTCTCTCTCTCTATATATATATATATATATATATATATATATATATATATATATATATATATATATTTTCTCTCATCTATCTATCCATTTTCTATCTAGTATTAATATAGTATACACACAGATTTTGATATATATATAATATATACACTCACCGGCAACTTTATTAGGTACACCATGCTAGTAACGGGTTGGACCCCCTTTTGCCTTCAGAACTGCCTCAATTCTTCGTGCCATAGATTCAACAAGGTGCTGGAAGCATTCCTCAGAGATTTTGGTCCATATTGACATGATGACATCACACAGTTGCCGCAGATTTGTCGGCTGCACATCCATGATGCGAATCTCCCGTTCCACCACATCCCAAAGATGCTCTATTGGATTGAGATCTGGTGACTGTGGAGGCCATTGGAGTACAGTGAACTCATTGTCATGTTCAAGAAACCAGTCTGAGATGATTCCAGCTTTATGACATGGCATTGCATTATCCTGCTGAAAGTAGCCATCAGATGTTGGGTACATTGTGGTCGTAAAGGGATGGACATGGTCAGCAACAATACTCAGGTAGGCTTTGGCATTGCAACGATGCTCAATTGGTACCAAGGGGCCCAAAGAGTGCCAAGAAAATATTCCTCACACCATGACACCACCACCACCAGCCTGAACCGTTGATACAAGGCAGGATGGATCCATGCTTTCATGTTGTTGACGCCAAATTCTGACCCTACCATCCGAATGTCGCAGCAGAAATCGAGACTCATCAGACCAGGCAACGTTTTTCCAATCTTCAATTGTCTAATTTCGATGAACTTGTGCAAATTGTAGCCTCAGTTTCCTGTTCTTCGCTGAAAGGAGTGGCACCCGGTGTGGTCTTCTGCTGCTGTAGCCCATCTGCCTCAAAGTTCGACGTACTGTGCGTTCAGAGATGCTCTTCTGGCTACCTTGGTTGTAACGGGTGGCTATTTGAGTCACTGTTGCCTTTCTATCAGCTCGAACCAGTCTGGCCATTCTCCTCTGACCTCTGGCATCAACAACGCATTTCCGCCCACAGAACTGCCGCTCACTGGATGTTTTTTCTTTTTCGGACCATTCTCTGTAAACCCTAGAGATGGTTGTGCGTGAAAATCCCAGTAGATCAGCAGTTTCTGAAATACTCAGACCAGCCCTTCTGGCACCAACAACCATGCCACGTTCAAAGGCACTCAAATCACCTTTCTTCCCCATACTGATGCTCGGTTTGAACTGCAGGAGATTGTCTTGACCATGTCTACATGCCTAAATGCACTGAGTTGCCGCCATGTGATTGGCTGATTAGAAATTAAGTGTTAACGAGCAGTTGGACAGGTGTACCTAATAAAGTGGCTGGTGAGTGTGTGTATGTGTATATATATATATATATATATATATATATATATATATATATAGGGCGTCTTGCCACAAGTGCTATAGGGGACTGTCAGGACGCCCTTATACTTTCCATTTATTCTCTATGGGAGTGCCAGAGATGGCTGTGGCGGCATGTTCGGCCTGTTGCTTTATCAGCAGCGGGAAACCGTCTCCCCTTCTTGGGATTGGTAGGGGTCTAGATGTAGCCAGAAATTTAGCATATAGTGGATGTGTCCAGGACGCTCTGTATAAGGGCATCCTTAGGGTAAGGCCATACTTCCAGGTTTTCTTGATGCACTTTTTGAAGCCAAAACCAGGAGTCTACTATAAGGGAGCCTTCACACGATGCAACACTGCGCTCATTCTGATCGTAAAAACACGTTCAGCATGAGCGCGTAAAAAGCAGCTCCCATTGACTTGAATGGGAGCCGGCATACGTGCGCTCCCCATTGGAATCAATGGGAGGCTTTTTTCTCTATTGCTTTCAATGTGATACGCGCGTAATACATTGAAAGCATAGGGAAAAAAGCCTCCCATTGATTTCAATGGGGAGCGCACGTATGCCGGCTCCCATTCAAGTCAATGGGAGCTGCTTTTTACGCGCTCATTCTGAACGTGTTTTTACAATCAGAATGAGCGCAGCGTTGCATCGTGTGAAGGCTCCCTAAAGGGTGAAAACCTATAAAGGACTGATGGTAATTTCAATGCAGTCTCGATCAAAAACATCCAAAAACCCAAATGTACGTCCTTACCGTTAGGCTGGGGTAACATGGCAATTTTTGGTTGCAAAAAATCGTGTCATACAATTAAAGTCACAACGTCCCTGATGGTCATGGTAATTCCTGTAAAGTCACTTATTCTGTGTTAGCGCTATTTTTTAAAACAAAATCCTGGTATCCGTATAGGACAGGCCTGATCTAGTGTAAGGAAGTGAAATGTGCTGCGAAAACGGATTTTGTACCCTGCGCCATATTGCCCTCCATGTAAATTAACGTCTCCTCTTAGTAAATGACATTCTTATTGCCCTGTTGATAAAAGCGCCCCGCTGTGTCCATAGCTGGTAGCTTGTGTTTTCTTTCCCACACTTGTGTCTGTCCTTGGCATCTGCGCCAGTCCTAAGTCTTGCCCCGCAGTCTCTCTCTCCTAATGCCCATCAGTCATGCCCCGTACAAGATGTCTTTATGTCTCTCTGTGGAAGTTTCCCTGACAACGGCAGGAACTATGTGTCCGCAGCAGCCGGTGTTTAGAAGTGCCAGGGCAGTGCGACTCTGTATACTGTGCTTGTAACCCCATCCTGTCTAGGAGGAATGGAGATTTTTGGTATCGGCCGCTAGAATCTCTTGAGTGGATGCCACATATACATCCTATAAAATATAGATATTGCATAAGTTTTTGCATACGTGAATATAAAGGTTGTTCGCGCTTCCTGGTCTATGGAAACCATGTCGTGATATAAGATGGGTTGAAAGGGAGGAGGGGGATGCAGCTGCAGATTCTTCATGTATTTATAAAACAGTATGGGGAGACATAGTGGGCCATTTTATTAAGACTGACATATAATACAACAGTCTTTATAACTGGACGTGTGGAGTAAGATGAGCCAAAATTACTAAAAACTGCAGATGTCTGGTCCTTGCACTGAGCTGGCCATTATTTGCACCAGTTTTCTGGAGGAAATAATCGTAAATTTTTTTGGACTGTATAGCCCCAACTAGTTTTAGGAAAAGCAGTGTGTGGGGCTTAAACTGGGTAAAGTTGAACAAAAAATTGTGTTTTTACTCCTCCTAATTCCCCCTAATATTGGAATAGATCTACCTAATATGACAGTCTAGTTTCCAGGACTTTGGAGTCCGAGTTGGCTTCCGTTTTTTAAAGGCTTCCCCTGCAATCCCTGTAATAAATATAAAGTGCAAATTTAAAAAAAAAAACACATTTTCCTTAAATTTTGTGCAGTATAGGGTGACTATATAACAGTGTTTCACGGGATGCTGCCTGCCCCCATAAATGTGTGACATTGCATTGGTCCATGCAGCCAGTCGGTGACCACAGATGACCTATATTGGCATCTGTATGCCGTCATTCCACCCTTCGCTCGCAGCCTCTACTGAAGCCAAAAGAAATCCTGTGTTTTTGGTCTTTTTGGATCTGGAGCCTGCCGCTCGGTGTCCTGGCCAGTTGGCAGGATCTCACAACATGTGTTCGGCATTATATTGAACTTGAAATTACCACATGTGTGCAGTGTAAAAGAGCTGTCTGAACTGCTACAAAGAGCCTGACAGGTACACTTAAAGGAGTCAATGACAATTACTGGATGTCCATGTGCAAGGACCACTTACGATCAGCTGCAGTCTGTGAAGAAACCTGGCAATAAGTGTTTAGTTTCCCTATAGCACCCCCGATGGTGGAATGAAGAATTACATAATTCTCATTCAAATTAAAGCTTTGTACAATTTTATAGGGACAGGGACCCTTGCTCTGTTAGTGGCAATTCCCTAGTACTCCAAATTCCCAACACAGTTTCTAGGTATACAGCAGAACTTCACCTGCACCCCACCACACGGACTGTTTGCTGCTCCCCACCCCCTGCTTAAACATGTGCAGATGTTTTTCTGTTTGGTTTTTGGCGGACATGTTCTGCCAGCTTCTAGCCGTCAGATTTCAGTGAAGGGCCCTGGCATGCTGTTGTGTTTTCTCAAGCTGCATGACATAGATTCCTCTCTCTAGGATATCATGGTATTTCAGCTATCCATGTCACACAGATTGCTTTACTTCAGCTCGATAGCTGTGTTTCACTGAAAAGAAACATCTTGGAGCGCTTTAAGTCTCACGTTTTATCAGCAGCCATTAAAACTCCGGTGCAGACTTTGCTGAGCCGGCAGCACCACTCGCACGGAGTCTGATGGATTGCTGCCGCATTGTGTTCTTCTCTGACTTTGCAGCAGTAAGGCTGGGTTTATCTTCCATTGTTGCGGTGTGGTGCAACGCGTTTCAGGCCCATTTTTTTTCATTGTTTTTATACTGTACTTTATATCATAACTGCCTATATACTAAATGCCTAATGTTCCGGTAGTATGGGCACCACAGGTTGTAGGATACCGCAACAATGGTGCCCATAGAATAAATCCAATACCCAACTCGCAGTAGTCCATATGTTACATGGAAAGCCTTTCAGCTACATATCCACCTTGTAATACCAAAATTCCCCTGCAACAAGCAAACCAAAAAAACAAAACAAACAATACCAGACCCCTAGTGGACATCTGATAGCCATAGTACTTGCATCACCAAAGGGGTTGTCTGCTTTCAAAGAAAAACTAAGGAGCGATATTGTATAAAGTGTACTTACCTATATATAGTTTTTCTTTGAAACAGGACAACACCTTTAACAGTGAATTTTGACGCTGTAGTTCAATGACGCGGTTTATATTGTTCAGCAGTACATCTATATTGCTATATATATATTCATATACATACATATATATGTGTGTGTGTGTGTGTGTGTATATATATATATATATATATATATATATATATATATATATATATATATATATATATATGTGTGTTAACATGAATTTCTGCAATTGATTATACCAATGAAAAGTCATTGGAAAGACACTTTTCAACAGCTTTTAGTTTTTTTGTTGTCTTGTGCATGACAGCAGTTTCACCTCTATCTATCTATCTATCTATCTATCTATCTATCTAACCATGTATTATACCATCATACCCGGGATCAGATTTGATTGATTAATCCTTTAGCTCGTCTTTAATCGTTCGCAGTTCATCTTTCAGTTTTTTGCAATGGTAGAAACATCTGTGCGACATCTGGAAGTTACATGTGATGTCATGAAGAGGGGAGACAGACCGCAGTAAGGTGGGGGATGAAAGCTAGAGAGAGATGTCTTCTGGTAATAGGCGAGGGTGGTAGCGCTATACCACAGGGAACGTGTAATTAGACGGTCCATGTAACCCCGGCTTCCTCCTCATGTGACCTCTTCTATACTGGGAAGTGGCCGTACTAAATTTATCCTTGTTCTTATTCATTGATTTGTTTCTCAGAAATCTGCCACAAAATCTATGAAAGGAAGCGGTCGCAATCCAACCATTCACTGCGACCAATCAGAGGCCTTGTTTCACTTTTCCATTTTCAGTCCTTGGAGAGACTGGTCACTTTCTGTTCTAATTGTGTAGGTACTATGGGGGTACGCCAGTTTTAAAGGGGTTGTCCTGGAATTTCAGTTCTGGGCCTGGAGGCCGGGGAAGGTGAACTGTAAAATAATAAAACCTATTCACCTGTCCCCGGCGCGCTGGTGTCCACCACCACTGTCTGCTCCACAAGTGCTCGGGCCTTGTTCTGGCGAAGTCCTCCCACACGTGACCATACGGCAGATATTAAATCTACACTATCCAGGAACTGGCATAGATTTTGGGTAGAATTTACGCCAGCTTATAGTAAATTGTCGCTGTCCTGACCAGCCGTCACCCATCAGACTGAAGTCTATAAGTGACCTACTTGGGTGTACACCTCTCCTCTCCTATAGTGGTCAGAGATCATACTACCATGGTGTATACTTGCAGTATCCACTACAATAGGTTTTGCTTTTTCATTTGTCCCTGATCCATCAAATCCTTGCTGTCACCTTTATGACCTCCCCATTATTGCCAAGTCTCCAGATACTTTTTCCCACCATTCTGCATCTTCTCCATCCCCCTACATTCTTAAAACATGAACCCTAACCCTTATTCATCTTGGTAAACATTGCTGCTTTTGTAAGACATGTTGAATAGATGTTTTAGCAGAATTGCTCCGTCCTTACTATATTAAGAAACTTCTCCATCACTAAGAGAGCTGTGTGATGAAGGAATTCCCTCGAAAACCCGTCATAGGATTAGCGGTGTCCTAAGGAGTCGGCCCTTGTGTTTGTGCTTATATGTGACGTGTCTAATATAGGTAAATTGGATTGTGACTGTGACTAGAGAGGGAACTACAAGTTACATCCAATGATATGGAATATGTTGGTGCTATAGAAATAATAACATTACATGATATTGTCTCTACAGCCTGTTGGGAGACCCTACAAGACAGTCAAGGAAACTTCTCATCTCCGGGGTATCCGAATGGCTACTCGGCCTTTGAGCATTGTGTGTGGAGATTGTCCGTCACGCCAGGAGAGAAGGTAGAGAGTATGCAGCCATATAGCAGTGCTTTTACTCTGAGCCTTGTTACGGTATTTTTGTGTTATCATTGCTGGGACTGCTTCTGGTCGCTAGGGGGTACTCCAGTTTTTTCACTCGCTCTAAGAGGTGATTTTGGAATTTAGTTTATGGGCCCTGGTGGGGACGAGGATTGACGTGAATGATGACAATGTCTATACAGCGCTGAATATGTTGGTAATCTTTCATGTGTTCTAACTCACTCTTTTTTTCCCCTAAGATCAGACTGAATTTTACCTCTTTGGACGTGTACCGTAGCCGATTATGTTGGTACGACTACATTGAGGTCCGAGATGGACACTGGAAGAAAGCTCCGCTCATTGGTACTGTCCCCCGATTAAAAATAGCACAATAGTCTTCTACAATAGTCACAATCCGTTCCAATACGTCACCATTTTTTTTCCCCCCAGGCCGTTATTGCGGCGACAAACTCCCCGACTCCATATTATCTAGCGATAGTAGATTGTGGATTGAGTTTCGAAGTAGCAGCAACTACGTTGGGAAAGGATTTCACGCCGTTTATGAAGGTATGGTGACTGGACCCTAATCTAGTCTCTGTAATTCATATTGTAGATCCAGTTTTCGGTTTGGTGTTTCATACGTTGTTTTTTTTTGTTTTTTTTTAATCTCTACTTGCAGCCGAGTGTGGCGGAGATGTAACTAAAGATGAAGGTCACATCCAGTCTCCGAATTATCCTGATGATTACAGACCCAATAAAGACTGTAAATGGAAGCTGCGGGTGGCTGAAGGCTACAACATAGGAATCGTGTTTCAGTCCTTTGAGGTTAGAGGCCCGGGAGGCTCATCACCAAGATGGGGGGAGGGAACCTCTGAAAGTGTGTGGTGTCGGGAACATAGCCTACTATTGTATGACTTTCTGCAGGGTGAACCACGTCCTCTATTCACATAGTTCTTACAGATATACATGTTGTAGCTAGAGATGAGCGAGTACTGTTCGGATCAGCCGATCCGAACAGCACGCACGCATAGAAATGAATGGACGTAGCCGGCACACGGGGGGTTAAGCGACTGGCCGCCGGCAAAGCTGAAGTACCAGGTGCATCCATTCATTTCTATGGAGCGTGCTGTTCGGATCGGCCGATCCGAACAGTACTCGCTCATCTCTAGAGTAGCTATTGGTATGCCGTCGGTTCAGTGTGCCACTTTGCTTGGATTTATGGTTAAAAAAAAAAAAAAATTGCAATCTTTAAAGTGGATTTGATCAGATGTCCCGGTTGGTGAGGCCACATCTGGTCATACACTTTATATTTTTAGTGCAGGCACTTCAAGGGGAGTATAGCGTTGCACTGGGGTTAAAATGAATGGCGGTCTATGTGATACATGGGTAACCTGTCCATCAGAGCAGGATCTGCTTTCATGTAGATCCTGTCTGCATTCGCTCATTGTGATCCTGATGTTATGCACATAACCGTAGGTTTTATCTATAATTGTGGGTCAGCAATTGCAGATAAAAGCATGGACCCATTCTGTACTATGGGCCCATACACACAACTGTAGTTTTTCGCATGTGTGTCTGGGCTGTAGGGATGAGTCACAAAATATGAGCATGTCCTATACCCGTCCTTTATTTTAATGTATAGGTTAGTGAAGACCACAGATGACACGGATATCAATCCATGTGTCGTCCGTGCCGACTTAAAGTGACCCATACACTGCACATAGTGCGTCCTTTTTTTCCTGCTGTGCAGTGAGCCTGACCAGAGCCAGACTAAACATGGGGGTGACCGGTGGTGGATTGAAGATGGCTCCGGCACTCCCATTGAGGTGACTGTGGTCAAGGTTGAAAGTACAATGGAGAAATGAACCTCCAGTTCTCATCTCATGGTATAATCCATTTAACAGCCTCCTCCTCTACCCTCCCCTCTCCATAGACTTCTGTATGTGAGCTGGATACAGAGACAATTCTATACATATAAACAGTGAAGTTGTAATATGTAGGTTATGGCCAAGACAGACCATGGCTAACACTGCGTCATTCCACAGATTGAGAGACACGATAGCTGTGCATACGACTTCCTGGAGATACGTGATGGCGACTCGGAAACCAGCCCTCTGATTGGTCGCTACTGTGGTTACGACAAGCCAGACGATTTCAAGAGTTCGGGCAATAAACTGTTCATCAGATTTGTCTCTGATGGCTCCATCAATAAAGCTGGATTTTCGCTCCACTACTTCAAAGGTCAGTAAAACCTCCACAGTCACCATTTTGGGGAGCAATGCTGGTACTCCAATGTGTCAAGAGTAATTTTAGAGTACCCCCATCTACTATATGGTTCACAATTCCCTATGTTGGAGAAAAACATGGCCGCTTTCTAATAAAAAGTGCCACACATGTGTCCATAGGCTGTGTCTGGTTTTGTAGGCCAGGGAAAGTGAAAAGAAAAAAAAAAAAAAAATATATATATATATATATATATATATATATATATATATATATATTCACCTGTCCCCGAGGCTTCAGTGTCCTCACAACGCAATCCAGTCCTGCTACACTAGTGTTTTCTTCCGGCGTAAGTCACGCACATGACCGAAAACCTTCTCATGCCAGAATACCGGTGCACAAGGTATAATAAAGCTGCCCCTACTGGATGCACTCTAAGGGCTTGTTCACATGGCGGAAAAAGTTTTCCCCCGTGTGGTTTTTTGGCCCGGCTAACCATGACGGGATACCCATGCAGTGCATCAGCATTCCATCGCGGCATCCCTCTCCTGAATAAGGCCCGAATGAATGGGCCTAAACAGGAGCGTGTCTCGAGCCATGGACGCTGCAGCTAACTCAAGATGGGGCATGTTGCTTCTTTTTTTTTCTGCTTGTGGAAAAAATAAGCGAGCAGCTCCCATTGAAGTCAATGAGAGGTTTTTTTTTGCAGGTGGATTCCGTGTCAAAATCCGCCGGCAAAAAACTCAGTGTAAACATACCTTTAGGGTGCATTCACACGTAGTAAAGTGGAGCGTGATCTAGCACGCATACGGCGTATCAGACTTTGCGCGCTCAAAAAGATCCCATTGATTTCAATGGGAGTTACGAGCGTATACGCCGCATAATTTTTCGCCCGTAATTTTGCGGGTGCGCTCCATTTTACATCGTTTGAACGCACCCTTAGGGTGAGTTCACACGAAGTGTTTTGCAGGAGGATTTTGAGGCAGAATCTGACTCAAAAATTACCTCCCATTCATGTCAATGGGAGTCACTACCAAAATTTTTCATCTAATTGAGTTTTTTCAGCTACAGGTAAAAAAAAGCGACAACCAATTTTCAGACAGATTCCACCTTGAAAAACCCATTCAAATCAGTGGAAGGCGAAAAAAAACATGATCCATTTTTGTTACGTGTTTTTTTTTGCAAAATCTGCATCAGAAACCGCGTAAAAATTAAAGCGCCAAAAACACAGTATATATAAAAAATGCTTCAAAAAAAGTTTACTAATTCCTGAAGCAGATATTATTTTCATCCAGAAAAAAACTCAGTGTGAACTTGCCCTAACACTACTATCCTCTTCTGGTTGTCTTCATTCTGCTTGCCGTGGCTACGTCCTTGGGTATACAGTAGATTCCCACGTCTTATACTTTTAATTTTTCTTTTCCGTGAGCTGGAGCTTGGACTTCCTCGAGCTCTTCTGTAATAGGTCGGGCCTAGGATTAAAAGCTTGGTCATAAGAGACTTGTGACTCCAGAAATTCTTGCGGTGATATTCCCAGGAAGTTCATTGACCACTAAGTCTCTCGCCAACAATGTTTCATGAGTGTTGATGTTCGAGGTGATGTCATTATGGAAGAAAAGACAATCTCACCATTGGGTGTAACCACAAAGTTATGAGGTCGCCATGTTCTATTAAAGGGGAATTTCATCCTAAACATTCCTTTGATATAGCATCAAGGTATGGACGTGGGGAGGGGGAGGTGTAACTTAGGACCTTCACTTTGATTCCTTTTTTCAGTTCCCCCATGTATTCGCTTTAGAAGAGAGGCTACAAGAATATTTCATACCCTGGAGGACCCCATTCTTCCATGAATTACATGGAATGTTCATTGACTTTCCCACACACTGTGTTATGCTCAATTGCTCCTGCGGAGGCGCTGTAGAAAAGTTGAACACAGGTTCTACAATCATAGGAGATTCCTATAGTAACAAACCCTGGGAACGACTTATTGGAGGGGGAAATGAGTCCTTAAAATCAAATGTAAAATTAAGACGGTAGCGGTTTGGCAGGACATGTCTTGTTTCCTGTTTTGCCTGTATTTCCTAAGCACGTCGTTCTCGTAAATGTAATTGTCCGTGTGACAGGACACTCATAATATAGGCTGGAGCATTATTGTATTATTTTTACCATGTTTTATTATCTTTTTGTTTCCCTAAGATGGTAACCCTGTGGGAAATTATAATGATTGGGGTTCCCTTGATTCTATTTTGATGGAGAAGGAGATTTTCGGCAGGACCGGCCAACTATCTTATGTTAGACATATGGGATGTCCAACCCAACTCTTTCCTCTCAGATAATGTCTGGGGAAGGAAGGATCGGGCATTTTAATTGGGTGGTCCAGGATTTTCTTATAGCCTATCCTTAGTATAGGCCATAAATATGTGTGATATGTGGGCAGCTGGTGCCTATAGTTCTTGTACTATACAGTGTACAGAGCCAGAAGCAGCTTGTTCTGTGCCCTGTTAAGTATTCGACCACCATTATAATAGGTCTCTGCTCCCATTGACTTTAATGAGAGCTGAGTTGCAGTACTGGCACCCAGCCACTATACAGGGCACAGAACTAACTGTTTCTGGCTCTGTACACCGTATAGTACACGACCAGACGCAGCCCTGAACAGCTGATCCTTGTTGGCCTCCCATTGACCAGATATATCCTAAGCATAGGCCATAAAAATGACGATGACTCTGCTATAGTTGGCCTTATCACTGATGGCGACGATAGGGAATACAGAGACTTAAACTGGGATTTTGTTGAATGGTGCCAGCAGAACCAGCTCAGGATTAATGCTGGGAAGACCAAGGAGATGGTGGTGGACTTTAGTAAACGGAGAAGTTCTCCGACCCCGGTGGAGATCCAGGGGACATGCATTGAGATATTCAGGACCTATAAGTACCTGGGCGTGCTCCTCAATAATAAACTAGACTGGGCTGATCACCTGGAGGCGCTGCACAGAAAGGGCCACAGCAGACTCTACCTGCTCAGGAGGCTGAGGGCCTTCGGAGTCCAGGGGACACTTCTTAGGGCCTTTTTCAACTCTGTGGTTGCTTCAGCCATCATTTTCGGTGTGGCCTGCAGGGGGAGCAGTATATCAACCAAGGACAGAAATAGACTTGACAGGCTGATCAGAAGGGCCAGCTCTGTCCTGGGGAGCCCCCTGGACCCAGTACAGGTGGTGGGTGACAGAAGGATACTGTCCGTGGTGACCTCCATGCGGGAGAACAAATCCCACCCCATGTATGAGACCTTGATGGGACTTGGCAGCACTGTAAGTGACCGTCTGCTTCACCCCAAGTGTGAGAAGGAGGTATCGCAGGTCCTTCCTTCCAACGGCGACCAGGCTGTATAATCTACATCAAACCAAGCGAAGATCACTCCGCACAGAGAACTAAATGATCCTGAAGTCTTCCTTCTTTCTTCTTCTGTTCCTTAGCTGCTATGGACTCCTAGTATATCTTCTCTTCTCAGCATATGTGTGTCTACGTCTGTAATATATTAATCTGTATTATCCTGTATCTGTATTACTATGCTGCTGTAACATGCTGAAATTTCCCCACTGTGGGACTAGTAAAGGATTATCTTATCTTAAAAAACATGGACAACCCCTTTAAGTTTCCCTTGTACTTATGATAGATGAGCCGAAGCCAGAGATGTCTGTCAGTAGCTGATTTCCTTCTCCCGATTGAGAACACATGTACGGTTGGCCACGCCAAGCATGCATGTGTATGGGGAGGATCATCAGGAATAGATGTAGGCAAAGCAAGCATTCAGCCAACTGTCTAGATCAAATATGGATCTGAGAGCAAAAGTACATGCTCCAGATGTAATGAAAAAAAATGAAGTGTGAACAGAGTCTTAAGCTATGGCTGTTTTTGGGAAAACCACCAAATTGGGCAGCGTTACCGTTACATCCAAACCTATCACAGGCACTGCAATACTACACTAAATAGGCTTATTTGTCATTCAGAATCCCAGAAAAGCTGTGTGACAACTCCTTGTCTGACGTTAGGGCTTTGTAGATGAGCCATAACCTAACAGGACATAAAGATGGACTATGGCAACTTTCTGAATTGGGTGTCAGTCATCTGATATCGAATGGCAGGTCTCACATGTAAGTAACTCTCTTGTTTCTTCTTGTGGAGACGCCATCTGGCTTAGGGAGACTTGCAGGCAATGCATTCTGGGAAGGAGATGTAAATTAGCTCTCTGGGAAGAAACCGGTTCCTAAGACACCAAGCAATGGTGGAATTCCCTTTGGTGTTGTCTGCCGCTTGTTACTAAATTTTGTCTTTTACCTTTCGCCCTCAGAGGTTGATGAATGTTCCCGTCCTAATAAAGGTGGCTGTGCCCAGCGCTGTGTGAACACGCTCGGAAGCTATAAATGTGCGTGTGAGCCAGGTTATGAACTTGCTCCAGACAAGAAATCTTGTGCGGGTGAGTATGCCCAACTATTATATAAGCACCATTCTGGGCACAGGGTCTTCACATAGTCCCGCCTTGTTGTCTGCATTGCATCTTGCCCGCATCGTTCTGAATGTTCCATTATGTTGCAGCGACCTGTGGTGGCTTCCTGACCAAGCTAAATGGCACCATCAGCAGCCCGGGCTTTCCTAAGGAGTACCCACCGAACAAGAACTGCGTCTGGCAGCTGGTGGCGCCCACACAATTTCGCATCACGCTCACCTTCCAACATTTTGAGACAGAAGGCAATGATGTGAGTATCAAGTCACTGCCGATATGTTGTGTCTACACTTTACTCCATTTAGGTATAAAGGGTGGCTAGTGGATATAGTGCTGTATGTGCCAGGAGCTATAAATGCAGTGGGATCCTTTATCACATGGCAGCAAACGGCTGTCTGTTTTCATGGGCAGCTTTGACTGTGACTAGAGAAAAACACGCAAGCCAAAATCCATGTCAAACAAGTATCTGCAACCGTACTGTGAAGTGTTAAAAGTTTAGGGGCGCGCCAAGTCCTCACTGGTAGATTTCCATATTGGATACTGATATCTTACCTCTTGGCCTGTAACCACATTTGCTTTCTACTTAAATTGTAGATTTTTTCTGTATGTCCATGTTCTATGTATACATCTATATATATTGTACAGGCCCTGCGTCCTCTGACTATGATCTATGGCGTGCTCTGCTTCTTATTATCTACGTCTGCTCCCACCACCAGGTCTGCAAATATGATTACGTGGAAGTTCGTAGCGGTTTGACATCAGATTCGAAACTTCTTGGGAAGTTCTGTGGTCAAGAGCTCCCCCCGGTGATCAGTTCACAGTACAACAACATGCGGATAGAGTTCAAGTCTGACAACACTGTATCAAAGAAAGGGTTCAAGGCGACTTATTACTCAGGTGAGCCTCCTCCCTGCATGCTCTTCTCCCCGTCCTATCTGCCTGTTTACTGCTATAGGGGGCTCTATAGGGGACAGTTATATAACCTTTGCTTGGCTTGATGACGGCTCAGCCTTCTGCATTGCTTGGAGAATATACCATCTTTTTCTGGATACACAAAATACACCGGTATTACCTGACCGGCATGACAACATGGCGCCAGTGAGTCACTCACACATTACACAGACAATCCATTGATGTGAACTGACTCTGTGTAATGCTTTGTTTCCCCTGTGGTGGCGCTGCAAGGAACTTGATCACATAGTGCTGGGCGTCCCGATCTGTACACTTTAGGTCTCACTTTGGGAATGGGGGTGCATTTTACTGTAAAGAAGAGAGATTGTCCAATACGGAGAGCCCTTTTAAAGGGAACCAGTCACCAGATATGAGCTGGGCCACTATGATCTGGAGGTCACCATGATCCTTGGTGTCAATAATATAAACACCCGGTATCTGCGGCCATTGCGGATTCTGGCGTATTTGACGTGAAGAATAGAACGGCATACAGAGCTATTCTTCCCGACAAAACGACGAAGAGCCTGACAGAATGCCAATGGACTACATTACATGTCATTAGGGTCGGTAACGAAATCCACGTAACGAATCCAGCACTAAGGTACGTACTGTACAGTGGGACGTATATGCTGCAGATTTCTGCTGTGGAATTGAGGGTGAGAAATCCACAGTATTTACAATAGCAGCGACGTGGATCAGATTTAAAGGGATTCAATCATTAATATACAATTTTTTCTCCCTAACGTGTAGGAATAGTCTTAAGAAAGACTATTCTTCTCCTACCTTTAGATGTCTTCTCTGCTCCACCATTCGGTAGAAATCCCGGGTTTATTCTGTATGCAAACGAGTTCTCTCGCAGCACTTGGGGTGGGCCCCAGCGTTCAAACAGCACTGGGGACATCCCCAATGCTGCGAGAGAACTCTCCAGCGATGCCTTTATCTTTGCCTGGAATGGCCTCTCTCCCGGGCATGCGCAGTCGGCTCTGCTGTTGGGCCTCAGGCAGAGCCGACTGCGCATACCCGCAGTAATTTTCCTGTGGCCACTTATACAGTAAACTGGTGTAAGTGGCCATTTTCTTGTGGCTGTGTACACAGTAAGCTGGGGTAAGCGGCCACAAAAAAATCGGCACGCGCAGTCGGATCTGTCCGAGGCCCGACAGCAGAGCCGACTGCGCATGCCTAGGAGTTTGAAGTCAGAGCCAGAAGAAGACGCAGGGAGAGGCCATTCCAGGCACTGATAAAGGCATCGCTGGAGATTTCTCTCGCAGCATTGGGGACACCCCCAGTGCTGTTTGAGCGCTGGGGACCACCCCCAGTGCTGCGAGATAACTCATTTGCATACAGAATAAAACCGGGATTTCTACTGAATAACAGCGTGGAGAAGACATCTAAAGGTAGGAGAAGAATAGTCTTTCTTAAGGTTATTCTTACATGTTAGGGAGAAAAAATTGTATTTTAATGACTGAATCCCTTTAAAGAGAACGTGTTACCAGAATTTTCACCACAACACACAGCACTGTCCGATAAGGTATCAAATATCCTTTTTAGTTTTCTATCCATTATGGTGAAAATTGTCATTTACCCGCGATCCCTTCGGATGCCTTTATCTTGGGCTCTGTAGCACCTTAGAACTATGGTTCTGGTGTCATTTTAAAGCTAATAATCTCAACTCATAGAACTGTGAGACTAGTGTGGTTACATGTTCAGGCCCATGCACATGACTGTGTGCCCATCAGAGTCGGGGGCCAAGTATATAACAGAATGCCGTCAGATGACATCCAACTCTATTTCGTGATGCATTCACGTCTATGGGGCTTCCAAATCCATTCTGTTCCAATAATAGAGATGATTATAGAGCATGTCCCTTTATGAGACCAAAATGGATCCAGAAGCCTCATAGACTTGAACGTATCATGTCATGCATCCGACTGCATTCGTAATAAACTCGGCCCCCAACTCGCTCGTGTGCGTGGACCCTTACAGAAGTGGCGCTATTGGCAGCTAAAGACACATGCAGATATAACTCCCATTCCTGACTGTGTGTTTAACTGCCTGTAAATCTTAAAGCAAAGGTTCTCTGCTTTAAAGTGACACCAGAACCACGGTTCTAGGAGACATAACAGAGGAAAAGCTAAAAAGACACTTCATACCTTACCTGACCATGCCGTGTATTTAGTGGTGAAAATCATGGCGACAGGTTCCCTTTAAAGAAAAAAAAATTCACAACATAAATTGACTTGCAGTGTGGAATATGATTCAGAAAATCCGGTCTTGTATATGGTACGGGACATGGGAGCCAGAAGGGAAATCCAGTTGATATATGGACCAGATTTTCCGAACAGTATTCTGCCATGTGCTTGGGGCCCCGAATCTGCAGCGTGTCAAGTTAATCTGTGGATTTTCACCCCTTGCATTTCATACGGTAACGTCTGCAGCAAATCTTTGCAAAATCTGCAACAACAAAAAATCTGTACGATTTTTTTTTATGTTTTTTTTCTGCTGTGGATGCAAAAATGGAAAATCTGCAGTGTATCTGTCCTGTATGGACATACATACCCTTATAGTGATGAGCATGGCTGACTTCCTACCTAGGGTCTTGGAACCTGATGACCCGAGTATGGGTTATGTAACGAAACCCTGGGTCTACAAGGAACAAGGTGGGGTATAGCCGAGGCAATAGGATGAGTTCAGTTTGGTAATATTGACAAGATGGAGGAAGGGCATTGAGCTATCTGTTGGAGACGCTCTGCCCGATCCCTTCCCTTGTACGGCTGCATGCAGTGCTTGGCATCTAAGCTGCATGACCCCCGCGCCCTGCACGATAATAACTTTCAACTCTGTATAGTGGATCAGAACAAGGATACAATTACCCCATCCCTCCCTCTCCTTTCTTTCACTGATCCTATTCCCCTTACCCCCTTGTTTCTCCTCTTCTCCCACCCCCATCATCCCCCCTTTTTATGCTATGTGTTATTTGTATGTGTACACGTTCGCCCCATTGTATGTGTACGCGTTGGCCCCACTTTCCACATGTTGTTCCTTGCTTATTTTGCTTTGTCCCTGATGTTTGTACATTCCCTCTCTCCTCCTTCCTCTTTGTGTTCCTTTACTATGCTGCTATCCTCTACTACCTCTGCATTTCTTCCTCTTCTCCCCCTTTTTTCTTCCGCTTTCCTCCCCTCCCTCTCTCATTACAGAGAAGAAGAACAAACAGAAGTTATTACAGCTCCAAAAAATGAAACAGCAGCCGCAGCAGGCTTTACCCCGGAAGCGTCCCCGAATGAAAACCAGGACGACGAAAAAGACTCGCTCCCCTTAATGAGAGCCCCCTCCCCTCCACAACCCCCCGTATACGTCATTCTCCCTTTCCCCTCTCCCAAACCTCTATACCCTGTCTAACCCTTCACTGCCCACCACCCCATTATACATTGCTACCAAAGGGATTTGAGAAGTCTGCCCCACCACTCTTTGGAGACTTTTGGGATTGGGGGGAATGGTATCTCGGCAAATAACTGTTACGTGGATCATTTTTATTATTATTTTAGTAAATAAATATCTATTTTTATTGTTTTTTACAAGAAGTATCAGTACATTAGTAGGTATGGTGGGTGGGTGGGGGGGGAATGGGGGTACTATGGAAACTTCTGCCGTCAGGGGGATCTATAAGGTAATGAGAGGTAACTGGGAGTCGGAGTGATGGTGGGTGACAGATACCCACTGAATGTTTTACTTCATTGACCTCCCCCCTCCCACTACATCAAGCGGCTTCTCTGGTCCTAGCTGGTGCCCCCCTCTGTGCTTCTCAGGTAATGCAGAGCTGGTATTGGTGGTGGGGGGTTGGTGGGGGTTGTGCTGAGCTTTCCTAACTCTTCCCCTGTCTTGCTTTCTGCACGCGCTCATACATGGTGGTGATCTCTTCCTTGTCCTTGTGTTACAGATAAAGACGAATGTTCTCGGGATAACGGGGGCTGCCAGCACGAGTGCGTCAACACTCAGGGCAGCTATATCTGCAGCTGTCGGAGCGGTTTCACCCTGCACGAGAACAAGCATGACTGCAAAGAGGGTAATCCAACCACGAATGTGTGTGTATCTGTTGTGTACCCCTCCGGGACGTAGCATCATGTCTGAGCAATGGAAATTTGGCAGATCAAAATGTCCTATGGTCCTGTTTTCACAGCATATCGTAGCAAAATAGTCTGTGTTTGGGAAGTGAAGTCCAGTGGGGTCAAAACTATGTGCTTAGTAACTATTTCATTTATGTTTCATACCTTATCTAGTTATTACTTATCTATAAAAAGTCATGGTGTCCTTCTTTTCCATTGAGTCATATGATGACCTGCTGGGAATTGCATGTCTTTCTGTGCTCTCCAAAAGTCACAATCTCACTGCCTGGCTATCCGCAGGGAGAACATCCCCTTCTGTCAAAGTAAGGCCTCATGCACACGACGGTGTGACCATATTTTTCAGGCATAGCACACTGACCCATTCATTTCTATGGCCCTATACACACAACCTGTATTTTCACAGTTCTGTTTATGGGGCCGTGAGCCTGGGGCAAAAATCAGGACAGGTCCTGTCCGTTTTACAACCCATGACCGCAGTGAGTGGGGCGGTGAAAGTCATCCAACGTGTGTTCCATCTGTGTCATTTGATCACGAACTGGTGACACACACGGTCATGTGCATAGTACCTTACTGCTGTTGATTAGACAGGCTCCTGTCACACAGTTATAATGAATCCACAGCTCCGCCTCCCTGACTATATAGTTATGGTCTCTTAGATTTTTTAGGAGGACAAGGAGAAAAGGATAACTCACTGTCCGACAGCTGGCACAGATGGTACTGTCTATAGCTGACCTTGTGTTGGTGCTCGATTGGTTGGTTATAGGAAACCTGTCATCAGGTTTGTGGCCCATAAACTATCAGTATATTCATATCTACCAAATCTAGCAATCTCTGTTCTGATTGTTGCCCTGTTTTTGACGAGATTCACAACACAACCACTAGATGGCCTCACAGAAAACTTATAGGATACACATCTTGTGATAGAATATCACAAAACTGTGTTGTTTTGAAAAGCTTTTGATACACCTATCTAGACATGCGTAGCTATGAGGAACCGTAGGGAAGGACATCTCTATATGCCATCCATCGCAATAAACATCGAACGAAATGTAAGCGTAAAATTGCATGTAGTAAATGACCTTTATGCAGGGTGTGAATTGGTCCTAATTTTTGTACTGTTTGCTATCAGGTCTTCTCTCCCTCATTTATCATTGATATTCATTTCAGCGGGCTGTAACCACAACGTGACCGCCAGTAACCAGAACATCACCAGCCCCAACTGGCCTGACTCCTACCCCAACAAGAAGGTGTGCACGTGGCTCGTGTCTGCCACCCCAGGACACAGAGTGAAACTGGTAAGCCTCAGTCTCATCCTTAGTTTTATCTACTTGAAGGCGGATAAGGTTACAGTAGTAAAGTGGGGAAGGGGATTCATGATTTTAACAGGTCCCACAGTAAATCTGACTCTGATAGATTGGCTGGTCTTATACGTTCCTCTTTGTTCTGTCTGGCAGGTGGTGAAGGAGCTGGAGATGGAGTCCCACCAGGAGTGTTTGTACGACCACGTTGAAGTTTACTCCGGTGTAAATGCTCAGGCTCCTGTCCTAAAGCGGTTCTGTGGCAGCAAGGTCCCTGATCCGTTCACCGCTCCGGGAAACCACATGTTTCTCAAATTTATTTCGGACAATTCAGTGCAAAAAAGAGGATTCGTGGCAGAAGTGACAACTGGTGAGACATATCACAACCACGTCTACTGATGGACACTACAGCGGGTCCACGTACATGAATATAATGTTTCTTATGGTCCAATACTATAAACCAAATGTTGTGGAAGAAAGGATCAGGCAGGTTGGATCTCAGTCCGCCCAATCCTTTCTTTCCATAGGTGATATGACCCCATCTGAGATGGCTTATTCCCAATATGTAAGCCCAATCCTTATTTCCCATTTGTACGATTAGCTGACAGCTGTCTAAGATGTATGGCCCCCTTTAGTCCTCGCCTTGTGAGACATTATGTAATAGTATAGATCGGTAATCCTGTTCTTTGTCCTTACAGATATACAAACACAAAACTGGAACAGGCCAGATGGTTATCGACACTCAACATATCCAACTACAGGTTCAAATATAAAAAATATATACCTTTATTAACACAATGTTAAAATTATATACATCAATATAGAGGAATACACATATACTGGACAGATGCAAAACACCGTATAAAACCGTACACATAGATGAATCTTAGTGAAATAGTATTGCACATATATATATATAGTAAGATGAACTACACCTGATGCAACCTCCACAAACAATTTATTAAATAATCACACTACCCGAATGCAGCTAAACTACTTTCCTAGTATTGACTAAGCATGTATATAGTCATAATATCCTGATTGCAGAAAGAACACTCTCCTTAATTCCACATAAAGTCAGAAAATGACCAATAATATGTATTTCCAAAGCAGGAACAGGGATAAACCCATGTTTACAACATATTGTCATCAGGGAGGCAGAGCCGCAGGTATAATGCACACATAATGTAAAATACAATAAGGATAGGTCTACATCAAGAGGAAATATGCCATCTTACCCATATAGAATCACTGTGATGTAAAGCAAGAACACCTAGTGTCTGTTTGTCAGCCCGACGTACGTTTCGGCACGCTAAGCCTTCTTCCGGAAGAAGGCTTAGCGTGCCGAAACGTGGTAGCCACCCCCAGAAGAAGGCTTAGCGTGCCGAAACGTGGTAGCCACCCCCGGAAGAAGGCTTAGCGTGCCGAAACGTACGTCGGGCTGACAAACAGAAACTAGGTGTTCTTGCTTTACATCACAGTGATTCTATATGGGTAAGATGGCATATTTCCTCTTGATGTAGACCTATCCTTATTGTATTTTACATTATGTGTGCATTATACCTGCGGCTCTGCCTCCCTGATGACAATATGTTGTAAACATGGGTTTATCCCTGTTCCTGCTTTGGAAATACATATTATTGGTCATTTTCTGACTTTATGTTCAATTAAGGAGAGTGTTCTTTCTGCAATCAGGATATTATGACTATATACATGCTTAGTCAATACTAGGAGAGTAGTTTAGCTGCATTCGGGTAGTGTGATTATTTAATAAATTGTTTGTGGAGGTTGCATCAGGTGTAGTTCATCTTACTATATATATATATGTGCAATACTATTTCACTAAGATTCATCTATGTGTACTGTTTTATACGGTGTTTTGCATCTGTCCAGTATATGTGTATTCCTCTATATTGATGTATATAATTTTAACATTGTGTTAATAAAGGTATATATTTTTTATATTTGAACCTGTAGTTGGATATGTTGAGTGTCGATAACCATCTGGCCTGTTCCAGTTTTGTGTTTGTATATCTATGTTTGTGGTTTAAGACATGCTAGGTTTGAAGGGCTTAATGAGGGAGGGAGGTAGGATTGAATTATGATGGGTTATACCTATTCCTCCAATAGATGTGCTATACTTTTGGTATATTTGTCCTTACAGAGTGCGGAGGGACGTTCCTGGCAGAAGTCCGGACTAAGGACTTATACTCCCATGCTAAGTTTGGAGATGACGTGCACCCCCCGGCCACAGAATGTGTATGGCACCTGCAGTCAGAGGGAAAGTATGGTGTGGAGCTCGTATTCCAGAGCTTTGAGCTGGAGGAGGAGCAGGACTGTGGATACGACTATATAGAGATATATGATGGGCCTACTGAGACATCCCCCAGAATGGGGAGATACTGCGGATCTGGGGTATGTATACCAATGTGCCAGCGTCTCATTCTGTTCTTTATGTCACCTTTAAAGGGTTTTTCCAGACTCCACCCAAGTGGTTTTTGTATACTGATATACTATTGCACAGGATAGGTCATCAGTATCTAATCTGCGGGGTCCGACACCCATACTCTGGACTTATTAGCTGATCCGGCTGCCTCCAGGTGCTGGAAGCTACTGCAGTGGACAGGAGGCAAGATGCGGCTCTGGGACTATTCAAGTAATAGGTGTGAAAGCTGCAGTACCCCAGCACCACCACTATACAGGGCAAGTAATAGGCACAAAGCTGTAGTACCCCAGCACCACCACTATACAGGGCAAGTAATATGTGCAGAGCTGCAGTACCCCAGCACCACCACTATACAGGGCAAGTAATATGTGCAGAGCTGCAGTACCCCAGCACCACCACTATACAGGGCAAGTAATAGGCACAAAGCTGTAGTACCCCAGCACCACCACTATACAGGGCAAGTAATATGTGCAGAGCTGCAGTACCCTGGCACCAACACTATACAGGGCAAGTAATATGTGTAGAGCTGCAGTACCCTGGCACCAACACTATACAGGGCAAGTAATAGGCACAGAGCAGAAGTACCCCAGCACCACCACTATACAGGGCAAGTAATAGGTGCAGAGCTGTAGTACCCCAGCACCACCACTATACAGGGCAAGTAATATGTGTAGAGCTGTGGTACCCCAGCACCACCACTATACAGGGCAAGTAATAGGCACAGAGCAGAAGTACCCCAGCACCACCACTATACAGGGCAAGTAATAGGTGCAGAGCTGTAGTACCCCAGCACCACCACTATACAGGGCAAGTAATAGGTGCAGAGCTGTAGTACCCCAGCACCACCACTATACAGGGCAAGTAATAGGTGCAGAGCTGCGGTACCCCAGCACCACCACTATACAGGGCAAGTAATAGGTGCAGAGCTGCAGTACCCCAGCACCACCACTATACAGAGCAAGTAATTGGCGCAGAGCTGTAGTACCCCAGCACCACCACTATACAGGGCAAGTAATAGGTGCAGAGCTGTAGTACCCCAGCACCACCACTATACAGGGCAAGTAATATGTGCAGAGCTGCAGTACCTCAGCACCACCACTATACAGAGCAAGTAATCGGCACAGAGCTGCAGTACCCTGGCACCACCACTATACAGGGCAAGTAATAGGTGCAGAGCTGCAGTACCCCAGCACCACCACTATACAGGGCAAGTAATTGGCGCAGAGCTGCAGTACCCCAGCACCACCACTATACAGGGCAAGTAATTGGCGCAGAGCTGCAGTACCCCAGCACCACCACTATACAGGGCAAGTAATATGTGCAGAGCTGTGGTACCCCAGCACCACCACTATACAGGGCAAGTAATAGGTGCAGAGCTGTAGTACCCCAGCACCACCACTATACAGGGCAAGTAATAGGTGCAGAGCTGTAGTACCCCAGCACCACCACTATACAGGGCAAGTAATAGGTGCAGAGCTGTAGTACCCCAGCACCACCACTATACAGGGCAAGTAATTGGCGCAGAGCTGCAGCACCCCGGCACCACCACTATACAGGGCAAGTAATAGGTGCAGAGCTGTAGTACCCCGGCCCCACCACTATACAGGGCAAGTAGTCGGCGCAGAGCTGTAGTACCCCAGCACCACCACTATACAGGGCAAGTAATAGGTGCAGAGCTGTAGTACCCCGGCACCACCACTATACAGGGCAAGTAGTCGGCGCAGAGCTACAGCATAGCTATGTGTATAGCTTGAATAAGAGCAGAGCTGCAGTACCCTGTGTGTATAGATTTAATAGAAGCAGAGCTGCTTTAATTCCCGTCCTATACAATAGTTTCCAGTGCCAAGAGGCAGCCCGATCTGCTGAGTCGTGCAGGGTCCAGGTGTCTGACCCACACTGATCAGATACCTATGGCATATCCTGTATTAAAAACATCCAGGGGTCGAAAAATCCTTTTATACGTCTTTCTTCCTACGACGAGCAGCCCATAAAGCAGTATATTGTGGCCAGATGATTGGCGGGCTGAACCAGCAATCCTATTCTCTCTCACATTGCATTAGATAGGTAGATTGCTTCTTAAATGGTTTTTCTAACTGTATCATTTTTATTTCTGAGAAAAGGGGCAGAATGGGTTAAAATAAAATAAAAGCAGCATTGCTTATCTCCCCTATCCCCTGCCGCCACCGTTCCATAATATTAGCTTACACCATGTACTCGACATTTTGGTACAATTTGTGCCAGATTTCTGGTGCATTTCACGCAGTTGATCTCCCCCGATGTTTCTGATTATAGCACAGACTTGCGTCCCGTCAGCTTTGGCGCTGTAATGGATAGCAGCAAGCTGTGAAACCATGTAATAATTTCCTGGTTAATTGTAACCCTCGATATGTACCGGGCACAGAACCGCCATCGCTGTCAGTCAGCCGCTGCAAGAAACCAGGGGGAGAAAACGCCATCAATGCTCTTACTGCCAGCGCTCAATGCTTTCTTCCTCTGCGCCTACTGGGTAAACCATGTAGGTGGCAGATCAGAAATAGGAAGCTGCCCGCAGAGGGCTTTGATCCCGGCGTAATTGCCCCATTCAGTACAAGCAGTCATTTGAGGTCCAGCGGACAGCGACGGCCTCAGTGCACACACTGGTTGTTTCCATGCAGAAAATGAATGGTTGTGGGTAAAGTCAGAAGACATAACAGGGCTCCATTCTGCGGAGCTGTCAGGAAATGATTTAACCGGCTGCTATAAAAGAAGACAGCTGGATTCCCCATCACTGTGTAAGGACGCTATAAATCCCACTGCTCATTCTGCAGTGCACTGACCCCGTGGCAGGAATTTCCTCCATCACTGTATAACTAAAGATAGGTAAAAGACGCCAGAGATGAATGCTTTAGAGGTCTCGTAATGTTGGCGTTCCTTTCACAATGATCTATTATTACATCACCCATCAAGTTATTTAGTAACGGTATACAGAGTAACCTCAGCTGCCACTAGGGGGCGCTTACTGCATTCATGTCCATTTTACAGTACTAAGAGACTAAGAAGTGCCAAGTTGTCTGCCGAGCTTTGTCAAGACAAAGAAGTGTCCCGGCTTTTTTTTTTTTTTTTTTTTTTTTTTAAATGTAGATTGTGAGCCCCACATAGAGCTCACAATGTACATTTTTCCCTATCAGTGGGTCTTTGGAATATGGGATGGAAATCCATGCAAACACGGGGAGAACATACAAACTCCTTGCAGATGGTTTTTTTGCCCTTAGCGGGATTTGAACACCAGGACTCCAGCGCTGCAAGGCTGCAGTGCTAATCACTGAGCCACCGTGTGGCCCCCTGGCTTTTCTTTAGTATTTCTCCCAAAACTTTCCCCTCCCAACTTGACTGATGGGTCTAGTGGCACATTATTGTAAGTGACATTGAAATCCTTTACTGTCCGGCAGTGGCGCATGCGCAGAAACTTTTCCAGTTGTTGCAATGGTTTCTGGGACCTTCCATGCATCGTTCGTCCTAGAATGTATGGAGGTGTAAGCACCAACTCCTGTGGCCATGTGCCTGTTAGTATTAGGTACCACCCCCTGTATACACGGCCCCCTCCGGTGACTGTTAGTATTAGATACCACCCCCTGTATCAACGACCCCCTCCTGTGACTGTTAGTATTAGATACCACCCCCTGTATCAACGACCCCCTCCGGTGACTGTTAGTATTAGGTATCACCCCCTGTATCCACGGCCCCCTCCAGTGACTATTAGTATTAGATACCACCCCCTGTATCAACGACCCCCTCCTGTGACTATTAGTATTAGGTACCACCCCCTGTATCCACAGCCCCCTCCGGTGACTGTTAGTATTAGGTATCACCCCCTGTATCCACAGCCCCCACCGGTGACTGTTAGTATTAGGTATCACCCCCTGTATCCACAGCCCCTCCGGTGACTATTAGTATTAGGTACCACCCCCTGTATCAACGACCGCCTCCGGGGACTGTTAGTATTAGGTATCACCCCCTGTATCCACGGCCCCCACCGGTGACTGTTAGTATTAGGTACCACCCCCTGTATACACTGCCCCCTCCGGTGACTTTTAGTATTAGGTACCACCCCCTGTATCCACAGCCCCCTCCGGTGACTGTTAGTATTAGGTACCACCCCCTGTATCCACAGCCCCCTCCTGTGACTGTTAGTATTAGGTACCACCCCCTGTATCCACGGCCCCCACCGGTGACTGTTAGTATTAGGTACCACCCCCTGTATCCACAGCCCCCTCCTGTGACTGTTAGTATTAGGTACCACCCCCTGTATCCACGGCCCCCACCGGTGACTGTTAGTATTAGGTACCACCCCCTGTATCAACGACCGCCTCCGGTGACTGTTAGTATTAGGTACCACCCCCTGTATCCACTGCCCCCTCCGGTGACTGTTAGTATTAGATACCACCCCCTGAATCCACAGCCCCCACTGGTGACTATTAGTATTAGATACCACCTCCTGTATCCACAGCCCCCACCGGTGACTATTAGTATTAGATACCACCCCCTGTATCCACGGCCCCCTCCGGTGACTGTTAGTATTAGATACCACCCCCTGTATCCACGGCCCCCTCCGGTGACTGTTAGTATTAGATACCACCCCCTGTATCCACAGCCCCCACCGGTGACTATTAGTATTAGATACCACCCCCTGTATCCACAGCCCCCACCGGTGACTATTAGTATTAGATACCTAAAGCCAAGACTGTGCACCTCCTGGATCCATGCCAAGTGGTTACCTCCTAGGAGCTCATACATTCTAGGAACAACCTTCTGTGTATGCACCACACTCTGCCAAAAAGAACTAAGGGATTTCAATGACGTATAGGCGAAGGGCTACTTAGGCAAATATTATGGTGTTGGTCACCTTACTTCTAAGGGTCCATGCACACAACCGTGTTGGGGGCTGAGTTTATCACAGAATGCAGTCAGACGACATCCGACTCTATTCCATGATGCATTCACGTCTTTGGGGCTTCCGGATCCATTCCTTTCTGATATGACAGAGCAGAATAGGACCTGCTCTTTAATAATCTGTGTTATTGGAACAGAATGAATCTGAAAAGCCCATAGACATGAATGCATCACGGAGTAGAGTCAGGTGTTATCCATCTGCATTCAGTGATAAACTCAGTCCCCAACTGAGATGCACAGACGGTCGTGTGCAAGGACCCTAAATCCAGTCCTCTTCAAGTGCCTTGTTCTTGGCTATTAATATGGACCCCTACTTTATAAGAGCATACAAGGTGCAAAGGGGCAGGTGCATAGCAGATCCCAAAATATGTACCCCTGCTTCTTCATAATGCTGTCTCTTACCATTATACCCCTCCTCACTTGGATCCATGGGGGGCTGTAGCCTTGAACCTATGGCTCTTGTACTCCCACTAGTTTGCTACTGCAGCTGGAGAGCGGATTCTCATAGGCCATACAAAAAGGGAATGATGCCAACCTAAGCTGGGTTCTCTCTGTCTATGGGCACCATAGCAACTCCATTGCCTGTCTTGGCACTATATAGATACAATACAGTACTGTATATATTTTGGTGCCAAGTCTGGTGGCATCCTTTTAAATGCACGACAGGCCCTGACCGCTAAAATCCCACTACAACCCCATATTGAAAATAATGGAGGTGTTCATTACTTTATCCTCCCCTCCATCATTTGTGGGCACGTTATGTTCCCCTGACACTATTATAAATCAGAGAATAAGGAGCAGTCTGCTGGATATTGGCACCATTGTGATCATTCCCCTAGCCGTGAATAGACCCAGACGCTGGTGCCTGTCGTCTTTGTGTGGTCTTTGTGCTGAGCCCCTTTTACAGTGTCACAGCTCCCCTTGCTTTCATGACGTTCTTGTTGGCTGAATGGACAAATCCCCAATGCAGAATGTTCTGTATTATCCTCCATCTGAAAAGCTTGATCACCTGTTTTCTTTTTCCCCCCGCAGCCCCCAGAGGAAGTGTATTCATCCGGCGACTCGCTGACAATCCGGTTCCACTCGGACGACTCAATTAACAAGAAAGGATTTCACATTCGATACACCAGCACTAAATTCCAGGACACTCTTCATGCCCGCAAATGATAGCCCACCATTCCCTGTCCCCTGCCCCATTGGATCTGGGACCAAGTCCGGTTACGGGGTTGACTCCTGAGCTGCAGGACCCCCCCAAAAAAATCTGATCTGTGGATGTAAGGTTGCAAGCCGCATCACATGGGATAAAGGACTAGATGAGCCTCAGGGATATCCAAGGGCACAGACTCATGTTGGCAGAAGAAAATAGACATTGCATATATATATACACCCTATTCCATTCATACATACATATACACACTTGACATACACTCTGCCTGAAACACATGGGTCCTGTGCTGAGTGCTGGTTAACAATATAAGGGGGGTCCTACGTTATCCTGTGAATTCTTCTTCCTAGGTCATTCTCTTTGGCCAGTACACTTGCGCTGGCTTGAAGACTCTCCTACTCTTTGTATTGACCCCCTTTTCTCTAATACTTCTAAACCTTGTTTTACCCCTTCTCTGGGGTCTTTTGGCTCATATTCTTAGCCTTTGTAAAGGCTCCCCCATTGTATAGGCATCTTTCTGCTTCAACCTGTCTTGGAAAGACTAGAATTGTACTCGCTGAGCCATATACACAAGTTCTGGACCGGCACCACTCAGCGAGAGCGTCTGCCATGAATGTGTGTAAGCTATGGACTCATTAAAGATGGTCGCCACTGTGGTTCTAAGTGTTGGGTTGGTGTTGTGGCATTGATGACGATATGCAAAGGGAACAGCCATTAAATAGGAATGCACATGAGTGTGATGGACGCCTATATATGTTATATACCAGAATATTTTCCACTTAGTGTGGGGGTATATATATATATATATATATATATATATACACACACACACACAAGTCAATTCCACTCCTCCTCCACTGCTTGTAGTCCTCCCTCCCCATACTTTCACCCATTTTGGGGTAGACCCAAAGCTTATTTTTCCAAGCAGCACCTGCACCAACTTGGGCCAGTGGAGGTGAATGTCTTGGTGGTGTCTAATGCCATGTATGTAGATCGCACATAATTCAGATTTTGCACCAGCGCAGCGACTATCTGGTCTTCCTCTGACCACCAGGTCAGCTTGCTAAGGGACATCTGTCTGAAACCTCACTGCTTGTTTTACAAGGGACGTATCATTCTTGCTTCTACGTGCATCATCTGACTTACGTTCTATCCTTGACTACACCATACGCTGCACCAGGTTAGTCCAGATGAAGCGGGGTTGGTCGGGGGCATTGACTCCCCCAATATATATATCACCTACATGCAAAATAGGTTAGATATATATGATCTCTGGGGCTGAGACTACTAGGATCCCCATAGACGACAAGGATGGTGTCCCTGAGTCCCCTGGGTGGATGGAGCAGTGGTCACCAGAGCTTACAAGGGGATGTCAGGAGATACCGACTGGTCACCACCTCCGTATGATGTCTCTTTGTCAAGAGGTTTGATGTAACTCTTTGCTGCAATTTTCACATTACTATAAGGCTCAGTTCACACAGAGGTATAGACTTTCAGCATCTATAATCCTGACATATACAACTCAATAGAAATTGCATGAATCTTGTAACAAGTTAGTCAACACTACATTATTAGCAACATAGATTTTGACCCAAATCTTTCAGATGATCTAATGTATATGGAGTAAAGAAGGATCAAGCATGTCTGCGTTTAACATGCCTAATCCTAGTAGTGGCCTACTGTACTACATGTAAATTACGTCAAGGAACATGTGGCCCAGTAGTGTCATGTCTTCTCATATCATTGTGTGTGTTCAGGGGTGACGTGGAGGAGATTCTTCCAATCGGTGAGATTGGCGCTGGCTCGGAGGATCTCCATCTCGCGGAAGTGCAAGCCTTTGCCATGTTTAAGAGATGTCTAAGGAGGGATCGCTTGTATCTGCCAAGGAAACCATCATGGTGGTAGAGTGGTATCCAGTCAGGATTATTATCTAGGGTCCTATATGAATGACAACCGCCTATACACAACCACTCAAAGAGCGTCATTGAGGGATCAAGGTGGATCAGTAATGACAAAGTTGCATCCATTCCCAGGGGGTGACTCGGGAGAGAACTTTGTCAAGCCGAGTCCTGATCACGTACCCATGCCTGCTCAATGTAAAAATGGATGACCCGGAATCGACCTTTCTTCACCCAGGATCGAAAATTGGTTTTTATCAAACCAGGTGAGAAGTCAAGTTTCCTTAGAACTGGCATGGTAGGTGCGGGCTGCGGATTAACATTGGGATTTTCTGACATTTGCAAAAATTAATAACGCGTGGTGAATCAATGGATATGTTGAAAGAGTGATCTGAGACCTGGTAGTTGTCCAGGGGAGGCGTGAGGGAACCTCCGTGAACCCTTGTGCCACCCTAACCTACCACTTGTCCCTGCACCAGTATACCACCTGGTCAGACGGGCTGCATGATAATGATATTCTGCGTCCTTCCGTCACATTTGGTCCAGACAATTATTCGTCTTCACAATCTGGGTGGTTTGTGAACCCATACGAACCGTGTAAAAAGAGAATGAACGGATCTAAAGAAGGCTGGGGTTGCCATAACAGCTAGTAGGCCGACAGCCATCTGACTGCCTATGCACATTACACAGAGGGAACCTACTGTATGTGCGAGGTGCTGCAATACCGTGTATTACAGTACATTGCACTATGGAGATATATATACAGTATATAGGTTTAAAAGAAAAAAAATAAAAAGTTAATAAAACCCCAATTTTACGTGTAAAAAGGTATAGGTATTAGGTATCTCTAGGTGTGTATAAGCCCCAACTGTACAAAAATAGTATTATTTATCCTGTATGGTGAATGCCATAAAAAAACCTGTCAATATAGTGTATTTTGGTCACTTTGCTTTCCCCAAAAAATAGCAATAAAAAGCGATCCAAAAGTCATTGGTACCAATAGAAAGTACAAATTGACCCACAAATAAGGAGCCCTGTCATATCTCCATCAACAAAACGGTAAAAAAGTTATAGGAGTCAGAATACGGTAACCCTATGAAAATCGTACATTTTCAAAAAGTGAGATTTTTGTAAAACCAAAATAAATATGATATCGCTGTTATCGTAATGATCTGCCGGACCAAGCGGCCATGTTTAATGCAGAGTTAATGCTATAAAAACAACATGCAAAAAAGTTCTGATAGAATGCTGTTATATCACGTGGTGGCAAATTAAATTGCAACTCATCACGCAAAGAATAAGCCCTCATGTAGTTTTGCGGACAAAAAAATTAAAATGTTAGGAATAGAGATGAGCGAACACTGTTCGGATCAGCCAATCTGAACAGCACGCTCCCATAGAAATGAATGGAAGCACATGTGACGCTGACTTTACCGGCGGCCGGCTGGCGTCACAGGTGCTTCCATTCATTTCTATGGGTGCGTGCTGTTCGGATTGGCTGATCCGAACAGTGTTCGCTCATCTCTAGTTAGGAATATTAGAAAATTTGGCAGGAAAATGTGAAAAAAAGTCACCGAGCATTAAAGGGGTTGTCCCATCACAAGCATCCTATCTATACTGCTAGTTTATGTGGATTTAAGACTTTTCCTAAATGCATTGCTTTATGAAAACTGCTTTGTTTGGCCGCTATCTTTAATTTATTTACTTCATTGTTTACACTCCGTTTCTATGACCCTTGGGATTATCTGCTCATTTGTCAAGTGCTGTAGCTGCAGCTCTGAGCTGTTTGTGTCTGATAAGTAGCGGAGCTTCTCAGATAGGGGAGGTGAGAGCTCCAGGATTTCTGAGCTCTTATCAGTCGGTTTAATTGAATTTGGCTGATAAGGGCTGAGATAGGGAGTCCATTACCTCTGTATGTAATGCAAACTGACTCCAATCCAGCTCTGCTACATCAGCTTCACACTGTGGTAATTCATTTACAACCAATCCCGTGCAATTGAAACCCCGCCCACCAATGTGCCGAGAAAAGCAGGAAGTGAATAGAGCACAACAGCCTGCAGGTTAGTGAACAAGCGTCATGGGAATACCCCTTTAACATTGAATTATTCCGCATCCTTAAGGGGTTAGGTACTGGCTCTCCGACAGAGGGGTGAATGATATTATCATTCATCCTACTCTTATGGAGGAATGTCTCAAAGGACAGGTAAAGAATAACAGAGAAAGACATACATTTTTCAGGCATAAACTTGGCGGACCTATTATAGTTTGGGGTCTGTGGGTAACCGCTTTTTAAGTGGATTGGGTTTCAGTTTTTTGGGTCCCTAAGTGGACCTGAAGAATGGAAACCCAAACTCGGGAGTGAACCTAGTGTAAGGGAGTCTGTTACCAGATCCCAGCATACCAACCTAACCCCGCAGATAGGGTTAGGGACACCTGAATCAGATGGTATGTTCTGATAATATTTCTGTTTTTGTCAACATATATTATCATTGCTGCAAAAAAGCAAGCGACACTGCCGTTGTTGCTCCAAAAAGCTAATTTGCGTGTTGACAAAAAACGATTTTGAAGCGGAAAATCCAATTTGATTCAGGTGGCGGTATTCTATCTGCAGGGTTGGGTTAATATACTAGGTTTTGGTGACACTCCCTTTAAGGGAAGAGCATCGCATGACATTTTATTAGAGATGAGCGAGTACTATTCGAAAGTTCTGTATCGAGTAGCACGCACCCATAGGAATGAATGGACGCAGCCGGCACCCAGGGGGTTAAGCGGCCGACCGCCGGCAAAGTCCGCGTGCTGGCCGCTTCCATTCATTCCTATGGGTGCGTGCTGTTCGAAATGGCCGTTTCGAATAGTACTCGCGAACTATTAAAGGGAATGTCTCATGACGTGAACCTGTGTATATGGCTGCCTATGGACTTCATAGAGGGAAGGGTTCCTCCAGTTAGGACCCCTTTATGTGCCAGATTGGAGGGTGGGTCCTGCTATGGTGGACACAACATATCCCGACATTACATGTCTGCTAAGGCTGACTGTGTATTTTTCCAGCAGCTGCACATACACAATAACACTTCCTATAGACTTAAGTATGAAGTATTGTTCTCGATGTGTCACGCCAGGACACGAGTAACTGGTGGCCATGGAAACAACAACGGCCATAGGCGGTGTAGTACGAGAGTGCATCGGGCCACACGTTTGGTATTTCACTTCGGCGTATTAACCAGATTGCTGTTTTATTAGTCGTTGCCATGATACTCCTAATCCATTCACAGCGCCTCCTACTCGACTAGTAGTATAGCATGTGGCGTGACACTTCTGTAGTGGCCCCCACGGAGCAGGGGTAGCCCGTCTGGCTTTTATTGATGGCGTATTGCTGCATTCATGTTGTCATTCTGTAATTCATCCTTTCCCAAGTCCATATGACGCATGGCTGCAAACACACGTGCACATGACACATGGCTGCAAACACACGTGCACATGACACATGGCTGCAAACACACGTGCACATGACACATGGCTGCAAACACACGTGCACATGATACATGGCTGCAAACACACGTTCACATGACACATGGCTGCAAACACACGTGCACATGACACATGGCTGCAAACACACGTGCACATGACTGCAAACACACGTACACATGGCTGCAAACACACGTGCACATGAAACATGGCTGCAAACACACGTGCACATGATACATGGCAGCTGCAAACATGTGCACATGACACATGGCTGCAAACACACGTGCACATGACACATGGCTGCAAACACACGTGCACATGACACATGGCTGCAAACACACGTGCACATGATACATGGCTGCAAACACACGTTCACATGACACATGGCTGCAAACACACGTGCACATGACACATGGCTGCAAACACACGTGCACATGATACATGGCTGCAAACACACGTTCACATGACACATGGCTGCAAACATGTGCACATGACACATGGTTGCAAACATGTGCACATGACACATGGCTGCAAACACACGTGCACATGATACATGTCAGCTGCAAACACGTGCACGATACATGGCTGCAAACACATGTTCACATGACACATGGCTGCAAACATGTGCACATGACACATGGCTGCAAACGTGCACATGACACATGGCTGCAAACACACGTGCACATGATACATGTCAGCTGCAAACACGTGGACGATACATGGCTGCAAACACATGTTCACATGACACATGGCTGCAAACATGTGCACATGACACATGGCTGCAAACACACGTTCACATGACACATGGCTGCAAACACACGTGCACATGACACATGGCTGCAAACACACGTACACATGGCTGCAAACACACGTGCACATGACACATGGCTGCAAACACACGTGCACATGAAACATGGCTGCAAACACACGTGCACATGATACATGGCAGCTGCAAACACATGTTCACATGACACATGGCTGCAAACGTGCACATGACACATGGCTGCAAACACATGTGCACATGATACATGTCAGCTGCAAACACGTGCACGATACATGGCTGCAAACACATGTTCACATGACACATGGCTGCAAACATGTGCACATGACACATGGCTGCAAACACATGTGCACATGAAACATGGCTGCAAACACACGTTCACATGACACATGGCTGCAAACACACGTGCACATGACACATGGCTGCAAACACACGTGCACATGATACATGGCTGCAAACACACGTTCACATGACACATGGCTGCAAACGTGCACATGACACATGGCTGCAAACACACGTGCACATGATACATGTCAGCTGCAAACACGTGCACGATACATGGCTGCAAACACATGTTCACATGACACATGGCTGCAAACACATGTGCACATGACACATGGCTGCAAACACATGTGCACATGACACATGGCTGCAAACACATATGCACATGAAACATGGCTGCAAACACACGTTCACATGACACATGGCTGCAAACACACGTGCACATGACACATGGCTGCAAACACACGTACACATGGCTGCAAACACACGTGCACATGAAACATGGCTGCAAACACACGTGCACATGATACATGGCAGCTGCAAACACATGTTCACATGACACATGGCTGCAAACGTGCACATGACACATGGCTGCAAACACATGTGCACATGACACATGGCTGCAAACACACGTGCACATGTCTCAAGCCGGAAAACACATGCGCACAGGACTCGTGGCTGCGAATACACGTGCACACATCTCATGGCTGCAAACATACATGCACATGTCTCATGGCTGGAAACACACTACATCTCATGGCTGCAAAAACACGTGCACATGACTCATGGCTGGAAACACACATGCATGTTTTGACGCAGTTTTTTAACCCAAAGACAGAAGTGGTTCCAGGCTAATAGCTGTGATTTATATAGATCCAAAATATCCTGTATGTTAAAAAAAAAAAAAAAAAAAGAAAAAGAAAACTTTTGTATGTAGCATTGCCTTTTATAGGGATGTACATTGAGCATAGCTGAGATCAAAATGGAAAATGGCACCCTCTGCTGTTTGCTGGTTCCTGCTACCACTCTCCACCTTGCTAAGGCAGTAGGGTCTAGTATTTCCTAACTGTTCTTGGTTGGACATAATAGCTTGAAATTCTGGTAAATTCCTGCCCTACAGCACCTCCACAGGGTAAATGGAGCATTACATGTTGGGTACAGAAATCAATGCATTGTCTATGTAATACATACACATGCCAGCTCTACCAGGGTGAGAGATGCGGATTACGGTATTTACTGTGTTTTTATATATATCGCTGAACTGTTAGCAGCCCTCGTATCAGTACTAGAGGTGACCGACTGTTGTATCTGATGGTTCCCTAGATCATCCCTCCAGCAGGGGGCAGTGTGTTGTGTCACAGCAAAGACAGGACTGAAGTGTTCACCACGAAGCCTCCATACTATGACACCAAATTTGCTTCTACTAAGTGTCTAGAAATGGTCTGGGTAGAGACGGGGGTGTATAATGAAGGGGCTACCTATTGTCTGGATGGTGGACAAGGAAATTATGGGACCTGCTTGTGCTTGTCGCTGGAGGAAGTAATACTACAGGGCCGTCCAGAGCTTGTTCAACACATGTACATGCACTCGCGTAGCCACTGCTCTCACTGTCTCCTAACAGATAAGTCAGAACGGCCAAGATGGTGGTCATTTTGTCGGTATGACCATCCTGCTTCTCCCAGTCCGTTAATGCACCCCCCTCCGAAAATCTGTGTTCCTGGAGGCAAGTCTAGTAGTCAATGATCAAGAGGTACACTACCCAAAAGTAGCCTCTGTGAGCATTTTCTTTATAGGGCAGTACTGTTACACCCTCTAGTGGCCAGACCACACCGGTAATCATTTACATACCTTCTACCCTATTTTATAGGAGATCACTGTATGGAAATAAATGTTAAAATAGAATAAATAACTGCAAAAAAATAACATTAAAAAAAATGACAATGACGTCCATCATTTTCATACACTGAGTTTTAATAGAAATACAGAATATCCTTGTCCAATAAATGATAAAATGTATGTCCAAAATTACAAAGAAATTCCAGGTATACGGTACAATAGTACAGCCGACGTAACAACACCGTAACCATGCACAGCGATGTGGACTCTAAAAGTGCATGATCAGAGGAGGGGCCTAACTACTACGAGGTTGGAGGATGCGCCATATGTGAGATCCGGGAATATCGCGTTATCATGGAGGACTCTTTGACCGCCACACAGATTTATAAGTGAACTCAGACTGCATTCACTATATGGCTCATAGGGGTCTCGTTCGGTTATAGGGGTCCTTATACAATATCTTCCCTGAGATACAACCATGGGCCTCACTTATCAGATTGTCTATAGCCATACACTATAGGTCTCGCCACATGTGGTCGATCCATTGTCCAAGGGTTGATCCCAACAATAACATCACAGACAAAAGCCCCCCATATTGTTCACGTCTGTGTTGGAGACCCCTTTGCACAATCATTGTTTTTTGTGTAAAACAACAGGCCCATATAGTCAATGAGGTCCACTGGGCTCAATGGGCCGTAGATGGTTGTCGGTGATATGGGAAGCTTACCGTTATCTCCCCAAAAATGAAAGGATTGAGCAGATAAAATCCACCTGCCCCATCTGTATCTCCTGTCAAGGGGGTGTCTGGAGCCCCCAGGTATATTAGATGGTTCCTGAACCTGTTGAAATTGGTAGATGAATACGGATGAAGTTTTCCATCCCGATGGTTTAGATTTTTGACAGCCATTGCAAAAGGGGGTATACCACGATAATAATTTATCCCCTGTCCATAGGGTAGGGGATGAATTGCAGATCGGGGTCCAACCACTCCTGAGAAGAGGGATGTTATACTCCTGGACACAGAATGAGCACCCCGGCGCCTTTCATTTCGCTGGGTCATTGTTATTTTAACTAAATTTACATCAATAATACAACTGAATATAAGAAAAATGCTTCTTTCTCCTTTCCAGATTGTTAAACTTCTCCCCTCCTCCCTGCTACACTGACATTCACTCTGAAATCTCTGCTGTCTAGCTCAAGACAGACTCCAGGTCACACAGATTATACGTAAAAGTCTATGAGAACTTAAGATAGATAAGTGCGCAGGAGTTGATGGAAAGCTTTAGGTTGATGCTGAAGTGAAATAGGAAGTTTCTATCACAGCCCAAGTATTTTATTCTCCACCCACCAGCTCAGGGAAAACTGCCACCTACAGAGACAGCCTGCACATGGGAAAACTGCAAATATATGTTGTATTTTGGGTATTCCATCAGTCCCATTTAAATGAATGGAGCAGGGGTATCGCTGGAGATGGAAGAGTGTTAGATTTTCGGGATTCCATCAATCCCAGGGGTGCCCATTCTGTGTTCACTACTTCACTTGGAAACTTAAGAAATACCCATTCTCGGGATTGGTGGAGGTCTCAGTATAACCCCCACCAAATAGAATCCTACAGCTAGGGGATAAATAAAGTTTTAATAAAATTTTAAATGATGGTTGACCAATATGGATCTTCCATTTCGGACAACTTGTACCCCTTGTGTATGGGCAGCTTCAGTAGTAGTAGTCTTTTTCCCCCCACTATGGTCAGAGCTTGGCTCTCATTTACAAGGTGAACGCTCAACCCCAATGGGCATATTTCATTAACACTTCTTGATACGCGATGCCCAATGTGTACCCATGGTTCCTACTGCCATAATTCACTGTTCCAAAGTAAGTGACCATAAACGGCGCTTATATAAAGCGCAGCACATGTCCTCCATTGACCCCATCTCATAATGGGGGTATTTTTAGAGTATGGGGTCAAGTGCAAAAAATCTGGTACTGCAATTTTTTGTCATTTTATAGATATCTGTAAGGTATGTTATGGAAAAAAGTGGAGAGGTCCACCTTATCCTACAACCAGGAAGTCCTGCCATGTCCACTTAGTAGTAGTAATGGGATGGACATCGTGATCGTAGGATTTATAGGAAGCATTCATGAGGTTGTCAGCGCCCAGAACCTTCATCCCTTTTCGGACTGCTGCTTACAGTGCCCCAATTTTAGGACATCCCGCAGGAAAAACTCCAGATACTGAACCTTTCTTCTACCTTCCCAACGCTTAGGTCAGTATGTACGTAGGTTGGATAAACAAGGTGTCCTGTGGGGACTGGTTTTGGAAATGCACTAGTTACACTTTCAACACCATAAGCCGCACAAACAAATCCCTTTAACGCAACGAATACTGCTGACACACTACACCCTAGCGCCCACCAAAGATGTTGCACACCTTACAGCTGGGATCTTTTTTGGCATTGGCCGTAGAAAGACTCATCAACTGATGCCCTTTGATCTCCGACAGTTGTCCCATGCCCATTGGCACTGGTTCAGTGTAGAAGATCTCTAGTATAAGATCTTGCGCATGCCAGTATCCTCCCTGCTCCCCCCGGGTCAGAAAGGGATTGTTTTGTGGGTCCAGCAGTGGCAAACGGGCACTGCAGAAAGCGTCGCCTTGAGACCCTCGTGGAGCCAGCACTAGGACAACATAGTGGTAGGCACTGTACATACAGTAGAAGTCGGCAAAGTACAGGTGGGTGTTTTCGTTAAACAGATGCCTGGCTGGGATTGTTACCCTCCATCTTCCATAGGGCGAGTCGTGTGGGGGCAAGCCTGTGTTGAATTCTGTGTTGCAGCTGAAAAACACACCATGGAGGGTGCCACTGATGGGTGACCCATGGCTGCCGCTCTGGTCTTTTAAGGATGGGAGCATAAGCCCTCCCCACTTGTCCCTGTCCAAAAGACACATAAAGGGGAAAAAGGTCAGGTCTATGAAAGACAGAAAGTCTATGCCATGTCCAATTCACAGCACGCCACATAAATTTGGGGGTCCTTAATATACCCTTCCCCAATGCCCCTGTTCCTCAATGTGGTCATATGAACCTAAAAAGTGCTGATTATTGGAATTAATTAACAATGGACACACCATCTTGCCCCAAAACTGGCAATGCTCTGTGTGTTTTGTAGCACTAGATAGCTCCCATGATGTCCTTTAATTTTTAACAGCGCCACTTTTGTTCATGGGCTGACTGGGGTATTGCAATTTAGTTACATCCGAGTTGCCTGCTCTCCCAAAATGTCTTGGAGATAACAGGAGATCCCTGGGAAGAGTACACTGATCCTGGAGACAGCACAACACCTTCTGCTGTGTCTCCTCTGACAGCATGTCCTACAGAATCCTGTCTGACAAATCTAGGGGGCGCCTGCGGAGAGAGTAGTCAGAAAAGGCACAAGGAGCAAAAGCTTGTGTTGGTAAGTGGGGGTCAGTGGGTAGGGGTCAACATCTTAAAACCTTACTGTGAACTCAAATCTGGGGGCTTTATAAGAACGTGGCCGATATAGTAACAAGAAATTACGCAAAGGGGGTACCCCCACTGAAAAAAAGATAAAACATAACCTTTATTAATTATCTAAACTTTAAAACTTCTGAGCACAGAACTCAGCCACTACAAAGTTGATCTGGGGCTTGTATTACAAGTGTGTCTTTTACCTGACCAATCCTTTGCTAATAAAACACATTATTCCGTAATCTTTGCAGAGTGTGTTTCCTTTATTATCTCACCTGTGACAATCAGATTGAGATTATGGTCACTCAGCACTCAGTATCTTTTATGTGCTATACCACGTGGTTTGGGACAATTAGTTGTTGTTCCAGGCTGTTTACTAAATGATAGTGAGTCTCCACTAAATAACTCCAGATAAATATACAATAGTTTAAGTGTCCCTATTGTTCGTAGGTGTTAGTCATAGATACTACACGTCACAGGTGCTACATTGTGTCCACACACAAGCACAGCCCACATCTGATAACACACTTAAGTCTGTAGGTAGTCAAACTGTGGTCACTGAATATAGATTAAAGCTTAAGCTCATTAGTCATCAAGAGCTTCCCTGCTCTCTGTTTACTTCAATTGCGAACCACAGTGTATCTATTGGTACAGTCAATCTGAACTTCATTCCATACTTTGTCTCTACGCGTTTCATCTATTTAGAATCATCAGGAGACTTGTCAAAATAACCTGCCTGTCGTTCAAGGCTTGGCTACCTATACACCCTAGATGATATAGCGGTGTGCGGTCAAAACCGCAGTTCTCGGGACCCTGATGGTGGGTCCCGATACTTCATAGAGGCTGACCAATGATTACGGAATAATGTGTTTTACTAGCAAAGGATTGGTCAGGTAAAAGACACACTTGTAATACAAGCCCCAGATCAACTTTGTAGTGGCTGAGTTCTGTGCTCAGAAGCTTTAAAGTTTAGATAATTAATAAAGGTTATGTTTTATCTTTTTTTCAGTGGGGGTACCCCCTTTGCGTAATTTCTAGTGAATTGGTAACCCCAGATCCAGTGTATAATACGATATAGTAACAAGCATAGCATTCAATGGTGTGCAAAAGTTTTAGGCAGGGGATGCTGCAAATTGTAACCCCAGCAAACTTCCCACCCTCGGCCTGCTTACCTCCTAGATGACACTAACTAATTAGAGATGAGCGAGTACTGTTTGGATCAGCCGATCCGAACAGCACGCTCACATAGAAATGAATGGACGTAGCCAGCACGCGGGGGGTTAAGCGGCCGGCCGCCGTCAAAGCGGAAGTACCAGGTGCATCCATTCATTTCTATGGAGCGTGCTGTTCAGATCGGCTGATCCGAACAGTACTTGCTCATCTCTATAACTAATCCTTCTATTTCTGAAAGCATTCCTACTCTGCAGAATTATTTCTACATCTGACTAAAATTTTTGCACAACCCTGTATGGCTGAAATCGTTGGGGGGGGGGGGGGGGCACTTACCAAAATTAATACCACTCACCTGACATGCTGGAAATATTCTGCCGTCTGGTTCCTGTAGAAGACCTGGAGTGACAACATACGACCTGCGATCCCTTCAGCTTTCTCTTGCAGCTGTTTGACCTGCTCAATGGCGTAATCTGTAAGGAAGAGTCACAAGTCTTGAATATTACTTCTCGCATCTGGGGGTAATATGGGGGGGCTTTCCTTAGGATCCTCATCTCTTGACCAGAGTGGAGAGCTGTTACAAAGAGTGTCTCTCACTCTGGAGGACTTTCCCAATCCTGCACTATACAGACAACCCACTAATGTGAATAGCTACCATGTAATACTTCATTTCTCCTGTGGTGGCGCTACAGGGAACAATTACTACAAGATTTCAACACAAGATACAGCTGATCGCTGGAAACCCAGAATGGAGGACACTTTGTGGTCCGCTTATTATCAAGGTACCCTTCTAGGATTGGAGAACCCCATACATTTTTGTGCCAGGGTTATTAAAGGCAAATGTAAACCTACTAAACTGAAACCGGTAAATAATTGTACTCAACATATCTCAAATTGACAAGTCACAGCAAAATTCTAGTTACGGCTGAGCTTAAAAACATCGTTTGGGACCCCATATGTAGAACTGAGAAGCTCTCGCTCCAGTGGACCCTGCCGTCCATGTATCACATAGGTGGACACTGGAGGGGAATTGTCTTCCCCATCTCATTGCTGGGGATAGTCATGCCATCCTTAAGTTTAAAGGGTCTGTCCCCATGAGTCCCTGCTCTTAAAGAGACAGGACTGTTTGCTGTATATTACAGTGTTTGTCTTCCTAGCACTGCTATCTTAATCGTTCAAGTCCTTATGTACTACTGAGGCAAGTAGAGACAGTGCCATAATAGGAATTCCAGATCCATCAACAGCCATATAAGGCTCGCAATGTACATTTCTCCCTATCAGTATGTTTTTGGAGTATGGGAAGAAATCCACGCAAACATGGGGAGAACATACAATCTCCTTCCAGATGGTTTGTCCTTGGCAGGATTCGAACCGAGGACTCCAGCACTGCAAGGCTGCAGTGCTAACCACTGAGCCACCATGCTGCCCCTCACATGTTTGTTGTTGTCACAGGGGCTGCCCTGTCCGGCAGAGCACAACTCCTCTCTTATGGATCCGGTCAACTTTATCATGTTATCATAGACTAACGTGAGTATAAGAAGCTATGTAATATATCTTAATGAGAATCTGTTTCCTTATCCATAGACTTCTGTATGTGAGTTGGATATGGATACAGACTCTATATAAACAAACAGTCTGAGTGAAAATGAGAAAGAGAAGAGCCCCTTGCACACGACCCATTGATGTCTGTATTACACAGATCTGTGTGCAGGACAACAGTCAGGGCCGTAAAACTCAGGATAGATTCTATTCCTGTCCAGTTTTGCAGCCATGCTTTCGTGGCCCAAATTCATTGAATGAATGGGGCCTTAGAAGCACCGCCAGTGAACGAGCTGGACCCGGATTACAATAGTAGTGTGCAAGGGGCCTAAGGCTGCTCTTCTGTTCCTCATCTTCACTAAGACTGTTTGTTTACATAGAGTCTGTATCCATATCCAGCTCACATACAGAAGTATATGGGGGAAGCTGTTACGGTAATTGATTTATTGCCTCATGATGTACTGTAGTAAAGTCCTATCTTGAAGCCTGTCAGAAGAGTTCTCCCCCAATGACAGGGTAGCAGCTGCATCTAGTGTGTCCTTTCCAGAAGCCCTTCCCTCCATAGACTTCTGTGTAAAAAAAAAAAAAAGTAACTCAGTCTGGTAAGTGGAGAAGGAAATAGATTTCCTTAATAAGATATATTACAAAATTTCTTGTATTCACCTGAATTATTAATTTATGAAAAGTAGTTTTATAAGTGGAGGTACACGTTAAATGGTCATTATTTTATCAATAATACAGGTGAATATAAGAATAATGCTTCTTTCTCCTCTTATCGCTTTGTTTAACTCTTCTCCCTCTCCCTGCTACATTGAAATCTCTGAAATCTCTTTTCTATCCATCTCAAGACGGAGTGTAGGTCTAATGTATCAGATTGCAAATAAAAGTCTATGTGTAGTAATGGTAGAGAAGTGCGCAGAAGTTGATGGAGGCAAAAGCTATAGGTTGATGCTGAAGCTAAATAGGAAGTTTCTATCACAGCCCAAGTATTTTATTCTCCACCCACCAGCTCAGAGAAAACTGCAAACTACCTGCGCATGGGAAAACTGCAAATATATTTCATTCAATGCCCAAAAATAGTGTTGCTTCTTGTGCGGGTACAAATACACAGTAGCGTGTCCTGAAAAGTCACTCTAAATGCACAATGGATCTTGAAGACGCTGCACAAATTTTATTTTTTTCCTGAAAAAACCTTGTTGTGTTGCCATGTCTGTATAGTGTAGTTCAGTACTGTATGTACAGTTGTACATGTTCAGTACTGTATTCACATCCCATCAAAAAAATTACACTGGAGGGTCCCAACAGCCGGATACCCTGTCGTCAGCTTATTTTGAGGAGCTCTGACAAGAGGGGTGTCACTATAAGGGGTGTAGCGGTAGCATTTACAACTAGGCCTAGGACCCTGAGTAGGCCCAAAGGTCCATTCCGCCACATAAAATATATAACTATCCTTAAAGGCACATGGTAGGGGGTCCCATTACAGATTTCCATGAATGTCTCACCTCCTGTACAGAAGCGAAGTGTCTCACTCCAGCCGGACACAGTGTATTCGCCATCACTACGCTTCATTGCAGTCTGTACAGCCAATGTATACTCTGTCCGTGGGCTCAGGAACCAGTGGCCCCGTACTGTCATGGGTAGCACCACGGCTTTGGCCACTAGTTTGGTTGGCACATCCTTAGTGAGAGTAGATAGAATATCGACATGTTTCATTGTACAGTATAGCCACAATAAAGCAGACATGAAATGTACAAAAAATTTAGGCAGGTGTACAAAAAAAAGCTGCAAAGTAAGAATGCTTTCAGAAATAGAAGGGTTAATAGTTTATTTTTGTCAATTAACAAAATGAAGTGACATGCTTCACAACCGTCCCGATTTCAGCGGGACACTCACGCTTTCCTACTCCTGTCCCGCTGTCCCGCGCAGCTCCCTACATGTCCAGCTATGTCCCTTTAATGATTTACTGATCAATCATTCCTCCGATCACCGCCTGCTCTTATAACAGATTAGAGGCTGCGGTGATCGGAGGAATGCTCGACTATGGTTCAAGAACCTTGTGTGACATCACACGGTCACGTGACTAGGTGGGCGTGTCAGTGTCCCGTGCAGTGAAGAGATGAAAAGATCCGTGTAAGGTACTGAGAAGGGAGGGGGAAGGGGGATGTGAAATGCAGGATGGAGAGAGAGAGAGAGTGAGTGTGTGTGTGTCCGTCCGTCTGTGTGTCTGTCTGTCTGTGTGTGTTTGTCATTATACTGGGGGCAGAGATGGAGGGGGGGGACATGAAACTGGGGGCAGATGAAAGGGGATTTGAAATTTAGAGAGAAATTGAGGGGGGGAAATGAAACCGGGGGGCAGAGATGGAGGAGGGGACATGAAATGGAGCAGATAAAGGGGGCACTTAAACTGGATTACAACTGGAGAGGGCATTAAACCATGGGAGCTACCCCTACGGTTTAATGTCTGCTTCTAGTTGCCCCCCGTTTAATGTTTAAACTGGGGCACCAGGAGAGGGACTTAATACTGTGGGGAAGTTGGAAGGGGGACATTACAATGTGGAGACATATAATGTATGGGTGACTATAGGAGGATTATATTGTGTCGGGGGACATGAAAAATGATTGAGAATGGGCGGAGTCAACATAACAGTGGGCGGAGCTAAATTTGCCAGAGAGCGCACAGCGCTCATTTTGTCCCTCTTTCTGTTGTTCAAAAGTTGGGAGGTATGAAGTGATTGAACAAAAGAAAAATATAAATCCCATCAATATTTGGTGTGACCTTTGCCCTTTGCCTTCCATCAGTTCTTCTCGGTACTTGCAGACAGTTTTTGAAGGAACTGGGCAGGGAGATTGTTCCCGCCATCTTGGAGAACTAAGCCCAGATCTTCTGTGGATGTCGGCTTGCTGCAATCCGTCTGGCTCTTCATCTTATCCCAGACAGACTGGATGATGTTAAGATCAGGGCTATATTTGTAGGGGCTGCATCATCACTTCCAGGACTCCTCCTCCAAGGGGCAAATATTGATGGGATTTAGATTTCTCTTTTCTTCATTCACTTTCCATTTTGTTAATCAACAAAAATAAACTATTAACCCTTCTATTTCTGAAAGCATTCTTACTCTGCAGCCTTTTTCCCACCTCTGCCTAAAACTTTTGCACAATACTGTATTTGACAAGGCAGTGAGGTATGGCGCGGCTTACCCGGTGCTTGAACTTGTTCTCCTTCTGCCCTCCTGTCTTATTCAGATCTATGAAGTAGTGGGTAACACGCCTGGCATCATAGGGCGGCATCTCCCAGGACACACGGAAGGAGTCGCAGGTGATGTCACTGATTTGGATACCATGTGGGGCGGTAAGAGGGGGCTCCATGACTGACCTGTATAGAAAAAGGTTGAACTTAAAAAACAGAGTTTATTTTTCTAAATAGGTGGCCATCAGGCCCCATACTGGAGACGTCTTATGTGGTAAAGGGGAACTTGGAGGGTCACAAGCTAAAGGGCTTAGATGAAGCTTCAACCTTTGCACCCGCTATTGCTACACCCCGGTGACCATGTAGATATACCGTACATACTAACACAGTCATAGGAGATCCCTATTGCTATACTGTACACTCTCTGTTACACTACATTCACACTAGGGTCTCTGTCCTTTGGGTCCACGTAGGGACTGGCATTTCATCCACCAGTCTTAAAGGAGATGTCCAGCATTCAGAGCAAACTCAGGGACAGTCAGAGTGGGTGTAAGAAGAGAAGACCATGCTCGCATATCCCCGGAAACCCATTGTCCAGTCTCAGTCCCCTTTCCCCTTCCGGCAGGCGGACATGATGACTGAGACCAATCACTGGCCTCAGCGGTCTCTAGTGAGGACCCGTTGACATACCTGGTCCCTTTACAACAGTGACTGGTCTCTGTGGTCCCTAGTGAGGACCCATTGACATATCTGGTCTCTCTCCTACGCTGACTGGTTGCAGTGGTCCCTAGTGAGGACCCATTGATGTATCTGGTCCTTCTACAACACTGACTGGTCTCAGTGGTCCCTAGTGAGGACCCATTGATGTACCTGGTCCTTCTACAACACTGACTGGTCTCAGCGGTCCCTAGTGTGGACCCATTGTTGTACCTGGTCCCTCTACAACACTGACTGGTCTCAGCAGTCCCTAGTGAGGACCAACTGACATACCTGGTCCCTCTACAATACTGACTGGTCTCAACGGTCAGAGACTGGGGTAGATGACTAGTACAACTCATCAGGTTGTGAAGGTGACCCCACCCCGGCCTGCATCGGCCTCTGATTACCATACCTCAATAATCCAAATCCCCTATAACTAACACACAACAACCCTTTTATCTAAGAGAGCTCACAATCCTATAATGGCACCGCAAGTAATAATAGTAAATCAATTTATATTTATTAATAAATTCATAATAAAAACAGACGTAAAGGTGAATTAAGTAAAATGGGCAATGGGTATCCTCCATGTCATAGATAGGCACCAGGTAGGACCCCAGCAACGCCTCATATATCTCATCACTTTATTCCTGTCAATGTTTATAAGGGAGGGATGTAATAGATTACAAAAACATAACTACTTTCATTGAGAAACAGCACCACACCTGTCCTCAGGTCACGTGTGGTACTGCAGCCCAGCCCCATTCATGTAAATACCAAAAGCTATCCATAGACAGGTGTGGGTAGGAAGCTGCAATGATTTACTAGTATTGTACAACCTTCTATCACATCATAATAATAATAATAATAATAAAAAATTTTTTTATTTATATAGCGCCAACATATTCCGCAGCGCTGTACAATTTGTACATCATATAGTGGCTATCTTTCTTCACAAATATGTGAAATAAAAAATTTATCCAGTAGAAAAACACTATGATGCCTCTGGTAATAGCAAGAAACTATCTGCCAAAAAGTCATGTCTACACATCCTATATGAAGAGGAGATGGCGCGTGCAATACCACTACCTACCACTAGGAAACAAAAAAAAAAAACTTGTTGGGGCAGACCTTCTGTGTACGCCAGTTTTCTGGGGTACAAGGCATCAATGAGGAACACTCTCTGCCAGTTCAGGGGTTACTGTCTTTGTAGTTTGTATACTATTCTATGACACAACATATATACCTTCCAATCTGGATCTTTTCCCTCATTTATCCAGTTGAAAAACTCTATAATGTCTCTTTCCAGACTACAATGACCCATAACACAGAACTTTTTGTTAAAAATTCATGCCTACACATTCCATTCTGTGATTAGAAAGTGCAGTACCACTTCCTACCACTAGGAAACAGAAAACTTATTCTGCTTTGTAGTTTGTATACTATTCTATGGCACAATACATATACATTCAATTCTATTATCTATTTCATGTCATTTATTACTGACAATGGTTCAGACCCAGGGTGTGATGGTGAACGTAGACTGACACGAGGAGCACATGCATATGGCACGGACACATGTGACTTGATGGAACACATATGTAGTACTATATATATTACATACCTCACTACCCCTGTGCTGATATGTGACAGCTCCATCTTTCTTGCCTCTCTGATAGCTGTATAGTCAGTAGGAGGGTGTTATACACTAATCTCTCTCCATCACTGATCACAAGCCACCCACACGTATACAACACTCACAACTGGCCTAGATTTTGTCTAGTGGTCCATACATTTCCAGAGTGATGCTCTGCACCTTTACCCCCCCCCCCCCCCCACAGTGTAGTAGTGGTCCCTCAATTCTTCCAAATCTGTAATCCCAATGTAATTCATTGCAAATTCCAAATCCTCTGCGTATATCGCCAGATTAAATCTGTGCAGAGCATCTCTGGGGACCTGCTCAACTTAACACCGACCTGAACTCCTGTCAGAAAATTACCTCACCGTCTAGTGCGTCACCGGCTGTGCAGTAAATCACATGCTGTGCAGAGCATCTCACACTCTGCAGATCATTATCTTACATAACAACACCTACAGAGCATCGCGCCGCTTCTCTAAATCACATTTGTAGATGCAGAATAGTCACTGGCGACTAAACTCACACACTGTTACGCTGCAGAGCGTTGCGCACACCACTACGTCGCAGATCATCGCACAATTTCTCCAGGTTACATACACAACAATGCAACGTCAAAGGACAATATGACAGAGCGTCACGACTGTGCAGATGATCTCGCATTGTGTGCCAACTCAGCACCCGTGCTGCGTCTGTTCTCGGGGGCTGCAGAGCATTGCATAGCATGCAGAGAATATAGTTATGCAGAACCAAAGAAAGTCACCCCTTGCAGAGTATTGCAGAAGTGCAAAAAGTTCAGGCGCAAGGTGCAGCCACCAGAGGAAGAGAAGAATGATAGAGGCTACCCCCTGCCCCTTGGCATAGAGCATGGCACATCCAGCAAGGCATCAATGTGGTTGCCATAGACAGATCTTAAGATAACGCAGGTGGAAATGTGACATACCTTGGAAATGTGCAGTTACCTCACTGAGGAATGAGAGTGCGAAGGAATGAGAGGAAGAATAGGGGCGAGGAAGAGAGAGAGAGCAGGAAAATAGTGAGTAGGAGGGTAACAGCAAATACAGAGAGAGAGAGTGCTGGAGAATGAGGGAGGTGAGAGAAGAGAGGGGAGGCAAGACCGAGAGATAGGGAAAGTGGGGGCACGGAACAAGCACCCAATAGTATTAAAAGTAGCCGTAACGAGTTATCAAACCCACAGGTACAGCCAATGACCAGGAGCTGAGGGCGCCAAGGAAGCGCTAACCTGCCACTGCAGCCATGGAGGGGTTAAACAACCTCATGACGTAAGTCGCACATGGCACAAACCTATTATTAAGAGGGGGTGAGCGATCCGGCAAGTTTGGGGTTAAGAAAGCTGTCAGCGAGATCCGCTATCACATGCTGACGCGCGTCACTGGCACCGCGCCAATCTGAAAGGGAATAATTAATGTCATTAACGGTGCCAATAATAGGAGGCCAATTCTGATCTGTACCAGGGCCGGGCTGCCAAGACTGTACAGAACCGGGGGTGACCCATGACCCATGTTGTTGCTAAAACAAAACTTTCAGCATTTTTTTTTTTTTTGCAATGAAACAAATGTTATTACTGGAAAATTCCTCTAATCTGTCATCTGCTAGTCCAGGACGCAGAATGGGCAGATAATCAAGGCAGAATAAAACTTGCAAGACTTTGATACGTCTGACTGATAATTCAGGGTCAGGGGTGTAATTGGAGGGGTTGAAGAGGGTGAAGTCATAGTCATAGTCGAATTTGCTATAGGGATGAAGTAGGGGGCCCCAGATAAAAGATTGTACTGGGGGCCACAAGACTTTCGTTACGCCACTGTAAAGGAGGTCTCATAATCTGGCATTAATGCAAGATTACAAATAAAGAGTAGCAAGGGTCCAAGAGGTGTCGCTGAGCATGAGGCCTGCTTAGAGATTGATGAAAACATCAAATTAATCTTTAAAGGGGTTCTCTGCTTCTCGCAACGTAATCCGTGTGGAATAACAATAACTGTTCAGTTTACCTGCAGTGCCCCCGGAGGAGAAAGTAGGTAGTACAGAGAATCCATTCAAAACATTGCATTGTCTATACTATTCTGGACAGGACAGGTCCTCCAGAGAGAGACGATTGTTATATAACCACTGTCCACTCCGGGAAAGAGATGAGGATCCCGAATACAAAAGCCCCTTTATTAACCCACAATTCCCTAACACTGTGGGTTTTCTAAATTGGACATCCCCTTTAATTGCTGCAAGTCTAATATCTGGGGGATGACAATGACTGGCACACTGTGATATGATATACTATAGTGTATTATATACACTGTCTGTGATATGATATACTATATTATATACACTGTCTGTCAGATATAATGATATACTATATTGTGTACACTGTCTGCAAGATGATATAATGATATACTATATTGTGTACACTGTCTGTGAGATATAATGATATACTATAATGATATACTATATTGTGTACACTGTCTGTGAGATAATATAATGATATACTACATTATATACACTGTCTGTGAGATAATATAATGATATACTATATTGTGTACACTGTCTGTGATATGATATACTATATTATATACACTGTCTGTCAGATATAATGATATACTATATTGTCTGTGAGATGATATAATGATATACTATATTGTGTATACTGCCTGTGAGATAATATAATGATATACTATATTGTGTATACTGCCTGTGAGATGATATAATGATATACTATATTTATATACACTGTCTGCGAGATGATATAGTGATATACCACATTATATACACTGCCTGTGAGATTATATAATGATATACTATATTGTGTACACTGTCTGTGAGATATAATGATAAACTATATTATATACACTGTCTGCGAGATGATATAACGATATACTATATTGTCTGCGAGATGACATAGTGATATACTATATTATATACACTGTCTGTGAGATGATATAGTGATAAATTATATTGTGTATACTGTCTGCGAGATGATCTAATGATATATTATATTCTGTCTTTCTATACATGTTGAATAACTGTAATACATTGTATTATATTGGTTTAAGTCACGTCTGTGTTTTTGGATGGAGACATAGTAGTGCACGCCATAAGTCACATATGGACTTTGCACACATATGACAAATCATCTGTTTGTTGAGGCTGCCATGTTATGTATCCTGTACTGATCCTATGTTACAGTCTGTATCATACTTCAGAGCTGCATTCACAATTCTTCTGGTCGCTGGGAACAGTTAACAACCAGATGTTTAACCTCCCATTATTAGCGATGATGAGCGAACAGTGAAATATTCAAGATTCGATATTCGTTTCGAATAGCTGCTCAATATTCGACTATTCGAACAAATATCGAACCCCATTATAATCTATGGTGAAAAATGCTTTGTTTCAGGGGAAGCCACACTTCGACTCAGGAGAGTCACCAAGTCCACTATGACACCTCAGGAAATGATGCCAACACCCTGGAATGCAACTGGGACAGCAGGGGAAGCATGTCTGGGGGCATCTAACATGCCCAAGTCCCTGTATTACGCCACTATCTCGTCGGGATCCCTGTCAGCTTGCGATATGCAGGAACTGCCTTTTTCCCATAGGAATGCATTGACTAGCGTTGATTGGCCGAATGCCATACAGAGTACTGCATTCGGCCAATCAACGCTGGTTCTGCCAGAGGAGGCGGAGTCTAAGATCGTCCACAGCAGTCTCCATTCTGGTCTGATCTCAGATGTAGCAGTGTTGAGCGCACAGGTGTAGCAGAGCTGGCCGTGCGCTCAGCGCACACTCAGTTCTACTACATCTCTGGTGTAGCAGAGCTGTGCGCTCAACACTGCTACATCTGAGAGCAGACTGTGGACCGATCTTAGACTCCGCCTCCTCCGGCACTCAGCTCTGCTAAATCTCTGCTGTAGCAGAACTCAGTGTACACTCAGCTCTGCTACATCTCTGGTGTAGCAGGCCTCAGCGAATGGCTAGCTCTGCTACACCTGTGCGCTCAACACTGCTACATCTGAGATTGGACCACAATGGAGACTACTGTGGACCGATCTTAGACTCCGCCTCCTCCGGCAGAACCAGCGTTGATTGGCCGAATGCTGTACTCTGTATGGGATTCAGCCAATCAACGCTGGTCAATGCATTCCTATGGGAAAAAGTCAGCTCCCGCATATCGCAAGCTGACAGGGATCCCAACGAGATAGAGCCCCAAAGAGCTGTTTGAGTGACATTCCCACCTAAATAAAAGGGTAATCCCTAGCTAACCCTGCCTGTACATCTATCCCTGTCTCACAGTCACATAGTGCACAGTCTCATATGACCCGAATCTGAAATCGACCATTCGTATATTCGTATTCGGATTATATGTGACTCTTGTCTTCTAAACAGAATTTTTTTGGCACTGATTTTGACGCTAAATACGCCTCAAAATCAGCCTCCAAAAAAAGCCTCCCAATAGAACTCAGCTTGGTTCCACCTGCGCCTCTCCTCAAAACCAAGAGTCGTGTCCCATCCGTACATTTTCACAGCATTTACATTTCCCTATCCTTCTCTATCTGGGCCCAGACCACCATGAAGACTTGTTCACAACATATCTGTGCACACAAGCTTCCCGTCATTCCCACGCCCTGTAGGTGCCACACATATAGTAATTGAGCCTCCTTATCTATATACCGAGCAGCTGCTCCTTTTGGTATTTACAGGTTCATTTTCTCCTTTCTGACAGTGAAAGTCTGTGCATCATAAATCATCCCTTGTATCACTTCACGGCACCAGAGGGCAAGGGTGATAAATTTATAATACCCACAAGCTGCATCAAAAAACTTTAATCAGACTCAAGAGTTATTTGTGGGCCCCTCTTCAGATGCTGCTAGCACTATGAACCCTATTATGCCAGGGCTGATGCAACCCCTAAGGCACCTGAACTTGGGTGCAACTGCACCCTATTCAGACAAATGCTGTGTATATGGTTAAAACAGAGCACTAAAACATGATACATGCCTGACGAGAACTCAAGGGGGTATCTGAGGCTGCAGAACACTATTAAGAGCACCTTGACCGCACTGATTTTGACTTTTACTCCAGAGTGCGGCTGTTGTATTTCCTTTATACAAGGACAGATTATCTCAGTAAATACAATGACTTGCCATTACGTTGAATGAAATAATGCCTGGCATAAGATTTACCGAGATCAGGAAATTTCTCATACAAGGCCAGGGAATCTGATTTACATTCCAAACAGTAACAGTAAGCCAGATGGAGGACAGTAGGATGTAAGACAAGCAGATGGCCGCCTGGAAGTACTCTATCCTTTATGTATCCTTCTTCTCGCTGTGAGATCCTGTCCTGCATACTGCAAGTGAACCATAGGGTGAATATAATAGGGGCATAAGGGCAGTTTGTGAAAAATATAGCTCTACCTATAAATATGGGGGTAGTAATTCCACACAAGAAGCGGAATAAGTAGGAAAAGAGAAGGATCGGGAACTTAATCTTCCAAAAGGGGTAATAGACCACCCCATAGACTATCCAATTGAGTTGCACAGTCTACGAGATCCACAGCATGACAGTATAAATGAAATAGGAGTCAACATACCCCCCAACCAAACAGCAGCCAACCATCAAACCAAAAACATTAACAGATAATAACCAAGGCTCAAATAAAGGCGACCACAGAGGCAAACATAGAGCGGTACATTGAAGAATGGAGAAATTAAATAAATAACTCCAAGAAACTCACCGTCTACCAATCCCTACAAAGGGACTACACCATGGCCACCTACTTGGAGAGAATACGCCACCCCAAACACAGACAGACCCTGAGCCGGTACAGACTGAGCGCCCACAACCTGGAGATAGAGACGGGGCGACACAGGCAGACGTACAAGCCACGGGAGAATAGACTGTGCCAGCACTGTGACCAGGGGGCCCTAGAAGACGAGACCCACTTCCTGCTACACTGCACCAAATACTCAGCTGTGAGGGCCGTCTACTACCAAAGACTCTCTGCCCACATCCCAGACTTCATATCTGCAGACGAGAAGAGGAAACGCTACATCCTACTGGGAGAAGAAGAGGCCACTGTGGAGATCGCTGCCCAATACGTGTCCAGCTGTCACCAAACAAGAGGAAGATAAGACACATGGACTATCAAACCCCCCACCCACCATCACCTTTTTATCCCATACCCACCGATACCCGCATGCCCCAAACAAGAACGACGAGACCCTAAGGACACTCAAACCCCAAGCCACAGACCCCGTACCCATCCCCCTCCACCACCCCCAACCCCCTTTTCTCCTTTGGCAACACCAAATGTTTTATTCTTTGGTAATGCTAATAAAGCTCATTTGTATCTTATATCTTGAATATACAGTAACTCTTGCAGTGGAATCCATGAGAAAATAATTTACTGCAGAATGGAAGCATTCTGTGAGAATACTGAGGACTCCATACATCAGTCCATAGGTCCGCACTAACTGGAAACTAAGAGGCTTCATGTGCACTGTTTTACTATTGGAGTGAAAGTATTATAAGCCCACCCCTTTGCTCAAGGAATTCAGCTACAGAAACTACCAAGGGGTCCAGGCCTAAAGAGGTTTGTCAGGGTATAAATATAACATCACTGAGGCTCTGCCACCCAGCACCCCCACTGATCAGCTATTCTGAGCTGTTGGTACACAGAGAATGGAGCAGGAAGCAGACAGTGCTGTTCTCTCTGTAGTGGCCGGATCAGGAATTCTTTGAGAGCTAAGATGCAGTAACTCAGTTCCGCCACTACACAGAGAACAGCGCTGTCTGCTCCCTGCTTGATTCTCTGAGTATCAGTTGCTGAAAACTGCTAATTTGTTGAGGTGGCTTCAGGCCCCCACAGATCTGTGACATATCTTTAGGACAGGTCATCAATATTTTCTGTCCCAGAAAACCCCTTTAAGGCTGAGGCCCCACATTGTGAAAGCGCAGCTTTTTTTGTTGCAGATTTTGCTGCATTTTTTAAAGCTAAAGCCAGTTGTGGATTGAGCAGAAGGGAAAAGTATAAGTGTTCCCTTTATATTTCCCTTTCCTTTTGTTGCTACTCCTGAGTTTTGATCAAAAATCTGGAGCAAGATCTGCAACAAAAAAGCTGCGTTTCCACAACGTGGGGCCTCAGACCACACACAACCCTGGACAGGTGCTGTATGTAGAAGATGGCAGCAACAATATGTCGTGGATATCTAAGATAGCTGGTGCAACAGAGGTCAGCCTTAGGATAGGCCATAAACAGCTAATCATGGGGGGCCGACAGGCATCCATTGCACGGACCAGCTGTATGGAGAAACTTCCAACCCTGTATAGTGGTCAGCGCCGTAACTGCAGCTCAGCTCCCACTGAAGTCAGGCAAGATATTGTCCTAGGAAGATCAAACTGTGTTCACACCAGTCATCAGAAATTTTCCAAATGTGTATATATATATATATATATATATATATATATATATATATATATAGCTGGCAATATTAGGGGATATATGTAGCACGTAGTGTTATATGGCAGGCAGTGTTATTATGTATGTTTGGATGGCAGTGTTATTATGTAAATTTGGCTGGCAGTGTTATGGCAAACATGTAGAAGATAGTGGTATGGGGGTATATATGGTTGGCAGTGTTATACTGTACGATATATGTAGCAGGCAGTGGTATAGGGTATATGTAGCATGTGAAGTTATGGGGACATATGTAGACAGTAGTTTTAGGGCCCCTTCACACGGAGTAAACGCGCGTGTATTTTGGCAAAATACATGTGTAAAAATCAGACTCCCATTGACTTTAACGACATTTTACACGTGTATTTTGACGTGTTTTTTTACACGTGTAAAAAAAAATGCCATTGAAGTCAATGTGAGTCTGATTTTTACATGTATATTTTGCCAAAATACACGCGTGTTTACTCCGTGTGAAGGGGCCCTTATTTTGTATATTTGGTTGGCAGTGATAGGTGTATATGTAGCAGGCAGTGGCACGAGGGGTATATATGGCCGGCAGTGTTATGGGATATATGTAGCAGGCAGTGATATGGGTATATGTAGCAGTGATATGGGTATATGTAGCAGGCAGAGGTATGGGGTATATGTAGCAGGCAGAGGTATGGGGTATATGTAGCATGTGGTGTTATGGGGACATATGTAGACAGTAGTGTTATTCTGTATATTTGTGTCTTGCAGTGTTATGGGATATATGTAACAGGCAGTGTAATAGGGTTTATGTAGCAGGCAGTAGTATGGGGATATGTAGCAGGCAATAGTATGGGGGTATATGTAGCAGGCAATGGTATGGGGATATGTAGCAGGCAGTAGTATGGGGGTATATGTAGCAGGCAATGGTATGGGGATATGTAGCAGGCAGTAGTATGGGGGTATATGTAGCAGGCAATGGTATGGGGATATGTAACAAGCAGTGTAATAGGGTATATGTAGCAGGCAGAGGTATGGGTATATGTAGCAGGCAGTAGTATGGGGGTATATGTAGCAGGCAGAGGTATGGGTATATGTAGCAGGCAGAGGTATGGGTATATGTAGCAGGCAGTGTAATAGGGTATATGTAGCAGGCAGAGGTATGGGTATATGTAGCAGGCAGTGTAATAGGGTATATGTAGCAGGCAGAGGTATGGGTATATGTAGCAGGCAGTGTAATAGGGTATATGTAGCAGGCAGAGGTATGGGTATATGTAGCAGGCAGTGTAATAGGGTATATGTAGCAGGCAGAGGTATGGGTATATGTAGCAGGCAGTAGTATGGGGGTATATGTAGCAGGCAGAGGTATGGGTATATGTAGCAGGCAGAGGTATGGGTATATGTAGCAGGCAGTGTAATAGGGTATATGTAGCAGGCAGAGGTATGGGTATATGTAGCAGGCAGTGTAATAGGGTATATGTAGCAGGCAGAGGTATGGGTATATGTAGCAGGCAGTGTAATAGGGTATATGTAGCAGGCAGTAGTATGCGGGTATCTATGTAGAATGTGGTGTTATGGGGTATATGGAGATGAGGGTGTACTACATTTTGCTTTCCAAATAATGGAGTCTCAGGGAGGGCTATGTAATCCCTATAGCTGAGCTATAAGTCACATTTTGCCCTATAACCAGATACAAGACTTTCTGCAACTTTCATTAACCCCCCAGCTGCCGGCTCTTTCTATGTGTATAAGCCGGTGAGGCGCGCTACTTCACCTCAGAACCCTGTATAACGGCACACATGCGCAGTGACCACACGCACGCGCATCTCCTCTCTCCGAACTACATTTCCCATCGGTCCTAGCGCACAGCGGAAGTGACGTCACCGCCCGGCCGTGTAGGTGACGGAAGCATGCGGTGAACAGGCAGGTGAGGCTGTTGTTGCGATATCTGTTTGCAGGTGTTTACACGGACCGGTTTATTTTTTATAGTGAGGAGTGTGCGTATATTGTAATCCATAGTATTAACTCTTTGTTCAAGGACAGGGGAGATTTTGCCCCACAACCCCTGTAACATTGCATGGCATGAAGCAGTGATGGGCAAATTGTGGCTGGTGTGGCACTACAAGTCCCAGCACTATCACAGCATGATGAGAGGAGGCGGGGGAGTGTATGGATAGCATTATAATAAAGGGGGACTCCTACCTTCTATAGTGGGGGCATATCAGGGTATTTATGGTTATGGGGGGGTGGTCCGGGCTCGCCACAAGTCAGAACATTGGTAGATGAGTCCATTTTTTATTTTGTTTCTGTAAGGGTATGTTCACACCTGCCATGTGGTTGCATTATTTTCTGTTCTAGGTTTTTGGTAATGATCTATATAATCTGCACATGTGAAAACGGACAGTTCACACAAATCGCCCTAGTACAGGGGCCCCGGCGTCTCTCAGACATGATACTATAATGCACTCACAGTCATATCCTCCTCCTGGTGGCCCCTATAGTATTATGTTCCCTTCCTTGTGCCCCTAAAGTTTCATGTCCCCCTCATGGTGGCCTCTGCAGCTTCATACCCCCCTATTGGTTGCCCCTACAAACAAAGTAAATAAACACTCCCCTTTCCCTGTTCTTATCTGGTCCGTCTGGATCTACTGCCCCAGACATAGCTCAGATCCATACACTTAAATGGGAGTGCGCTGCAAACAGATTGTGTGACATCACTTCACTGTGACTGCCGCTTTGAGTAGCTCATCTGTGGGGGTTGTGGGTTTCAGATCCTTAAGGATAGGCCGAAAACCCCTTTAAGACTGGTAAAGGAATATTTCCTCATGGACATTGATGGTATATTTTAGTGCTATGTACTTTCACTAGGTGTACAATATGTGACGCTCATTCACTTCTAGAACGCAGAACGGCACCTTGCAACTTTGTATCCTTAACATCTATAGGTGCCCATGACTCTGGGCGTTTTCCTTTTGCTGCTGCTGCTACTTTGTTAAGTCAATTTCTGATTACATTGGTTAAACCCTCGCCAATAAGGGAGCGTTCACACTACCGTCATTGTCCAACAGGTAGTGTCCATTCAAAATCTTGCACGGACATTAGCATCAGACTCTAGCTGTGTCCGTGCCATTTTTCATTCATTTAAATGGTGATCGGGTGCGTTGTTTTTTACGCTCCGTGTCTGTCCTTAAGTGTACGTTCCTAAAGATGTCCGACTTTTCAAGCAGACAGCAAAACCAGACATGTAGGTTTTTGCTGTCCGCTTGAAAAGTCGGACATCTTTACGAAAGGACAGTTAAGGACAGACACGGAGCGTAAAACAACGCACCTGATCACCATTTAAATGAATGAAAAATGGCACGGACACAGCTAGAGTCTGATGCTAATGTCCGTGCAAGATTTTGAATGGACACTAGCAGCGGACACTACCTGTCGGACAATGACGGTAGTGTGAACGCCCCGTAAGACATCAGCAGCGCCACTTTAATTTAGCAAAGCTGGACAACCAGACTCGACCCTGTAGATAGGCGTGACAACCAAACCTGACCCTATGGCTAGGCGTGACAACCAAACCTGACCCTATATATAGGCGTGACCAAACCCAACCCTATGGATAGGTATGGTGCTGTTTCTTATAGGAAGCTACCATGTTTCCCTAATCCTGTAATACTGCTTTTTTTCATCGTTATTGTGCCTGTTGTATGTTAGATATGTCAGACCCTCCTCCTCCTCCTTACGTAGCTGTAGAAACATGAAGGACTGGTCAATTTTATTTGTTGGTACAAAATTCGATATTTTATCTTTGCAGCCAAATTCATTCTTTTCTCCATTTCACAGGATGTCTGATGGGAAAAATGATCCCACTCCTGGAGTTCCCAGGACCCCGATTGGAGGAGCCAGGGGTCTGGTTGGGCGAAGACCTTCAGCGCCTCTCACACCGGGTCGTCTGCCTTCCATTCGCTCCCGTGACCTTACCCTCGGTGGTGTCAGAAAAGTGAGTGTGCACATTGTATACCAGGAACCTGTATACAGTATGTCTGTCATGTTCATCTGAATTTCTGTTCTATTCTATTTATAAAAGAAAAAAAAAAGTTCTTAGCCTTACAACCACGAAATTAAGTAATGATTTTCTTCCCTTATGATGTGATATCTGGTCATGGCAGTGAGCTGATGTATATTGATCTTTACTTGTCTTGTTTTTTTTACAGAAAACATTTGCTCCAAATATAATCGGGAGGAAGATAAAAGAAGAGTAAGAATTTGCTTGTGGCCTGTGTGCCCCCCTCCCCCTTTGCTCATGGCCTGTCCCCCCCCCACTTTCCGTAGCTCGTGGCCTGCGGCCCTACCCCCCTTTGCTTGAGGCCTACTCCTCTGTGCTCGTGGCCCTCCACCTTTGCTTGTGGCCTGCATCCCCCTTGCTCCAGGCCTGCGCGCCCCCTCTGCTTCTGGCCTGTGCACCCCTGTATCTTCCGTTACCTCTATCTATTCTTGCATTCACATTCCTCTGCTCACACAATTGTGGTGAACACTGTGATGGGTCTCATTTGTGTCTTTCCTGCTTTTTTGTTTTTTTTCCCCACTGATGTCGATGGGTGATAAGCAGCGTGTCCAAGAAATCCAACAGGTCTGTGCCAGATTGTGAGAACAGGAAAAATCTCTACATAGGGCTGACTGTTGAGCGGAGAGGTTGGTTGGCAGATTCTGCCAATATTCGTGCAGTATGCCAGAAGTCCGTTGTGCTTGACCCACGGAGAGTCTGCCAACTAATCTCTCATGTCTATATCTGGTTTGATAATGCTGCCGGGAAGAAGAATGCATGGCATCAATAGGAGGCATTATTAGAGAAGGGGAAGAGGCTCCTATGAAGTATTACAAATATCCGCTAAATCCCCAGATTTTGCCAAAACTAGCCGACCAACTAAAACATATAGGGTCTCCATACTGTGCCCTGATGGTATTTGTCAGGGAGATAATCTGCCATTAGAGGTGCCTGGCAGTGGCTTTCTTCCATCAACAACACTCGCAGTTTCGGTTTAGCTAAGGTTTTCTAAAAATTTATATGGGGATGGCAAATTTAATTTTTAGATGAGAAAACACTGCACATTTAAAGGGAATTACCTTTTACTGAAATCTAATAGCCCAATCCATTGCTTCCTTGAGATGTGCTGTTAGGGGAAAGCAGGAACTCCCTTGAAACAAAGGATATAGAACGTTGGTACCGATACTTAACCCCTTCCCGACATCTGCCGTACTAGTACGTCAGATGCCGGGTGTTTAACTATGGCGGCTGCCTGGATGTCTACTGTTTTATACAGTAGACACCCAGCGCTAATGCCCCCTGTCGGTGTCCGCATTGATCGGGGGCATTAACCCAACCAGCGCCTCGGTCAAAGCTGACCGAGGCGCCATTTTCCCAACAGGGCATGGGTGCCGGCAATCACCGTCACCCGGAGGAAGCTCCGGGGCCGAGATTGCGTTGTCTTGTGAAGGCTCCCCAGCCTGTCATTCTATGGATTCTATTGCAGTCTATTGTAGCCTGCAATAGAGGAGCCAGGTTTTTGCAATGCATTGGATTAGTGATCAAACCCCCTGGGGTCTAATAAATGAATAAAATAAAAAAAAAATAAAAAAAAATTCAAATCACCCCGCTTTCCCTAGAACACATATAAAAGTAGTTAAATACTGTGAAACACAAACAAATTAATTATCCCTGTGTCTGAAATCGTCTGCTCTACAAATCTATAAAAATATTTTTCCTGTACAGTAAACACTGTAGCGGGGTAAAAAAGTCAAAAGTGCCAAACTGCCATTTTTTCACTATTTTGCCTCTGATAAAAAAATGATCAAAGCAAAAGCAATTCCCCAAAACGGTCTAACTAAAAAGTACACCCGGCCCTGCAAAAAAAGCCGCCCTATACAGCCCCGTACACGGAAGTATAAAAAAGCTACAGGTGTCAGAATATGGCGACTTTTAGAAAAAAAATTTTTTGGAACAGTTTTGGATTTTTATTAAGAGGTTAAAATGTAAATAAAACCATATAAATTTGATATCTCCAGAACCGTACTAAAACACAGAATACAGGGGACATGTCATTTTGGCTGCACAGTGAACGCCCGTAAGAATGTCGCACAAATGCACTTTTTCTTCAAACCCACCCCATTCTGAATTTTTTTTTCCCTGCTTCCCAGGACATTATACAGAATAAATAATGACGGCATCATGAAGAAAAATTTGTCCCGCAAACCTTAAGACCTCATATGGTTCCGGGAGCCGAGAAATAAAAAAAAGTTATGGGGTTTGGAAGGAGGGGAGTCAAAAACGAAAATCAAAAAAGGGGTTAAAACTGCAAAATCTCTGTAAATAAGAGGCTAACCTGCACACAAACCCAAAACGTCTATACAGCCATACCTGTGCATTATTACATTCTGGGCACTAGAAATTGTGTAGAGTCCTGTAGTCATGTCTACTGTATAAAGAGGGAGGGGGCTCTTTAATTCTTTATATACTCTCGGAATTAGTTTTTTTTTTTTCGTTAGACCAAAAGAGGAAGTTTCTGTGAAAGTCGAGCGGGCAGATCGCAACAGAGATCGGCGTGATGGGTCTGGGAGAGGACGCGGGAGACCACAAGTCATCCAGAGTCACTCCATCTTTGAGCAGGGACCTGCAGAGCAACTCAAGAAGAAAAGTAATACATTGGTGTCAGTGGTGATAAGCTATGCGGCTTGAGAGCTTGGGTATCTAATGTTGTCCTTGTTTTGCCTGTAGCTCCCTGGGATGGACCCTCGGATTCGTCCGATCTTGGACCCTCACATATTATTAACATAAAACGAGAGAAAAGGGAAACCGAAGAGGAAACAAAGCAGATCCTTCGAATGTTGGAAAATGACAAGGTATCTGGAGGCCCTGCATACATAGTGATGAGAGATAGATCTGACTGGTCCTTAGTGTTATCCCTCTTCCATTCTCTGTAGTTTTTAGATGACCCAGGATTGAGGAATGATGCCCAGAATCGGCCCGTGCAGCTCCCTCTTGTACATTCAGGCTGGCTTTTCCGAGATGAAGAGGAGGAAGAGGATGTTAAGCCTATAAAGGGTTTACCCAAAGAGGAAAAGATGGAAGTAGAGCCTTCATCTGTCAAAGGTAGAGAAATTAGATAAGAAATGTTATTCCATTTTCCTGCATACCTGGGGTGTCTGAGATTTGGAATGATCTGAAGCTATTGAGTACCCCTGTGCCCTGTCATTAAAAGGAGGGCTCAGGGAGTCTCAGCAGAAGCAGTTTAAGGCCTAAGGCTAAACAACTTCGAGCAGACCCGCTCATAGGATGTGTGTTCTTGTTTACAGTGAAGGAAGAACCTATGGAAGATGATGAAGGTTCATTGAAGACTGGACTTCTACCAAGCAAAGCTCCAGTAGTAAAGAAGCCCCCTGAGCAAAAGGACTTTTCTCTTCCAGAGTTACTGGAATCTCTCCAAGTCTCTGGAGAAGATACTCTATTCTTCATGCAGCTCCCAGACACTCTCCCAGGGCAGCCGCCCACCCAGGACTCCCGACCTGTCCGGACTGAAGTACAGAGTGAGGATGGCCACATGCTGCTAGTAAAGGACAAAGGCCAGGTGTGTGGGAGTTGTTTTAGGGAATATGTTTGTGAATAGGTCCTACAAGATGTGAATTGAGCATTTTCTTTCTTTGACTCCTGGTCAGTGCCTGTGGTTGTCCAAAGGACAGCCCATTGAGAGGTGTAGCCCCTTCTTTTGCTGTGATGACATATTGCTAGGATAGGAATGGGTATGGATTTGACTTACTGCACCCTCACAGATCCTATAGATAAAATGAACTGCTGCATTGTCTTCACTTCTTTCTCGCACAGTGGTGTGCTGGCCACACTATTGTGCAGAGACCTGCAGCATGCCCACAGGCACATGAGTGCGACCGGGTGCAGTTCCCTTCACAGCAGAAGCAGTCCGGGAATATTAGAATCACCGTGGCCCTCTCATTCTCAGGTTTCATAGGAATCACATGTTGACCCACACCTAGCAATATGCCATGACTTTATAAGATGGGAACACCTCTTTCATGTTTACTGCTCACTATCCCTTTAAAAGGGTTTCTTTAAGACAGGTCATCAATTGAAGGTCTGTGAGGGTCCCACACCCAAAACCCCAGCAGATTAGCTGTGTAAAGCATAAGTGTCGCTCCCTGGCCTCATGTTTATTGGTCACATGGTCTGATTGTAGCTCAGTCCTATTCAAGTGCATGGACTGAACTGTGATACCAAGCAGAGCCACTGTACAAATGTACGACACTGGGCTTGTGGACTGAAGAGACTGCATCTTCTTTAAACAACTGATCAGCTAGGGACCTGGGTGTCAGACTCCTGCTGATCTGTATTTGATGACCTATCCTAAGGATGGGTAATCAATTATTTAGTGTGAATAATGAGTTGTCACTTCATTAGAGCTGGTTCACATCTGCATTTGGGGAGTCTGCATGGGGACCCCCTGAACGGAATACCGAATGCATTGACAAGCGGTGAGCTTATGAAAGCACACGGACTCTATAGACTATAAAGGGGGCCGTGTATTTTCCGCACGACTCATGCAGATTGGAGGGTAGTTCATGAATTACTTTTCCGTCTGCATGACTTGTGCGGAAAACACACAGACCCCATTATAGTCTATGGGGTCCGTGTGCTTTCACAAGCTCACCGCTTGTCTATGCATTCTGTATTCGGTTCGGGGGGTCCCCAAACAGACTCCGAATGGAATACCGAATGCAGATGTAATCCAGACCTAAACTGCAATACCAGACACAACACATGGACAGGTATGACACTTTAGCAGACATGTTTCTTATCCTTCTACAACCCTTCAAGTTGTTTGCCCCCTGTGATGAATCCTTCCATTGATGGCACGCTTAGTATGAAGCGGGCACACTGATATTGGCTCGCTGCTGTTCTCAGTAAGTCTGCTCTCTAATACTAGGAGGCGAATGCGGCGGAGGAGAGCTGCTCCCTGAAGAACCTATCTGAGGGTCAGATCGGGAAAATGGTTATACGAAAATCAGGCAGGGTGCAGCTTGTTCTCGGCAAGGTCACACTTGATGTCACCATGGGGACATCCTGCTCCTTCTTGCAGGTAAGGACACTTATAAGATCAGAGTTGTGTTGTCTATAGTGATTTCTATCCTTGTAGTGCTTACAGTATCTTCCATTGATTCTCCTGCAGGAGCTGGCAGCCATAAGTGTTGGTGAAGCTCGGAGAGGAGAGATGATGGTGCTGGGACACGTGCAGCATAAACTCGTCTGCTCGCCGGACTTTGACTCTCTTCTGGAGGGACGGCACCGCTGATATCGCTCTCATCTCCATTAGGAAGGACTCCAGTATACACCATAGACTGTACAATGCTGACATGTGTGAGACACTCTGGATACCAGTATCACTAGGGCCTGGCGGCACAATTATTATTTTTTTTAAAAGGGTTTTCCCGGACTTGCATATTGATGACCCATCCTTAGGTCTTCAATTAGTGGTGGTCCAACACCCAGGACCCCCACAGATCAGCTGGTTGAAGAGGCTACAGCATTCTGGTGTGCGCTGCAGCATCTTCAATAAATAACAAGCACAGCATCCTACATCTCATAGAGGTAGTGCTTATGGGACTGAGCTGTTGTCCTACCATGTGACCAGTGAATGTGACATCATCGACATAAGATAAAGGCCACGACTATAGTCAGCGCTGTCAAACAGCCGATATGCGGGGGTCCTGGGTGTCGGATCCCCACCGGTCACATATTGATTGATCCTAAGTATCATCGATAAGCGACGTCCCAGGACCGGCTATATTTTTCTATCACCAGTCTTATATAATTATTGGGATTCTGCTCGGGTACTTTCCTGTCCTATCTAAGATTGGGTGCGGAGGGCTGAAACTGCGCGCTGGGCAGAACACTTGTTATGGCAACTGCCCGGTATTTCGCGAGTATTATGACCAGGTCCTGTTACTGTAGAATAGGACCTGTGCACTTTACCCGTCATGTGTCAGCCTCTTGCTTCAGCAGCTGTCCATCCCAGTGAGCAGTGTCACAGCAGAGTACACCTGCACAACCCCTTTAACTCTGAGCACTGTGATAGGTGTAGGGGTGATCTAGGACCCCCCTGTGTGCGACATTCACTGTAAATATCATGAAGAAGGGGGCAGCCCGAACCTCCCATGATGGAGGATGACTGAAGTATAATTTATTACACTGGAAACATCCTAGTGAGAACCTTTGTCTTTTGTGTGTTTGTGTCATGTACAGACAGTGGATCTTATGGGGTACACCAGACTTCGGAGAATTATGGGATAATGTAGTTGCTTACTATAGAAGGAGTCTCCCCCCCCCCCCTATACCGCCCCCTACTGCAAGCCAGCCATAAAGCTATTTCTATTGGCTGATCACTGGGAGAGTGACTGAGCATGTGTGTCCAGCTCATTCCGTGGACATGCACATTGCTATATACATTGTAAACATGAGGTGGCGCCAGATATCACTTAGTGTAGTCAGACCCCCCATCTCCTCAGTGCTGGACACAAGGACTGGCCAGGAGTACTGGGTGTAAGGACAGGGGATTGAGCAGGTGAGTAAAGCTTCTGGTATAGCAGTCACTGACTTAAGCTTAGTTTTTAGGGTCTTGGATAAATTCTTTACAAAACTTTTTCTTCTTTAAAATTGATGTCCGATCTGTAGGTAACTGGTTAATGTGTCCATAATGGTAGGGGTCGACATACTTACCATTATTGCAGGGCACACTGACTGCTTCGTCTTTGGCTTAAGAAAAATTGGCGCACAATATGTGAAAGGTCACCTACCCCTGATTTGGAAGACGGCAGCTACAAGGCGGGATCGGCCTACTCAGTATTCCCATATAAAGGCCGATAGAACAAATCACATTGAGATTAAAGACATTTTTTTTTGTTTAATGTAGATTGTGAGCCCCACATCGAGCCCATAATGTACATTTTTCCCTATCAGCATTTCTTTGGAATATGGGATGGAAGCCCACGCAAACACAGGGAGAACATACAAACTCCTTGCAGATGGTGTTTTGCTCTTGGTGGGATTTGAACACCAGGACTCCAGCGCTGCAAGGCTGCAGTGCTAACCACTGAGCCACCGTGTGGCCCCTGAAATTAAAAAGATTTTTGATGGGTTGGTTACAATGCATTCACATTTTTTGACGAATGCTAACAATGGTAGTGTCAGTGCCCCCTTATCACCTCCCCCACCCCATAATAGCAAACACTACACCTATGGCTCTCTGGCTGCTCCAGAACTACAACTCCCAGCATGCTGTGTAACAGCAGGAGAGCCGCAGTAATGTAGACTGATCTCTATCATGAAATTGTGCCTTCCTACAGCCACCACTAGGGGGAGTGCAGATACATTTCTACAGTCCGTGCTCACTAAGCGCCCCCTAGTGTTACTTCTTATATTAGCACTGCTGGGTGTATTTCCCGGGCCCCTGCCCCAGTTCTCGGCCTCGTACACACAGTGAGGCCTCCATCATCCTCCTTCCCGCTCTCCCCTCACTTTCCACTTTCAGCCACCACCGTTATAACTTTCCCTTCCTGTTTTCTCCCCTCGTCCCTTTTTCTTTTGTTTCTCGTGTTGTCTGGTTTCTATATTTGGCTCTTGCTTATTTGGGGATTTAGCGGCGAGCCCTCCCCCCTTCTGTTGTCTTTGTTTTGACAAAAAATTTTCAATAAAAATTCCAAAATAAAAACTTCCCTTCCTCACCTCCCCTGTGGACCAATGAGGTGATTGTCCTGGCTGAGTGACGGCCTCACCGGCCAATCAGGGGACAAAGAAGGCGCATCACGTGACCAAAGTGGTCGGGCTATTGTTAGATGTGACGCTGAAGACTCCGGCCATCCATAGGGAACAAATATCTGAGGCCCCATATAAAGCTCACAATGTACATTTTCCCTATCAGTATGTCTTTGAAGTATGGGAGGAAATCCACACAAACACGGGGAGAGCATACAAACTCTTTGCAGATGTTGTTCCTGGTGGGATTTGAACCCGGAACTCCAGCGCTGCACGGCTAACCACTGAGCCACCATGTTGCACCTAATCAGATTTGCATTTGTCCTGACACAAGGATTATCTTCATGGGGACTCAGCGGGACAAATCCTCTTGTTATGTGACAGGTCACTTATTTTCACAGCAGGGTTTTTGGTGCTACAGCAGTAAAACTCCTCGGCAGATAGAGATGGCTGGTCCCTTATTTTGGGTGTGAAACATAAGCATTATTATCAGGGGTGCCCGGGCGCACGTTCCATGAGGTGACCTAAGGCGATGGCCTCCGGCAGCATCTCATGGAATAAACTGGAGAGCGGCATTAGTTTTTTCTTTAATCGCCAGCTATTTATTATGCAATTACAATAAGCAGCTGCCGATACTTCTTACTCACTTGTCCAAGCTCCTGTTCTGGCCGCCTTTTGTTGCTTCCTCTAGGTGGCGCTACACTTATGGCTACAGCTCACCCTGGAGGGGGCCAGGACAAGTAGGTAAAAATGATTGCCCATTACTATGTGTGGGAGTAAACTTATTTTTTTTTTGGGAGGGGTGCAGCCTTTGTATAGTTGGCCCCAGGCACAGGGGCGTAACTACTGCCACAGGGCCCGGGACATTAGGGGCCCGTTGACAGCCGCTACCGCTGCTATCATTATACTCGGGGTTTTTTGCAGACCCCCGAGTATAATGATCGGCGGACCAGGAGAGGTAAGGGAACGTAACAAACACAGTTACTTACTTCTCCACGATCCTGCCAGGCCACATTCCTTCTTGCCTGATGTCACATGAACCCGGCCTGCTTCCCGGGTCATGTGACGTCCGACGTCATAGAACAAGGACGGCAGCGGAGAAGACAGCGTAGGAGCCGGGGACAGGTAAGAAACAGTAATTTTTTATGTTTTTATTCCCCCGGGTCTCCGATTATTATACTCTGGGGTCTGAAAAGACCCTAGAGTATAATAATTGTTTATGGGTGTCCACTATGGGGGATAATACTGTGTGCAGGGGCCACTATGGGGGATAATACTGTGTGCAGGGGCCACTATGGGGCATAATACTGTGTGCAGGGGCCACTATGGGGCATAATACTGTGTGCAGGGGCCACTATGGGGTACAATACTGTGTGCAGGGGCCACTATGGGGGATAATACTGTGTGCAGGGGCCACTATGGGGCATAATACTGTGTGCAGGGGCCACTATGGGGCATAATACTGTGTGCAGGGGCCACTATGGGGCATAATACTGTGTGCAGGGGCCACTATGGGGCATAATACTGTGTGCAGGGGCCACTATGGGGCATAATACTGTGTGCAGGGGCCACTATGGGGCATAATACTGTGTGCAGGGGCCACTATGGGGCATAATACTGTGTGCAGGGGCCACTATGGGGCATAATACTGTGTGCAGGGGCCACTATGGGGGATAATACTGTGTGCAGGGGCCACTATGGGGGATAATACTGTGTGCAGGGGCCACTATGGGGCATAATACTGTGTGCAGGGGCCACTAAGGGACATAATACTGTGTGCAGGGGCCACTATGGGGCATAATAGTGTGTGCAGGGGCCACTATGGGGGATAATACTGTGTGCAGGGGCCACTATGGGGTATAATACTGTGTGCAGGGGCCACTATGGGACATAATACTATGTGCAGGGGCCACTATGCAGGGGCATGTGAAGAGTTGGCTACGGGGCCCTGCCATTCCTAGTTACGCCACTGCCCAGGCAGCAGAGAGGTCGGTTCACCCCTCATTATTACCGCTCAGTCTCTGATACATGTATGGGATATAGAGCTTGTACAGATTCCACTCATGTGAACAAACTCCTACACTTTTCCCTCCTTGTAGGATGTTCATGGTGAAAAATGCCCTTGAAGTGATTGTGAAACAGGAAAAGATATAAATAGCAAACTAAGATATACTAAAACTCAGACGTTTCATGAATGTCACATTTTTATTACAAGATGATTGGAGAACATGAAGGAAGACTGAAGACGCTCCATCACCTCTGGGTCCGGGGTTTGGGCTCCTTCTTTATTGGCCATGTTACCACCACCTGTGGCTCTCTGGCTGCTCCAGAACTACAACTCCCAGCATGCTGTGTAACAGCAGGAGAGCCGCAGTAATGTAGACTGATCTCTATCCTGAAATTGTGCCTTCTTACAACCACCACTAGGGGGAGCGCAGATACATTTCTACAGTCCGTGCTCACTAAGCGCCCCCTAGTGTTACTTCTTATATTAGCACTGCTGGGTGTATTTCCCGGGCCCCTGCCCCAGTTCTCGGCCTCGTACACACAGTGAGGCCTCCATCATCCTCCTTCCCGCTCTCCCCTCACTTTCCACTTTCAGTCACCGCCACCATTTTCCCTTCCTCACCTGTGACAGGATCTCACCGCCCCCGCGGACCAATGAGGTGATTGTCCTGGCTGAGTGACGGCCTCATCGGCCAATCGGGGCAAAGAAGGCGCATCACGTGACCAAAGTGGTCGGGCGCTTGGTAGATGTGACGCTGAAGGCGCCGGCGGTGATCGGTGAGGTAAATGTTTCCTATGTCCGGATTATAGCAGGCTGGTATGTGGGGGCGGTGTACCCCAGTATAGGCCATAGTCTGTGCATGTGGTGGTAATATACGGCAGCAGTACTACAGTATATAGCATGTCCTACATATATACTGCATGTATGTATATTGTCTATTGTTTACAACACATACATAGAGGCAGGGGTGGTACTAGGAAACTTTTGACTTTGGCACCCCCAAATGACATAGCGCCCCCTTCCCTGGCTCTCACACTGTATAACATCTTATTTACTCACATTATATTGTCCCATAGCGGCCCCTGCACACAGTATAATGTCCCATAGCGGCCCCTCCACACAGTATAATGTCCCATAGCGGCCCCTCCTCACAGTATAATGTCCCATAGTGGCCCCTGCACACAGTATAATATCCCATAGCAGCCCCTCCTCACAGTATAATGTCCCATAGCGGCCCCTCCTCACAGTATAATGTCCCATAGTGGCCCCTGCACACAGTATAATATCCCATAGCAGCCCCTCCTCACAGTATAATGTCCCATAGCGGCCCCTCCTCACAGTATAATGTCCCATAGTGGCGCCTCCTCACAGTATAATGTCACATAGTGGCGCCTCCTCACAGTATAATGTCCCATAGTGGCCCCTCCACACAGTATAATATCCCATAGCGGCCCCTCCTCACATTATAATGTCCCATAGCGGCCCCTCCTCACAGTATAATGTCCCATAGTGGCCCCTCCTCACAGTATAATGTCCCATAGTGGCCCCTCCTCACAGTATAATGTCCCATAGTGGCCCCTCCTCACAGTATAATATCCCATAGCAGCCCCTCCTCACAGTATAATATCCCATCGTGGCCCCTGCACACAGTATAATATCCCATAGTGGCCCCTCCACACAGTATAATGTCCCATAGTGGCCCCTCCTCACAGTATAATGTCCCATAGCGGCCCCTCCTCACAGTATAATATCCCATAGTGAGCCCTCCATACAGTATAATGTCCCATAGTAGCCCCATCTCACAGTATAATGTCCCATAGCATCCCCCCCTCACAGTATAATATCCCATAGTGGCCCATGTCTGTGATGTCACTAAAGAGGCCAGAAGACAGCAGGGAGTCCTGCCAGAACACAGGAGAAGTAACAGTGTTTTTTTTTGTTTGCACACATCCCCTGGGCCTCTGATCATTATAATTCAGATGTATTCGGTCTGAGCAGAACTGCCTGGCGATCCTGGGGGTGCACCGAACAAATAACCTTGGTGAGGTGAAAATGTGTGAGGGGCGACCATTCCGCCTGATATTCTTTTAAACATTGACAATAATTGCAAATTAACTATTTTATGATTTTCTTTTATTGCAAATGGCATATTTTATACTTTTCATTCATTCACACAGAACACAAATAAATCTTAAGTTTTTACCAAAAGCAATTCACTGAGATTTTAGAATTTATTCGCCTCAGAAGACTGAACAAATAACTTGTCTGCACTAATGTGTAGGGTGATACTAAGATCTCGACTGCAGTAAATAGGCAAGGTCGCACTCAAACATTACCTCCCATCACTGCCACCACCCAATATAATGGCCTCACCACTGATCCGCATGCATACAGATTGTGGGACCAGCGAAGTGGCCTCTGTATGGGAGGAGAATAGTGAAGAGGCCACTGTATGGGCCTTAGAGTGGCCTCTTCACTGGACCCCCTATAGTATTGGGTCATTGCTTACCTGTCTGCTCCACAGTCCTGCTCTGTCTCCCTGCTCCGGGCACATGACGTCAGAACAAAAGAAGTGGGAGGCGCCGTCAGAGAACAGACAGTAAGTATTGGTACTTAGCCTGTAGGCCGTAGCTTCAATGTGTCCTACAAGTCAGAGAGTGGTAGAGCAGGAAGCCTGTGGCTTCCTACTCTACCAGTAGCATAACCGGGTCAGCAGAGCCACTTCTCCCTAGTTCTGCCTATCCGGTGTTAACAACCAGATTGTCAGAACCAGGGAGAACCTGGCTGCGTTCATTTAGCATGCCCCGCTCCTGCTTGCGGCCTCCTCTTCCCTCTACAGCCTTCAATGGCCCCATTGGAGGTTTCGAGCAGGAGTGGGGATAGATAAGGTAATAAGGGGCTTTATCAGACCTCCTCTGAAAAAAGCAGAGGGAGTCAGTTAGGGCCCGTTAAAAGCATGGGGCCTACTGGGGGATTCACTGGTACCCCGGTGGGTCATTCCAAGCCTTCTGTGGTTAACAGATCTGACAAAGCACATATTATTGATCATATGACAGAAGCTGCGGGCCAGTGGAAATGTGAACACGGCTGCACTTGGCCCCTGGGCCAGACTTTGGACACTCCTGCTCTAGGGTCTCTTCAGTCATTAGGACAGGGCGATTAATCATAAAATAGCCTAAAGCTGATGTCACCAGGATAATAGACAGGATTTTATTCACGGCGGTTATTTTGGTTCAGTGATTACAATATTTGCGAGGTTCCCCCTAAAATTTCAATCGGACCGAACACGTCTGAATCCGAACCGCTATTATTATACTGCGGGGTCTCCTAATGAAATAAACATCAGCTGGTTTGAGGTGAAATCCTATTATGATATTGTCTACCATCGTTCTAGAGAAGTGGCCCCAACCAGTAGCTCAGGAGTCACTCACTAGCCCCACCATTGAAGGCCGCAGTTCTGGCCCTAAGTTCTAGTATGACGTATACAGTATATTGAGTGTGCACCCGATCCACTTAGTAGTGCCAATGTAGATGGTATAATATAATACCGCTAGTATAAGTACAGTAAGGGCTCGTTCACATCAGCATTGCCCTCTCCGTTGTGCAGGTTTCCGTTTCCTACATAAAACAGAGGCAGGAGACGGAAACCTGCAGGAGTCTCTCTCACCCATTCATTTGAATGGGTGAGAGAGATGTCCGGCCGTGAGCGGCGGTGAGCGCTTTGCGCTCTCCGCCGCGAAACCGGGTTTTTTAATCCGGACACAGAGTCGGACATGCAGTACTCTGTGTCCGGATTAAAAAATCCGGTTTCGCGGCGGAGAGCATAAAACGCTCACCGCCGGACCCGGTCTGTGCTTTGCGTCTTTTGGCATGCAGAAGACGGAAAGCACAGAACGGAAAGTAGAACGCAGGTGTGAACCTAGCGTAACATGGCAGCAAGTGTTTGCAATTTGGCGTTTATTTCTGCAAATGTTCTTGTATCAATTGAATGTAAGTGACTGAGAACAAAAGGTTGGGGATCCATGTCCTAGACACCGGTCCCTGTGTGTGACCCCTCTGTGAGACGCTCCATAATAGGAGAACCTGATCTGGTGACCTCAGGATGTCCATGGACAGTCTAATACATGTCTAGTTAATAGAGGACCTGAACCTTTAAGAAGACTTATTCACTAATATGGAGAGAAATCACAAATAATACAGAATTATGGCACAATAATAGGATTTTATTCTGTCGAGTTCTGTAAATATCAGATAAGCAATGACGTTCAGTGATCACTAGTAGATCAGTGTCTGCGGCGTCCAGAGGATTTTCTGAGGATTGATCTTCTGGAGCTGTCACTACATCATATTGTTGTCATACAGGAGGTGCCCGGTGCCAGTCTACATCTCCTGGTGGAATGGTTCCTGGGTACATTGGGCAGATGTCTGGTCCTGTCATGGAGCTGTATACTTCATTAGGTGAGGTGGAGATGTTGGAGGATTGGTGGTGGGGACATCTGGAAGGAGGCCGGTGAGAGGAGCAGCTTGTTGGGGTAGATCTCCATCTATCATCATATGACTAGATAGATAGATAGGGGATGGGTGGGGAGGTAAAGAGGGGGATATAAGAGAGAGGGATATTGGGTAGAAAGAGAGGGGTGAGGTGAGTGGGGAGAGAAACCTGGTGGTCAGAAGAAGGAGAGGCTCCTGTTCTCTCCATTGCTGAATGCCATTGTTATGGGGGCTCGATGGTCCAGATAAGGATTGGGGGTGATGTAAACGACCCCTACACCTTCCAGCCGGGCTCTGTACAATATGGCCGCTCTGCATAGTGGACAGGTGTTGTTCTCTTGTGTCCACCTGGAGATGCACAAATAGTGGAATTCATGGGAGCACTTTAGATGGGATATGTGCTCCCCTTGTCCATACGCCATCAGGCAGATGCTGCAGGCCGGTGGTTCCTCATCCTGGCTGGTGGAAGGAGGGACGTGTGCTGGCTCCTCATTGGCTGGTGACTGGCTCCTGCGCTCTGCTGTTATTGGGGAGCGGCTCCTGTAGATGGTAAATAATGTAACAATGCTGCTGCACACACTGAAGGGTATGGTAAGATTACTTACATAAATTATACAATCATTGTGCCATGGACATGTAGCAATAAGCAAAACAATAGATCAAATTAGCGTTTCGGTCATTGGATCTTCATCAGATATGATCTATGTACAGGAAGCGGAGGCCTGAGACATACTACACCCTCTGCTTCCCGTACATAGATCATATCTGATGAAGAGCCAATGACCGAAACATTAATTTGATCTATTGTTTTCCTTTTTACTTGTTTCTATATGTCCATGGCACAACGATTGTATAATTTATGTAAGTAATCTTACCATACCCTTAGCAAATTCAGTGTGTACAGCAGCATTGTTACATTATTTGCTGTTGGATGGAAGGATCCTTTCTCCTAGCACCACGCTATATATTACCCCTGAGTGTGCGGCACCATTGCTTTCTATATACCTGTAGATGGTAGGTCTTGTCCTCCTACGATGGGCCGTCCGACTCCGTGTCCGGTGGGCGATGGGTGGGTCATCCTGAGCCGGGTCAGTTGGCTCCATGGAGCTGGTCAATTGGAGTTGGTCCGGGACACGTCTGTTGGGACGTCTATGTCCATGCGGCCTTGGCATGGTGTTGTTAGTGGCCACAAATGTGGACTTATGGACAAGTGTCACAAAACAGACAAACGAAAGACAGACACACAAAAAAACAGACAAACAAACAACAGATAACCAAAAAGTTTTGGGTTAGGTTCTGCCACAGAGACGCTATGAGTTTCGCTTCTCCTCAGCAACTGGCGGCCAACACAGAATCGGAACATTAGATCCCTGATCCGTTGCGACATCATACTGTAGTCATGGCTACCATCACCTGCTGCCCATACATTGTGACATCATCAGGCTGTATGTGATCACTGACTACTTACCTTACAAGAACATGGCGGAGCTCACAGGGGTCATTCTGGTCTATTACCTGGCCCTGTATATCCTGCACTGTGTTACTAGATGGGAATACTGTCCTGTACATTACTGGCCGCCATCTTTATTACCACATCATCTTCTCTGGTCACAACTGTCAGAATCACCGCTAATGTTTTCTTATTGTGACAGTAACTGTATTTTAACCCCTTAATGACGCAGCCCAAAACATTGATCAATATTTTGGTATTGATAAAAACAAATTTGGAAATTTGCATATTTTGAAATCTTTTCCTTCTCAGCCAGTCGTACTACACACATCCATGAATAACTATTATCTCCCATCTCTCTGCTTTATATCCGCCTCATCTTTTAATCGTCCTCTCATTTATTTTGCACGTTAGGACACTTACAAGTATAACAGCGATTTTCCAGATTTACAAGAAAATTTCCCAAACTAATTTCTTAGGGACGACTTCAGTTCTGAATGGGATTATAAAGGCCTATATATTACAAACTCCCCCATGTATCACCCCATTTCTAAATCTGCACCCCTCAAATAATGCAAAACTGCATTTCATGGGAGATAAAACAATATGGAGGTGATATTTTATTTATTTTTTCAATTCATTTAACCCAAAAATGAACAGATTCACAAAGGGTTAAAGGAGAAAATCCATCTCGCAGTTTGTTGAGCAGAATTGCCCCATATGTGGTGTAATCTGCTGTATGGGGACATGGCGGGGCTCAGAGTGGGATGAGCGATATTTGGATTTTGAAGGGCAGATGTTGCCGGAATAGTTTTCAGGCGCCATGTCGCATTTACAGAGCCCCTAAAGTACCAATACAATGGGAACCCCCAAACAGTGACCCCATTTTAGAAACTTCACCCCTCAAGGCTAATTGGAGGGAAGATGTATAATACATGCAATAAGAAGTCAGCCAAACAATATCTAAAATGAATAAATAGGCACCAAACGGACCCTGTTGAAAATGAAAGTGTATATAGGATATTTACCTACCACATGGAGACGCGCCCCGACGCACGTTTCGCCATTATAGCTTCGTCAGGGGGCCATGTACATCATTTTACCAGTGTCTGCTCGCTATACCCTGCACATCCTGTATATGTGACTCTACAGTCTAGCTCATGGTTTGCCTTGTACATTTCCTATCCATGTATATTCCCTCCAATTCCCATCATACGCAAGGTATTGATGAAGATAAGACAGGACCAAGTCTCGGGCATTGCTATAATCCCATTCTGGCCAAAGAGGTCTTGGTTTGCCGAACTCATGGGGATGAGTTGAGGCGTATACTGGAGGCTTCCCCCCTCCCAGACCTGGTGACCCAAGGAGAGCTGATCTGCCAGGATCTGAGGAGACTCAACCTGACAGCCTGGAGGTTGACCAGTCCCTATTGAGGAATAGAGGGCTGTCAAGAGCCGTCCTGAGAACTGTTGCCTGTTCCCATGCAGAATTCACCAATAGGAATTACCGTAGAATCGGTATCATCTTTAGCTCCTGGTGCCGAGAACGTGATGTGGACCACTCCGATCCCCCATTGGTGTCGATTTTGGATTTTCTTCAGGACAGACTTGACAAAGGGCTTGCAGTTTCCACCCTCAAGGTTCATGTAGCTGCTTTGTCCGCCTGGGGAGGTGTTTCTCTCAAGAGCCTTTAGTGAGCACCTTTTTAAAAGGGGCAACTAGATTGAGACCAGCAGTTGCTGCTCCTGTCCACCAGTGGGACCTCAACACGATCCTAACGGCACGGTTCACCATTCAAGCCTCTATAAGAAGCGGATTTGAAATTTCTCACCTACAAGACTGTATTCCTTTTGGCAATCACCTCTGCCAAAAGGGTAGGGGAGTTATAGGCCCTCACCTCTGAGGTCCCATACATCGTATTCTTCGAGGACAGAGTCCAGCTCCGATTTCTATTGGGATTTCGGCCTAAAGTGCCGTCGCTCTCCAACATTAGCCAACTAATTTTGTTACCTGTGTTGTATCCCTCTCCCGCCTCTCGGGAGGAATCCAGATTGCACACTTTGGATCTGGACAGATGCCTCAAGATTTATCTGAGGCGTACAAGCGAGTTTAGAAGATCCGAGAATCTTCTGATCAATTTCATTGGTCAACACAAAGGGCTTAAAGCCTCAAAACCATCCATACCCAGTGGGTAAAGGAAGCTATTAAAGTGGCTTTCTCAACTCAGGACTTACCTCCTCCTGCTTTTCTCACAGCACACTCCACAAGATCAGTCTCTACCTCCTGGGCAGAGAAGAAGGCCTTGCCCCTAGACCAGATCTGTGCTGCGGCCTCATGGTCCTCGGAGTCCACATTGGTTAGGCACTATTGTATCTGTGCTCGTGCCACAGAGGCCACTGCCTTTGGGCGTAACGTACTTGCCTCAGCGGAGTAAGTGTCCCTCCCTAGGGGATTGCTTGCTATCTCTCTGTATTGTGCCGCTGGTGGGACGACAGGGAATGGTTGATTATGTAGATAATCTGTTTTCCCTTAGTCCTAACAGTGGCACAAGGCTTCCCTCCCTATATTTTTTTCTACTGTTGTTGTTAAATATGTTGTTTGTATTACTCTTGTATTTACACGCGAGGGGGAGGTCCCTGTGCCCTCTTATAAGGCTGAAGCCAGGTATGTTAATTTGGCTGATTAAAATTCCGCCTGTCTTACCAGCACACGGGGGCAGAAATACCCCGTATTGTGCCGCTGTTGGGACTAAGGAAAAACAGATTATCTACATAACCATTATACCGTGAGGAGGGGCCGTTATAGGACTTTGTACTGTGAAAAGGGACCACTATGCAACATTATACTGTGAGCAGGGGCCACTATGGGACATTATACTGTGAGCAGGGGCCACTATGGGACATTATACTGTGAGGAGGGGCTGCTATGGGACATTATACTGTGAGGAGGGGCCGCTATGTGACATTATATTGTGAGGAGGGGCCGCTATGGGACATTATACTGTGAGCAGGGGCCGCTATGGGACATTATACTGTGAGCAGGGGCCACTATGGGACATTATACTGTGAGGAGGGGCGACTATGAGACATTATACTGTGAGGAGGGGCAGTTATAGGACTTTGTACTGTGAGGAGGGGCTACTATGGGACATTACACTGTGAGGAGGGGCCACTATGGGACATTATACTGTGAGGAGGGGCCGCTATGGGACATTATACTGTGTGGAGGGGCCGCTATGTGACATTATACTGTGAGGAGGGGCCGCTATGGGACATTATACTGTGAGGAGGGGCCGCTATGGGACATAATACTGTGAGGAGGGGCCGCTATGGGACATTATACTGTGAGGAAGGGCAGTTATAGGACTTTGTACTGTGAGCAGGGGCCACTATGAGACATTATACTGTGAGGAGGGGCCACTATGGGACATTATATTGTGAGGAGGGGCCGCTATGTGACATTATACTGTGAGGAGGGGCCGCTATGTGACATTATACTGTGAGGAGGGGCCGCTATGGGACATTATACTGTGAGGAGGGGCCGCTATGGGACATTATACTGTGAGGAGGGGCCGCTATGGGACATTATACTGTGAGGAGGGGCCGCTATGGGACATTATACTGTGAGGAGGGGCCGCTATGGGACATTATACTGTGAGGAGGGGCCGCTATGGGACATTATACTGTGAGGAGGGGCCGCTATGGGACATTATACTGTGAGGAGGGGCCGCTATGGGACATTATACTGTGAGGAGGGGCCGCTATGGGACATTATACTGTGAGGAGGGGCCGCTATGGGACATTATACTGTGAGGAGGGGCCGCTATGGGACATTATACTGTGAGGAGGGGCCGCTATGGGACATTATACTGTGAGGAAGGGCAGTTATAGGACTTTATACTGTGAGGAGGGGCCGCTATGGGATATTATACTGTGAGGAGGGGCCGCTATGGGATATTATACTGTGAGGAGGGGCCGCTATGGGATATTATACTGTGTGGAGGAGCCACTATGGGACATTATACTGTGAGGAGGGGCCGCTATGGGACATTATACTGTGAGGAAGGGCAGTTATAGGACTTTATACTGTGAGGAGGGGCCGCTATGGGATATTATACTGTGAGGAGGGGCCGCTATGGGATATTATACTGTGAGGAGGGGCCGCTATGGGATATTATACTGTGTGGAGGAGCCACTATGGGACATTATACTGTGAGGAGGGGCCGCTATGGGACATTATACTGTGAGGAAGGGCAGTTATAGGACTTTATACTGTGAGGAGGGGCCGCTATGGGATATTATACTGTGAGGAGGGGCCGCTATGGGATATTATACTGTGAGGAGGGGCCGCTATGGGATATTATACTGTGTGGAGGAGCCACTATGGGACATTATACTGTGAGGAGGGGCCGCTATGGGACATTATACTGTGTGGAGGGGCCTCTATGGGATATTATACTGTGTGGAGGGGCCTCTATGGGATATTATACTGTGTGGAGGGGCCTCTATGGGATATTATACTGTGTGGAGGGGCCACTATGGGACATTATACTGTGAGGAGGAGCCACTATGGGACATTATACTGTGAGGAAGGGCAGTTATAGGACTTTGTACTGTGAGCAGGGGCCACTATGAGACATTATACTGTGAGGAGGGGCCGCTACGGGACATACTGTGATGAGGGGCCACTATGAAACATTATATTGTGAGCAGGGGCCACTATGGGACATTATACTGTGAGGAGGGGCCACTATGGGACATTATATTGTGAGGAGGGGCCGCTATGTGACATTATACTGTGAGGAGGGGCCGCTATGTGACATTATACTGTGAGGAGGGGCCGCTATGTGACATTATACTGTGAGGAGGGGCCGCTATGGGACATTATACTGTGAGGAGGGGCCGCTATGGGACATTATACTGTGAGGAGGGGCCGCTATGGGACATTATACTGTGAGGAGGGGCCGCTATGGGACATTATACTGTGAGGAGGGGCCGCTATGGGACATTATACTGTGAGGAGGGGCCGCTATGGGACATTATACTGTGAGGAGGGGCCGCTATGGGACATTATACTGTGAGGAGGGGCCGCTATGGGACATTATACTGTGAGGAGGGGCCGCTATGGGACATTATACTGTGAGGAGGGGCCGCTATGGGACATTATACTGTGAGGAGGGGCCGCTATGGGACATTATACTGTGAGGAAGGGCAGTTATAGGACTTTATACTGTGAGGAGGGGCCGCTATGGGATATTATACTGTGAGGAGGGGCCGCTATGGGATATTATACTGTGAGGAGGGGCCGCTATGGGATATTATACTGTGTGGAGGAGCCACTATGGGACATTATACTGTGAGGAGGGGCCGCTATGGGACATTATACTGTGTGGAGGGGCCTCTATGGGATATTATACTGTGTGGAGGGGTCTCTATGGGATATTATACTGTGTGGAGGGGCCTCTATGGGATATTATACTGTGTGGAGGGGCCACTATGGGACATTATACTGTGAGGAGGAGCCACTATGGGACATTATACTGTGAGGAAGGGCAGTTATAGGACTTTGTACTGTGAGCAGGGGCCACTATGAGACATTATACTGTGAGGAGGGGCCGCTACGGGACATACTGTGATGAGGGGCCACTATGAAACATTATATTGTGAGCAGGGGCCACTATGGGACATTATACTGTGAGGAGGGGCCGCTATGGGACATTATATTGTGAGGAGGGGCCGCTATGTGACATTATACTGTGAGGAGGGGCCGCTATGTGACATTATACTGTGAGGAGGGGCCGCTATGGGACATTATACTGTGAGGAGGGGCCGCTATGGGACATTATACTGTGAGGAGGGGCCGCTATGGGACATTATACTGTGAGGAGGGGCCGCTATGGGACATTATACTGTGAGGAGGGGCCTCTATGGGACATTATACTGTGTGGAGGGGCCTCTATGGGATATTATACTGTGTGGAGGGGCCACTATGGGACATTATACTGTGAGGAGGGGCCACTATGGGACATTATACTGTGAGGAGGGGCCGCTATGGGACATTATACTGTGAGGAGGGGCCGCTATGGGACATTATACTGTGAGGAGGGGCCGCTATGGGACATTATACTGTGAGGAGGGGCCGCTATGGGACATTATACTGTGTGGAGGGGCCGCTATGGGACATTATACTGTGTGCAGGGGCCGCTATGGGACATTATAATGTGAGTAAATAAGATGTTATACAGTGTGAGAGCCAGGGAAGGGGGCGCTATGTCATGTGGGGGTGCAAAAGTCAAAAGTTTCCTAGTACCACCCCTGCCTCTATGTATGTGTTGTAAACGATAGACAATATACATACATGCAGTATATATGTAGGACATGCTATATACTGTAGTACTGCTGCCGTATATTACCACCACATGCACAGACTATGGCCTATACTGGGGTACACCGCCCCCACATACCAGCCTGCTATAATCCGGACATAGGAAACATTTACCTCACCGATCACTGCCGACACCTTCAGCGCCCCATCTAAGCGCCCGGCCACTTTGGTCACATGATGCGCCTTCTTTGCCCCCTGATTGGCCGGTGAGGCCGTCACTCATCCAGGACAATCACCTCATTGGTCCGCGGGGGCGGTGAGATCCTGTGAGAGGTGAGGGAGGGAATTTTTTTTTTTAACTAATTTTTATTGAAGAGTTTTTGTGAAAAGAGTTATATAAGTAATAAAACAAAGACAACAGAGGGGGGAGGGCTCGCTGCTAAATTCCCAAATAAGCAATAGCCAAATATAGAAACCAGACAACATGAGAAACAAAGAAAAAGGGACGAGGGGAGAAAACAGGAAGGGAAAGTTATAGTGGTGGCTGTCACTGTGTGTACAAGGCCGAGAACTGGGGCAGGGGCCCGGGAAATACACCCAGCAGTGCTAATATAAGAAGTAACACTAGGGGGCGCTTAGTGAGCACAGACTGAAGAAATGTATCTGCGCTCCCCCTAGTGGTGGTTGTAGCAAGGCACAATTTCATGATAGAGATCAGTCTACATTACTGCGGCTCTCCTGCTGTTACACAGCATGCTGGGAGTTGTAGTTCTGCAGCAGCCAGAGAGCCACAGGTGTAGTGGTAGCTCTTATGGGGTGGGGGAGGTGATAAGGGGGGATGGCACTATCATTGTTAGCATTCGTCAAAAAATGTAAATGGACACTAACCAACCCATCAAATATCTCTTTAATCTCACTGTGATTTGTTCTATCGGCCTCTATATGGGAATACTGAGTAGGCCAATCCCGCCTTGTAGCTGCCGTCTTCCATATTAGGGGTAGGTGACCTTTCACGTTTCGCGCGCCATTTTTATCTTAAGCCAAAGCTGAAGCAGTCAGTGTGCCCTGCAATAATGGTAAGGATGTCGACCCCTACCATTATGGATACATTAACCAGTTACCTACAGATCGGACATCAATTTTAAAGAAGAAAAAGTTTTGTAAAGAATTTATCCAAGAAAGTCAGTGACTGCTATACCAGAAGCTTTACTCACCTGCTCAATCCCCTGTCCTTACACCCAGTACTCCTGGCCAGTCCTTGTGTCCAGCACTGAGGAGATGGGGGGTCTGACTACACTAAGTGATATCTGGCGCCACCTCATGTTTACAATGTATATAGCAATGTGCATGTCCACGGAATGAGCTGGACACACATGCTCAGTCACTCTCCCAGTGATCAGCCAATAGAAATAGCTTTATGGCTGGCTTGCAGTAGGGGGCGGTATAGGGGGGGGGGGGAGACTCCTTCTATAGTAAGCAACTACATTATCCCATAATTCTCCGAAGTCTGGTGTACCCCATAAGATCCACTGTCTGTACATGACACAAACACACAAAAGACAAAGGTTCTCACTAGGATGTTTCCAGTGTAATAAATTATACTTCAGTCATCCTCCATCATGGGAGGTTCGGGCTGCCCCCTTCTTCATGATATTTACAGTGAATGTCGCACACAGGGGGGTCCTAGATCACCCCTACACCTATCACAGTGCTCAGAGTTAAAGGGGTTGTGCAGGTGTACTCTGCTGTGACACTGCTCACTGGGATGGACAGCTGCTGAAGCAAGAGGCTGACACATGACGGGTAAAGTGCACAGGTCCTATTCTACAGTAACAGGACCTGGTCATAATACTCGCGAAATACCGGGCAGTTGCCATAACAAGTGTTCTGCCCAGCGCGCAGTTTCAGCCCTCCGCACCCAATCTTAGATAGGACAGGAAAGTACCCGAGCAGAATCCCAATAATTATATAAGACTGGTGATAGAAAAATATAGCCGGTCCTGGGACGTCGCTTATCGATGATACTTAGGATCAATCAATATGTGACCGGTGGGGATCCGACACCCAGGACCCCCGCATATCGGCTGTTTGACAGCGCTGACTATAGTCGTGGCCTTTATCTTATGTCGATGATGTCACATTCACTGGTCACATGGTAGGACAACAGCTCAGTCCCATAAGCACTACCTCTATGAGATGTAGGATGCTGTGCTTGTTATTTATTGAAGATGCTGCAGCGCACACCAGAATGCTGTAGCCTCTTCAACCAGCTGATCTGTGGGGGTCCTGGGTGTTGGACCACCACTAATTGAAGACCTAAGGATGGGTCATCAATATGCAAGTCCGGGAAAACCCTTTTAAAAAAAATAATAATTGTGCCGCCAGGCCCTAGTGATACTGGTATCCAGAGTGTCTCACACATGTCAGCATTGTACAGTCTATGGTGTATACTGGAGTCCTTCCTAATGGAGATGAGAGCGATATCAGCGGTGCCGTCCCTCCAGAAGAGAGTCAAAGTCCGGCGAGCAGACGAGTTTATGCTGCACGTGTCCCAGCACCATCATCTCTCCTCTCCGAGCTTCACCAACACTTATGGCTGCCAGCTCCTGCAGGAGAATCAATGGAAGATACTGTAAGCACTACAAGGATAGAAATCACTATAGACAACACAACTCTGATCTTATAAGTGTCCTTACCTGCAAGAAGGAGCAGGATGTCCCCATGGTGACATCAAGTGTGACCTTGCCGAGAACAAGCTGCACCCTGCCTGATTTTCGTATAACCATTTTCCCGATCTGACCCTCAGATAGGTTCTTCAGGGAGCAGCTCTCCTCCGCCGCATTCGCCTCCTAGTATTAGAGAGCAGACTTACTGAGAACAGCAGCGAGCCAATATCAGTGTGCCCGCTTCATACTAAGCGTGCCATCAATGGAAGGATTCATCACAGGGGGCAAACAACTTGAAGGGTTGTAGAAGGTTAAGAAACATGTCTGCTTTTCTAAGAAAGTGTCACACCTGTCCATGTGTTGTGTCTGGTATTGCAGCTTAGGCCTGGATCATGTCTGCGTTTGGGGAGTCCGCATGGGGACCCCCCAAACAGAATCCCGGACGCATAGACAAGCGGTGAGCTTATGAAAGCACAAGGACCCCATAGACTATAATGGGGTCTGTGTGTTTTTCATGCAGTGTCCGCACAAGTCATGCGGAGAGGAAAGTGCTTCATGAACTACTAATCCCTCTGTATGACTCGTGCGGACATCAAAAACCTTGGACCCCACCTGTCTACATGTCCAAAGGTTTATTTTTTTTTTAATGTAGATTGTGAGCCCCATATGGACATTCTCCTATCAGCATGTCTTAGTAGAATAGGAGGAAATCCACACAAACACAGGGAGAACATACAAACTCCTTGTAGATGTTGTTCCTGGCGGGATTCGAGCCCAGGACTCCAGTGCTTGCAAGGCTACAGAGCTAACCACTGAGCCACCGCGTTGCCCCACATTTCCAAAGTTTTTGATGTAGCCGACCTAGAACTGCACGTGACTGTATAATCTTTTTTTTTCTTTTTGTCTTTGTTCAGAGCTTGCTGGGACAAGCATGACCCCTAGACCTGAGATTTTATGTCTACCAAGTGACTTCTTATTATGATCACTACCACTCTTTTGTCTATCTATGTATCTGTGTAGGTACAGTACAGACCAAAAGTTTGGCCACATCTTCTCATTCAGAGAGTTTTCTGTATTTTCATGACTATGGTAATTGTAGATTCACACTGAAGGCATCAAAACTATGAATTACCACATGTGGAATTATATACTTAACAAAACAGTGTGAAACAACTGAAATCTGTCTTATATTCTCGGTTTTTCAAAGTAGCAACCTTTTGCTTTGATTGCTGCTTTGCACACTCTTAGCATTGTCTTGATGAGCTTCAGGAGGTAGTCACCGGAAATGGTCTTCTAACAGTCTTGAAGGTGTTCCCAGAGATGCTTAGCACTTGTTGGCCCTTTTGCCTTCACTCTACGGTTCAGCTCACCCCAAACCATCTCGATCGCGTTCAGATCTGATGACTGTGGAGGCCAGGTCATCTGGCGTAGCCCCCTATCACTCTCCTTCTTGGTCAGATAGCCCTTACACAGGCTGGAGGTGTTTGGGGTCATTGTCCTGTTGAAAAATTAATAATGGTCCAACTAAACCAAACTAGCATGCCACTGCACCTACCATCACACCTCCTCCTCCATGCTTCACAGTGGGAACCAGGCATGTAGAGTCCATCCGTTCACCTTTTCTGCGTTGCACAAAGACAAGGTGGTTGGAACCAAGGATCTCAAATTTGGACTCATCAGACCAAAGCACAGATTTCCACTGGTCTAATGTCCATTCCTTGTGTTCTTTAGCCCACACACGTCTCTTCTGCTTGTTGCCGGTCCTTAGCAGTGGTTTTCTAGCAGCTATTTTACCATGAAAGCCTGCTGCACAAAGTCTCCTCTTACCAGTTGTTGTAGAGATGTGTCTGCGGCTAGACCTCTGTGTGGCATTGACCTGGTCTCTAATCTGAGCTGCTGATAACCTGCGATTTCTGAGGCTGGTGACTTGGATGAACTTATCTTCCACAGCAGAGGTGACTCTTGGTCTTCCTTTCCTGGGGCGGTCCTCATGTCAGCCAGTTTCTTTATAGCACTTGATGGTTTTTGCAACTGCACTTGGGGACACTTTCAAAGTTTTCCCAATTTTTCAGACTGACTGACCTTCATTTCTTAAAGTAATGATGGCCACTCGTTTTTCTTTACTTAGCTGCTTGTTTCTTGCCATAATACAAATTCTAACAGTCTATTCAGTAGGACTATCAGCTGTGTATCCACCTGACTTCTACACAACACAACTGATGGTCCCAACCCCATTTATAAGGCAAGAAATCCCACTTATTAAACCTGACAGGGTGCACCTGTGAAGTGAAAACCATTTCAGGTGACTACCTCTAAAAGCTCATCAAGAGAATGCCAAGAGTGTGCAAAGCAGTAATCAAAGCAAAAGGTGGCTACTCTGAAGAACCGAGGCAGATTTTCAGTTGTTTCACACTGTTTTGTTAAGTATATAATTCCACATGTGGTACTTCATAGTTTTGATGCCTTCAGTGTGAATCTACAATTGTCATAGTCATGAAAATACAGAAAACTCTTTGAATGAGAAGGTGCGGCCAAACTTTTGGTCTGTACTGTATATATTTATTTATTCATCGATTAAGTCTTATCATGTTTTGATTACTGATGTTAATTCTAGTATTTGTCCGTTACTGTATATTTTAGTGGCCTGAAGAAGACACCCGCCCGGTGATGAAACGTGTGGCCATTTTAAGCTGTTGTTCATGTCCTTGCAGCAATAAACAGAACCAATTCATCTTATCCATCCACATCGTTCTTTTTATTTTCCAGTTTATTAGGGATTTTGCTGCCAATAGCGCTCTATCATGTCCCGGTTTTATATCCTTTCTAATAAGGGGTCTATACGGGGTCTGACAGATTTCTGCTGCTTTCAGTATAAAACTCTCCGCATGACTTTTTTCTCTCTGCTGATTTTAAGCGGATTCTGCAGTGAAGTCTCCAATGCAGATGTGAACCTCGCCTTACTGACTAACCAGGACTGTCAGCCATTTATGACGGAGGAGCCGGGCTGTGGAACAAATTGAAGAGTCAGAACTGGTGGTTTCTAAGACCTGTATTTCACTGCCCTAGAGCACCAGGAATATTGACATTAATCGGATGTTGTCTCTAGATCACCAGGGATGTGGACACTAACACCTTTACAGACGCAGATGGCCGTGCACACAGACATGAACCCTTCTGCTGTAATAAACCACCAAGGATACAGACCTGAGAGAGGTGTCAGAGCCAAACTACACCAAACCTCTAAGGAGAGAGTGTCAGAGATAACCAAACCATAGTGCTCGGCTATTTCCAACAGTTCTATTGAAATGAATATAGCACGACGCATGCTGCCTGACCGCTACTCTATTCAGAAGGGGGACAAAACTACCCAGTTCTCCTGATCAGTTGGGGTCTGGGTTTGTCATAACAAAGTTCTAAAAATCTAGATGTGGTGTGAGAGCGCACACCAGGACAATAGCGCCTTAGTCACCTACATCTCAGCTCAAAGACCAGGTAACTATTATAATTACTTCTGAATTATTTGCTAAAACTTTGCAGTCCCATTTATTAAACACAACCCTCATCCCATTTCTACTTTTACCTCTTATCCTCTTTCTTGACAGCAGGTGCAGCAGGAGGGCTTACTCTGCCAGGAAGTGTAGCAGGAGGGCTTGCTCTGCCAGGAAGTGCAGCAGGAGGGCTTGCTCTGCCAGGAAGTGCAGCAGGAGGGCTTGCTCTGCCAGGAGGTGTAGCAGAAGGGCTTGCTCTGCCAGGAGGTGTAGTGATTGGGACAGGAGCCATTTCCTGCTTCCTTACACCCCTACCAAGAAGGCTTGGCAGTGACTGTCCTGCAGCGAGAGGGCTCACCGGTGACCTGTAAAAGATGTGACACAAATATTATTCACATTTACCTGTATTAGGAGTCAGATAACAGCGGAGATGAAGAGAAATGTACAAGAATTCTGGATCAACTTGTGCCCAAAACCGGCAATCCCACTTGTGGCGACTTCTTATGTGTCAGTGTCGAGAAAAAGACGTGACCTAAATGGAGATAAATGCAGCAGAAAAAGGAAACCATTGAAGTCATTGGAAGGCTTTTTCCTCACCGTTTTCCTCCATGTGAATGGACCCCAAGTAAACCAACCTAGCGGTGTCTAATAGATCTACCGATAGACAACAAATCTACCCCCAGCGTGAGCCACGGCCAGAGACTTAGTCCTGCTAAATTAACTTTCTAACATCAAACAATCTGATCCCTCAGTAGACGACAACCATTAGGTATTAGACATCATGGCTGACAGGGCAGTGTATGCCGCCATATGGCATCTGTATTCTCATCCAATACCCCTGATGAGCTGGCGGAGGGGGCACTGTATATAATATATGGGGGAGGAGAGTGTATGGTAGGGTATGTGTTCTGTAGTAGGCAGAATCTAGATACAGGTTCTCTTTGGGTGTTGGCTATAAAACCCTTGTGCTGCTCCTTACACAATATTACTGAGCTGTAATTTATGGGCTCAACAGTGTATTCTGTAGGGGGCGCTCTGATATAGTAACCAGCATCTTTACTCTATGGACGTCCGCATGGAGAGCTTGAACGTTAACAAGATAATCTCCATGAGAGTATGAGTGAGGCTGTGGATCTGACATCCAATATAAGGGAGGTAACACTGTAGACCTTATTGGCTGCCTTGTGCGGAGGTCAAATATACACAGAGACACATGTGAACCAGAGTATTTGGGAGTATCATTATGGCAGATACACGTCCCACTGCTAACCCCAAATTCCTAGATTACCTGCACATACAAAACCATTAAGATCCTGCTGCCTTCCGGTACCACTAGGGGGAGCTCATGGCACATAGATTTATATAGTTAGTATTTGAGCTGAGCAAATCCCTATGTAGTGTGCACCCCCTAGTGGACTCTACTGCAAATCCCTGTGACTGTCCACAGCATCAAATTGGGAACAAACTGAACACAGTTACCTGCAAAATTCCTCAAATACTGAAAAATGAATAATTCAATGAAAATGCATATTTGCAGATTTCACTGTGGATCTGAAGTAAATTCCGCAACACTAAATATATAGATGTGATTGAAGACAAAAGGGAAAATAAAATGACAAATTCACTATCATTCCACAGCCAAACCTTATTTGTGCAAATCTGCATAAAAAGTCTAGAGATTTTCTATCCTGTGTGAATTTACCCCTACAGGAACATTAAAGACGTGTGTTTGGCATCACAAAGCATACATGTCATCACTCACCTGGCTCTGCCCAGGGGTACAGCTGAATCCCCACTACCTAAATGTGTCATCTCCAGAGGTTTAATGGCTGAGGGTACAGGCGCACCAGGATGAGGGGTAGGGCCTTTGACTTGGCCAACAGATCCAAAAATTCCACGGCCTGGAAGAATAAAGGGAAGGTCAAACTATCTAGAAAACATTCACTGTTATTAGTAAAAGCCCATGGAGCAATGTGGAATCTCTACACCGCCACTTCATATATCAGAATAATAAGGTACAATGGTGGACAATAATCCCTGGCAAACAAGAAGTGACGTATGACATGAGCTCTGTTACTGCGGCTGAGAAGGGACATGTAGTAGTAGTATTATTATTATTGTTTATTTATATAGCACCATTAATCCCATGGTGCTGTACATTATTATATTAATTCCATGGTGCTTTACATTATTATATTAATTCCATGGTGCTTTACATTTGGGGGTTACATACAATACACAGAATATACAGGTAGATATAATACTAACAATGTCCGACTGGCACAGTGGGGTAGAGGGCCCTGCCCGCGAGGGCTTACAATCTATGGGGGAAGGGGGTAGAGACAGAAGGAGAGGGGGAGACTGTACAGATGGCAGTGCGGTGACAGTCGTGTTATTGGAGGTTGTAGGCCTTCCTGAATAGGGGAGTCTTCAGGGCCTTCTTGAAGCCTGTGATTGTGGGGGTCAGTCTTATGTGTCTTGGTAAGGAGTTCCAGAGTATGGGGGATGCACGAGAGAAGTCTTGGAGAAGGTTGTGTGAGGAGCGGATGAGAGCAGAGCGGAGTAGGAGGTCATTGGAGGATCTGAGGTTACGTGTGGGCAGGTAGCGGGAGATTAGGTCAGAGATATATGGGGGGGGGTGACAGGTTGTGGATGGCTTTGTATGTTAGCGTTAGTAGCTTGAATTCAATTCGCTGGGCTATAGGTAACCAGTGGAGGGACTGGCAGAGGGGAGCAGCCGATGAAGATCGGGGGGTGAGGTGGATTAAGCGAGCAGCGCAGTTTAAGGTGGACTGGAGGGGGGCGAGGGTGTTAGCTGGGAGTCCATGGAGAAGGGTGTTGCAGTAATCTAAGTGGGAGATTATGAGGGCCTGGACGAGCATCTTAGTGGTTTCTGGGGTGAGGAAGGAGCGGATTCGATGGATGTTCTTGAGTTGGAGGCGGCAAGAGGTGTTGAGGGTTTGAACGTGTGACTTGAAGGATAAGTCGGAGTCCAGGGTTACCCCAAGGCATCGAGCCTGTGGGACAGGGGTAATTGTGGTTCCGTTAACTTTGATAGATGGGTCAGGTGGAGGGGCCATACGGGGTGGGCTGAAGATGATAAACTCTGTTTTCTCCATGTTGAGTTTGACAAAGCGGGAGGAGAGGAAGGAGGCTACGGCCGCTAAACAATCTGGAACTCTGGCCAGCAGGGAGGTAATGTCAGGTCCAGAGATGTAGATTTGGGTGTCATCGGCATAGCAATGGTATTGAAAACCATGAGATTGTATGAGTTGGCCCAGGCCAAGGGTGTAGATGGAGAACAGGAGGGGTCCTAGGACGGAGCCCTGGGGGACACCTACAGAGAGAGGGCGAGGTGAGGAGGTGGTGTGCGAGTGGGAGACGCTGAATGTGCGGTTGGTGAGGTATGAGGAGATCCAGGAATGGGCCAGGTCTGAGATACCAAGGGATGAGAGAATTTCTACCAGGAGGGAGTGGTCAACTGTGTCAAAGGCAGAGGAGAGGTCACGGAGGAGGAGGAGGACAGAGTAATGGCGCTTGGCTTTGGCGGTTAGCAGGTCATTGGTGACTTTTGTTAGGGCAGTTTCAGTGGAGTGCCGGGGTCTGAAGCCTGACTGAAGTCTGTCAAAGAGCAGGTTGGATGAGAAATAGGAGGAGAGTTCGGAGTGGACATGCTGCTCAAGAAGTTTTGAGGCGTACGGGAGCAGAGAGATGGGACGATAGTTGGCAGGAGAGGACGGGTCAAGGGACGGTTTCTTAAGTATAGGAGTGACAGTGGCGTGTTTGAAGGCTGAGGGGAAGGATCCATTGGTTAGGAATAGATTGAAGAGATGGGTTAGGGCCGGAGTAATGACTTCAGTGAGTTTGGGGAAGAGATGAGACTGGATCAGGTCGAGCACGCAGGAGGTGAGGTGGGATTTAGAGATAAGGGAGGAGAGTTTTTCATCAGTGATGGTGGAAAAACAGGTCAGGGATGAGGAACAGTGAGCAGCTGGGTAGAGGGGTTCGTCGGGGGAGTAGGGTGAGACTCTCTCTGATGGTGTCAATTTTAGTTTTGAAGTAAGCGGCAAAGTCGTCAGCTGAGATAAGTGATGTCGGAGGGGGCGCAGGAGGAGGGAGGAGGGAGTTGAAGATGGTGAACAGCTGTTTGGGATTGCGGGAGAGTGCAGATACGAGTGTGGGGTAATAGACCTGCTTTGCAGAGGTGAGTGCGTTCTTAAATGTGAGAACTGCCCCTTTGTACCTGAGGAAATCCTCCTTGGAGTGGCTTTTCTTCCAGAGGCGCTCTGCAACCCGTGAGGCACGTCTCAGTTTTTTAGTCAGGTCAGTGTGCCAGGGTTGTCTATTGATCAGTCGGGCTCTGGTGTATGTGTAGGGGGCCACAGAATCAAGGGCTGAGGTAATGGTGGTATTATAGAAGGCAGCAGTGGCATCTGTGTCCTGGAGTGAGGAGATGTCAGCGAGTGGTAGGAGAGAGTCTGAGAGGGTGCAGGTGTCAAGGCGGTTGAGGTTCCTGCGGGGGCGCGTTGGTTTAGAGGTTGGGGTGTCTATTGGAATGGAGAGGGCAGAGAATGTCAGCAGGTTGTGGTCAGAGAGCGTGGATGGAGAGTTAGAGAGGTTGCATATGGAGCAGAAGCAGGTGAATATGAGGTCTAGTGTGCCCCATTTTATGTGGGTGGCAGAGGAGGACCATTGGGAGAGACCAAAGGAGGCTGGAAACAGGGGGGTGGTCTGTGTTAATGGGGATGTTGAAATCACCTATGATGATGGTGGGGGTGTCTGTGGATAGGAAGTGTGTGAGGCAGGTGGTGAAGTGGTCAATGAAGGCAGTGCTAGGTCCCGGCGGTCAATATATGACGGCCAGTTGTACGTTGGAGTGCACTTCAAAGGAGGGGGGGTGAGGGCAGGTAGCGCTAGGATAGGGGTAAATGAACACTTGTCTGACAGGAGGACGCCTACACCTCCGCCAGGTTTATTGTTGGGGCAGAGAGTATGTGAGAATTGCAGACCTCCATAGGAGAGGGCGGCGGGGGAGACGGTGTCTGAGGGGGTCTGAGTTGAGTCTTGTACATCACACAATATTCAATATGAGAAACTTTGCCTAGTGACACTCACATGTATACACTGCTGTATACGGTAGCCCCATCACTACTAACACAGGACTTACCTAAAAAAGGGTCCTGCTCGACCAAGACCTGGAGATGACTGTGTCTCAAAGCCCAACCCACGGAACAGGGAAGGCAGCACATTTCTGGGATCCTGGGGCTCCTGTACAAAGAATTAGGAAATAATACAATTACTTATAGTAACATGTCACACAATGAGCCCATCGTGGGTCACTACATACCACAGGATTCTTACACTAGGTTCACATTAGTGATGTCTCCCCATTGTTCGGGTCCATCGTCTGGGAACTCAAACAATGAAGAGACGGACCTCTAAAACAATGGTTACACACGTAGTCCGGAGGACACCATTGACTATAATGGGATCCATTAGGTGAGCATTGTTTTTAAGCTAAAAACAGCAGAGGTGCCAATTTTCAGCAGAGTCTCCAATGGAAACTGCAGCATAGATGTGACCGTAGCTTTAATTAATAATGTTTCCCACATGTTCGCTTTATATGGGTGATGATAAATACTTACCCACTTTCCATTAGTCAGTTGCGCAGAGCCATGACATCATCTCGGCCGCAGCTTCTCCCATCAGCACTGTATAGCATTATGCTTCGGTTATAGTCGATTGAGCCAATTGGGTTAAGGCCACGGCTGCCACCACCATCACATGAACCAAGACCATCACAGCGATCAGGGCCGCCATCAGAAATTTTGGGGCCCCATACAGCCTAAGTGTCTGGGCCCCCCCCCTGCCATTTTTGCTTTGCGCGCTGCGGGAAATTTAGCCCCACCCACTGTTATGTTGACTCCGCCCACTCATTAATTTTCCATTTACCCGCACACTGTATAATCCTCCTACAGTCACCCGTAAATTATATGTCCCCCTCCGTCTCTCCCCTAGCTTCATATACACCCTTCATCTGCCCCCAGATTCATGTCCCCTCCATCTCTGCCCCGATTCATGTCCCCTCCATCTCTGCCCCCAGATTCATGTCCCCACATTTCTGCCCACAGATTCATGTCCCCCCATCTCCATACCTCCCAACTTTTGAAGAACTAAAAGAGGGACAAAATGTGTGGTGCGCTTAGCGCGCCGCAGCAAATTTAGCCCCGCCCACTTTTGTGTTAACTCCGCCCACTTGTTAATTTTCCATGTGCACGCACACAGTATAATCCTCCTACAGTCACCCGTAAATTATATGTCCCCCCTCTATCTCTCCCCCAGTTTCATATACACCCTTCATCTGCCCCCAGTTTCATGTCCCCCTTCCATCTCTGCCCCCAGATTCCTGTCCCCACATCTCTGCCCCGTTTCATGTCCCCCCAGATTCATGTCCCCCCTCCATCTCTGCCCCCAGATTCATGTCCCCCATCTCTGCCCCCAGATTCATGTCCCTCCATCTCTGCCCCCAGATTCATGTCCCCACAGTGTCATGCCGTCCCCTCCTTCATCTGCCCCAGTGTCATTCCGTCCTCTCTTTCATCTGCCCCCAGATTCACGTTCCACCTCCACATTAAACTTACCTTCTCCTCCGCTCCCTCGCCGCTCTCTGCGCGTCTCTCTCGCTGACACATGCGGCTGAAGGAAGGAGCTGACACAGGTCAGCTCCACGCTTCGCCGCTGGGTGTCTCTCTCGCTGACACATATGCGGCTGAAGCGAGGAGCTGACCTGTGTCAGCTCCTCACTTCGCCGCTGCCGGCTCTCTCGCTGACACATATGCGGCTGAGCCGGGTTCCGGCTCAGCCGCATATGTGTCACCGAGAGAGGCGGCAGCGGCGAAGTGAGGAGCTGACACAGGTCAGCTCCTCGCTTCAGCCGCATATGTGTCAGCGAGACAGGCGGCAGCAGACGCAGATCTGAGTTGATCTGAGTTGAAACAGGACATACAATGACTGCTGCCGGCGCCAGGGGGCCCGGGCCCCCCCCATTTTAAAATTTGGCCGGGCCCCTGACGCCAGTAGCAGTAGTACTGGCCTATCGGCGGCCCTGACAGCGATCTTCACTAATGTACATTAATGAATTCAGAATACGCACATTTATGTAAACAAGATTTCGCGGTTGCAACTCCATTCACTTACATTGGTGGGGGAATTAGAGGCCGATTGCTGAGGGCCGATCACTGGCTCCCCCATGATCAGAAGGATGGGGGAATGAAAGCCCCTCTAGCGCCTCCTTGTGAATGGAGCAACAATGCGCTTCCGTCACTGACAATCCATTCACTTCTATCCGGCTATAGATGCTGCTGGACATTACAGTCCCAATAGCCCCAGAGAGGTGAATGCAGCTCAATTTGGTTTATATGGATAGATCTGGAGACAGAGACTTTAATGCCTTGTACTTGTTAAAGGGATCATATCATTGGATACCCTTTTTTTCTGACTAACACGTAGGAATAGCCTTAAGAAAGACTATTCTTCTCCTACCTTTAGATGTCTTCTCCGCGCTGCCATTCAGTAGAAATCTGGGTTTTCTTTGGTATGCAAATGAGTTCTCTCGCAGCACTGGGGGCGACCCAAATGCTGCAAGAGAACTCTCCAGTGACACCTCAATTTTCTTCTGGAACACCCTCTCTCTGTGTCCTCTTCTGTCCTGGGTTTCAATCTTCTAGACCTCGGGCAGAGTCGACTGCGCATGCTCGGGCCACAAGAAAATGGGCGCTTGTAAAATATCCAGTACTTGGGTGAAACTACAGCTTGGACATCTGGTTGATGGACTCCGGGCTGGTCACGACGTCCTCCATGAATGACCACCGCCACCACCCAGGACCACCCACAATGGCCCTCAAAATGGCCCAGACATGTGTATTTGTCACTGATTTATGTTCATGAGAAGGGTGTTACCTTCCATCTTGTTGCTATGTAAGGAGATTTGTAAAATGGTGTACTCTAAACGCACCCATGTACCCAAAATATAGAAAAGTGAAGTCAGCAGAGTTTAACCCTTTGTATGCCATGAGTATTGTAAATATAATATTTTTTTTATTTTAAACTCGTTTTAGTAAAGGAGAAGTAACATAACAGACGATGCAATCAGGAAAATACAGGCAAATAAGTTAAAAAATAAAATACAAAGTAAATTTCAAACAAACAGACAAACAAAGATCTGCCACAACGCCGACCCACCTCGGTCCGCCATGAGAACACACACAGGGAAATGCAGCAGGAAGTAAAGCAATTCGACAACTCCTACTCAAGGTGCAAAGGCATGGAGGGGGGAGAGTACTGGTAGCATTTCTGGGGGCAGCCCCTACCCTTATATACAATTTGATTAAACGGGAGCATTGAATTGACCAGTCTCCGCCACTGAGATACCGATGGAGACTGCAGGGCCATCCACCGGAGGGCAATGGCCTTCCTGGCATAAAACAGACTCTCCTGAAGGAAGATCCGGACGTGATGTTGCCACAGCTCCTCCTCAAGCACACCAAACAGACAGACCTCGGGAGAGAGTGGAACAGGATGGCCCAAAACATCGGCCAGAAGGTCCACCACCCACCTCCAGAAGGCCTGCACAACAGGGCAACTCCACACCATGTGCCAGAAGTCCGTGTGAGGACACGGGCACCTGAGGCAGTTCGGGTCAGGTAGACGACCCATCTTAAAAAGACAGGCCGGGGTCAGGTAACACTGATGTAAAATAAATATTTGAATCAATTTATTTTTAGCTAAGGGTGAAACGTACAAAGAAGATTCTAGAACATCCTGAAATGTCTCATCTGTCAGCTCCGGGATATTGGTGCGCCAACGTGCCAGGGCTGGGGCCTCGGTCAAGGAGACCTTTGCGTAAATTAAATACTCATAAAGAGTGGAAACTAGACCCCTCAAACCCTGGGAATGGAGCACACCAATAAGCGGGTATTCAGAAATAGCACATGGCTGAGCGGGGAATATGGAGGAGAGGGCATGCCGAATTTGGAGAAAGCGAAAGAATTGATGACAGGGGATTTCATGTGAGGAGACTAGGGAATCATATGTAACAAAGACACCTTGCTCGTATAAATCTGATAGGGAGGATACACCATAACGGGACCAGGACCGGGCATCAGGCAATCTATGGACGTCGGGCAAACCAGGGTTGTCCCATAGTGGGGTCTCTGCAGGGACGTCAGAGAAGGAAGACACTTTCCTGGCTTGCTTCCAGACCTGCGCTGAATATCATAATATTTAACACCGCTTACACCAGCTTACTGTGTAAGCTGTCACAAGAAAATGGCTGCTCACACCAATTTACTGCGTAAGCGGCCATTTTCTTGTGGCTCGGGCATGTGCAGTCACCTCTGCCCAAGGCCTAGAAGATTGAAACCCAGGATGGAAGAAGACACAGGGAGAGGGTATTCCTGCTGTTTGAGTGCTGGGACCGCCCCCAGTGCTGCGAGAGAACTCATTTGCATACCAAAGAAAATCCTTATTTCTACCGAACGGCGGTGCGGAGAAGACATCTAAAGGTAGGAGAAGAATAGCCTTTCTTAAGGCTATTCCTTTGATTTAATCAGAAAAAAAAAGGGAATCCAATGATAGGATCTCTATAATATAACTAACGCAGACTGTATTATTTTGTTCTCCTTTTCTTGGACACGTTTCTGCTCATTTTACCAGTGTCCGCTCGCTATATCCTGCACATCCTGTATATGTGACTCTACAGTCTAGCTCATGGTTTGCCTTGTACATTTCCTATCCTTGTATATTGTTTCCGTTCACCTGTCTACTCCATAAACTTTATCTGGTTTAATAAAATTACCTTAACCGTTGGATGAACACCACCAGGTACCTCGAATCCACGCCCCCTTGTCAGATAAGCCGCTCTTCCAGACGCTCCTTCTTTGGATTCAGGCGATGGTAACTTAACTCCAAAGGGTGTTGGAGCACGAGAGCCCCCAAACGGGTGTCTGGTAGGATCCATTCTGAAAAACAAACAGGTTTAGATGGTTTGGTTATTGGATGCAGAGCCTTGAAATGCCATTAATGTGGAACCTCCTGACGTGACCCCATTTTGTAAACTACACCCCTCAGGGATTTATCCTGGGGTACAGTGAGCATTTCTAACCCTCAAGTGTTTCTATAATTTATTTTCCAGAAATGAATACGCAGCTGATGGGGATTGGAAAAATTGTAATTTTCTCCAGGAATACGTCCTGTCAGAGTGTAATATGTTGTACCCGACTTGTATCAGAGATGAACGCTCCAAAAGCTGTTGTGCCCGGGATACCCGCTTACCAGATTTTGGAGTGTGTATCTCTGCTGACTTAAGCTGGGCACAACATACCGGGCACTGAAATGGCGAATCTCTGCATTATCAGTTGTGTAATCATTTCTGGAAATTAAATTAATGCATCTCAAAGGTTAAAAATGCTCGCTACCCCACTTCATAAATCCCTTTAGGGGTGTAGTTACCAAAAGAGGGTGTCATGTCTGCGGATTACACTTTACTGGCATTTCAGCGGTTCTGCAAAAGTGGCATGGCGTCCAAAAACCAAAGTGTGGCCAAAAGTCAAAATAGCGCCCCTTCCCTTCTGTGCCCAAACAGCAGTTTATACCCAAATATGACCTTGTTATCCTGGGTACAAGAGTGTCATACATGTGGGCATACACTACCATTTGGGTACGCACCAGGGTACAGATGTGAAGGAGAATATGAGCTTTTGCAGCGCAGAGTTACATTCTTAGATTTAGGTATTTGGGCGCCATGTCATGTTTGCAGAGACTCTAAAAACGCCCCTAAAAAAGGAGTCACTTCTTAGGGAATTCCAGTTTACTGGCACCTCTGGGGCTCTGCAAAAACAACATGGCGTCCAGAACGTCCACTAAATCTATATTCCAAAAGCTAAAAAGCACAGAAGCAGTTTACACCCATATATACAACATGTTTGCCCCCCGGGATGGCCCACTTAGTAGTTTTAGGAGTGCAGGTCTCTGATCACATAAAGTGGGCGCAACATATTGGGCAGTAACATGGTAGATTTCTATAAAAAATTCTAATTTCATTTTGTACATTAATTTTTGGCAAACGGTCTTGAGCTCAAAATAATAATAATATCCCTTGAGAAATGACTTGAGGGGTGTAGTTTCTAAAATGGGGTCACTGTTTGGGGGTTCCCATTGTATTGGTACGTTAGGGGCTCTGTAAATGCGACATAAAAACTATTCCAGCAACATCCGCCTTCCAGAAGCCAAATATCGCTCATCCCACTCTGAGCCCCGCCATGTCCCCATACAGCAGATTACACCACATATGGGGCAATTCTGTGCAACAAACTGTGAGATGGATTTTCTCCTTTAACCCTTTGTGAATCTGTTCATTTTCGGGCTAAATGAATGTATTATTGAAAAAATAAATAAAATATCACCTCCATATTGTTTTATCTCCCATGAAAAGCAGTTTTGCATTATTTGAGGGGTGCAGATTTAAAAATGGGGTGATACATGGGGGAGTTTGTAATATATAGGCCTTTATAATCCCATTCAGAACTGAAGTCGTCCCTAAGAAATTAGTTTGGGAAATTTTCTTGTAAATCTGGAAAATCGCTGTTATACTTGTAAGTGTCCTAACGTGCAAAATAAATGAGAGGACGATTAAAAGATGAGGCGGATATAAAGCAGAGAGATGGGAGATAATAGTTATTCATGGATGTGTGTAGTACGACTGGCTGAGAAGGAAAAGATTTCAAAATATGCAAATTTCCAAATTTGTTTTTATCAATACCAAAATATTGATCAATGTTTTGGGCTGCGTCATTAAGGGGTTAAAATACAGTTACTGTCACAATAAGAAAACATTAGCGGTGATTCTGACAGTTGTGACCAGAGAAGATGATGTGGTAATAAAGATGGCGGCCAGTAATGTACAGGACAGTATTCCCATCTAGTAACACAGTGCAGGATATACAGGGCCAGGTAATAGACCAGAATGACCCCTGTGAGCTCCGCCATGTTCTTGTAAGGTAAGTAGTCAGTGATCACATACAGCCTGATGATGTCACAATGTATGGGCAGCAGGTGATGGTAGCCATGACTACAGTATGATGTCGCAACGGATCAGGGATCTAATGTTCCGATTCTGTGTTGGCCGCCAGTTGCTGAGGAGAAGCGAAACTCATAGCGTCTCTGTGGCAGAACCTAACCCAAAACTTTGCGTTTTTTGGTTATCTGTTGTTTGTTTGTCTGTTTTTTTGTGTGTCTGTCTTTCGTTTGTCTGTTTTGTGACACTTGTCCATAAGTCCACATTTGTGGCCACTAACAACACCATGCCAAGGCCGCATGGACATAGACGTCCCAACAGACGTGTCCCGGACCAACTCCTGCAGCATCCCATGGAGCCAACTGACCCGGCTCAGGATGACTCACCCATCGCCCACCGGACACGGAGTCGGACGGCCCATCGTAGGAGGTCTCCTATATATGAGGGCCCAAGGAGATGGATACCTCTTACCATCTACAGGTATATAGAAAGCAATGGTGCCGCACACTCAGGGGTAATATATAGCGTGGTGCTAGCAGAAAGGATCCTTTGATCCAACAGCAAATAATGTAAAAAAAAACCCGCTAATTTGATCTATTGTTTTCCTTTTTGCTTATTGCTACATGTCCATGGCACAACAATTGTATAGTTTATGTAAATAATCTTACCATACCCTTAGCAAATTCATTGTGTGCAGCAGCATTGTTACATTATTTACTATCTACAGGAGCCGCTCGCCAATAACATCAGAGCGCAGGAGCCAGTCACCAGCCAATGAGGAGCCACCGGCCTGCAGCATCTGCCTGATGGCGTATGGACAAGGGGAGCACATATCCCATCTAAGGTGCTCCCATCACTTCCACTATTTGTGCATCTCCAGGTGGACACAGGAGAGCAACACCTGCCCACTATGCAGAGCGGCCATATTGTACAAAGCCCGGCTGGAAGGTTTAGGGGCCGTTTACATCACCCCCCATCCTCTCCTGGACCATCGAGCCCCCATAGAGATGGCGTTCCGCAATGGAGAGAACAGGATCCTCTCCTTCTTCTGACCACCAGGTTTCTCTCCCCACTCACCTCGCCCCTCTCTTTCTCCCCAATATCCCTCTCTCTTATATCCCCCTCTTTACCTCCCCACCCATCCCCTATCTATCTATCTAGTCATATGATGATAGATGGAGATCTACCCCAACAAGCTGCTCCTCTCACCGGCCTCCTTCCAGATGTCCCCACCACCAATCCTCCAACATCTCCACCTCACCTAATGAAGTATACAGCTCCATAACAGGACCAGACATCTGCCCAATGTACCCAGGAACCATTCCACCAGGAGATGTAGACTGGCACCGGGCACCTCCTGTATGACAACAATATGATGTAGTGACAGATCCAGAAGATCAATCCTCAGAAAATCCTCTGGACGCCGCAGACACTGATCTACTAGTGATCACTGAACGTCATTGCTTATCTGATATTTGCAGAACTCGATAGAATAAAATCCTATCATTGTGCCATAATTCTGTATTATTTGTGATTTCTCTCCATATTAGTGAATAAGTCTTCTTAAAGGTTCAGGTCCTGTCATGCAGTTTCTGCCACTGCGCATGCGCCCGCGCCATTTTTTATCAATGTTAGTTCGCTAGTTAGACGGGACCCGAGGACATCGCTGGAAGAGGAGGCGTGGCTGAAGATGACGTCGGACCCTGAATGCCCGCCCCCCATGCACGTTCGGTAAGTTGAACATAATCTGTTTTAGGGTTTTATTTTAAAACGGGGGGGGAGGGGGGGGGGGGGAGTTTAATATAACTTTACCGGTGCCTGAATAGCCATTTTAAAGGCTATTCACGCATATGTGGGGCTCATACAGCATGATTTTGCTGATAGAGACCCTTTAACTAGGCATGTATTAGACTGTCCATGGACATCCTGAGGTCACCAGATCAGGTTCTCCTATTATGGAGCAGCTCACAGAGGGGGTCACACACAGGGACCGGTGTCTAGGACATTCCTATATCATAATAGGGCACATGAGAAGAAGTTGTCATTACAAGACATCCCCTTTAAGGGTATGTTCACATAAAGGTATTTGGAGTGGACTCATTTTCCTTCAAAATTAGCTCCAAATTCCCCATGAAACCTCCTCCATGTATTTCACTAGCAGGCAGATACTGATTTATTTTTTTACCCATTGAAAACTCCCCCTGAAATAAATATTAGAAGAAAAATTCCTCCATCTGATATAAAGTTTACAAACTCAATGGCGAATTCCACAGAAGATTCTGCAGCGATTTGGTAAAGTGGAAAAAAATTCTGCTTCTTTAACCCTTTCACTGCCAAGGGTCTTTGGAAATTTTGCACCTCCAGTAGCCAGAGTAATTTTCACAGTTTTGAGACGGATAAATCAAACCTAAATGGCAACATTAAAAAATCATCTAAACCCTCCCCCATACCTATGTACCGTATTTTTCGGACTATAAGATGCACTTTTTTTCCCCAAAATTTTTGGGGAAAAGAAGGGTGCGTCTTATAGTCTGAAGGTGGCGCCTGGCATCCGCTGTAATAGAGAGGCGGAAGCCGGCAAGTGATAGACGCCGGGGCCTGAGACATCGCTGCGCTCCTCTGCCCTGCATGAAGCCAGCAGCGGGAGGAGTGATGCTATTCCGCTCCTCCGTCCCCCGCCGCTGGCTTCATGCAGGGCAGGGCAGCGATGTCTCAGGCCCCGGCGTCTATCCCTCCCCAGCATCCGCCTCTCTAGTACAGCGGATGCCGGGTCAGTATCCGTGGCCCCTTCTCCCCCGGGGCCGGTCCCCACCGGACCCGTACCTGTAAAGATGAAGGCCGGCTCCTGCGCGGCGATATCGCAGGAGCCGACCTGTTCGGGTGACAGCCGGGAGCCTAATGAGGCTCCCGGGCCTGTCACTGCTATATATTAGTATTGCGGCTGGGTCTATGACCAGCCGTAATACTAATAGACAGAATGTCCCATAGACGGCAATACAGTTGTATTGCCGTCTATGGGACTTGCGATCAAGTGACCGCAGGTTAAAAAAAAAGCTTTAAAAATATGAAATAAATAAAAGTTCTAAATCACCTCCTGTTTTTTTTTTCAATACAAGGTGATCTAAGCAATAGATATCCCCCAAAATGGTATAACTAAAAAGTACAGCTGGCCCCGCAAAAAAAAAACACTCTATGCGTCCCCGTACAGCTGCAGGGTCACCTGTCAATGTGGCCTTGCAGCTGTTGCAAAACTACAACTCCCATATATTAAATATTTTACCAGTTTTTGCTTCAAATTTTTTTTTCCCTATTTTCCTCCTCTAAAACCTAGGTGCGTCTTATAGTCCGAAAAATACGGTATATATTTACAGGGGCGGGTGTTCAAGAATCACCAAAATCGCAGAAATGCGCCATCCCATTTTGTGCATGCAGATTAAATAGGACTTTACATAAAATGTTATTTTCCATCCCCCTATAAAAATTTTAGCAATCTATACGTCATCTCTAGTGATAATCGTTATTACTATTATCTTAGCGTGTAACGGACATCACTAGAGACGTATTTTACTGTAGAAAGCTCAGGTATAGACAGGACAGGGATTGGGTGAAATGTAAACTTTATTCATGACTTTATGTATATGTTGTGTAAGTGTTTGGTGCGACTTTTTTTTTTTTGGCTTGTGACCTGGACAATGGTAAACGTCTGGGTCACAGCGCCAATAAACTTCCTGGTTATGTTCAGGAGGTATAACATAAGAATACCCCACTAGAAAAGCTCAGGGGGAAATTACATTATACCTGTATGTGACAATCAGAGACAAATGTATAGTATACGCTCTGATTGGAAGGAGAAGGGTTAATAAGGACAGTCCCTGCCACTCCACTCCTGGTGTCACATATAAGTTATATACAGAGTCAGATTGTTTCTCTGTCTCTGTGCATCCTGCTGGGCTGCTCGTGCCCCTCACCCTTTCCTGTTCCAGTTCGCAGATTGCTTGCTTAGACAGGAGGGGGGGGGGGGACAGGACAATTTAGAGCTCTATATCTTTGGACTGCATCAACATATCTTGATGGTTTAAAATGCATTTTAAAGAGGAGAAGCTCATCTTTAAAATGATACCAAGAACTAGATGATTAAACTTACAGTTTTGGAGCAATTCACTGTTGAAACGCTGTCAGGAATTGAGATCTGCAGTTGATGCAGTCCAGAGATATGGGCATTAGTAATGAGAACGTAGTAGCTACGTCCTCCGCTACTGTGGTGCCACCTGGGAGGACGTAGAGCTACGAGCTTGGCAGTGAAAGGGATATTCCTGAAGAAAAACTTTTATCTTCTACAAATTCCGCTGTGTGAATAAACCCTAAAAGTCCAACTTTTCTAATCCATTACATGAATAATTTCACAGATCTGTATAGATTTCTGATAATGGGCCGAGAACAGGACAGGTGACAGCAGGTGCCCACCTACAGCTCCCCCTCATAGCACAGATTGGGGGGGAGCAATTTGCTTCTTAGATATTTAACCACTTCAGTACCGGGCCAATTTGTGCTCCAGGACCAGACACATTTTAGATTTATTTTGTATGTCTCATTCAACTCATTTTTGCATCTTTTTTTCGGAGACACGTAGGGCTTTATTTTTATATTGTTTTAATTATTTTTTGAATGTGTTTTAATTATTTTTATATCCAGGAAAATACAAACAAAATATGAGGGAAATCGTGTCTGGTTTTCACTTTTCTTTCATTTTTTTTTTTAATTTGATAACACAAAGTGCTACTGAAAAACTTTATAAAATAGTTTTTCCTCTCCGTTACGGTGATTTTTATTTTATATGGTGCCGCAGGGGGTGGGGCTATAACCTTTAATAGTGGCGTTTTATTGGCGTATTATGTTTTGGTCTTTTTAAATTATTTTATTTACCGTATTTTTCAGACTATAAGACGCACTAAGGTTATAGAGGAGGAAAATAGGGGAAAAAATTTTGAAGCAAAAAAATTTGTAAAATATTTAATAACAAAATAATATAATATTTCACCAATGTAAATAGAACCGGGGGTTTTCGGACACAGGGATACCAAATGTGTTTCAACAGTAATGTTTTGTTTTATATGTATTCTAGGGATATCGGGGTGTATATATATATATATATATATATATATATATATATATATATATATATATATATATTACACACACACACACACCCCGTATTTTCCGGCATATAAGACGACCCCCGACTTTTCCAGTTAAAATTTAGATGCTGGGATATACCTGTAAGTACATGTAGTATATATACACTAGACCAGCAGTTCTCAACCTGTGGGTTGCGACCCCGGCAGGTCTCGGTCTGGGGGAGGTATGTCCTGGTTTCAACTGATCGGCGCCCGGAGGACGCTGATGAGTTGAACACACAGGCGATTAAAGCAGGAGCTGTCACAGCCAGCTCCTGCTTTACCACTGTGCTGCGGCTTCTGTATGTCTAGCCGCGATGTGATGACGTCACATCATGGCTACAACTATATGAGTGAGTGAGACTGAGCAGGCGGCGGGGGAGCGTTGGAAGGTGAGTATAAGTGTTTTTTTTTTTTGTTTTAAACATTAAGGTGGAACATAATGAAGGGGGGTGACGGCATGACACTGGGGGCAGAGATGGAGGGACATGAAACTGGGCAGATGAAGGGGGGGATGGCATGACACTGGGGGCAGAGATGGAGGGACATGAAACTCTGGGCAGAGATGGGGGAACATGAAACTGAGGAACAGATGGGGACATGAAACTGGAGGAAGAGATGAAGGACATGAAACTGTGGGCAGATGAAGGGGGGGTACGGCTTGACACTGGAGGCAGAGATGGGGGGACATGAAACTAGGGGAGAGATGGCGGGGAGACATATAATGTACGGTGACTGTAGGAGGATTATACTGTGTGGGAGCACATGAAAAATGAATACATACATATTTACATATACATATTTCTGATGGCTTTAGCCACTGAGAAGCCGCGCAACAGTCTGCAGCAGCGCTATTCTGCTGGAACACACACCGTTATGGACGCGTGTTCCAAACTGAATGGGGTCACCGCAACATGAGGAACTGTATTGCGGGGTCACGCCATTAGAAAGGATGAGAACCACTGCACTAGACAATATACATACATGCAGTATACATATTGGACATGCTATATACTGTAGTACTGCTGCAGTATATTACCACCACATGCACACACTATGGCCTATACTGGGGTACACCGCCCCCACATACCAGCCTGCATCCCCTCCCCCACCTCAATGTTATTACATAGAAAGCAGCACAATGACGTCATAACACAAGATGACCTGACAGACCCTACAAAGGCAGACGTCACAGCAGTGACAGACATATGACGTCATACAGTTTGTTTACAACACAGACACAAGTGGAGACGCCTGTGCAACGCAGAGTGTGAATTACACCTTATGCTAACACTTTATACCGCAGTGTCTGTACACAGTGACATTATACAGGTGTATGCACCACCTCAGGCTGGCCATGGCAGTGACATCACCAGTAATGACGTAATAATCCGGACATAGGAAACATTTACCTCACCGATCACCGCAGGCGCCTTCAGCGTCACATCTACCAAGCGCCTGACCACTTTGGTCACGTGATGCGCCTTCTTTGTCCCCTGATTGGCCGGTGAGGCCGTCACTCAGCCAGGACAATCACCTCATTGGTCCGCGGGGGCGGTGAGATCCTGTCACAGGTGAGGAAGGGAAAATGGTGGCGGTGACTGAAAGTGGAAAGTGAGGGGAGAGCGGGAAGGAGGATGATGGAGGCCTCACTGTGTGTACGAGGCCGAGAACTGGGGCAGGGGCCCGGGAAATACACCCAGCAGTGCTAATATAAGAAGTAACACTAGGGGGCGCTTAGTGAGCACGGACTGTAGAAATGTATCTGCGCTCCCCCTAGTGGTGGTTGTAAGAAGGCACAATTTCAGGATAGAGATCAGTCTACATTACTGCGGCTCTCCTGCTGTTACACAGCATGCTGGGAGTTGTAGTTCTGGAGCAGCCAGAGAGCCACAGGTGGGGGGTAACATGGCCAATAAAGAAGGAGCCCAAACCCCGGACCCAGAGGTGATGGAGCGTCTTCAGTCTTCCTTCATGTTCTCCAATCATCTTGAAATAAAAATGTGAAATTCATGAAACGTCTGAGTTTTATTATATCTTAGTTTGCTATTTATATCTTTTCCTGTTTCACAATCGCTTCAAGGGCATTTTTCACCATGAACATCCTACAAGGAGGGAAAAGTGTAGGAGTCTGTTCACATGAGTGGAATCTGTACAAGCTCTATATCCCATACATGTATCAGAGACTGAGCGGTAATAATGAGGAGTGAACCGACCTCTCTGCTGCCTGGGGCCAACTATACAAAGGCTGCACTCATGCTAGGGCAGGTCGCTTCTTCTCTCCGCAAGACTGCTCGCAGAAAAAGGCAATGGCCAGCTCTTACTGAATTCATTGGGAGGCAGTTTTTTGACCCAAAAAACTATGTGTGAACTAGCCCTTACTTTTCTCCCTCTTCTACTGTTAGATGGAAGGCAGTAACATGGCAGCTGAATCAGACGACCTAGGCAGGGGTGTAACATGAAGCTCCAGGGGCCAGTATCTGTAATGTGGCCCTTACCTACCAGTTAGAATAGCTTGGGGCCCCTTAGGGGCCCCGGTCCTGTAGCAGCTACTACCGGTGTATACTCTATACCCGTGTCCCTGTACCTAGGTCTGCCCTTTTTTATTTTATATACACAGGAGTTTTATAAGATGTGCACAATGACATACTTTAGTGGTTGAGGCCACTGTCAGGTCAATGGGGGCCTTAAAGGGGCTCTATCAGCAAAATTATGCTGAAAGAGACCCACATATGCGTGAATACAACAACGAAAAATCCAGCACCGCTTCAGATTCCTTAAAACTTAGCCTTTATTTATGCTGATTTAAAATCCAAAAATCCATGCACTTCTTCTATAGCTATGACTCCATCATACTGGGAAAAGCATCCAGCCGACGCGTTTCGAGGATAATAGATCCTCTTAGTCGTAGTCTGATTCTGTTCCCATATGAGTGACTATAAATACGCTTTAGCAGAATTGCAAACATCTGTTGTGCCCAGAAAACAACCAGAATAAAAACCCATTAACCCTTGAATCTACCTACACCAACTATATATACCGTACTTCAAACTTCATTAAAAAACACGTTTTTTTTTTAAAACAACAGTTACCCTGTAGAATTGAGTTGATGTATTATATGTGCATTATATCAAAAATGTAAAAATGAAATAAATACATAAATATACATTAACCAATATACCAGACAGCTACTAGAAAATGAAGAAACAAAAGTGTGAACCTGCCTCTAGGACAAACATTACATATATTGCAAATATCGCAGATGTACATACCTTGAATATATCTATAAATAGTAAAGACTAGAATACCCAATTGTTTCATTCGAGAGTGCACGTATCTACCCCTCTCAAAGATGGCCGACAGTGATGAACCTACAATTACTGCACCTGCGCACCTAAAAAAGGCAAGTTCCTTTTAAGATCATATGTATTGTCTATTTGCCCTTAACAAAAATGCCTCACTTTGACTCATTGTACTGTATTATATTGCGCATGCTTACCCTGGTCGTTAAAGAATTCATATGAGAGATTATATCTACATGCCCGATCCTTCTCATAGTAAAAAAGACAAAACTATTTCACACTCAATAACAATTTACACCACTGAGGGCCATCATGTAAAAGGAACATAAATGCATTATTAATGTATTTGCATATATGATTTAGATGTGATAATGTGTATGACAGTTAATTAATAGATAGATGCTAAGTCATTTCTGCGATTGAGACCTGATGGATGTCGGGCGTTAAAGGGGTATTCCCATAACTCTTGCTCTGCTATCTGCTATGATCCACAGTATGAAGCTGATGTAGCAGAGCTGAATTTGAGTCAGCTTGCATTACATACAGAGGTAACGACTCCTTATCTCAGCCCTTATCAGCCAAATTCAATTAAACCAGCTGATAAGTGGAAGAGCTGAAGATAGACAGCACAGTAACTCCAGAGAGCTCTGACCTCCCCCTGCCCTATATGAGGAAATCCGTTGCTTGTCAGCCCCTCCCTCCCCCCCTGAGAGCAGGCAGGTATGGCACTTGACAAATGAGCAGATAATCCCAAGGGCCAGTGTCAACAATGAAGTGAATAAATTAAGATAGCGGCCAATCAAAGCAGTTTTGATAAAGCAATGTATTTAGGAAAAGTCTTATATCCACATAAACTAGCAGTATAGATAGGATCCTTGTTATGGGACAACCCCTTTAAGTTTTAGAATCCGAAACGCCTCTTACCTTTAATTTATGACCCCAATTGCCCCCTCTAGCAGGTTTAAACACTTTTTCAATAACTTTGAAACTAAAAGAGGATAAATCTCCCTTATGTTCCACAAGGAAGTGCTTTGAAGCTCCCGATGTTTTTACAGAATTGGGATTGCGTACACTTTGAAGATGTTCTGATATTCTAACCTTCACAGGTCTAGATGTGATCCCACATAACTTAAATCACAAATATCACGTGATCATATAGATCACATTTTCTGTTGTACAATTGGTGAACCCTTTGATGTCATATATATGAGTTTTAGATACATTAGTAAAAGATTAACGCTATTTGGCAAACTTGACAATTTGCTAAACCGCACTTGAAAAAGTCGCATAGGTGTCTGTTTTCTGAACTGTTCTATCAGTATACATACTGGGTGACAAGCAATTGCCAAGTGTTTGCCCACGTTTGGCTACAAAATTGCAGCCCTTCGAAATAATGGAATGTAAAATTTCAAATCCTGACCCAATATAGGTACGTTCTTGCAAATGATGTTCACAACCTCATTGTAGTTGTTACTGTATTTGGTTGTAAAATAAACATCCGTGTTTTTGATTTTCTATTGTTTCTCCTTATACAATAAAGTCATCCTATCTGTGTTGGAAACAATGTTCCTTCCCCTATGTATCATCCACCATGTTGTCTCAACCTATTGCTAATCTCATTAGCCTGGGTCTCATAGGTGTCATTATTTGTGCAAGCTCTTTTTACAGGTGTAAATTCACCAATTGGTAAAGATTTAGTCATGCGTTTCGGATGGGAACTGTGCGCATGTATTAAGGTGTTTCCTGGCAATTTCTTCCGATATGCACAAACCGAAACAGTGCCCTCACATTCAACTCCTGTCAATGTAATGTCAAGGAAATTAATGCTCTTGGGTTCCATGTGATGTGTGAATTTAAAGGGATTCTACCATTAAAAATCTTTTTTTTCTGTGGCTAACACGTCGGAATAGCCTTTAGAAAGGCTATTCGTCTCTTACCTTTAGATGGGATCTCCGCCGCGCTGTTCCTTAGTAATACCAGTTTTTACCGGTATGTAAAATAGTTCTCTGGCAGCGATGGGGGCGGGTCCCAGCGCTGAAAATGTGATGAGGGCGTCCCCACCGCTGCCCGACAACAGGATCCTACGCCGCCTCTATCTTCTGCTGGATCCTCCCCTTCTTTCTTCATCTTTCTTCTGACGCCTTCGCATTTGGTTCTGCCGCTGAAACACTAGTAGAGCCGACTGCGCATGCACGCAATTGCGGCCTCGGAACTATGGCCGCGCATGCGCAGTCGGCTCTACTAGTGTCAGAGCTGACAGAGGTGAAGCCGCCGAAGAAAGAAGGGGAGGATCCAGCAGAAGACAGAGGCGGCGCAGGATCCTGTTCTCAGGCAGCGGTGGGGACACCCTCATCGCATTTTCAGCGCTGGGACCCACCCCCATCACTGCCAGAGAACTAATTTACATAAAGGGGTAAAAACCGGTATTACTAAGGAACGGCGCGGCGGAGATCCCATCTAAAGGTAAGAGACGAATAGCCTTTCTAAAGGCTATTCCGACGTGTTAGCCACAGAAAAGGATTTTTAAAGGGGCTCTATCAGCATAATCATGCTGATTGAGCCCCACATATCCGTGAATAGCCTTTAAAAAGGCTATTCAGGCACCGTAAATGTTATATTAAACTACCCCCCCACCCCCCCGTTTTAAAATAATACCCTAAAAAAGAATGTGAACTACTTACGCATCGTGCACGCTGGGCGGGCATTCAGGGTGTGTCTTCTTCTTCATCCACGCCTCCTCTTCCTCCGATGTCCTCGGGTCCCGTCCTCCTCCGGCGCTTGCGAACGGACATTGATAAAAAAAATAAAGGCCTGGACGCATGCGCAGTAGCCGTAGTAGAAGCCGCATGCTACTGCGCATGCTCCCAGGCCATTTCTTTTTATCAATGTCCGTTCGCGAGCGCCGGAGGAGGACGGGACCCTAGGACATTGGAGGAAGAGGAGGCGTGGATGAAGAAGACACACCCTGAATGCTGCCCAGCGTGCACGATGCGTACGTAGATCACATTCTTTTTCATAGACTCCCAAAGGTCCATAAGGGTGTGCTCCCTCCTCCACTCAGGCCTATAATTTCTGGCATAGACTCTCTCAACGAGAGAATTTGTCAGTGGGTTGATCAAATTTTACAACCCCTAGTAGTTAGAAATCCTGGATATCTGAAAGATACAAAGGGGGTCTTGAAAATTTTGGACTCATTTGAGTGGAGGACGGGGCACACCTGGCTATCGTGTGACATCGTGTCACTATATTCATCGATACTACACGAGGTAGCCATTCGGGCCGTTGCACATCATTTGGCCAAATACTCTAGTTTACCACCGGATCAATTCCAATATATTATTTTGGTCATTGAATACCTGCGAAGCCACAACTATTTTTTATTTAATCGCAAGTATTATCTGCAAACTTGCGGCGCACCCATGGGTGCTAAATTTTCACCTTCGCTGGCAAATATAGTTTGAATGGCCGCAAGGCAGAGAACACCTATAACGACTGGAAAGCTTTTCCTCATACAATGAATAAGATTTGTTTTCCTACTATAAGTGTAATATCCCCTGTAAATAACAGAATAAAGGAAAGGGTTAATAAGCCATCAATAAAACACAGAAGTATTTTACGCATACAAGGACGGGATTTATTCAGAAAACATAAGTACAATACACAGTAACTACCTGTTACAATGACATCCCATAAATCCCACATCTATAGGGCACTGACGTACGGCTGGATGCCCCTTATAAACTGGAAATATGGAATACTGAATGAGAACCCAAAGACATTGTATTATAATCAGCAAGAAAACATGTAAAAAAGAGAAAAAAAAAAACTGGGTCCATTGCCCTTCTAATGGTGATTGTTCCCTAGCGGTGTGCAATACTGAAAACAGGCCACGTGGTAGTCTGCCACTATGGAGGACACGTAACCGCGATGGTCTGGTGATGGATCCTATACGCATCACATTGTGTCATGTACAGGAGACTGCGCTGGAATATCAAAGAATTGCTACAACTAGTAAGTTACATTATGTCTATGGGGGCCAGAAGACACCCCAGGGGGACACAGTAACTAGCCCCTAGTATGGGTATACCTGCTACTGACTAACCGTAGTCCTGCGTACTAGCAGAAGGGAAGGAACTGAAAAGATGCCATGTTGTAGTAGTGCTTTTCATGCCTGATGAGACATCATAAAGCAGTTCCATGCTGCAAACAACTCACCTACCTAAGTCCTTGTAATATGGCATTGGGAATATTGTTGTTAAATGGGTATTGTCATCTCTGCCAGTCATGGCTGAAATGGGAATATGTACGGAGTCGACCAGAATGATAGAAGCAGCTGATCTTTGGTAACACTCAGAGACGTACATGTGAACTACAGCGAGCCTGCTTGACCTATTCCTATTGAGATTGGTGCCGCCTTTTGTGGCATAACCTATAGATATGAGATGGGAATATTCCTATAACACACCTAATGTGAGGTTTTCATAGCGTTTGGCATTCATTCCACAGTTTACGTCTGATCATTCATCACCTCCCATAAATTCTCACTATCACTGATGTATCTGCAGCGATCAGGTTACAGCTGCTGCCAATAGACGTCTATGGAAAGAGAGCAAATGAGAGACCGCACAGAGCCCTGATCTCAGTCCCATCCAGCACCTTTGGGGGGAACTAAAATGGCGATTATGAGCCAGGCCCTCTCGGGCAATGTTGGTGTGTGTCCTCAGGGAAGGGAATATAAAATATGACCTCCTTGGCGGATAAGGGGAACTTGCTCTAGCACCATTTATTTGGAAGATAGCTCCATATAGATTAATATCTGTTTTTTTCTGAAATTTAGTGGCATAATATGGGATAAAGCCAAGAGAGAATACCTCTTCCAAAAGTAAGGCCTGGTTCTGGGAGTCCACTTGGGGAATGGAATACTAAACACATTGACAAGCGGTGAGCAGTGAAAGCACACGGACCCCATAGACTATAATGGGGTCCGTGTGGTGTCCGCTTGGAACATGTGGAGAGAAAAGTACTTCATGAGCTACTTTCTTCTCTGCATGACTCGCACAGAAAACACATGGACCCCATTATAGTCTATGGGGTCTGTGTGTTTTCACTGCTCACCGCTTGTCAATGAAATTGGTATACTGTTCCCTGAAAGGAATACCAAACGCAGATGTGAACCAGACCTAAAAGGGACCCATCCACAGACAGCTGTTTTGAGCAAGATACTGGCCAGCTGGCTAAAAAGTCAATAGATGTGGGTCAGAAAGGATATATCTCTGTAATGAGTCATAGTACCCTGCTGACCCAGGTCTAAGACCTCTCACTCACCCAGCCAGTACTCTGATGAGGGGCAATATCCTCCAAACAACTTTCTGCACATGGGTTTCTATTCCTGTCTTGACTTTATTCCCAGATTATGCCACTAGGTTTCATGATAACTAGGCATTGATCTACAGGGACCTACCTTGCAAGTAAGTGGGGCTAGAGCAAGTTCCCCTTTTCCACCAAGGAGGATGTATTTGCATAGTCATTTCCCAGAATTCCTAGCAGGGCATGCTTGGTCTAATTTGTCTCTGTACACTCCAAAGCAGCCTTTCTGAGGCAACATCTCCTTGTTGAGACATAGTACCTCTTTTGACCCAGATCTGACCTCACAAACGCTCTTCTGGAAGAATGGGAAAAATCTTATAGAAAACCTTCTCAGACAAGGGGCGACTCTTCTAGCTGTAAAGGGGGACAACAAAAAACGCATACCTACAAAGTGGATGGGATTCTGGCTTTCCGCGGACATGATGTGATTTCAAGATCGCCGCATGTCCATTCTGTATTGGTGTAATGGAAGCAGAATGTTTTCCTTTATGGACTTTCTATGAAAAGCGATGTGGGAAAAACTGCAATGCGTTTCGGCTGCTACGTGGGGCTTAGTCTAACACCTACTGTTTTGGAATGGGATGTCAACAAGCTCCTATAGGTTAAATGGTCGGGGCTCAACATACCTTTGGTTATATAGTATATATCTAGTATTGCAATACCACACTTAGCTCGTGGACAATGGAGGTGACATTTCTATAGAATGTATTACTTTTCTTACCTACAACCATAGACAATACATAATATCTGACCAATGTTGAGACATTAATGGACTACATCTGTACATATTACAAGAGAATACATCTCTTAATCTAGGACATAACATTCAATCTACAAGATTTACTGCAGCAGAACTTACCGGGGTTTGTGTCATTGTGTAAATTGGGTGTGGGGGCTGTTCTGTTCAGGATCATTTCTTGGCCACAGTGGAGATGGGTTATAAAGAGCGCCTCTTTGCTCTGGAGGACATATTGTGTCCTGTACTATACAGACAACCCATTGACTTGAATGGGCATTGTGCAATACTTAAAGTTTCCTGTGGAGGTGCTGCAGGGAAACTGAACACTTACTGCCAGGTCTACCACAGGTTGACGCCAATAATGAGCAATATGGCAAACAAGTCAAGTTCTCCCCAGGTCTGTTGGATATGGCTTTGCAGAAAGAAGTGACAAATGATCATGGCGGCCAATACAGCGCACTGCATAGAGTTCACACTGTGTAAGATCTATAAACAACTAGCGCTTTCCAACTCATGCTTTCCAAGGTGAAGTGAATGAAGCGGCATACTGTATATTAATGGAACGTGAAGGTCAAAGTCTGACCTCCTGCTCTACTACCACTCCTTAAATACTTCTTGGTAAAAGCAGTTGAACAAGATGCACAATATCATACACAGCCCCCTCCTTAAGGAGCAGCAATGCTATGCAAGGCACAATATCAGTCCTGATTATTTCACTGGTAAGACTCAGGACTGGTTTCTTCTCAATTCAAGAGAAATGACTGAAGACAGTCTGGTTTTCCGGACTTCCCCCAACATGCTGGGTAAGCCACAGTCAGCAGCAAGTTGAGCGGGGGCTGATTTTATAGCAGAATGCACTAGGTCCGGCCCCAACTGATTTCAATGGAGGGAGGGGGGGGTCCAGTACCGTTCTGAAGTTACAGAGCAGGCTAGGACCTGCTCTATAAGCACTGGGATTGAGCATACAAAGTCCTCTCAGATGGCAGTCCGTTGTGTGCATGGGGCCTTAAAGGGGATTTCTGGCCACAAATAGTTTCTTCATACTGATGACTTATCCACAGGTCATCAGTATATGATCTGTGGGGGTTCAACGCCTAGATCCTCCACTGAACAGCCAGGATAGGTCATCAGTATGTGATCAGTGGGGGTCCAATGCCTAGATCCTGCACAGAACAGCCAGGATAGGTCATCAGTATGTGATCTATGGGGGTTCCGACACACAGAACAGCTAGAATAGGTCATCAGTATGTGCTCTATGGGGGTCCGACACCCAGATCCTGCACAGAACAGCTGGTGCAGTAGCCTCTGGGTACCGGATGCTGCTAGTGGATGGGGAGCATGTGCAGTGCCGCTCTTATTGCAGCCCAGATGGAACGGAGCAGCAGCACAGGCAGCGAGCATCACTCCATTCAAATGCAGATTAAAATGGAGTTTGTGACTATTACCGACATGGATTTGTAGCTAAAACTTGCATAAAATGACCATGCACAAGTGGAGCAGAAGGCAGAGCAGAAGCCAATAGCCCAAGTGTTTACAGATTGAAGGTTTTCTGTTCCATTATGGAGACCACTGTTTCAAAAGTGACAACAGGAAGTGCCGCCATATTGGTTGTAGCTTTTAAAGGATTTTGTCGCTATAACCACATATTCCCTAATAATAAGTATCCAGTTGTCCTGGAGTCCATTGTGTGAGCACCATATCATTCACTGCTATGGAACATACAATTCAACGCAGCCATCTCTATCAAGTCTCATAGAAGTAAATGTAGTAGTAGTATATAATACGTATAGTATGTAGTAGTAGTAGTGTATGTAGTAGTAGTAGTACTACACGGATTTGGGGACCCCTGGGGTCTTACAGATAATTGTTATCAGTTGGAGACCCCCGTTAAGGTAACATCTCCTAGCTTATTTGTATAGCGGCAACATATTCTGCAGCGCTTTACAGACATTGTCAATCACTAATATGGCGGCACCTCTGTCTGACATGTTTGCAAGAAGTGACACCACAACAAAACCTTCGTATCTCTCTAAGTAAATCTAAATATATGAAGACGTTCGACTTTGGAGTGTAAAGCTCTCTCTTTTTTTTAATGTAGATTGTGAGCCCCATATAGGGATCGCAATGTGCTTTTTTTTTTTTTTGGGGGGGGGGGGGGGGGGTCTAAATCTCTTTTGATGATGTCACCTTCAGATGGGCCTGGATGACCCTCCAGAAGATGCTCTCAGATGGAACTAAATGATAGTCTGTTTTCTTGCTGAATAAAACAAAGCTGTATTTGGGCTATAGAGCAGAACTCGGGGGGTGGGGGGTGGTCACAGCCGGGTGGTCTTCATGTATCTGCCCCCCTTGTTATTATGGTCCTATTAACATATACAGCCTGAGTGATCACAGGCTCAATGAATAGGGTTTTGCTTCCATGAATGAGGCCTTTGGTTTGGGTCAAATCTATGTGGTGGGAAATACCTTTTAGACATAGATGCAAATATTACGGTGCAAAATGGAATTGCCAAATTTACAATGATATAGTAATAACACAACAATGCCTTCTAATACACTGAATTATAAAGTGCTACTAAATATGTCCCTGCTATAGAAATCACCTTCATGAAAGTCAGGAGAAAGCTTGTTATTCTATAGTATATAATAAAGGAACGATCATTGCTGAGACCACCCCAGTGTGTGCCACGTGATCTGTCTCACTTTACTGTAGGAAACTCCATGGTGGCTTCATACAGTCTATTGACCATTCAGTGGTCGTGTGAGTAAAGATCCGTGGGGGTCCGGCTGCTAGGAATCAACAAAATCTCTATGTAAAGACCCTTAGAAATAAAAAACTTAGTGTGGTATGTTTATGCAGGGCTGGAGCGACGGTGCACGGCCTGGGAACTCTGCCTTTATGTTGTACGTCATGCCTTGACTTCTAGACATAGACATTGCCTTGAGAGATCCTTTAATGTAACTCTCCAAGCTCTTCTGTCAAATTGTAATAAAAAAAAAATTCTTAGTTATAAGAACGATAGCTATAGCGTTCCTAGAAAAGTGACAACCAATATGGCTGCTGTTGTGACATCCACTGGGATTGTCACCAAATGTCCTAACCTGCCTCTCTAAACATTCATTCAGGGATGGGTGTCAGCCCAGATAATGGTGATAGCGGTCACCGATGCTAATGTGAAAACTAAGGAACACTATTTGTAACAATTTGACAGAAGTTAAAGGGGCTTCCCAGGAGTTGAGTACTGATGACCTTAGTTCATGAATATCTGATCAGTCTAGGTCCGACACAGGGGACCCTGCAGATCAGCTGCTCAAAGCAGGAGGCAGCATGTAGGTGAGCATCGATCTGTTTGTAATGTCACGTTCATCGATTATGAGGTTGGTTTGCAGCTCCCTCCCAGGATCTGTAACACCAAGACCAGACCCTACACAATGTATGGTGCTGTAAATACTATTCATTGTAGAGGCAGCAGTGTTCACCCAAACAGGTGGAGGGGGTCCTGTGTGCCAGACCCTCACCAATCAGATATTAATGTCCTCTATAAAGGACAGGTCATCAATATGCAACTCCCAGAAAACCCCTTCAACCTTAGGACGACTGCAATCTGTGTACAGCGCTGCAGAATATGTTGCCACTACAAGAGCAAGGGGGTAAATAAAATGACTGTCCTACCTTCTGCACACTTTGTTTTAACTATAGCTTATAAGTTCCTAGGTAAACTCGAGACACATTCAGGTTTCATCTATAGCAGTGGTGTCCAACCTGTGACAGACAAGTCGTAGCAAAACTACATCATCACCGGCGTGTAATCTGTAGGTGGTTGTAAGGTTTAATATGTCCAGAGAAAACATCGTAGACATCTCAGGTTCTCTAACAAGCAAAAAACTAAATGAACTGTGGTAAAATAGGAGAGGGATAATGCTAAATCTGCAGACTCAGCATGATCCTATAGGTAGGGCAATAAAAACCGAAAGGGGATCATTCTAAAGTAACCAACAATTAGGGGGGTCCAAAGACTGTGTCATTTAAAGAAAAAACAGCTTGTCGCATAGCTGAATGGACGGCTCGCGGTGGAGGAACTGGCCAGACAGGAAGGCCAGTTTGTGGGCATATTTGCAAGGGGCTGGCACTCTGATGGTACCCGGCCAGTTCCAATACATGTGGCACAGCTTGAAAGTCAACCTGAAAAGAAAACAGGAAAAACAAATATTAAATGGAAACATATTCATTTCAGATCAAATATATAATAAAAAAAAAGGCAAAGTCACAACCAAAGCGACAGCCAGAGACAGGACGTCTTGTCAAAAGTGACCAAATGTTACTAGAAATCTATCAGGCCTATATGGGGCACTAAACCACCTACTGGTACGTATGGACTGGTGGCTTAGCCTACTAAATGGCCTACTCCTAACCCTGCTCGTGTCTGCAGTTATGTGCACGTCTTGGCTTCACTGTGCATGAGCACCAGGTACAACTCTGGCTGCAGTAAGAGCTGCGCATGCACCAGGAGAACAGGAGCCAGGTAAGTATAAAGGCTCATTCACACGGGGCAAGAGGAGGCGGATTAAGGCACTGAATCATTCTCCGCTCCTTCCGTTCGCCCAGCTGTGTAGTTCTCACTCTGACCTGCGCCTCTCGTGGTTGGAGTACGCTCAACTCCAGTCCTTTCTGAAGCAGTTTTCGCTCACTCCTCGCCTCTCTTCTCCTCCATTAGCCCTTGAATCCTATGTCGGGCGTCAGACCTCCCCCTCTCGTGCCCTTTCGCTTCTATATGATGTTCTCCTCTCGGATGTCACTGCGTAACTCCCTCCCTACGTCGCCGCTTGGAACGCCGACCTTCCTGTGGGTTTGTCATCTGCGGATTGGGACCGGTCCTTTTTGCTCTCTCACAAGCTGGCCCTCCCTTGTAGTGCTCAGGAGAGGAATTATAAGATTTTGTCCCGGTGGTATAGGTGTCCGGTGCTTCTCCATAGGATTTTTCCCGCTGTTCCGGACTTGTGTTGGCGCTGTGGCTCCGCTAGGGGTACTATGTTGCACATATGGTGGGACTGTGACGTTCTGCGCCCCTTTTGGGACGCGGTGTTTTCTTTGTATTCCAGGGTCAGTGGGCGCTCGGTGACTGTCTCTCCCCAGCTGGCACTTCTGTCGGTCATCCCTGGTAAGCTGTCGGAGATTAAGAAGGACCTCCTGGGGCACTTTCTCGTGGCCGCCAGGACCGTCATCCCCAGACACTGGCGCAGCCCTACCCCTCCCTCCTTGATTGAGTTCCTCCAGGAGTTCCTTCTTATTCAGCGGATGGAGACCTTGGTGGCGGAAGATTCCCCTGACTATTCCAAGTTTGAACTTCGTTGGCATCCCTGGGTTATGTTCCAGGAGTCGTCTGCCTTCTCTTCTGCCTTTGCTTGAGTGTGACATGGCCGTCTGTTTTCTTCTCCTTTTCTTCTTTTGCTTCCGTTGTGGTTCTTTTAGTCTTCGTCTTGTGTTTGTTTGTTTATTTCTTGTCTATTCCTTTTCCCTTTTTCCCTTTCTCGTTGGGCTATATTTGATTTGTGCGGAGGGGGGTCTTTTTGGCCTCCCTGTCCGCGGACTGTTATGTTTTTTCATTATTGCTCGACTTCATGTTTGTTGTTTGTTTTGTATTATTTTGAAAAATCTTTAAGAAAACCCGTTTAAGCATAAGGCGCTGAATCCATGTCAGAATCCGCCCCCTCACAATAGAGGTCTAAGTAGACCGCTAGCTTACTTTTTTCCGTGAGCGGTATGTTCCTGCTCACGTAAAAAAAAGAAGCGAGCCGCCCTCTCTACAGGCGGATTCCGCGGCAGATTCAGCCCCGCTGTCCGCCTCAAGGCAGCACCGTCAGGACTTGGCCCGTTCATTTGGCCCTAATCCGGAGCGGGAAACCGCGACTGTCAGAAGCCGCAACAGTCGTGGCAGGCGCATTTTGGTCCTACTCTGATGCGGCTTCCTGCGTCAAAGTCAGAACCAAAATACACCTAACCGTGCCCCGTGTGAACTAGCCCTAAAAGGTGTTTGTTCTTTTTTATTTAATTATTTTTTAATCCTGCCCACAGACACAGGGGTTTTCAGGGCCCAAACTGATTTTAGATATTGATGACCTATGCACGTGACAGGTCATCAGCATATAATCTATCAGGGCCTGACACTTGAACAGCGAGATCGGCTGATGTAGTACTTGTTTGTATAGGAGCGGTGCTGCCCCTTTCATTAGCAGCTTCCAGCACCTGGAGTCTACTACAAGAGCTGATCTGTGCGGGGTCCGAGTGTCTGACCCCAATAGATCAAATATGGATGACCTATCCTGTGAATAAGTCAATAGTATGAAAAATTCATTTGAGGCCAGAAAACCTCTTTAAGAAAAAAAGGCTATCCCGAGCTTAGCGCCCCCTTGTTCCTCAGCATCTTCTTTTCACCAGGGCTATGTAGTTGGGAGGCCAAACCTCACAGACTCTTCATAAATGTCTGACCGCTATAGTTAGTCAGTCATTAATAATCTATTGACTGATTCCTATGTAAGTAAATATGTAACAAACTATCCATCTAATTAATTATACTAATAATTTTCTAATTAAAAATAATTAGCCAATTTCTTTTGAAGCTGGCGTCAGAATGTGTCTCTCCAACTCCAGCCAAAATTGGTCCCAACTCCACAGGCCCTATTTCTGGACTGTCCCTTTAAGGCAGGATATAATCTCTCTCTTCTTTTTAATGTAGATTATGAGCCCCATATAGGGATCACAATGTACATTTTTTTCCTATCAGTATGTCTTTGTAGAGTGGGAGGAATCCACGCAAACACGGGGAGAACATACAAACTCCTTGCAGATGTTGTTCCTAGCAGGATTCAAACCCAGGACTCGATCGCTACAAGGCTGCAATGCTAACCAATGAGCCAACGTGTTGCCCCTATAATCTCTCTGTACAACATGCCTTACCTCTGTAAATGATCAGGGCTAAGGTTGGCGGTGTTCAAGACACATACGTAGTGAGTAGGAATGCCACAGCCCTGTCTTGCATGGTGAGAGAGCAAGAAGAAATCCACCCTATAGAATAAGACATAATCCTGTAAATACGTCTATTAGGACAAGTGTCGTGTAAGGTGTAATGCACATGGTAGAGCGGCTCACCAGTCACGGGAGGTGACAGTATGGTCCAACACTGTCCCTGGTGCCGGAGTTACAAATTCCCCAGTATGAGAAGAGTAGAGATTGGTGCTAACTCTCTTCTGCACCACAATCACTACCATGCGGGGCGAATAGTTCTCAAATGTACTGAAGCAAGTCTGGAGCTGCGGGATCTCATAATTCTGCACTACGTTCAGCTGACTGTCTGACACGCCATCTCGGTACACGACGATCTTCTCCGGCAGCATGTGGTTCACCTACATGGAAAAAGAATACTAATGTGCTGATATAAAAATCCAACCAACAAGGTAAATTGTTCTACTTTTCTATGCCATTTACTTAAAGGGATTCTATCATTAGAATCCCTTGTTTCAGTACTACCACATAGGAATAGTCTTAAGAAAGGTTCTGTCTGAAGACTCTCCAGCCCTTCTTCTTCTACGGGCAAAGCAAACTGCACGTCTTGTCAGCCATTTTTCTGTGGCCGCTACATGAGTGTACTGCACATGCGCAGTACGCTCATGTAGTTCTATGGAGTACAGAGCACACTGAGCATGCTCAATAGCTCTGTACCGGCATCCATTACGCATTGGATGTCGGTACAGAGCTACTGAGCATGCTCCATATGCTCTATACTCTGTAGAACTACATGATTCTACTGCGCATGCGCAGGACGTTCATGTAGCAGCCACTGAAAAATAGCCGACAAAACGCGCGCAGTCGGCTCTGCCCTGTGTTGCCCGGAAACTCATTTGCATATGGAGAAAACCGGGAATATCACCAGAACGGCGGCGCGGAGAAGAATTCTAAAGGTAGGGGAAGAATAGCCTTTATTAAGGCTATTCCGATGTGGTAGTACTAAAAAAAGAGAGTCTAATGATAGAATCCCTTTAAAGGGGGTCACTACAACCAATGTTAAACCTAAGGACAGTGACCGGCCTAAAGAAATGCTAGTAGACTGGGGGGGTCCTCATTGCTAGACAAAAAGCAAGCACATTAATAATCTTTCACAGTAAAACCTAGTAACATCCATTGCTCACCTCATGGAATTTCTGCAAGGCCCCCACTAGGCAAAGCTTTAGCCCATCCATGATTTCCTGATGGGGAAGCTGGAAGACAACACGCGAGTACCAGCGGGTCAAGCAGCTGCAAGGAGATCACAAGCGCTTGTGTTATTCTCTTTCATCACATTGTTATATGGTTGTCTTCTGATCAAGAAGAAATGAAGCAATGCCCTATACTGGGGACGTACATGATATCAGTGCAGGATCGGAGACGGTGACCAAAGTAACCACCGAAACCAAAGTGGCTGCACTGAAATCAGTGGGGGGTTTAATGGGTGGGCAGAGCTTATTCAGTTTTATGGCATTTCCTGTTTGTAGCCCCTTTAATATGTTACTCAGGTCTTTCTACTCAGTTCTGAATAAGCAGGGTAACAGCTTAAAGGCATTTTGAGGGATTTTTATTTTGATAACCAATTGTTAGGATAGGTGGGGGCCAACAACAAGCCCCGTACACAGATCTGTTGTTCAGGACTTCTATCGGGTCTGGTACTACACAGAATACTGAGCCAGAAGCAGATGACACTAGGTTCACACCTGCGTTTTGGTCTCCGTTCTGTGGTTTCCGTCTTCTGCATGCAAGAAGACGGAAAGCACAGACCGGGTCCGGCCGTGAGCGTTTTAAGCTCTCCGCCGCAAAACCGTTTTTTTAAATCCGGACACAGAGTACTGCATGTCCGACTCTGTGTCCGGATTAAAAAACACGGTTTTGCGGCGGAGAGCATAAAACGCTCACCGCCGCACATCTTTCTCACCCATTCAAATGAATGGGTGAGAAAGAGTCCTGCAGGTTTCCATAACCTGCCTCTGTTTTATGCAGGAAACGGAAACCTGCATAATGGAGTCCTGGGTGCAGATGTGAACGAGCCCTGACTGCATATTATATAGTAGCCATATGGCATTACTGTAGGTCAACCACTATATAACATATGAAGCCCGCTGCTTCAAGCTCCATAGCTTTAGTCCCAGAAAAACCCTTTTAAAGGGATCACATGGAAAATTTTAGTGCTGGTTGAAGCTGTCCTTTAACGTTAAACTAAACATTTCAACACCATATAAAGCCATAGCAAGCATTAAATGTGCAGATACTCACTGGTTCATGCTGGCCACAAATCCAGTCACTGACCGCAAACCACGACTAGGGTCATGGTAAACATCAATTCCGATGACCATCAAGTATTTCTAGGTGGAGAAGACAAATAATAAGTATAACATGCAAATGAGGACGTTGTATTGTGGTGGATTTATGTCTGATGGTCCTTATATAGCTTCATGTCATTTATCTCATCTACAATACTCAGCAGTGCAGTGGTTATTTTACATGGAGATGTTCATCCTAAAGTCACCTATTCCTCATATTTCTCCTATGATCACTGCTTATAGGTGTCCAGTGCAGGGATCCCTTTCTTCTGACTGGGACAATCTATCAGATTATAGGGTCACATACTGATAGAATCCAACAGGATTGGAAATAGATTTGTGCAAATCCATAAAATACATGAGAAGAGGTGACGGAGGAGGAGGAGGATGAAGCTGCAGTTCTCATGGTTAAGAGCACCCTGAACCACAGATGTCACTTCTAACAACGCTGTTGATTAGAGATGAGCGAGTAGTGAAATATTCGATATTCGTTTTGAATAGCCCCTCAATATTCGACCAAATATCGAATTCCATTATAGTCTATGGGGAATACTTGGAAACCTTCTTTCCTCTACGTTAGTATGGACAGAAAAAAAAAAATTAAACCTAAAGAAACATTAGCATGTGCTCATTACAATTCCTGACTTGATGGCAACATTAAGCAGAGTGCAGGTAACAACGCTGACGAGGCCCGAGCACCAAGAACAGGTGTTACAATGGCTAGCGGATAATGCTTCCAGCTGCATTTGCACCAGCCAGTCAGACAATACCTAAAGTCGTGTTCCTACTTAAGAGTCTGCCCCTCCTTCCTCCCAATATGTCCAAACTTCCCAGCACAGTCATCCCACCCTTTCCCAGGAGCTGTTTTCGGGTCCTCTAACTGTCTCTCATTCTGGCCAACCACTTCCCACATCCCAGGAGCTAACAGACAAATTTCTCTGTCCTGATGCCCAAACACTGGAGCATCCGCCATCTCCTGCCAATTTTGTGGTTGTGGACCAGCAACCGGCATTTCTCTGCCTCAGTGATGATGACAAGACATAGTTGCCATCAGGTCAGGGGTGATGTATAGTGGGGAAAGCAGTGTAGATATGGAGGCAGGCGGAGCACCAACAAAGGTGGCTAGAGGCAGAGGCATGTCCAGAGGCAAAGGACAGCTGCTTCACAGAAGCCAGGCCACAGCCAGCAAAGCCCACCTGTACTAGCCACTCGCCCAAAACTCGCCCATGTTGGCCACCTCCCTCGATGGTGTGTAGATTTTTCAACGTATGCGCGGAGGACAAACTAAGTGAGTTTTACACACTGTGCAACTCAAAACTAAATAGGGGCTCTGAGAAACCTGACCACCTCGGCCATGCCCCGTCATTTGGAAGGCAAGCACTGGGCTCAGTGGGAGAAAGCTAACGCTGGACAATCATCGTCCGGCGTTGCCGCCAATTACTCTTTCACTGTGTCCCATACCATCAGATATCATCCCATACCAAATCTTGTGCGGACATTAGCATCAGACACTAGCTGTGTCCGTGACATATTGCATTGACTTAAATGGACATTGGGTGCGTTCTTTTACACTCCGTGCCTGTCCTTAACTGTCCGTTCCCAAACATGTCTGACTTTTCAAGCGGACAGCTAAACCCGACATGTAGGTTTTTGCTGTCCGCTTGAAAAGTGGGACATCTTTGGGAACGGACAGTTAAGGACAGACCCGGACTGTAAAAGAACGCACCCAATGTCCATTTAAATCAATGCAAAATGTCACGGACACAGCTAGTGTGCGATGCTAATGTCTGCACAGGATTTTGCACGGACATTAGCAGCGGACACTAGCTGTCGGACACCGACAGTAGTGTGAACGCTCCCTTAGTATTATATCTACCTGTATATTCTGTGTATTGTATGTAAACCCTCAAATGTAAAGCACCATGGAATTCATGGTGCTATATAAATAAACAATAATAATAATAAGTTCAGTGCGTCCAATTGCTTCAGCGCGGACGGTGTGAAGAGGAGTAGTAGTGGAGGAAATGGAGAGTGACCCTTCCAGTGGGGGCAGCAAAGTCATGCCAAGTAGCACACTGGCACACATGGCTGACTTCATGTTGGGCTGCTTTTCCAGAGACAAAGGCATAGTTCACATCATGGAGAGCAAACAATACTGGATTTTGCAATCCTCGACCCCCGGTATAAAAATAACATCTTGTCCTTCGTTCTGGTAGGGAAGAGGAACAATCGCATAAATGATTGCCACAAGCAACTGGTGCAGAATATGATGGAAATGTTTGCATCAACCCTCGCTGGCGGCAGAGAGGAGATTTCCTCCAAGAGGCTGACAACTGCCTTCTGGTCCACAATCACCCGGGGAACACTCTCCAAGGTGCGGGACACATTAATGGCCCCCCCGGTCAAACTACCACCACTGAGGAGCCTAGTGTCACCAGGACGGAAAAGTATAGGCAGATGTTGTGTGAATACCTGGCCAACCACAGGCTTGTCCTCTCTGATCCCTCTGCGCCTTACACGTATTGGGTGTAGAAGTTGGACCTGTGGCCCTTGGGGTGAGTGGAGGCTTCCCCCAGCTGAGCTTTGGGTGAGTTTGACGAAGGGCTGCAAGTACGCCCCCCAGTTAGCCTTTTTGGTGGCATAGAGTGTACACAATGAACCCCAACTGTCACTTGCTGAGCCACTCTTCTACTTGTAACTGCACCCCAAATGTAAAGCACCATGGAATTAATGGTGCTATATAAATAAACAATAATAATAATGATAGTACCTGCATGTCTATGCTCTCTTTTGAGTTCTAGTTAGATTTGTGCACCTGCATTTCATCTTATGCCCCATTCTGTGACTTCAACCCACAAGCAGAGTTCTTTTTTTGTGCCCCTTTGTGCCAATTCAGCCCTGCCCCACCAGTTGTAATTCTTTCTTCCCTATCTTGGAGTTGTGACTTGCACCAGCAGCGTTTAGAGTGTCAGGCCCATTCTGTTGCTTCAGCCCAGGTATATACTGTATACCAGTGGTATGGAATTTGAGCCCTAAAAAGTGCTTTTGAGAACTTTCTGCAGGATAAGCCTATAAGCTGATGGTGTTTATAGACTCTTCAAGCAGTGTTGCTTTTTTCAGAATATTTCCTGCCCAGCAGAAGCTAAAATTTCTCTCTGACCCTCAGCACGATGTCTTTCCCTAGCTCACCAAACCGCATCTAGCACGAATATGGCTGAATAAAACTGTTCCACGCAGTCTTATTTCTCTTGTGAAAATGAGGGACAGTGTGTTGGAACGGTCCGTGTTTGAGTTTCCGGGGTCTGAGGAGAGGTATTGGATGTCACTGAAGAGAGATCTGTACCTTTACTATATGTTGTGCTTCTGTGCTCTATGGGATGTGCGACACATTTACTGAGTGGTCTTCCAGCCTGTGCTACATCACAGAATGCCATGTGTGTACAATCTGATGACTGTAAATAAAGCTGTTTAATCAACCCAAAACAGTACAAGGTGACAAGATCAACTAGATATGATTAAAAAAAATCCATAAGACTAGGTTCACACTAGCGCTCGCTCCACATTCAGGGATTCTGTTCCCCATGCATTGAAAAATGAAACACTTCTCTCTCCACATTTTTTGGGCGGAAACCAGGCAGACCTCATTAAAGTCTATGGGGTCTGTGAGTAACTGCTTTTTAAGCGGACTGGGTTTCTGTTTTTTGAGTCCACTTGGGAAGAAAGGAAACCCAAACGCTACTTTGAACCTAAAAGAAACATCTCCACAGGCTTTACAGGCCATAGCCTTTCTCTTAACACACAAAGACAATGGTCCATTCCTTATCAGCCTGCAAGTCACTCACCAATGGGATGTCTACGCCCCACAGCTCACCCCCTAGTTTGCAGTTTATCTGCAATAGAATTTTTTGGGCAATGCTCCGCAGTTTCTGTGGATTAGAGATGGTTCTGGAGTTCACAACCTGTTAAATGAAAAGTATACAAAAATAAGAAGAGGGAAATATGGTGTGTATAGAGTAAGCTAGAAAAGAAGTGGTTGTGCTGTGCCATGCCATCGCTGCCATTGAAATCAATGGGAGCTAGCTGCCCTTTCTTCAGGCGGATTCCGCGGCTGATTCAGCCATGGCGTCCGCCTCGCGACAACTCCCTCCACCACTAGGCCCATTCATTTAGGCCTAATCCAGAGCAGAAAGCTGCGACGGGATGCCAGTGTGAACTAGCCCTGAGAAATGTCCATTTAGTGCCATTATCATCTTTCAGATGACTCCAAGATGATAGGTTTACCTGTAAAATTTCCAGAGATATCACCAGCTGAAAACCCAGTCGGGATTGACATATTTACTATGGCTTAAAATGCCTGCATTATAACGGTTCTCTGCGTGACACGATATGGCTATTTTACTTGTGTCAAGTTGAGATCTTAACTCAAATTTCAAAAACAGTAAATCTGTAAGTAGCACAAGGCAGGAATGTAGAAGGATCCTTACCTGAGATGGGACAGGGGTCTGTACACAGCACATCTTCTTTATGGCACCATACAGGTCATCCCTGGTCCCAGATATTATGCAGACAATAAGCTGCACCTTGGCCTGTCAACAACAAAGACGTGTGATCATGGGGGTGATAACTTTACAATGTGTTATACTATATGGATCTTCAAAAATCTGACCTGCACAAGTAAAATCAATTCAACAAGATGATGTTTTTTTTAAATATTATTTACTTTTCATTTTAAGCATCAGCAGCCCCTCCTGTACTTGCCTATCCGGGTGCAGGACTGTCCACTACAGTCTTGTCTTTTACCAAATGCTGCACTAGTAACACTGAGCATCAAACTCAACTCTGCTACACCAATGGCACCACACAACTATACCAGCGGCTCAGCTCTGCTTCCATTTTCCATTGTGGGCTCCACAGGAGAGAAAATGGAGGAGGAAGACCACCTCATATTCTGTAGTGTGACCCTACCCTAATAAGAGGGAGCATCTACCCAGTAATGTGTCATCTAACGTGTATGGCAAGATGGAGGCGCCATAGGTGAGGTAACGTGCTTTAGTAAATGGGAGAAGCTGTGGTAAACGTGTGACCGGCCCCGAGTACAGTGCACTCAGCTTTATACGTCTCGCTCAGTCTTGATGATCAGCTCGAAGATGATAGAGATAAAAATGTGCTGGGAAAAGAATATGCAGAGTTGTCTTGGAAAAGTGCCAACTTTAGGAGGGTAGCTCCTTATAGATCAATGCCTGGATTTCAGGAAACCTTTTAAGGCTGTATTCACACAGAGTAACGCCAGGCGTTTTTTGTGTGCTTTTTTGCACATAGCGCTGCGTTAACGCCGCGTAGCGCCGCGTTAACGCCAGGCAACGCCACCGCAAAATAGTGCGGCGTTAACGCCGCGTATACGCGGCGCTATGTGCAAAAAGCACACAAAAAACGCCTGGCGTTACTCTGTGTGAATACAGCCTAACATGATCTGGGATTAAAATCAGAGCAGAATATCTACTGCAAAAGGAAAAAATATTGGTTGGACCAAATACTCCGAAATGAAGATAGACCCATCCGCAGAAAGTGGATTCAGGGGATACAGTCCTAGATCAGTGCAAAGCAGGGAATTGGCGGGCTAGGTGAGAGGTCACAGATGTGAGACACAGAGGTGCGTACCTACAGGGGGTGCAGAAGTAACAATCACTATCAGGCCCTGTAGCCTTGGGAGTCCCACAGGTCTCTCTACAACATAAGACGACCCCAGTATTATAGGTAGTACATGGTAAGTGGAGAACAGCTGCTTCAAGATGCACCTCTGGTGGGACAGAGGGGGTACTGTGTCATCCAGGTCACTTTTTGGTGAGTTTGCACTTCAGGTATTTCTTCCCCCTTAGCCTGGATTATTATACATGTGATATGTGTTGGGCAGGGGCTGAGCACTGGAGAACGACACCTGCACTCTCTTTCGCTGCTCACTGAAGCTTATACTCTTATGCTCAGTCCTACACAAATAAGCTTCAAGTGGTGACTTTTAAGTGTTGTTTTATGCAATACACTGTGGGGGGTTTACTGAGGAGCATACAGTCCTATGAAAAAGTTTGGGCACCCCTATTAATCTTAATCATTTTTAGTTCTAAATATTTTGGTGTTTGCAACAGCCATTTCAGTTTGATATATCTAATAACTGATGGACACAGTAATATTTCAGGATTGAAATGAGGTTTATTGTACTAACAGAAAATGTGCAATATGCATTAAACCAAAATTTGACCGGTGCAAAAGTATGGGCACCTCAACAGAAAAGTGACATTAATATTTAGTAGATCCTCCTTTTGCAAAGATAACAGCCTCTAGTCGCTTCCTGTAGCTTTTAATCAGTTCCTGGATCCTGGATAAAGGTATTTTGGACAAACAATTCAAGTTCAGTTAAGTTAGATGGTCGCCGAGCATGGACAGCCCGCTTCAAATCATCCCACAGATGTTCAATGATATTCAGGTCTGGGGACTGGGATGGCCATTCCAGAACATTGTAATTGTTCCTCTGCATGAATGCCTGAGGATTTGGAGCGGTGTTTTGGATCATTGTCTTGCTGAAATATCCATCCCCGGCGTAACTTCAACTTCGTCACTGATTCTTGAACATTATTCTCAAGAATCTGCTGATACTGAGTGGAATCCATGCGACCCTCAACTTTAACAAGATTCCCGATGCCGGCATTGGCCACACAGCCCCAAAGCATGATGGAACCTCCACCGGATTTTACAGTGGGTAGCATGTGTTTTTCTTGGAATGCTGTTTCTTTTTGGACGCCATGCATAACGCCTTTTTTTATAACCAAACAACTCAATTTTTGTTTCCAAAATGAAGCTGCCTTGTCCAAATGTGCTTTTTCATACCTCAGGCAACTCTATTTGTGGCGTACGTGCAGAAACGGCTTCTTTCTCATCACTCTCCCATACAGCTTCTATTTGTGCAAAGTGCGCTGTATAGTTGACCGATGCACAGTGACACCATCTGCAGCAAGATGATGCTGCAGCTCTTTGGAGGTGGTCTGTGGATTGTCCTTGACTGTTCTCACCATTCTTCTTCTCTGCCTTTCTGATATTTTTCTTGGCCTGCCACTTCTGGGCTTAACAAGAACTGTCCCTGTGGTCTTCCATTTCCTTACTATGTTCCTCACAGTGGAAACTGACAGGTTAAATCTCTGAGACAACTTTTTGTATGCTTCCCCTGAACAACTATGTTGAACAATCTTTGTTTTCAGATCATTTGAGAGTTGTTTTGAGTAGCCCATGATGCCACTCTTCAGAGGAGATTCAAATAGGAGATCAACTTGCAATTGGCCACCTTAAATACCTTTTCTTATGATTGGATACATCTGGCTATGAAGTTCAAAGCTCACTGAGGTTACAAAACCAATTTTGTGCTTCAGTAAGTCAGTAAAAAGTAGTTAGGGGAATTCAAATCAATAAAATGATAAGGGTGCCCATACTTTTGCACCGGTCAAATTTTGGTTTAATGCATATTGCACATTTTCTGTTAGTACAATAAACCTCATTTCAATCCTGAAATATTACTGTGTCCATCAGTTATTAGATATATCAAACTGAAATGGCTGCTGCAAACACCAAAATATTTAGAACAAAAAATGATTAAGATTAATAGGGGTGCCCAAACTTTTTCATAGGACTGTATAATACAGTGTGTGTGTGTGGGGGTATACTGTGGAGTATATAATACTGTGTGGGGGTATACTGTGGAGCATATAATATTTAAATTTTTTTGAAACTATATTTCGGCCCTCCAATGATCTGAGGGACAGGGAACTAGCGTAAAAAGGGCCACTCCATTGGAGCCCCCTATAACAATACTAGTGATACGGCAGCAGGAGTCCAGTACTCAGTTAAGGCCGGAGACAGCACACGGATAGCCCACAGGAGGCCTGAGGTAGTAGTCCAGGAGCAGATACTTGAGACAAAGTGGAAGTCTGTAGCATCTCAGGAGTTTTTAGTGAAGCTACAGAGAGCTTTCAGCCAGCAGAGAGTAGTTCCAAAGAAATAGAGAAGATCACCAGCAAGGAGATCTCCTGGGTGTCCAGCTTGTATCCAGATACCTGTACACAATACCAACACAAAGTAGGAAGTGTCAGAGTCACCTATATATATATATAGGCAGTCCAATCAGGGTTAATTCAGTGTGGGTTCTAATCAGTGGAAACACAAAAGTCCAGCAGACAGCTATTCAAGAAGCTGAATAGCTCAGCAAGCAAAGAGACACTGGGCAAGACAGCAGGTCACAGGTTCAAATCCTGACACCCCCCTCCAGGACAACCAGCTTCTCATCTTTGATCCTGCATGCTTTCACATATCTCTGCTATGCTTCTCTGGACGCAGCAGCCAAAGTGGTGGCCATCCGCCATACAGTGTGGATTTGGTCATGGAATACTGAATCCATTGCCTTCCTTCACTTCTCGCGGGCCAAACAGGGCAGACTTGTGGGCAAAGGTCTTGAGAAGCTCATCTCTGAAGTTACCAGGGAAAAAAGCTCTCTCCTCCTTCAGCAGAAAGTTGGAAGTGCAGAGAGGGATAAAAGCTTACTGGATATAAGGGTAGAATTTGTTAGCTTACTATAAGGTTAAAATGCACATAAGGCTATAAGCTCAAAATCTGCAATAAAAAAGTAACAATTTCTTCCGGATTTTTGCAATTTTAATGTGACAGTTAGGGGGCTAAGAACGTGAATTGGCAGGGGAGGTGAAAGGTCCTCTATAAAGGTGCATGATGGGTTTATAGGCACTGTGTCCCATTTATTCAGCTCTGTATGTGTAACAACGTCTGCTATTACAGCTCAGTATCATTTTGTTAAATGGGGCAAACCTGCAGTGAGCCGTAATACCAGCCACAGTATAGATAAACAAAATGAATGGGGTACAACACTCGTCCGAGGGCCCAGGCCCCTTTAAGCAGTTACATTGATGGTGGTGCACAGAGCTGGACCCTCGGCACTGAGCTAATATTGATGGCCTACCCTAACAATAGGCTATCATGTGTAAAATATTGGATAACCCTTTAAAAACTGATGTCTTATGAATGCAAACTTTTTCGGAATAAAGCCAGCCTAGTGATCAGCTTATTGCTGCATATGTAGCTTGTAACGTTTCAGTGGCGAGCTGCGACTAGCCGGACATTTCCCATATAAAAGCTGTAGAAATATATGCTAACCATTAAAAGTAATGGCCAGAGACATAAGGCAGGGGCTCTTTAGTGAGACCAGTCCTTGTTAGGGCCTCAGCGGACATGTGGTTAACAGCAAACAAGAAATGTGTCTATGTGTTATGTTAAACAATATTTTTTAAGAATACTTATATTTAAAAAAAATTCTAAAAAAAAACCCCTTACAATTCTAACTCTTGCCACTAAGCTTAAAGCATTCAGTGACTTCCTGATTTCTACAGAAGAACCATGGGCCATAGACGTAATAATCTGGAGAAAACTCTATTCAGTTGTATGAGAGTGTTTCTACGTATGCTCTTTTATACCTGAACAGGTCATTGTATAGATACGGGAATAGACAAGCAGAAAAATTCTCTATTGTGACTGGCAGATACATAGACATGACAGCTGTGATGGTTATTGTGCTGGTAAGTGAGGAGACTGCTGCAAAGAAATCTCCTACAGAAACCAGAAAATATTATATGGCCTAGTGGACAACGTCAGAACTGCAGGAATTTGTTTTTGCATAGGTAACATGGAAAAGTTTTAAAAACCGCACCAAAAATATACAAAATGTATAAATATACGTTTACCATAAAACTTGATTTAAAAAAAATAAATAAAAAAAAAATAAAATATCGCTCATTTTCTGGTGACACATCTCTAAAGCGGTCGTCTTAACCCCTTATATACAATTACATGAGAATCTTTTGGAGCCAATCTAAAAACTGGTGACTGACATCATGTACCATCATCATACCCATACTGATATAAAACGTCTGATAGTCCTAATCTCCTCCCCTTCCTAAAAAGTAAAAAACACAAAAGTCTGACATTGGTTCTCACAAACAGGATACAGAGGTCACCAGTCCACTTGCTAAATCCCAGTATATTTTCTAGTAAAGCCTCACATGACTCATTTGTGTATCCGATATTGTCCTTCTGACCAACACCAGTCATTTCCTATCATGATGAATGTTGAGGTTTATTTCCCATACAGTGGGCCTAGTGACCTTACCTCCCCCTCCAGCAGTGACCTGATGCTTTGGACATATGTCTCTACACGGTCGTCTCTAAGCTCAATACAACTGGGCTGATTCACACGCATGCCAATTGGGCTGGCAATCCGGTCAATGGCACTAGTAAGATCCTTGACTTGAGTGCAGGCACGTTTAGGGTATATCACTACCCAATATTGCAGAGGAACCTGAGGAGGAAACAAAGAATAAGATTTACCCTGGAAAAATGCTGATTCTGATGCCGGAAGTGTATCTTCTAAAAAGCTGCAACTGAGACTGTACCATCTAAGAATTTACACCAAGGAAGGGCTTAATTTGCCACCTCCCCCCTGTAGGAAGCTGAGCAGTTGTCACAACGGCGTGCACTATTGCACGAACATCACCGGAATCAATGCAATCAATCACATGATGAATGCCATAACATAAACATTCCCCGAATCTCCATTGTATGGTTGAGTGGCCTCCCCACCCCTAGAAAACATGATTAAAAGGTGATAAAAAAAACCCCATACATATTCCACAATGAGATCAACAAAAATTACAGCTCACCCCACAAAAAATGAGCCCCCATACAGCTCTGCAGATGGAAACATAAAAAGGTAAAAGGGCGTCAAAATAGGGCAATGCAAAGCAAATTATTATTATTAGAATTTTTTTTTTTAAAGAACTGTATAAAGGCATAGAAAAAAACGATATAAATTTGCTGTATACTGGCCCACAGAATCAGGCTATTGTTACACAAAAGATCTGTTTTGCAGGCTCTAAAACAAACAGACATTTTACAACCTAGGGTATTTCCATTTTTGTTGTTTCCACCCCCCAACAAATTTTAATTTAGACGGAACATGCAATGGTGCCGTTAAAAAGTACAACTTGTCCTGCAAAAAACAAGCTCTCATATCACCATATCAGAAAGCAGTATAGCACCGAAAAGAGAGCAGCACTATGTAAATACGCGCAATTGGTACAAGCCTCCAGTCAGGGGCAAAATCACCAAAGTAGCAAAATGAGGTAGCACTCCAAAATTGATGCAACAAATACTTTAGTAGCCCAGTAACGCAACGTTTCGGTTTAACCTGAACCTTTCTCAAGCCTATATCATAAGGGAAGGTATAAACATGAAAAATTGAAAGCCTGCATTGGTGGGAAGGGGTTAAACAAGCGACTGTAGAAAACAAAGAAAAATAAAGAATTAAAAAAAACAAAAAAACTTGCTGCAACTTTTACTGAATCCTTACAACATCTCCATCTATACCTGTAAAGTGGATGTGTATAAAACAGCAAATACAATATAAATACATACAAGTCTGGCTCTAGCGACACCTTTTGAAAAGGTAGATCCCTATAGATTGGCGATTCTCAATTTTTTTCAAGCGATGTATCCCCTAGTGAGAAAAAGTCCTAACCAAGTACCCCCAAAGTAATGATCTCTTATATTACTTCTGACAGTTATGTAATGACCCCGACATGTAACACAATGACCCCCACATATGCCATAATGGTCTTAAAAATGTAACATAATGACAACTTTTGTACTATTCTGTCAAAGTGCAGCAAAGGGGTTTCACACAGCTCTACGTCACTATCAAAAACAATAAAAATTACATATATATAATAATATAATATATATATAGATATAGACATACAGATGAAATGGATGGTTCACGGGTTACTTCTCTGGTCCAGTTCAGGTCCTCTCCTGGTGGGAACGAATTGTTCCTTAGGTTAATTTTCTCCACTGGTAGAATCCTTCCAGACGTCTGCAGAAAGCAAGGTGTATAGGAAACTAATTCTTATACAATACTAAAAATCTCATCAGTGTAATATTAAACCGATAAGTAAAGAATGTCCTACAGTGTTGGCCAAAAGTATTGGCCCCCCTGCAATTCTGTCAGATAATCCTCGTGTTCATCCAGAAAATGATTACAAGCACAAACTCTTTGGTAATATCTTCATTTATTTTGCTTGCAATGAAAAAACACAAAAGAGAATGAAAAATAAGTCAAATCATTGATCATTTTACACAAAACTCCAACAATGGGGCGGACAAAAGTATTGGCCCCCTCAGCCTAATACTTGGTAGCACAACCTTTAGACACAATAACTGCGCACAACCGCTTACGGTAACCAGCAATGAGTTTCTTACAAGGCTCTGCTGGAATTTTAGACCCTTCTTCTTTGGCAAACTGCTCGCGGTCCCCCCTGAGATGTGAAGGGGGCCTTCTCCAAACTGCCACCAAGAGATCTCTCCTCCCCCACAGGTGTTCTATGGGATTCAGGGCTGGACTCATTGCTGCCACTTTACAAGTCTCCAGGGCTTTCTCTCACCACCATTTTCTAGTGCTGACCTGAAGTGTGTTTTGGGTCATTGTCCTGCTGGGAGACCCCTGACCTCTGAGGGAGACCCAGCTTTCTCACACTGGGCCCTACATTATGCTGCACAATGTGTTGGTCGTCTTCAGACTTCATAATGCCATGCACACGGTCAAGCAGTCCAATGCCAGAGGCAGCAAAGCAACCCCAAAACATCAGGGACCCTCCGCCATGTCTGACTGTAGGGACCGTGTTCTTTTCTTTGAAGGCCTCTTTTTTTCCCTGTAAACTCTATGTTGATGCCTTTTCCTACTTTTGTCTCATCTGACCAGAGAACATTCTTCCAAAACGTTTTTGGCTTTTTCAGGTAAGTTTTGGCAAACTTCAGCCTGGCTTTTTTATGTCTCTGGGTCAGAAGTGGGGTCTTCCTGGGTCTCCTACCATACAGTCCCTTCTCATTCAGACGCTGACGGATAGTACGGGGTGACACTGTTGTACCCTCGGACACATCTAGGGAGGTTAGCCACAGTGCCATGGGCTTTAAACTTCTTGATGACACTGCGCACGGTAGACACAGGAACATTCAGGTCTTTGGAGATGGACTTGTAGCCTTGAGATTGCTCATGCTTCCTCACAATTTTGCTTCTCAAGTCCTCAGACAGTTCTTTGGTCTTCTTTCTTTTCTCCATGCTCAATGTGGTACACACAAGGACTCAGGACAGAGGTTGAGTCAACTTTAATCCATTTCAACTGGCTGCAAGTGTGATATAGTTATTGCCACCACCTGTTAGGTGCCTCAGGTAAGTAACAGGTGCTGTTAATTACACAAATTAGAGAAGCATCACATGATTTTTCAAGCAGTGCCAATACTTTTGTCCACCCCCTTTATGTTTGCTGTGAAATTATATCCAATTTGGCTTTTTGACAATTCTTTTTGCGGTTTTCCACTGAAGACAAATTAAATGAAGATAATAATACCAAAGAATTTGTGCTTGCAATCATTTTCTGGAAGAATATTATCTGACAGAATTGCAGGGGTGCCAATACTTTTGGCCAACACTGTAAGAGGGCATACAGCCACTTAATATTTCCATAAAGGGACTATATCAGGGGGAATATAAGGAATACTGATGCAAATAACACATAAATATACATCAGCACATACAGCATTTGTACAATCCCTACAATGTGTATATCGGAGTCTATCTGTAGGCCCCATCTCTGCATCTCAGCCTGCGCCTCCTCTTTGGTCTGGATTCTCTTAATCATCTTTCCAAGCGATATGTGGTGCTGCTTAGGACTCAGGTGTATCTGCTGGGTCAAGTCCTGGAAACAGAACAAGGACATGGTTGGCACCACAAGCTGAGCCAGGGGGGAGACATTTCATAAGAGAAAAGGCTTGCAAAGGTCAAATTAAGTAAAGCTGTCCTCCACCCACCTACACCCCACATATGTATTACAAACTTGTCGTCGTTGTGATCTCTTCCCCCATAGATAATGGGTTGTTTCATCAATGTACGGATACAGACCTATTGTAATTTGTATGGGTACTATGTAGATTTCTCCAGCAATATCAATTCACTATAAAAGATTCAATAGTTAGTTCTAGGCTGATAAACTGACATGGAGAAGTTGATGATGTGAGAAGGTGACAGGCAGAGTGCTGGAGTCCCAGTATATCTCCCCCGGGTTTCTGACATACATGTGGTCCAGGGCGGGTCTGGAGTAGGCCTCAGCCCAGGTGTAGGGCCCAGACTTGTTACTGGCCCATAAAAGGCTGCAGATCCTGGGAGCGAGAGGAGGTGCCTGGGTCTGTCCCGAAACACTGAGAGTCTGGGGAGACTGTACGGTGCTACATTGTTTGTGTGGCAGTAAGGCACACTTATAGTTAGCTTTTTACTGTTTAGTTAGTGCTCGGACAAGCAGGGCTTTGTTTGAGGTTTTACTTGACGTAAAGCTGTATTTTATTTTGCTTATTTTTTGCCCGACATGAAGGTTTATTTTATTTTGCTGTTTTTCCAAATAAACCTGTTTGCATCAGAAATTGTGTCCCTGTCTCGGATTAGTTGGGTCCACACCATCGCTGCTACAGAGCTACCTTCCCCACAATGGATAAACAAGATATTGTCAAAACGGGCTATATTACAGTTGTCAGCAAATATAGCACCCAGTTACCTTCATGGCTTTAAAGTCTTTTTTCATTTTTTCAGGAATGCCAGTCATGTAGGAAAGTTCTGGAAGGAGGAGGACCATACCTGCCATCTAAATGTAAAAATAGACTATGAACTCTGATATTCCCCACTGTGGTACTATTAAAGGATTATCTTATCTTATATACACATCCATAACATCTGCAGACAGTACAGGCACAGACATCACCTTGCTAGGAACATCTTTCCTCTCCTTAGGCCTGTGAACTAAGAGCGGCTGGTCCACTTCTTTCACTGTGATGCCATAATTCTTACTACAGGACAAAAGATACCAGATAAGTGCACATATATCATATGTATGATCAGTGGTGTAACTAGGAATAGCGGGGCCCCGTGGTGAACTTTTGACATGCCCCCTTTCCCCTGACTGACGCAGGCCCCTGCCAGGATCGGTAAGTAAATAGGGCCCGTTACCGACTAGAGTAACTCCAGCCAGTAACGGCGTATTAAAAAAAACCCCGCAGCAGTAGCGGCTGTCGCCGGGGCCCTAATGTCCCGGGCCCTATGGCAGCTTCTACCCTGATAGTTACGCCCCTGTGTATGACCGGTGCAGGTATGGAAGAGCATTCACATACTGTACATTTATGCTTTTCAGTTCAAGGTGTAGGGTTCTGACAATAAAACCAGCAATACAACTATAACCTATGCAAATCCAATGAACAAAAATGTGGCTTGCAAAGGGATTTGTTAATCTGCAGTTACTGCAAAGCATGTGCTGGAAGGACAGAGAAGTACAGGCAGTCACTGTGTGCCACAAGCACATGGGCAGCATTTTACTAACATAATCTTTATACTACAATCTACATGAAGGAATTTCCTATCAGAGGCCTGAAGAGAGGCTTATATATGAAACTGGACTTAGCCAGCCAGACAACTAGGGAAACTATCATGGCCGCTGGAAAAAGAAAGATACCGTATATACACGAGTATAAGCCGACTTGAATATAAGCCGAGGCCCCTAATTTTACCTAAAAAAAACTGGGAAAACTTATTGACTCGAGTATAAGCCGAGGGGGGGAAATGCAGCAGCTACTGGAAAAATTCAAAAATTAAAATGGTCGGAGTTTTTGGGTGCAGTAGACGCTGAGGAAGGGGAGGGGGTGTTTTGGTTGTCTGTCTGCCCCTTCCCTGAGCTTGAGGACTGTTTTTTTTTCCCCACCACTTGGAATTCAGCCTAGCTGACTATAGGGTATCTGCAGTGCTATTAACCCCTTCCCGACGGAACAGGAGAACTGCAGATACCGTAAATTCAGCCTGGTTGTAGTCAGACTGAATTCCAAGTAGGGGGGAAAAAAAAAAACAGTCTCAGGGAAGGGGCAGTTTGACAACTTTTTTTCCCGCTATGGCGTTTACCGTACAGGAAAAATATTTTTATAGCTTTGTAGAGCGGGTGTTTTCGGACACAGGGATTCCTAACGTGTATGTGTTTCACTGTATTAGTTTTATATGTGTTCTAGGGAAAGGGGAATAGTTTGAATTTTTAATACTTTATTTTTTTTTTGCATTTATTAGACCCCCTAGGGGTCTTTAACCCCAGGGGGTCTTATCACTAATGCAATGCATTACAATGCTAATGCATTGTAATACATGGCAAAAATTGTCATTTCTTTTGCAGGCTGCATAGAGCACTGCAGGCCAGGGAGCCTTTACAGAAGCGCTCAGGGGAATGCCCGGCAGAAGCGATGAGGGGCGGACCTGAAGGAAAACCTCAGCCAGCCGGACCTGAAGGGAAACTGCAGCTGGCCGCCGGCAGAAGCACTGAGTGGAATCCCCGGCAGAAGCGCTTTTGCCAGCGGCCGGTCGCAGTTCCCCTTCAGGTCTGGCATCCGAGGTTCTCCCTTAGGTCCGCCCTGCGGCAGGGGACCTTCCTCAGCACAGCCGAGCCTATCTTCAGGATCGCCCTTGAGTGAGTGGTCGCGCCTGCTCCCTCCTCCTCCCTCCAGGGACATGGTGGCGCCTGCCGCCTACCCTCAGCAGTTCCCCTCGGAGGCTTCAAGTTCCACCAGTGGAGGGCATCGCTGCTGTAACTCTTTCAGCAGAGATGCTGGATCTCATGAATTCCGGTATTACCGCTATAAGAGTTACAACATAGGTGCCGGTTGCTGTGGCAACGGCTCAGGATCAGAGTGGCGCCATTAGAGCTACAGACCCGGCATACATACACCGGGATGGGTGTCGGGCCCACAGCATCGCTGTTCACTTCAAACTGCTAGCAGGCCCGGAATGCAGACACACGTTGGGTGCGGGCCTGAGGTTATGTGACCACGTAACCCCGCGTGTGATAGAGCAGTGTGTGTGTGTGTGTGGGGGGGGGTCTGTGTTCCGGGCCTGCTAGCAGAAGTACTGTAAGTACTTCTGCAATTTGAAATGAACAGCAGGAGCATGGCGATGCTGCAGGCCCGGCACCCGTCCCGCTGTATGTATGCCAGGTCCGGATGCCGGGTCTGTAGTTATAATATTGCTGAATTACCGTAATGACGCGAGTATAACCCGAGGCAGACATTTTCAGCACAAAAATTGTGCTGAAAAACTCGACTTATACTCGAGTATATACGGTAATTGAGAAAAGAAACAGCGTTAATATTAAGTAAAATTCTGTGTGTGTAGTTATGTGATAGTTGCTCTCAGAATTACTTTATAAAGGTTGTTCAGGCTGGAAGTATTTTCATTATTGATAACTGTAGATGAGCGAGTAGTGAAATATTCAATATTCGTTTTGAGTAGCCCCTCAATTTTCAACTATTCGATCGAATATCAAATCCCATTATAGTCTATGGTGAAAAAATACTCGTTTCAGGGTAAACCACAATTCGACTAAGAAGAGTCACCAAGTCCACTATGACACCCCAGGAAACGATGCCAACACTTCTGGAATGCAACTGGGACAGCAGGGGAAGCATGTCTAGGGGCATCTAACATGCCCAAGTCCCAGGATTACCCCACTATCACAGCTTATCAACTATACACTCTCCTCACTCAATAGAACCTCTATGGAAAGTGGAAAAATACTTGGAAACCTTCTTTCCTCTACATTAGTATGGACAGAAACACAAATTTAAACCTAAAGAAACATTAGCATGCGTTCATTACAATTCCTGACTTGATAGCTGCGTTAAGCAGGGTGCAGGGTACAACGCTGACGAGGCCCGAGCACCATGACCAGGAGATACAATGGCTAGCGGATAATGTGTCCAGCTGCATTTACACCAGCCAGTCAGCCACTACCTCCAGTCGTGTTCATACCCAAGACACTGCCCCTCCTTCCTCCCAACATGCCCAATCTTCCAAGCAGAGTCATCCCACCCTTGCCCCCTCCAAGAGCTGTTTTCGGGTCCTTTCCACTCTTCCACTCTGTTCAACCACTTCCTGAATCCCAGGAGCTAACAGACAAATTTCTCTGTCCTGATGCCCAAACACTGGAGCATTCACCATCTCCTGCCGATTTTGTGGTTGTGGACCCGCAACCAGCGTTTCTGGGCCTCAGTGATGATGACGAGACACAGTTACTATCAAGGCAGGCTGTGGTTACATGCGGTTTGCATTAAAAGGACAGTGAACAATTGGAAGAGGAGGTGGTGGACGACGAGATCACCAACCCTAAATGGACAGGGGTGATGTATAGTGGGGAAAGCAGTGTAGATGTGGATGCAAGCGCAGCAGCAAAAAAGGTGGCTAGAGGCAGAGGCATGTCCAGAGGCAGAGGAGAGCTGCTTCACAGAAGCCAGGCCAGAGCAAGCAAGGCCCAAGATGTTCCCTGTACTAGTCACTCGCCCAAAACTCACCCATCGAAGCCACGTCCCTTAATGGTTTGTAGATTTTTCAACTTATGCGCGGAGAACAAACTGAGTGCGGTTTGCACACTGTGCAACTCAAAACTGAATAGGTGCTCTGAGAAAGGAAACCTAACCACATTAGCCATGTGGCGTCATTTGTAAGGCAAGCACTGGGCTCAGTGGGAGAGAGCAAACGCAGGACAATCATCGGCCGGTATTGCAGACACTGCCTCTCCCACTGTTTCCAATGCTGGTACTGCAGTCCAGACCACCAGCCAGGACACCTCCACATCTGCCTCTGGCCTTTGGGGACTTCACCCTCATACTCTCGTTTTCCTGCCTCTAGTCCTTTTGCCTGCACCATCATGCGCCTCTTCAGAGGAACTCTCCATTTCCCAACCCACCCACATGCCCAAGCCCTAAACAGCCACATCTCAAAACTGCTGGCCCTGGAAATATCGGCGTTTAGGCTTGTGGAGACTGAGGCCTTCCGTGACCTAATGACAGCTGCGGCACCTCGCTATGCTGCCCCTAGCCATCACTACTTCTCTTGGTGTGCCATCACCGCCTTGCACCAGCACATGTCCCATTACATCAGGCGGTCCCTGAGTTCCGCGCATTGCTCTAAGGTCCACTTGACCACCGACGCCTGGACAAGCGCATGCGGACAGGGACGCTGCATCTCTGTAACGATAGGCTAGGTGAATGTAGTGAAGCCTGCGACCGAGTCACAAACTGGGGCGGCCTATCTCCTCTCCCCGCCCAAGATTCCTGGCAGGGGTTCTCACAAAGCCTCCTCTCTTTCGCTGTAACATCGACCCCAGCTGCAAGCTAGAAAAGCTGCAGCACTGGCATGGGGAGACGTCAGCATATTGTGCTGAAGCTCATCAGCTTGTGCGACAGAAAACACACTGCCCCCGAGGTGAGGGATGCCATCCTAGATGAGACGGCAATGTGGTTTTCACCAATGCACCTGGGCCCAGGCATGGTTGTGCGTGATAATGGCCGGAACCTGGTAGCGGGTCTGGAGTTTGCCAGACTCAAAACACTTTCCATGACTGGCCCAAGTTTTCAAGTTGGTGGTGCAAAGGTTTTTAAAAATCTACCCCAATGTGCCTGAGCTACTGGTGAAAGTGCGCCGCTTGTGCGCCCACTTTCGTAAGTCTACATTAGCTGCTGCTAGCCTGAAAACCTTCCAGCAACACCTACATCTGCCTGAACACCAGCTGTTGTGCGATGTCACCACACGCTGGAACTCAACATACCACATGTTGAGCAGGGTGTGTGAGCAGCAGAGACCTTTGATGGAGTGCCATTTCCAAAATCCAAGGGTTCCTCAAAGTCTGGTCCCTCAGTTTATCCACTATGAGTAGTCATGGATGACAGACATATGTGAAATCCTACGCATCTTTGAGGAGTCCACCAAGAGGGTCAGCTGTGACGACGCATTAGTGAGTGTAACAATCCCGCTCTTGTGTGTGATGCGAGAATCCCTCATCGCCATAAGGGATAACGCATTGTACGCTGAGGAGTCTGGGATTTGCAGACCCATCACAGCTAGATACTCAGAGCACACTCCCGTCAGCTTCTCAGTGTTGAATGATGGAGGAAGAGGAGGAGGAGGATGAAGTGGCAAAGGATGTCATTCTCACACACGAGGCTAGCAGGGAAGTTCAGTGCGTCCCATTGCTTCAGCGCGGATGGAGTGAAAGGGAGGAGGAAGAGGAGGAAATTGAGAGTGACCCTTCCGGTGGGGGCAGCGAAATCATGCCAAGTAACACTCTGGCACACATGGCTGACTTCATGTTGGGCTGCTTTTCAAGTGATAAATGCATTGTACACATCATGGAGAGCAAACAATACTGAATTTTTGCAATCCTCGACCCCCGGTATAAAAATAACATCTCGTCTTTCATTACAGTAGAGAGGAGGACCAATCGCATAAATGTATTGCCACAAGCAACTGGTGCAGAATATGATGGAAATGTTTGCATCAACCCTCGCTGGTGGCAGAGAGGAGAATTCCTCCAAGAGGCTAACAACTGCCATCCGGTCCACACCCAACACGGGGAACACTCTCCAAGGTCTGGGACACGTTAATGGCACCCTCTCGCCAAACTACCGCCACTGAGGGGCCTAGTGTCACCAGGAGGGAGAAGTATAGGCGGATGTTGCGGGAGTACCTAGCCGACCACAGCCCTGTCCTCTCCAATCCCTCTGCGCCCTACACTTATTGAGTGTCTTAGTTAGACATGTGGCCCTTAAAGTTAGCCTTTTTGGTGGGACAGAATGTACACAAAGAGCCACATCTGTCACTTGCTGAGCGACTCTTCTACTTGTAACATCATAATTGAACCTGCATGTGTATGTTTTCTTTTCAGTTCAAGTTTGATTTCTGTTTCCCATCGTCACAATTTTTTAAAAATGAAAACTGATCAACGATTTACTGTAGTTACGTTTTCTCATAGTATGTTAGATTATCAATAGAATATGAATAGATTAGAGTTAGAATATCAATAGATTTGTATTTGATCTATTGAGAGTTGCTGAAGAATGGCATGTAGAAAAGTTTTTCTTCAAAGATCATTTTGGAATTTTTAAGGACTGGAGTTTTATAGTAAGTCCTCTTCTCAGAGCCCTTAGACCCTTGGGGTGAGTTGAGCCTTGCACCAGCAGATATATAGTAGTAGATAAACGCCATATATACTGGATGACAGTATACAGATTTCTTCTCACCCAATGGGACAGTTAGAATGAGTGAGTTCACAAACTGATGTATACAAATGTTTTTTTTGTTTTTTTTTGTATACACAGAGGGTAGATATATTGAGCGTATCTACTGCCGTACATACTGGATGATAGTATACAGCGTGCTTCTCACCCAATGGGACAATCAGAATGAGTGAGTGCACAAACTGATGTATACAAGTGTTCTTGATTGTACTATACACGGAGGGTAGATAAATTGAGCTTATGTACTGCCGTATATACCGGATGACCGTATACAGGTTTCTTCTCACCCAATGCGACAGGTACAATAAGTGAGTGAACAAAAACACTTGTATACATCAGTTTGTTTAAAGTATACACGGGGGGTAGATATAGCGTTTATCTACTACCGTATATACCGGATGCAAGTCAAACTGCTAGCTTCTCACTCCTATGCGACTCATATGTGGTGTTTACCAGTGGTAGGGAATTGGAGCCCTAAAAAGGGCTTTTGTCGAAATTAGCTGACAGATGAGTGTGTAATGTCCCGGTACTGCTCGTCTCATTCCCTTTAATAGTCATTGCAGACTGAGATGGTATGGACATTTGCATATAAGGTAAAAAGTTTCCTCCCCCTTCATTATATATTACCAGAGCCAGCACACAGGGGGTCTATTAATGCGCCATCTTGTGGATGTTTTTGTGAACTACACCTGCCTATACTTGCCATTGTAATTTGAGTTGGCACTGTAAAGGAATGTCCAGTATGATCAGGTGACCTTCAGGACTAATCAAGCTCCCTTGACTGGCTTGGAGGAGGAGGAGTTACAGCCCCCTCTAGGGGGTTGGGGACCTTTTGTCTGGTCTCTTTTGTGTGGAGCTACAAGGCTAAGACATAGGGAGCTAGCAGCACATGGAGAGCTGAAAATGGCAGCCAAGTCTGAGAGCACTTCCAACAGAGATGGCTTTTCCTCTGTACTCAAGATTCTCCTCAAAGAGTGTTTTCCTCTGAAGCTCTAAGCCTACAAGCACTAAAAGTTGACGGACCTGCTTATCCATACATCTGGGAACCTCACACATATCTCTCTATTCAAGTAAGTCTTTGGGACAAATCTATATTTAAGAAGCCCATAGCTAGTCTGGCAGAATTTGAGGGTCCCCCGCTGCTGACAATTCTAGTTGCTCTTCTACATACGTGTACCCAGTTTGTTGAGGACTAACCCCCTGGATACAGGCCATCTTTACAAGTATATACAAGTTTAACTACCCAAGCAACTACTAATTAAACTATCCAAAGCATTCCTGCTCCAAGCTCTATCACCTGCTTAATTGGACACTGCCTACAAAAATCGCTGTATTGTATGTGAAGAATTACTCCATATGTACATTTGTATTACTTTGTCCTGCTAGTAAAAGAGCAACGACTACCCCAGAGACCTGGTTGTCTGTTGTCATTGTCAGATATCACGTGGGGGTGGGTAGTCGGTGACATCAAAAAGGAGATTTTGTGCACATTTGGGACCCCCTGAAAGCCGGCCACATCTGATATATTACCCGGGATACCAGCCCTGGCCCTCCTGAGTGTTACAAGTGCATATATTAGTGGTGTATATACACTCATTAAGCAGTGTAGCTGAGAATGTTTCCTGCCTGCCTAGCATAAGCTAATCCCTCTCAAGCCCTCAGCATGTCTCTCCATATTTAACACCAAGCTGCAAATGACACGAACATGACTGTCACAATTATAAATCCGAGGTCACCTGATTTAGCCAGCCAATTACTTTTTCCTATTTTTTCCGATGCCTAAGTTTTCCTGCTTCCTGTCCCACCTTCCCTGCAGTTATTGGTGCAAAAAAAAGCGTTTTTACCGCGTGGTATTCGATCGAAATTGAATATGTCAAATACATTAATATTAGATTGAATACCTACTTGATCGAACGGTATTCGCTCATCTCTATTGATAACCTATCCTCAGGATTCGCATCAGTGAACACTGAGAACCAACACAGGTCAGCTCTTCCCAGCAGCCTACTACCCCAAAACCTATACAGGGGGTGGAACTGCAAGCAGAAAGCTCTGTACCCTGTATTGCAGGTGTGACAGAGTGGATTTCAGTATCCACCACCACTGCTATACACTGTTTGGAAACCTCTGCTTCTGCCTCCATGTTTTGTATAGGTTGCAGCGCTTAGAACAGCTGATGAGTGCCATATCTGTGTGTTAGACCCCCATCTGTCTATTTTAGGGTGGGTCATCCGTTACAGGTTCGCTTTAACTGTAGGGACATCTGTGTATCCAGAACGGGCCCTATGGTAGTAACCTCCCCGGATAGAGCGGGACAATCCCACATTTCAGGTGCTGTCCGGCTGTTTCGGGCGGCAGGCACTGATACAGTAACAGGGCGCAGAGCTATCAGTTCCAACAGTTCCAAGCTCCATTATTCAGCAGTAGGGAAGAGCAATGAGCGCCAAGCCATAGACACCACTACAGCCGGAGCCTGCAGGTCCATGGGAACAAGGTTAGGTGAGTATTCTGTGTTTTTTTCTCTCATATATTAGCCCTGATCAATATCAAAAATGCCCCGCAGCTCAGCAGAAAACTCTTTAGGCCATATTCAGACAACCTAATGCTTCTGCATTTTAGCATTCCTATCTGTAAATCTCACCATGACCACAGGTCTAATAACCCGAACTAGCAGCACCAAGGAGATCTAAAGTGCAGCAAATTCGGGTTACAGAATCTGTAATAGAGATACTAAAATGCGAACAGAATTACATTGGAATCCAATGGGTCTCCGCTGTGCCAGACGATTTTCATTCACTGATTTCAGGCAGACGCCGTGACAGAGTTTCCAATGCAGATGTGAATGTAGACTTAGGGTGTTTTGGTGTTAGGGACCAGCATTGGTATCAGATTCAAGTAACTATGTAGAGGCTGTTGTAATAAGAAGTCGTTCCTGGTTGTGCTTCCCTGCTATGAGATACCAGCAGATGTGAAGGAAGATTTGCCTGCAGCTTCAGTTTTTTGGTATAGGCAGATAAAAGTGACATGTAATGTATCATGGCTGCTCAATAATCTGTGCCCTGCTGTCCACTTCTGGGATCTGAACAAGGTTATATAACTCAGCTCAGCAATGGAAGAAATGCCCCGAAATGAAACGTAGGAAATATAGTTATGTCCTGAGATGTACAACCACAGTGACTGAATGGCAGTGTCTGAATAACATAGCGGATGGAGCCACCTAGTGGCCAAATTAGGAAAAGACAGCAAGTCCACACACAGTGCAGGAAGATCACCATGGACGTAAAGGCTGCTACACTGAAAGTAGTGAAAGCCGCCGTGAAAATTGACAACATTGACATCTGCGGCTTTTACAATTTCCTGTACTGGAAAAATTTGCAAAATCTCATTCGCTTCTCTTGCTCTGCCATGTACCTGCACAATGTCATTATACACACAGCAATTCTTACCTGTAGTAGTCAATGAAACTTATATTTGTGCCATCTGACATGGTGAAGACGTCTTTAGGGGTTTTCTTCCACTCGATATCATCTATGCGGTAGGTGCGGTTATTGTATCTGGTGATCACGATGCTGCCTATCAGCTGCTTGGTCACTTCATCTTGAAAGTGTTCACGACTTTGCTGGTACAAGGTATGCCTATAATGTGACCATACACAGACAATGGTGACACCAGGGTACAGCGCTCCTCCTGTCATTTAGCAGAAGTTACATCGATTCTTGATATTCCTGATAATACAAGGACTAGTCATCACCTCGACCTCTGTCCTGTTCCTCAAACTATTCCTAAGCAATGAATGTAGTGTGACGGGGGCATTAGAGGAAACTCTCAGTAGGAAATACAACTAAACACATTTGTCTGTACAATGTTCAGGTAGGTGGTACAAGTCAGAGTAACCTCCACATAATAGCAATACATTGTCCAGGCCATCACATGGTCTCTGCGGGCTTATCTTTATCCCATAGTGCCTTTTGGCCACTTTCAAACCAATATTGAGAGACAAATGTTATGGTTTGTATAATAAAAAGTCGGACAAGTTTCCAATATACTTTCTGTATCAATTCCTCTCGGTTTTCTAGATTTCGGCTTGCTGTCATTCATTCTGTTACTTCTAGAGGATAAAACGCTGACCGTGGTCATGTGATCTACGGTCCATGGTCATGTGATCTACGGTCCATGGTCATGTGATGAGCACACAGGTGCCGCTCGTTATAGTCACAACACAGTAATCAGACATCAGCCTGGTAATGAGCTGTGCACCTGTGTACTCATCACATGACCATGGACCGTAGATCACATGACCATGGTCAGAGTTTTATCCTCTAGAAGTAACAGAATGAATGACAGCAAGCAGAGATCTAGAAAACTGAGTAATTGATACAGAAAGTATATTGGAAAATTGTATATCTTTTTATTATACAAACCATAACATTTGCCTCTCAATATTGGTCAGAAAATAGCCAACCCCTTTAATATGTCTGATCGATCAATATTTGTGCGTGTTTCTTGAATGCTATGGTAATCTTGCCATGAAAGGGTCTGCTGTGAGTTCATGTGAGCCCCACTGAACAGGGCCTGGTGTCTTTACAGACAATCTCAGTACAGTACAGAACAATATACCAGCGCTGTATAAGCAAAACGACAAAAGTATATAAAGATATCCACAGACTCAGGCGTAAAACTAAGTAGATATAAGGTTTAGGCCTTAATAATGATAATAATACATTTTATTTATATAGCGCCAACATATTCCGCAGCGCTGTACAATTTGTAGGGTTCAAGTACAGACAAACAGATACATAACAAAGAAATAGTCGCTTCACACAATGGGACTGAGGGCCCTGCTCGCAAGAGCTTACAATCTATGAGGCGTTATTCATACATCAGTGTTTCGATCGGTGATTTGTATCTGTGATTGAGAGCCAAAACCAGTAGTGTAGAGTATATAGAGAAAAGGGATCATGGAAAGATGTCCTCCTGTACTGCGATTTCAGGCCACTCTGGTTTTCGGCTTACCAACACGGATGAAGACACTGATGTGTGAATAACACCTTAGAGTGGGAAGAGTCACTAAAATTCCAGGCCCTTCAGCGTCGCTAGTACAGGAGGCCTCAGATGCCTGTAAGTACTACGAGAAGGTGACAGGTGAGATTCTGGAAGGTCGCTATATCTCTCCCAGATTCCTCCTTGTGTGTGGTAAGTGAGGTTACAATTCAGGTAACACCTTAGCTGTGAGACGGCTCCTTCTGTTAACTACTTCTTGTCCTACTAGGAAGGAGCCTTCAAACACAGGTGGGAGCTGGGCCTCATTAAAGGCCTATGAATTATTGCCAAGACCTCAGTTCTGGGCAGGAGCCGGGTTCTGTCCTAACACACTGCAAACTGGTGAGAGTCCAGTCTGAACTGTTGCCTTGACTGGGCTTTGTGTTGACCGTGTGTCTGAAGCAAGCCACACGTACAGTTAGGGTATTCTCTGTATAGTTAGTAGCTCAGACGAGCAGGATTTCTGTTATTGTTTTGCCTAAAGTTAAGGCTTATTTTGTTTTGCTGCAAAATAAACGAACAGGGTAAAACCTGTTTGCACCTGAATGTTTGAGTCTGTCTCTGATTGTATGTGTCCGCTGCTGCTGCTACCACTGAGCCTTTCCTCCCACAGTACAGATCAGGAAATATGCAAAATGGAGGTCAATTTGGTAATAACCAGAGATGAGCGAGTAGTTAAATACTCGATATTCGTTTCGAGTAGCCCTACAATATTCGACTACTCGAATCAAATATCGAATCCTATTATACTCTATGGAAGAAAAATGCTCGTTTCAGGGGTAAGCAACATTCGATCAAACTGATCTTACCAAGTCCACGAGTGAGGGTCGGGCTGGATTCTCTGAGAAGTCTTCTCCGCGCAGCATCCCCGCGTTGTCATCCGGCAATGAATTCACTCTGCTAGGCATCGGGCCTGGGCAGAGACGACTGCGCATGCCCACACTACAAGAAAATGGCCGCTTACAGTCAAAGCTGCCATTTTCTTGTAGCACGGGCATGCGCAGTCGGCTCTGCCCAGGCCCGATGCCTGGCAGAGTGAATTCAGAGACGGAAGACGCCGTGGGGACGCAGCAAGGAGAAGACTTCTAAAGGTAGGAGAAGAACCAGTGTTGATTGGCCGACTGTATAGCATTCGGCCAATCAATGCTGGTTCTGCACTGAATTTATCCATTCGAATAGCGAGTGGTACTCGATCGAGTACGAGTATTTCGAATATCGTAGAATTCGATCGAATACCTACTCGATCGAATACTACTCCCTCATCTCAAGTAATAACTAATAGATAACTAGATGATCAGTACTTACATAATGTCCAGCACAGAATCATTACGGATAACCTTATGGGTAACGTCAGCAAGAAGAAAGAGACCTCCATCTGTCCTGCGTATACTGGCTGCAAATCCTGGCCACACCTGCAACCTACAACACAGCACATTACAGCATGTAAGGCAGTCTAACGGCACAGACAGACATTAGTAATGGGACATATGTGACGTACTTTAGCAGACATTCGCTCTAGATGACATTGTAGGAGGGCACCAATAGATGTGGCAAAACCTTTTTTTTTTTTAATGATGAACAACTGGAATCCAGATGTTATTTTGTATATATCTCCCCCACCTTTCAGGGTAATATATACAAGCACAGATCTAATAAATGTAATACTATCCTATCCAAAGATTTACAATAAAGTAATAATGGGCTAAAACAGAATGCCAAGAAATGCACGCACACGCCATATACACACAATAAAGGGATATTCCAGTTACTTATCGCCATCCAAAGGATAGGGGTAACCTGCTGTTTGGTGGGACCCCTACTGATCTCAAGAACTGGGGGGTTTTGCACCCCATTTCTGACCAGGGAGCCTGACCGTACAGTGCCCATAGCTCCATTCATTTGAATGGGAACTGCTAGAGATAGCTGAATGCTTACTTGAATAAAAACACATAGTATTTAGAGAAGCCCCATGTATAGTTCACATGTGGGTGCAAATCCATAGGGTCCGGCGGTTGAACCCTCTAGTAATAATGAAAAAAAAGGCAGCACTCCAAAGTAGTGATGAAGAAATGATGCGAATTTATTCCAAGAACTACGTTTCGGTCCTAGGAGTGTTGGATTCTTAGCCTGACAAAGGTCTAATACTCCTAGGACCGAAATGCAGTTCTAGGAATGAATTCATATCAGTTCTTCCCCATTACTTTGGAGCGCTGCATCTTTTTGATTGTGAATGCTTACTTGGCTCCCTCATCTCTGGCCAGTCCCCATTCATATGAATGAAGCGGCACCCTGGCTATAACTGTGGTGCAAAACACCCCGATTCTCAAAATTGGTGGGGGTCCCAGTGGTTGGACACCCACCGATCAGCAAGTTACCCTCTATCCAAAGTTGTAACAGGAATACCCCTTTAACTGCTTACCTGTACTGATGCAGCACTGTGGCGCTTGTGGGATCATAGTAATTTCTACCAACTAGTTTCATATCCAGAATCTTCATTACTCTGGAACAGAATGTACACATTACCCGAGTATAATGGTACCCACACACAAACCCCAAATATAGCCTAGTCCCAAACAAAGCTCTATATGTCTCAGATTATCACAGTAGCAGCTTCACAAAGACTCCCCCCTCCCCCGAGACATCAATAGAAAAGCAAAACTGGGGTTTTATAAGTTTTTCCTAGTACAAGAAAAAACTGCTCCATACTAACAACTTTATTTATATAGCGCCAACATATTCTGTAGCAATTTACAAATCAGAGGGCACATGAACAGACAATATGAGACATTAGAAGGTAAGGAGAGCAGCCTGATACAATAATAAGATTTATTACAATGTTTCTTATATTCACCTGTACTATTCAATTAGGAAAAGTGGTTTTAGAATTGGAAGTAAACATTAAAGGGATCCTATCATTGAATACCCTTTTTTCTGACTAACACGTAGGAATAGCCTTAAGAAAAACTATTCTTCTCCTAATTTTAGATGTCTTCTCTGCGCCGCCGTTTAGTAGAAATCCAGGTTTTCGTCTGTATGCAAATGTGTTCTCTCACAGCACTGGGGGTGGTCCCCAGCGCTCAAACAGCACTGGGGGTGTCCCCAATACTGCATCTTCTTCCATCCTAGGTTTCAATCTTCTAGACATGCGCAGTTGACTCTGCCAACGAGCTGAGCCAACTTCGCATGCTCGTGGCCACAAAAAAATGGCCACTTACACAGTAAGATGGAGTAAGCGGCCATTTTCTTGTGGCCGCTTACACAGTAAACTGGTGTAAGCGGCCATTTTCTTGTGGCTGTGGGCATGCCCAAGCTGACTGCGCATGCCTGGGAGATTGAAACCCAGGATGGAAGAAGACGCAGGTAGAGGCCGTCCCAGAAGAAGATGGAGGCGGCGCTGGAGTGTTCTCTTGCAGCATTGAGGACGCCCCCAGTGCTGCGAGAGAACTCATTGGCATAACGAAGAAAACCAAGATTTCTATAACACGGCGGTGCGGAGAAGACATCTAAAGGTAGGAGAAGAATAGCTTTTCTTAAGGCTATACCTACGTCTTAGTCAGAAAAAAAGGGTATCCAATGATAGGATCCCTTTAAGGATTTGTGCTGCTGCTGCTTCCTATAGTCCTAGCTGTGTGTATTGCTTTAGGTTCTGCTATGTTGGACATACCACAGTACATTACAAGGAGCGGTCTGTCTGTCTTGTCTGTCTCTTTACCAGGCTTCAGGACTAACGTGCCATTTTGATATGAGACTGTGGCAGGAAATCTCTGCTGTCATAGCTGTGATGTGTCGCCACCACTGAGATCACTGCTACAGTACATAAAACATGTCCCTTACCTTCTGATCACAACATTATAGAATGGAATGCACAGGTCTGAACTGGGTTCTAGGATCTTGGTCATCTGTATTGTGAGTTTTATCTTCTGTCCATCTGTCCGGCGCTCGCTCTCAAGTTCCACTGTCTGCAAAAACACAAAAAACATACATCTAGTTACAGATAATAGTTTGTCCAGCGTATGGTATCTCAAACAAGGTGACAATGAATATAATAACCATATGACAGTTTACCTGGGCAAGCTTGACAGGAAGGTAGAGGATGGAACCATCAAATGCAGTCACTTGTCCGGTCACAGAACGATGGTCTTTTAACATGCCAAAGCGCATGCTGCGACACTCCACATTGGGTCTGCACAAAGCAAGAGAGGAAGGTCCACATACAACTAAAATACATTGATCAGTGTCTCCACTTCATATTCTGTTTATCCAGCTCATACAGTTGAAGGGGTTGTTATATTACTTATCCACAGGATTAAAAAGGGTCAGCGATGAGGAAAACACAATTTATAGTCCACCTGCATTCTCCCTGTGAATGAAGCGTCAGTGCACTTATATGACCAGTGCTCCATTCACCGTACTGAAGCTACATTCACAACGAAGCATACAGGTGGATGTAATGGGACAACCAATGACTAACACTGAACTCTTATGTTAGTAGTGTTCACCTCCTAGGGAAGCAGGGGATAAAGTAGTCTGGGCTACAGAACAGGAACAGCACCTACATGATCATACAGAAAACTGTGATTGGTGATCCATAGAAGAGTATGCCAGTAGTGTACATTTGGGTTTCCTCCAGGCACTCCAGCTTCTTCCCACACTCCCAAGGCATACTGATAAGGAATTTAGATTGTGCGCCTTACTTGGGACAGTGCTGACAATATCTGTGTAAAGCGCAGTGGAATATGATGGTGCTATATAAGTAAGGGGGTGTACACACTAGTGCCGCTGTCCGCCCTTTGGGTTTCTGTCCTAATCCCTGGAGAAACTGCAGAGGGGTTTTTAAAGCAAACTGCCAGTGTCCATATGCAGCCTCTCCGTGGTGAAACCGTTTGTTTTGCATTGATACAAAGTCCTGCATGTCCGACTTTGTGTCCGTACAAAAAAAAAAAAACGGTATCACCGCAGAACGGCTAGATACGGACACCAGCGGTTTGCTTTAAAAACCCATTCAAATGAATAGGTTTCTAAAAGGGAACGCTGGCAAGCCGTCCCCTATGCAGTTTCTGTGGGGATTAGGACGGAAACCCAAAAGGCAGACAGTGGCGCAAGTGTGAATGCCCCCTAACAGAAATCAGTAAATAACAAGCCCTGCTTCTCCCCTTTGAAGTTTCTCCTACTGTGAAATGTATTTTCTTAAAAATAGTTAAAGGGAATCTGTCAGGTTTATCTGGGACCTTACGGACCGGTGGATTACTGTCCCAAATAGCCCTATTGTGGAACTTACGTCACTCTGCAGCATCAGTGTGCATGTGCCAGGCCTAGGGGTGTACTTCCCTGGCTTCAGTAACCTAATACTTAGACACCAGGAGCACCACAGAGGGGTCTGATCATCTGTAGTTAAAAAGAACCTTTCATGTCCTCTGGCACTGGTGGTTTTATATACCTCTTGAAAGCCGACTTTGTGCTGACATCAGCTTTGACAGTACATGTCCAGGTGTAGGAGATATTAAACTAACAGCACCGATATCCCTTCACTGTCAGAAGGGCAGGCCTTAATGCTCAATCCCCTCTCCCAAACAGAACAAGGCTATGGAAGAGTACTGTCGGAGGAAGGCATTCCTTACTGCCTAGCTTCATTGCCCGCCCTTCTGACTGTGGAGAGATACTGGTGCTGAAATTAACAGCACTGACATCCCCTGCACCCTGGCACACATTGGGACAGTGTGCTGAATTCAGTGCACTGTCAGCTTTCTAGCAGTATATAATGCCGGGGATGCCAGAATATAAAAGGTTGATTTTTTCATAGTGGACACAGAAGAGTTATTATAGGGCTGTTGGAGAATCTAAACCTTTAGTTCCCATTAAAATATACTGAACCTTACAGATAAGTATTTCTGGTATTAGGACCTCATTAGACTGCCCAGTCTATAGAGGATATCCTATGTATATATCTGTCACTTTATCCTCTCTCATATCCCTGTGTGGCTCCCAGCTCACCGCCTCACATTTCAGGTCTTACAATAATGACAACTGACAGATCAAATCTTCATTGGCCAAAATGTATGAAGAGTAAAAGCCTATATAGAAATGTATACATATACGTGTATTAAAGACACATCAGGTACATGCTTACGTGAATGTGACGTGGTACTGATACACAGCCTCGTTCTTGCAGTGGATCTTTATCAGGTTCAGGCCTAGTGGAGTGCTGGTCCCTTTGGAGCCCTGTTTTATCAGAGGTTCTCTGTGAAGACAAATAAATGAGTGTTCGGGAAGGGGCTCCTCTGGATAAAACAAGGGGTACAAAACTAGAGATGGCAAAAACCATTCTGCTGCACAATGGGAAATCTTGTTTTACTTGCTGGTAATAGTCTGGAAAAGTTATTTGTTACCCAAAGTGGCACACAAAAGCTACAGAAAATTATAGTTTACGTCGTTCACCTACAGAGACGGTCCACGATTCACACTAGGCTGTTTTGTCACGAGCTCAAAAGTTACCCCAACTCAGGGAAGGTCGTCTCTACACATAGCCTACCCTCTCTTTATGATTGGGCACAAGGGTCCCGAAACATCTTGTGGATCACAGAGAGCTGTGCAGTCATACAGTACCTATCAGTATTCAGGACTACACTGGAGTCTAGAGAGGTAAGTGACCTCAGGTACGCAGCTTTAACCCCACCAATCCTACCAATGTATCATGTGACTGACCAGGGATACTGAGAATAACCCCTTCACGGCCCCAGACCACCAAGGACTCCGATATTAATCTTCAGACATTAAAGGAGTATTCCCATAACCCTTGTTCTGCAGCCTGCAGGCTCTGTGTTCTGTTCACTTCCTGGATTTCTCGGCACATTGGAGGACGGGGTTTCACTTGCTCTGCTATCTGCTATGTTTGCAGTTAGTAATGAGGGATTGGTTGTAGATACATTACCACAGTATGAAGCTGATGTAGAGGCTGATGTAGCAGAGCTGGATTTGAGTCAGATTGCATTACATCAAAATCAAATCAAATCAAATCAAAAAAATGCTTTATTGGCACGTCCGAATAGGTATTTGGCATTGCCAAAGCTAGTAAAGTGGGTGGGTGGGGGGGGGAGTTGGGTTGGGTGGGTGGTGGGTATGGGGGGGGGGGGGGGGTTCGGTTATAACAGTCCATGGAGTCTCATCTTCCTCTTCGTTGGTGACTGCTATATGGGGAGGTGGGGGTGGGGGTGGGTGGGGGTGGGTGGGGCGGGTGTTTTGGGATAAATATAACAGTCCATGGAGTCTCATCTTCCTCTTGTTTGGTGACAGCTGGACACGTATTGGGCAGCGATCTCCACAGTGGCCTCTTCTTCTCCCAGTAGGATGTAGAGTTTCCTCTTCTCGTCTGCAGATATGAAGTCTGGGATGTGGGCAGAGAGTCTTTGGTAGTAGACGGCCCTCATAGCTGAGTATTTGGTGCAGTGTAGCAGGAAGTGGGTCTCGTCTTCTAGGGCCCCCTGGTCACAGTGCTGGCACAGTCTCTTCTCCCGTGGCTTGTACGTCTGTCTGTATCGCCCCGTCTCTATCTCTAGGTTGTGGGCGCTCAGTCTGTATCGGCTCAGGGTCTGTCTGTGCTTGGGGTGGCGTATTCTCTCCAGGTAGGTGGCCATGGTGTAGTCCCTTTGTAGGGATTGGTACACGGTGAGTTTCTTGGAGTTATTTATTTCGTTTCTCCATTCTTCAATGTACCGCTCTCTGTTTGCCTCTGTGGTCGCCTTTATTTCGGCCTTGGTTATCATCTGTTGGAGTTTTTGGTTTGGTGGTTGGCTGCTGTTTGGTTGTTGAATGTCTGGTTTGCTCAGGTGGCTTAGCCAGGCTTGGTGGTGGTAGGAGTCAGGCTTGCTCCCCTGGATGTGTGCCTGGAAAGCTAGCGCCCTCTTCTGTATGGTGAGCCATAGGGGGAGTCTGCCTAGCTCTGCCCTGCAGGCTATGTTGGTGGTGTTGCGATGGACATACAGAGGTACCGGACTCCTTATCTCAGCCCTTATGAGCCAAATTCAATTAAACCGGCTGATAAGTGGAAGAGCTGAAGATAGAGTTCAGAAATCCCGGAGCTCTCACCTCCCCCCTCCCCTATCTGAGGAGTTCCATTACTTGTCAGACATAAACAGCACTCAGCCCATCCCTCCCCCCCTGAGAGCAGGGAGCTATGTCACTTGGGAAATGAGCAGATAAGCCCAGTGGCCATAGAAACTAGGTGTAAACAATGAAGTGAATAAATTAAGATAGCAGCCAAACAAAGCAGTTTTGATTTAGGAAAAGACTCAAATCCACATAAACTAGCAGTATATATAGGATCCTTGTTATGAGCTTACCCTGTTTTCCAGGGCTATTGGATTCAGAGTCAGTTTTAGGTAAAGTTGGATAAAGTTAATAGCTTGGACTATATTACACAATTATCAATATTGAATAATTAAGTAGAGTGTTAATTGTTTTGATACTTATTTACTGTCATAGGAATCAATCACTGGCTTTGTCAATTAGAGGATCTTTACAGGTACTTTAGGTTCACACTAGCGATCGGTTTTCCATCCTTCGGGTCTGAAAGACAGAGACCCTGTCCGCTTAAAAAGCAGTTACACGTGGAAACCTGCGGACCACATAGACTATACGGGGTCTGACAGATTTCTGCTGCTTTCAGTATAAAACTCTCCGCATGACGTTTTTCTCTCTGCCGAATTCTTAAGCGAATTCTGCAGCGAAGTCTCCAATGTAGATGTGAACCTCGCCTTACTGACTAACCAGGACTGTCAGCCATTTATGACAGAGGAGCCGGGCTGTGGAACAAATTGAGGAGTTAGAACTGGTGGTTTCTAAGACCTGTATTTCACTGCCCTAGAGCACCAGGAATATTGACATTAATCGGATGTTGTCTCTAGATCACCAGGGATGTGGACACTAACACCTTTACAGACGCAGATGGCCGTGCACACAGACATGAACCCTTCTGCTGTAATAAACCACCAAGGATACAGACCTGAGAGAGGTGTCAGAGCCAAACTACACCAAACCACTAAGGAGAGAGTGTCAGAGATAACCAAACTATAGTGCTCGGCTATTTCCAACAGTTCTACTGAAATGAATATAGCACGACGCATGCTGCCTGACCGCTACTCTATTCAGAAGGGGGACAAAACTACCCAGTTCTCCCGATCAGTTGGGGTCTGGGTTTGTCATAACAAAGTTCTAAAAATCTAGATGTGGTGTGAGAGCGCACACCAGGACAATAGCGCCTTAGTCACCTACATCTCGGCTCAAAGACCAAGTAACTATTACTATTACTTCTGAATTATTTGCTAAAACTTTGCAGTTCCATTTATTAAACACAACCCTCATCCCATTTCTACTTTTACCTCTTCTCCTCTTTCTTGACAGCAGGTGTAGAAGGAGGGCTTGCTCTGCCAGGAGGTGTAGCAGGAGGGCTTGCTCTGCCAGGAGGTGTAGCAGGAGGGCTTGCTCTGCCAGGATGTGTAGTGATTGGGACAGGAGCCATTTCCTGCTTCCTTACACCCCTACCAAGAAGGATTGGCAGTGACTGTCCTGCAGCGAGAGGGCTCACCGGTGACCTGTGAAAGATGTGACACAAATATTATTCACATTTACCTGTATTAGGAGTCAGATACCAGCGGAGATGAAGAGAAATGTACAAGAATTCTGGATCAACTTGTGCCAAAAACTGGCAATCCCACTAGTGCGATTTACTATGTGTCAGTGACAGTGTCGAGAGAAAGATGTGGCCTAAATGGAGCCAAACTGAAACAAAATTTTAGCCAAAACCCCCACTGTCTTTAACCGGGAGAATCCCTAATGACTAGAGATCAGCAAATAGTATTCAATTGAATCGGTATTCGATCGTATTTGATTACAATCAAATACCATGTGGTTTCCACTGTTAATATTCGATTCCCCTCCCACCTTCCCTGGCGCTATTTTGGCACCAATAACTGTGCAGGGGAGTTGGGACAAGAAGCAGGAAAACGTAGGCATCGAAAAAAAAAAAAAAGTCATTGGCTGGCTAAATCAGGTGACCTCTGATTTATAAGAATAGTGGCTGTGAGATTCGTTTCAGATGCGATTTGGATGTAGATAGGGAGAGACATTCTGCTGCTCAGGGTTAGCTAGCAATTAGCTTCTGTTAGGTAGGAAATATACCAACAGCTCTTATAAGAGCTACACTGCTTGAAGAGTATATATACACCTCTAGTATATACACTCATCCTGCAGCTAATTTTCACAAAAGCCCTTTTAAGGGCTTCAATTCCCTACCACCTTTTATACTGGTATACAATATACTGTACCTGTCCCATACGGGTGTGAAGCAAGGTGTAGACTTGCCATCTGGTACATACCGTAATTGCTATACGCTCTAAATATATAATGTCCGTTTCATACTTGCAACAGTACACTTGTATACATCCGTTTGTGAACCCAATATACCTGTCACATATGGGTGTGAAGCAAGGTGTATACTTGAAAAACAGTACGCTTGTTTACATTTCAAAATGCGTAAGGCTAGAGCAATGGAACGAGGATGGGGGCGTGGAAATCCAGCTGCGAGCCCAGGCCGCGGTCAAGCTGCTGCGGATCCAACACCTACTGGTGAGGGGCAGCCAACATTGAGCTCATCCACAATCCATTGCTTGATGGCAACGTTAAACAGGGTACAATGCTGGCAAGGCCCGAGCACCAGGACCAGGTGATACAATGGCTAACGGGCAATGCTTCCAGCGGCATTTCTACCAGCCAGTCAGATACTACCTCCAGTCGTGTTCCTACCCAAGAGTCTGCCTCTCCTGGCGATTTAGTGCTTGTGGAGCCGCAACCAGCATGTCTCGTCCTCAACGATAATGATGAGACACAGTTCCACGTTTCTGTTCCAGCTCACAAGTTCATCCTCCTCCTCCACCACCGTTGAAAAAGGACATTTCAAACCACCCCATTAAGGCTCACCTCAAGGGTCTAATATTATGCTCCTTAATTCGTCCCAAAAGCCTAATACTCTGCTACTCTAAGGCTCAAGTCACCCCAAGGGCCTAAACCTCTGCTACTACAAGGCTCAAGTCACCCCAAGGGCCTAAACCTCTGCTCCTACAAGGCTCAACTCAACTCAAGGGCCTAAAACTCTGCTAGTGCAAGGCTCAACTCACTTCAAGAACCTGAAAAGTAAATTTTTGTATGGCTCAGCTTAAGGGCCTCTAAAATAATTGGGAAGAGCTCACCTCAAGGGCCACAAAAGTAATTTTTGGAGGTCTCACCACATCACAGACACAACGACAATGACATACACAATGACAGTTAAGGGTGGGGTCTGTTTGATTTCCCCCTTGCCTATGCCATCTGTGGTTGTCATGGGCAACGTGATTTAAAGGGGTGCTTGCTAATATTTCTTTAGCTTAAAATGTGTCTTTCTTTCCATACTAATGTAGAGGAAAGAAGGTTTCCAAGTATTTTTCCACTTTCATAGAGGTTCTATTGAGTTTGTAGTGTCTAGTTGATAAGCTGTGATAGCGGGGGTAATCCCGTGACTTGGGCATGTTAGATGCCCCCAGACATGCTTCCCCTGCTGTCCCAGTTGCATTCTAGAGGTGCTGGCATCATTTCCTGAGGTGTCATAGTGGAGTTGGTGACTCTCCATTACTTCCCCATAGACTATAATGGGATTCAATATTCGGTCGAATAGTCAAATATTGAGGGTCTACTCGAAACGAATATCAAATATTTCACTACTCGCTCATCTCTACTAATGACCAATGAGCAAAGTTATATAGCCGTGTATTCATCTTTTTTTTCTGCTTCCTGATTGGTGCATCTGTTGCTAAGAAATTAATGGCTCTCTCGATAAGCAAAGGAGCTGTTTGGTGCAATGAGGGCACCATTATTGTTCTCATTGCACCAAAGAGCTACCAGGGCCAGACTGTATACATGACAGTCTTAGTAAGATGGAGGGATGGAGAGACTGTGTGTTGGACAGCACAGCTTTTGTTGTGATGAGAAATGTCCTCATTGCACCAAACAGCTCATTAGCATATTAGGAAAAAGCCAATATCTCAGTGACGGAGGTTAAAGGGAAAGCAGATGGAAAAGAAACTATCCTTAAGTATCACATACAGAAGGCCTATCCTACTGAATATCTTACAATATGCCCTGGACTAAATACAACTAAGCAGTAGGATTGTTCTCTTGATTTCTCACCTCCTTTCCTCTGGTTTTATTGAAGTTTCAGCAGATACGCCTCCTACTTTAGGAATTGGACTACTCGGGGTTGTAGAAATTTGTTGCCTTCCTATACCCCTACCAGGAAAGATTGACATGGACTGTTCTCCAGCAGGCAGGTTCATTGGAAATCTTGGAAAACTGAGAAAATACAGCAATAATACTTAATAGGGCTGAGAATATGGAAGCAAGGACTAGTAAGGACGCAGTCACACAGGCCCAGCAATCCTGAGCCATCCAGAAAGGGAAAGCTTATTCAATGTACCAACCATGGGCTCAACTGGGGCGCGGAGCTAGACCTGTAACCAAACTGATAAATACTCCGGATAACTGGAAATGCATCAATGGACTGTAATGTATTCATTTATGTAACAGAGTATATTCTCCAATGTATAATTCATGAGATATTCTACAGAACTACTGAATAATCTCATCCTGTTCCATCTCACCAGTAATACCAGGCTGGAATACTAAATACCTCTGTAAGTAACTATTCTAAGGGACCTCTTAGGGTAAGTCCACACAGTCAGGGGCGCACACGTAACATCTATTAAGATGGTATGGCCGCACCTGCTATTATCTTATGTCACCTCTATATTAGTGAAAAGACTGATGTGACACAAATATGGAGTTTAATGCCGTATTCTCAATGTATTTATGCTAGAAAACACAACATAAATACCCCGATACATGTCCCACTGCTAACCCCAAATTCCTAGGTTACCTGCACATACAAAACCATTAAGATCCTGCTGCCTGCAGGTACCACTAGGGGGAGCTCACGGCACATGGATTTATATAGCTAGTATATGAGCTGAGCAAATCCCTATGTAGTGTGCGCCCCCTAGTGGACTCTACTGGAAAACCCTGTGACTGTGTCAGGAAGGGAGAAAAGCCATTCAGTGCTGGGCCCTCCTTGTCGTGGGCGGTACGCCGCCATACATAGGTCAAATCTGATGCGGTTCTTTTATGCAGAAAATCAACAGCATCAAATTGGGAACAAATTGAACACCGTTACCTGCAAAATTCCTGAAATACTGAAAAATGAATAATTCAATTAAAATGCATATTTGCAGATTTCACTGTGGATCTGAAGTAAATTCTGCAACACTAAATATATAGATGTGATTGAAGACAATAGGGAAAATAAAATGACAAATTCACTATCATTCCACAGCCAAACCTTATTTGTGCAAATCTGCATAAAAAGTCTAGAGATTTTCTATGCTGTGTGAATTTACCCCTACAGGAACATTAAAGACGTGTGTTTGGCATCACAAAGCATACATGTCATCACTCACCTGGCTCTGCCCAGGGGTACAGCTGAATCCCCACTACCTAAATGTGTCGTCTCCGGAGGTTTAATGGCTGAGGGTACAGGCGCACCAGGATGAGGGGTAGGGACTTTGTCTTGGCCAACAGCTCCAAGAATTCCCCGGCCTGGAGGAAAAAAGGGAATGTCAAACTAGCTAGAAAACATTCACTGTTATTAGTAAAAGCCCATGGAGCAATGTGGAATCTCTACACCGCCACTTCATATATCAGAATAATAAGGTACAATGGTGGACAATAATCCCTGGCAAACAAGAAGTGACGTATGACATGAGCTCTGTCACTGCGGCTGAGAAGGGACATGTAGTAGTGTCTTGTACTTCACACAATATTCAATATGAGGAGCTTTGCCTAGTGACACTCACATGTATACACTGCTGTATACGGCAGCCCCATCACTACTAACACTAGGTTCACACCTGCGTTCTTCTTTCCGTTCTGTGCTTTCCGTCTTCTGCATGCCAGAAGACGGAAAGCACAGACCGGGTCCGGCCGTGAGCGACGGTGAGCGTTTTATGCTCTCCACCGCGAAACCAGATTTTTTTTATCCGGACACAGAGTACTGCATGTCCGACTCTGTGTCCGGATTATAAAACCCGGTTTCGCGGTGGAGAGCGCAAAACGCTCACCGCCGCTCACGGCCGGACATCTCTCTCACCCATTCAAATGAATGGGTGAGAGAGACTCATGCAGGTTTCCGTCTCCTGCCTCTGTTTTAGGCAGGAAACGGAAACCTGCAGTACGGAGAGGGCGACGCAGATGTGAACGAGCCCTAACACAGGACTTACCTATAAAGGGTCCTGCTCGACCAAGACCTGGAGCTGACTGTGTCTCAAAGCCCAACCCACGGAACAGGGAAGGCAGCACATTTCTGGGATCCTGGGGCTCCTGTACAAAGAATTAGGAAATAATACAATTACTTAAAGCAACATGTCACACAATGAGTCCATCGTGGGTCACTACATACCACAGTATTCTTACGCTAGGTTCACATTAGTGATGTCTCTACATTGTTCTGGTCCCTCAGGGAACCCAAACAATGAAGAGGCGGACCTCTAAAACAATGGTTACACTCCTAGTCCGGAGGACACCATTGACTATAATGGGATCCATTGGGTGTGCATTGTTTTTAAACTGAAAACAGCGGAGGAGCCGATATTCGGCAGAGTCTCCAATGGAGACTACAGCATAGATGTGAACATAGCTTTAAAGGGATCCTATCATTCAATCACAATTTTTTCTCTTTAACACGTCGGAATAGCCTTAAGAAATGCGATTCTTCCCCTGCCTTTCGTTGTCTTCTCTGCACCACCATTCGCTTGAAAATCCGTTTTTTTGACGGTATGTAAATGAGATCTCTCGCAGCACTGGGGGTGGGATTTAGCGATCAAACAGCACTGGGGGCGTCCCCAATGCTGCCAGAGAACTCTCAAGAGCCACCTACATCTTCGTCTGGAACGAGGTCTTCACCGCCTCTTCTTCTGGCGGTGGTTGTAACTTCTATGCCTCGGGCAAAGCCGACTGCGCATGCCCGCGGCCACAAGAAGAATGGCTGCTTCTAAGCGGCCATTTTCTCATGGCCGGCGGGCATGTGCATTCGGATTTGCCCTAGAAATTACAAGCCACCGCCAGAAGAAGATGTTGCAACTCCATTCACTTACTTTGTTGGGGGAATTAGGGGGAAATCCACAGGCCAGGAGTCTGACTGCTGAGGGCCGATCAGTGGCTCCCCCGTGATTAGAAGAATGGGGGAATGAAAGTCCATCTAGCGCCTCTTTGTGAATGCAGCTCAATTTGGATTATATGGATAGATCTGGTGACAGAGACTTTAAAGCCTTGTACTTGTTAACCAGTGCAGACTGTATTAATTTGTTCTCCTTTCCTTGGACAAGTTTCTGTTCATTTTACCAGTGCCCGCTCGCTATATCCTGCACATCCTGTATATGTGACTCTACAGTCTAGCTCAAGGGTGCCCAATACATCGATCGCGATCTACCGGTCGATCGTAATGGACGTATGGGTCGATCGCGGGATGCAGCCAGGCAACCCCGCTGTCTGCTTCTTCACAGCGCAGGCTGACAGTTATCTCTGGACACTGCCAAGCTGTGCCTGCGGCAGCCCCGCCTGCCAGTGTCCGTAGATGACTCTCAGCCTGCGCTGTGAACAAGCAGCACCCCGGCCCCCTCCATCCCTAAGAGCGGCCTGCAAGTGCTTGTTCACAGCGCAGGCTGAGAGTCATCTACGGACACTGGCAGGCGGGGCTGCCGCAGCCCCAGCCTGCCAGTGTCCAGAGATAAATGTCAGCCTGCGCTGTGAAGAAGCAGACAACAGGGATGCCTGGGCGGCCACCTCTCACGATCCGCCCGGCCCCACCCTGCCCACAGACACGCCCCACATTGGCCCCGCCCAAAGGTCTGTCTCGGCCCCGCACACAAGAAGTGAGTAGTCGATCTTAGGGCTTGGTCATGTAAAGAAGTAGCTCACATGCTGACAAAGTGTGAGCACCCCTGGTCTAGCTCATGGTTTGCCTTATACATTTCCTATCCTTGTATATTGTTTCCGTTCACCTGTCTACTCCATAAACTTTATCTGGTTTAATAAAAAATAAAAACTTGAGATTGCAGTTTTATTTTACCTTAACAGTTGGGTCAACACCGCCAGGTACCTCGAATCCACGCCCCCTCGTCAGAGAAGCCGCTCTCCCAGACGCTCCTTCTTTGGATTCAGGCGATTGTAACTTAACTCCAAAGGGTGTTGGACCACGAGAGCCCCCAAACGGGTGTCTGGTAGGATCCATTCTGAAAAACAAACAGACTTACATTTGTCTGGCTATTGGATGCAGAGCCCTGAAATGCCATTAAAGTGGAACCTCCTGACGTGACCCCATTTTGTAAACTACACCCCTCAAGGGATTTATCCTGGGGTGCAGTGAGCATTTCTAACCCTCAAGTGTTTCTATAATTTATTTTACAGAAATGAATACGCAGCTGATGGGGATTGGAAAAATTGTCATTTTCTCCAGGAATACGTCATGTCAGAGTGTAATATGTTGTACCCGACTTGTATCAGAGATGAACGCTCCAAAAGTTGTTGTGCCTGGAATACCTGCTTACCAGTATTTGGAGTGTGTGTCTCTGCTGACATAAACTGGGCACAATCTGGACGAATCTCTCCATTATCAGTTGTGTAATCATTTCTGGAAATTAAATTAATGAATTATAGCATCTCAAGGGTTAAAAATGCTGGCTACCCCACTTCATAAATCCCTTTAGGGTTGTAGTTACCAAAATGGGGTGTCATGTCTGCGGATTCCACTTTACTGGCAATTCAGCGGTTCTGCACAAGTGGCATGGCGTCCAAAAACCAAAGTGTTGCCAAAATAGCGCCCCTTCCCTTCTGTGCCCTAACAGCAGTTTATACCCAAATATAACATTGTTATCCTGGATACAAGAGTGTCATACATGTCGAATACACTACCATTTGGGTACGCACCAGGGAACAGATGTGAAAGAGAATATGTTTACACCCATATATACAACATGTATGCCCCTCGGGATGGCCCACTTAGTAGTTTTAGGAGTGCAGGTCTCTGATCACATAAAGTGGGCGCAACATATTGGGCACTAACATGGCAAATTTCTATAAAAAATTATAATTTTATTTTGTACATTAATGTTTGTGAAGCTGTCTTGGGCAATAAAATAATAATATCCCTTGAGAAATGCCTTGAGGGGTGTAGTTTCTAAAATGGGGTCACTGTTTGGGGGTTCCCATTGTATTCGTATGTTAGCGCCTGAAAACTATTCCAGCAACATCTGCCTTTCAAAATCCAAATATCGCTCATCCCATTCTGAGCCCCGCCATGTCCCCATACAGCAGATTACACCCACATATGGGGCAATTCTGCGCAACAAACTGTGAGATGGGTTTTCTCCTTTAACCCTTTGTGAATGTGTTCATTTTAGGGCTAAATGAATATATTACTGAAAAAATAAATAAAATATCACCTCCATATTGTTTTATCTCGTGTCCCGGAACAATTGCCGCAGCATCCCATGGATCCAACTGACCCGGCTCAGGATGACTCACCCATCGGACATGGAGTCGGACGTCCCATCGTAGGATGACTCCTATATATGAGGGTCCGAGGAGGAGGACAAGTCTTACCATCTACAGGAGCCGCTCCCCAATAACAGCAGAGCACAGGAGCCAGCAGACATCCCTCCTTCCACCAGCCAGGATGAGGAACCACCGGCCTGCAGCATCTGCCTGATGGAGTATGGACAAGGGGAGCACATATCCCATCTAAGGTGCTCCCATGAGTTCCACTATTTGTGCCTCACCAGGTGGACACAGAACAACACCTGTCCATTATGCAGAGCGGCCATATTATACAGAGCCCGCCTGGAAGGTGTAGGGGTCGTTTATATTACCCCCAATCCTCACCTAGACCATCAAGCCCCCATAAAAATGGCGTTCAGCAATGGCGAGAGAAGGATCCTCTCCTTCTTCTGACCACCAGGTTTCTCTCCCCACTCACCTCGCCCCTCTCTTTCTACCCAATATCCCTCTCTCTTATACCCCCCTCTTTGCCTCCCCACCCATCCCCTATCTATCTATCTAGTCATATGATGATAACAGTATAGATAGATGGTGAGACTTCCAGTATAGACCTGTATGGTAGTGGACAGCTTTATTACGTGAGCCCCTGCAGCCCCTGACAACTCCCCAACCTCACAATCATTTCTGGAAATGTTGCCAACTATGCACAAGGGGAAGATGGAGATCTACCCCAACAAGCTGCTCCTCTCTCCCCGGCCTCCTTCCAGATGTCCCCACCACCAATCCTCCAACATCTCCACCTCACCTAATGAAGTATACAGCTCCATGACAGGACCAGACATCTGCCCAATGTACCCAGGAACCATTCCACCAGGAGATGTAGACTGGCACCGGGCACCTCCTGTATGACAACAATATGATGTAGTGACAGCTCCAGAAGATCAATCCTCAGAAAATCCTCTGGACGCCGCAGACACTGATCTACTAGTGATCACTGAACGTCATTGCTTATCTGATATTTGCAGAACTCGATAGAATAAAATCCTATTATTGGTCCATAATTCTGTATTATTTGTGATTTCACTCCATATTAGTGAATAAGTCTTCTTAAAGGTACAGGTCCTCTATTAACTAGGCATGTATTAGACTGTCCATGGACATCCTGAGGTCACCAAATCAGGTTCTCCTATTATGGAGCGTCTCACAGAGGGGGTCACACACAGGGATCGGTGTCTAGGACATTCCTATATCATAATAGGGCACATGAGAAGACGTTGTCATGACAAGACATCCCCTTTAAGGGTATGTTTACATAAAGGTATATGGAGTGGACTCTGAGGTGGATTTTGCCTCAAAATTAGCTCCAAATTCCCCATGAAACCTCCTCCATGTAGTTCACTAGTAGGCAGATGCTGATTTATTTTTTTATCCATTGAAAACTCTCCCTGAAATAAATATTAGAAGAAAAATTCCTCCATCTGATATAAAGTTTACAAACTCAATGGCGAATTCCGCAGAAGATTCTGCAGCGATTTGGTAAAGTGGAAAAATTCTGCTTCTACATTCCTGAAGAAAAACTTTTATCTTCTACAAATTCCGCTGTGTGAATAAACCCTAAAAGTCCAACTTTTCTAATCCATTACATGAATAATTTCAGAGATCTGTATATATTTCTGATAATGGGCCGAGAACAGGACAGGTGACAGCAGGCGCCCACCTACGGCTCCCCCTCATAGCAGAGATTGGGGGGAGCAATTTGCTTCTTAGATATTTAATACATGACACATTTTTGTTGGGTTTTAGGCATGGCAAAAAAAAACCTCCATGAAATTGTGATCTATAACAATCTGTAAAGCAGAGACATACGCAGGACCTGTTACTGGTGGCCATATTACAGCAGGTCCTCAGAGCAGTGAGTGGGGCCTCAAAGAGAATAGGAGAATATATAAGTGCTATGTAATTAGTCTAGTCTGGGCTTATACACAGTCCAGTCACATTAATGTCAAAATCCAGAATAACCCCCTTTGGCAGAGCGGACCGCTGTGAGACGTGCAGGAAGAGAGGGGATGTTGTGATGATGTCACTGGGATGTTGAGCCATGCCGACTCCTGTGCCGTGGCCAGCTGCGCTAGGTTACGCGGTTGAGCATACATGGTGCGAACAACCCGATCGAGGTGGTCACACAGATTCTCGATTGGGTTCAAGTCCGGGGAATTTGCTGGAAAAGGGAGTACGGTAAACTCATCCTGGTGCTCCTCCAACCACGCACGTACACTGCGAGCTTTATGACACATCGCATTGTCCTGGTGGTAGATGCCATCATCCTGAGGAAAAACAATTCGCATGAAGGGGTGAACATGGTCCGCGAGGATAGATGCATACTTGTGTTGATCCATCGTGTCTTCCACAATGATGAGTGCACCCAGATGGCTGATGACACGTGCCTTCTGCGACTGGTTATTTAACGGTGATGTCAAAAGTAGGCGGTGGTCACATTAATATGACTGGACTGTGTACTTATTTAAAGAGCCCTGTAGGTCCACTAAACCCCCCACAGGGCCTTATAGACCAGTGTTATAATGTTGTATATAAACCTGTCCCAATGCCATCAGTGTCCGATGCAAACTTTTATTTCACCTAGAGATGAGTCTTGTGCTCCCGGCGCTTACACATTGCTTTAGTAAAGTGCACCCCAGTTTCAAAGCGCATGCGCCCTGACAAAGGGGTGTAGTGCTCCGGCTTCACCAAGGAACTGTGTCCAGAGCTGAAGAGTCGGGTGAGTAATGTTTTACTTTGTATCATGGGCTACTTGGGGCACTAAACCCTTGGTCTATAGGAACCTATGGGTGTTTCAGTGTCTCAAATCCCCCCCCCCCCCCCCCCCAACAGGTTCTCTTTAAGCGATTTCTATTTAGGGGTCTGATCTGGATTTACTCAATACTCTGTATTTTGGGGTCTGATCGGAGGTATTTATTAGGAAATCTAGATTTATTTAGGAGGTCTGCTCTAGCATCTGTATTTCTTAACATGTACTTATATGGGGGGGGGGGGGTGAGGGCAGGTAGCAGTTGGACTGGGGCGAATGAGCAATTGTCTGACAGGAAGACGCCTCCACCTCCACCAGGTTTACTGTTGGGGCAGGGAGTGTGTGAAAATTGCACACCCCCATAGGAGAGGGCAGCGGGGGAGGAAGTGTCTGATGGTGTCAGCCATGTTTCTGTGATGCCGAGAAATGTAAATTCATCTGAAATGGAACGGTCATGGATGTATTTGCGTTTATTGCGTGCGGAGCGAGCGTTCCATAGTGCCCTGGAGAGGACAGGGGGAGGGGCAGGAGCAAGTGAGATAGGTTTAAGATTTGAGGGGTTCCATGCTCTGATGCCAGATGTGGAGAATGAGTCGAAAGTAGGGGTTTGCTGGGGTGGTCCCGCATTAGGAGATATGTCGCCAGAGGTAAGGAGGAGCAGGGAGAGGTAGTCAAACCTCGAAACGCGTCGGTGTTTATTTTAATCACCATTTGTGGTTTTTCTAACTTTTCACGTTTGGATTTATTTTAGTTCTTATGTATTGGATTTTTAACATGGAATATTAAAAGCTAAATTTTCTTGAGTCCTGGAAGAGTGCGGATAAGCTTTATTCATTACAAGCAATTTTTCATGGGAAGAAACACGTCTTCTCAGTCCAGAAAGAACAAGGTCGTGCACCCCTTCAGGTCTCGTAGTAAAGATACGGTGAGCCTCAGTAGATTTATTCTATACATATATTGCTCTCTGTTTTAGTTGCTACAACAGTCTATGGTGACATGTGGGCCCAGCCAGCCTGGAAAATGGATGAGAGTAGTAGTAATGGCGACTGTGACACATGATGTATGATTATTAGAGATGAGCGAATACTGTTTCGGATCAGCCGATCCGAACAGCACGCTCGCATAGAAATGAATGGACGTAGCCGGTACGCGGGGGGTTAAGCGGCCGGCCGCCGTTAAAGCGGAAGTACCAGGTGCATCCATTCATTTCTATGGAGCGTGCTGTTCGGATCGGCTGATCCGAACAGTACTCGCTCATCTCTAATGATTATATATTTACTACATTACATATATATACACTCACCGGCCACTTTATTAGGTACACCTGTCCAACTGCTCGTTAACACTTAATTTCTAATCAGCCAATCACGGCAACTCAGTGCATTTAGGCATGTAGACATGGTCAAGACAATCTCCTGCAGTTCAAACCGAGCATCAGTATGGAGAAGAAAGGTGATTTGAGTGCCTTTGAACGTGGCATGGTTGTTGGTGCCAGAAGGTCTGGTCTGAGTATTTCAGAAACTGCTGATCTACTGGGATTTTCACGCATAACCATCTCTAGGGTTTACAGAGAATGGTCCGAAAAAGAAAAAACATCCAGTGAGCGGAAGTTCTGTGGGCGGAAATGCATTGTTGATGCCAGAGGTCAGAGGAGAATGGCCAGACTGGTTCGAGCTGATAGAAAGGCAACAGTGACTCAAATAGCCACCCGTTACAACCAAGGTAGCCAGAAGAGCATCTCTGAACGCACAGTACGTCGAACTTTGAGGCAGATGCCCTACAGCAGCAGAAGACCACACCGGGTGCCACTCCTTTCAGCTAAGAACAGGAAACTGAGGCTACAATTTGCACAAGCTCATCGAAATTGGACAATTGAAGATTGGAAAAACGTTGCCTGGTCTGATGAGTCTCGATTTCTGCTGCGACATTCGGATGGTAGGGTCAGAATTTGGCGTCAACAACATGAAAGCATGGATCCATCCTGCCTTGTATCAACGGTTCAGGCTGGTGGTGGTGGTGTCATGGTGTGGGGAATATTTTCTTGGCACTCTTTGGGCCCCTTGGTACCAATTGAGCATCGTTGCAACGCCAAAGCCTACCTGAGTATTGTTGCTGACCATGTCCATCCCTTTAAGACCACAATATACCCAACATCTGATGGCTACTTTCAGCAGGATAATGCGCCATGTCATAAAGCTGGAATCATCTCAGACTGGTTTCTTGAACATGACAATGAGTTCACTGTACTCCAATGGCCTCCACAGTCACCAGATCTCAATCCAATAGAGCATCTTTGGGATGTGGTGGAACGGGAGATTCGCATCATGGATGTGCAGCCGACAAATCTGCGGCAACTGTGTGATGCCATCATGTCAATATGGACCAAAATCTCTGAGGAATGCTTCCAGCACCTTGTTGAATCTATGCCACAAAGAATTGAGGCAGTTCTGAAGGCAAAAGGGGGTCCAACCCGTTACTAGCATGGTGTACCTAATAAAGTGGCCGGTGAGTGTATAACCTCCTGTATATAAGTACATGTAGTATATATACACTAGAACCTCCTCTATATAAGTACATGTAGTATATATACACTATAACCTCCTGTATATAAGTACATGTAGTATATATACACTATAACCCCTGTATATAAGTACATGTAGTATATATATACTATAACCTCCTGTATATAAGTACATGTAGTATATATACACTATAACCTCCTCCATATAAGTACATGTAGTATATATACACTATAACCCTCTCTATATAAGTACATGTAGTATATATACACTATAACCCCTGTATATAAGTACATGTAGTATATATACACTATAACCCCCTGTATATAAGTACATGTAGTATATATACACTATAACCCTCTCTATATAAGTACATGTAGTATATATACACTATAACCCCCTGTATATAAGTACATGTAGTATATATACACTATAACCCCTGTATATAAGTACATGTAGTATATATACACTATAACCCCTGTATATAAGTACATGTAGTATATATACACTATAACCCCTGTATATAAGTACATGTAGTATATATACACTATAACCCCTGTATATAAGTACATGTAGTATATATACACTATAACCCCCTGTATATAAGTACATGTAGTATATATACACTATAACCTCCTCTATATAAGTACATGTAGTATATATACACTATAACCTCCTGTATATAAGTACATGTAGTATATATACACTATAACCCTCTCTATATAAGTACATGTAGTATATATACACTATAACCCCCTCTATATAAGTACATGTAGTATATATATACTATAACCTCCTGTATATAAGTACATGTAGTATATATATACTATAACCTCCTGTATATAAGTACATGTAGTATATATACACTAGAACCTCCTCTATATAAGTACATGTAGTATATATATACTATAACCTCCTGTATATAAGTACATGTAGTATATATACACTATAACCCTCTCTATATAAGTACATGTAGTATATATACACTATAACCCCCTCTATATAAGTACATGTAGTATATATATACTATAACCTCCTGTATATAAGTACATGTAGTATATATACACTATAACCCCTGTATATAAGTACATGTAGTATATATACACTATAACCCCTGTATATAAGTACATGTAGTATATATACACTATAACCCCTGTATATAAGTACATGTAGTATATATACACTATAACCCCTGTATAAGTACATGTAGTATATATATACTATAACCCCTGTATATAAGTACATGTAGTATATATACACTATAACCCCCTCTATATAAGTACATGTAGTATATATACACTATAACCTCCTCTATATAAGTACATGTAGTATATATACACTATAACCCCCTCTATATAAGTACATGTAGTATATATACACTATAACCCCCTCTATATAAGTACATGTAGTATATATCCACTATAACCTCCTCTATATAAGTACATGTAGTATATATACACTATAACCCCTCTATATAAGTACATGTAGTATATATACATTATAACCCCCTCTATATAAGTACATGTAGTATATATACACTATAACCCCCTCTATATAAGTACATGTAGTATATATACACTATAACCCCTCTATATAAGTACATGTAGTATATATACACTATAACCCCTCTATATAAGTACATGTAGTATATATACATTATAACCCCCTCTATATAAGTACATGTAGTATATATACACTATAACCCCCTCTATATAAGTACATGTAGTATATATACACTATAACCTCCTCTATATAAGTACATGTAGTATATATACACTATAACCCCTGTATATAAGTACATGTAGTATATATACACTATAACCCCCTCTATATAAGTACATGTAGTATATATACACTATAACCTCCTCTATATAAGTACATGTAGTATATATACACTATAACCCCTGTATATAAGTACATGTAGTATATATACACTATAACCCCCTGTATATAAGTACATGTAGTATATATACACTATAACCCCCTCTATATAAGTACATGTAGTATATATACACTATAACCTCCTCTATATAAGTACATGTAGTATATATATGCACTATAACCTCCTGTATATAAGTACATGTAGTATATATACACTATAACCCCCTCTATATAAGTACATGTAGTATATATACACTATAACCCCTGTATATAAGTACATGTAGTATATATACACTATAACCCCTGTATATAAGTACATGTAGTATATATACACTATAACCCCTGTATATAAGTACATGTAGTATATATACACTATAACCCCCTCTATATAAGTACATGTAGTATATATACACTATAACCCCCTCTATATAAGTACATGTAGTATATATACACTATAACCCCCTCTATATAAGTACATGTAGTATATATACACTATAACCTCCTCTATATAAGTACATGTAGTATATATACACTATAACCCCTGTATATAAGTACATGTAGTATATATACACTATAACCCCTGTATATAAGTACATGTAGTATATATACACTATAACCCCCTCTATATAAGTACATGTAGTATATATACACTATAACCCCCTGTATATAAGTACATGTAGTATATATACACTATAACCCCCTCTATATAAGTACATGCAGTATATATACACTATAACCTCCTCTATATAAGTACATGTAGTATATATACACTATAACCTCCTCTATATAAGTACATGTAGTATATATACACTATAACCCCTGTATATAAGTACATGTAGTATATATACACTATAACCCCTGTATATAAGTACATGTAGTATATATACACTATAACCCCCTCTATATAAGTACATGTAGTATATATACACTATAACCCCCTGTATATAAGTACATGTAGTATATATACACTATAACCCCCTCTATATAAGTACATGTAGTATATATACACTATAACCTCCTGTATATAAGTACATGTAGTATATATATGCACTATAACCTCCTGTATATAAGTACATGTAGTATATATACACTATAACCCCCTCTATATAAGTACATGTAGTATATATACACTATAACCTCCTCTATATAAGTACATGTAGTATATATATGCACTATAACCTCCTGTATATAAGTACATGTAGTATATATACACTATAACCCCCTCTATATAAGTACATGTAGTATATATACACTATAACCCCTGTATATAAGTACATGTAGTATATATACACTATAACCCCTGTATATAAGTACATGTAGTATATATACACTATAACCCCTGTATATAAGTACATGTAGTATATATACACTATAACCCCCTCTATATAAGTACATGTAGTATATATACACTATAACCCCCTCTATATAAGTACATGTAGTATATATACACTATAACCCCCTCTATATAAGTACATGTAGTATATATACACTATAACCTCCTCTATATAAGTACATGTAGTATATATACACTATAACCCCTGTATATAAGTACATGTAGTATATATACACTATAACCCCTGTATATAAGTACATGTAGTATATATACACTATAACCCCCTCTATATAAGTACATGTAGTATATATACACTATAACCCCCTGTATATAAGTACATGTAGTATATATACACTATAACCCCCTCTATATAAGTACATGCAGTATATATACACTATAACCTCCTCTATATAAGTACATGTAGTATATATACACTATAACCTCCTCTATATAAGTACATGTAGTATATATACACTATAACCCCTGTATATAAGTACATGTAGTATATATACACTATAACCCCTGTATATAAGTACATGTAGTATATATACACTATAACCCCCTCTATATAAGTACATGTAGTATATATACACTATAACCCCCTGTATATAAGTACATGTAGTATATATACACTATAACCCCCTCTATATAAGTACATGTAGTATATATACACTATAACCCCCTCTATATAAGTACATGTAGTATATATACACTATAACCCCTGTATATAAGTACATGTAGTATGTATACACTATAACCCCCTCTATATAAGTACATGTAGTATATATACACTATAACCCCTCTATATAAGTACATGTAGTATGTATACACTATAACCCCTCTATATAAGTACATGTAGTATATATACACTATAACCCCCTCTATATAAGTACATGTAGTATATATACACTATAGCCCCCTCTATATAAGTACATGTAGTATATATACACTATAACCTCCTGTATATAAGTACATGTAGTATATATACACTAGACAATATACATACATGCAGTATACATATTGGACATGCTATACACTGTAGTACTGCTGCAGTATATTACCACCACATGTACACACTATGGCCTATACTGGGGTACACCGCCCCCACATACCAGCCTGCATCCCCTCCCCCACCTCATGCAATTACATAGAAAGCAACACAATGACGTCATAACACAAGATGACCTGACTGACCCTACAAAGGCAGACGTCACAGCAGTGCTAGACATATGACGTCATACAGTTTGTTTACAACACAGACACACGTGGAGACGCCTGTGCAGCGCAGAGTGTGAATTACACCTTATGCTAACACTTTATACCGCAGTGTCTGTACACAGTGACATTATACAGGTGTATGCACCACCTCAGGCCGGCTATGGCGGTGACATCACCAGTAATGACGTAATAATCCGGACATAGGAAACATTTACCTCACCGATCACCGCAGGCGCCTTCAGCGTCACATCTACCAAGCGCCCGACCACTTTGGTCACGTGATGCGCCTTCTTTGTCCCCTGATTGGCCGGTGAGGCCGTCACTCAGCCAGGACAATCACCTCATTGGTCCGCGGGGGCGGTGAGATCCAAGAGAGGTGAGGAAGGGAAAATGGTGGCGGTGACTGAAAGTGGAAAGTGAGGGGAGAGCGGGAAGGAGGATGATGGAGGCCTCACTGTGTGTACGAGGCCGAGAACTGCGGCAGGGGCCCGGGAAATACACCCAGCAGTGCTAATATAAGAAGTAACACTAGGGGGCGCTTAGTGAGCACGGACTGTAGAAATGTATCTGCGCTCCCCCTAGTGGTGGTTGTAAGAAGGCACAATTTCATGATAGAGATCAGTCTACATTACTGCGGCTCTCCTGCTGTTACACAGCATGCTGGGAGTTGTAGTTCTGGTGCAGCCAGAGAGCCACAGGTGGTGGCAACATGGCCAATAAAGAAGGAGCCCAAACTCCGGACCCAGAGGTGATGGAGCGTCTTCAGTCTTCCTTCATGTTCTCCAATCATCTTGTAATAAAAATGTGACATTCATGAAACGTCTGAGTTTTATTATATCTTGGGCCAGGTTCACACTGGGTTTTATGGACCGGATTTTGAGGTGGAGGCCTTTTGGCATTTTGCTCCGGGTTAGGCCTGAATGAATGGAGGGAGCCTCGCGCCACGGACTATGCGCTGAATTCTGCTGCGGAATCCGAGGCATAAGGGCAGGTTGCTTCTATTTTCTGAGAGCAGCACAAAACTGCTAGCGGAAAAAGAAGTGAGTCCCATTGAATTCAACTGGAGGCGATATTTTGAGCCGGATTCTGACGCAGATTCCAGCCTTAATTTGCTATTGATAACTTTTCCTGTTTCACAATCACTTCAAGGGCATTTTTCACCATGAACATCCTACAAGGAGGGAAAAGTGTAGGAGTCTGTTCACATGAGTGGAATCTGTACAAGCTCTATATCCCATACATGTATCAGAGACTGAGCGGTAATAATGAGGAGTGAACCGACCTCTCTGCTGCCTGGGGCCAACTATACAAAGGCTGCACCCCTCACCCAAAAAAAATAAGTTTATGAACCTCTTTTTACCCCCACACATAGTAAAGGGCAATCATTTTTACCTACCTGTCCTGGCCGCCCTCCACTGCCGCCTTCAGGGTGAGCTGTAGCCATAAGTGTAGCGCCACCTAGAGGAAGCAACGAAGGGCGGCCAGAACAGGAGCTTGGACAAGTGAGTAAGAAGTATCGGCAGCTGCTGATTGTAATAGCACAATAAATAGCTGGCGATTAAAGAAAAAACTAATGCCGCCCTCCAGTTTATTCCATGAGACGCCGCCGGAGGCCACCGCCTTAGGTCACCTCATGGAACGTGCGCCCGGCACCCCTGATAATAATGCTTATGTTTTACACCCAAAATAAGGGAACAGCCATCTCTATCTGCAGAGGAGTTTTTCTGTTGTAGCACCAAAAACCCTGCAGTGAAAATAAGTGACCTGTCACATAACATAAGGCTTTGTCCTACTGAGTCCCCATGAGGATAATCCTTGTGTCAGGACAAATGCAAATCTGAGGGTATGTTCACACAGAGTTTTTTGGAGAGGACTTTGATGCGGAATCTGCCTCAATATCTGCCTCCAAAGACGCCTCCCATTGACTTCAATGGGAGCCGCTCACTTTCTTTTTTCCACTAGCTAGTATCGGAAAACAGAAGCGATATACCCTATCTTTCCACAGATTCCGTGGCTGACCCAGCTGTGGCTCGAGGCTCCCTCTCGATTAGGCCCATTCATTCAGGTCATTCAATCCGGAGCGGAATGTCGTGACTGGATGTCGGTGCACTGCATAGGCTGCCCGTTGCGGCTAGCCACACAGAAGTGTTCAAATGTGGAATGCAAATTCCGCTGTGTAAACATACCCTGACTGCGGCAGTGGTACAAGGGCCAGCCTCAGGTTTTTTGTTCCCTATGGATGCTGAAAGCAGGGCCAGCATTTGGGGGAGAGGCAAACTGGGCAAATGCCCAGGGCCCCCGTCTCCTAAAGGGCCACAAGATGCGCAGCACCAGACGTTTGGCCTGGTGATCGGATCGGGGAAACGTTAACAAGTGTATCAGCGTGCTATGCACGGCCAAACTATCAACATCTATGTCAGTGCAGGGAGCTACACAGTCCTTGCGCTGACATATATGTCTATGTAGAATACAGGACGGGGCGCAATGACATCACTACATCGCACCCCGTGCCCAGGTCCTGCTCTAGAGCCACTAGCAGGGAGAGACTACAGCGTCATGTCTCAGCAGGGGAGCCTGGATAGGTGAGTGAAAGGGTTATTATTTTCTGAGAAATTAAAGGGCTTTATTTATAGCAAAGTGGGGCACATATTTATTAATAGTTCCTCTTTCTAAATTCCTCCTTATATAAGCCTTCCCTTAGGGTTATTAGTAATTGTCTCTCCTTATAAATAGCTCCATATATACAGTACAGACCAAAAGTTTGGACACATCTTCTCATTCAAAGAATTTTCTGTATTTCCATGACTATGGTAAGGGCTCGTTCACATCTGTGCCGGCACTCCGTAGTTCAGGTTTCCGTTTCCTGCATAAAACAGAGCAGGAGACGGAAACCTGCAGGAGTCTTTCTCACCCATTCATTTGAATGGGTGAGAAAGCTGTCCAGCCGTGAGCGGCGGTGAGCGTTTTATGCTCTCCGCCGCGAAACCGGGTTTTATAATCCGGACACAGAGTTCGGTTTCACGGCGGAGAGCATAAAACGCTCACCGCCGCTCACGGCCGGACCCGGTCTGAGCTTTCCGACTTCTGGCATGTAGAAGACGGAAACCACAGAACGGACAGATGAACGCAGGTGTGAACCTAGCGTGATTGTAGATTCTCACTGAAGGCATGAAAACTATGAAGTAACACATGTGGAATTCCCGCTGTATTCCCGCATCCATCCGATTTGCATTTAGTTGGACCATCATTTATTTTTCAACAGGACAATGACCTCAAACACCTCCAGGCTGTGTAAGGGCTATGTGACCAAGAAGGAGAGTGATGGGATGCTACGCCAGATGACCTGGCCTCCACAGTCACCAGACCTGAACCCAATCGAGATGGTTTGGGGTGAGCTGGACCGCAGAGTGAAGGCAAAAGGGCCAACAAGTGCTAAGCATCTCTGGGAACTCCTTCAAGACTGTTGGAAGACCATTTCAGGTGACTACCTCTTGAAGCTCATCAAGACAATGCCAAGAGTGTGCAAAGCAGGAATCATAGCAAAAGGTGGCTACTCTGAAGCAAGAATATAAGACAGATTGTCAGTTGTTTCACACTTTTTTGTTAAGTCTATAATTCCACATGTGTTACTTCATAGTTTTGATGCCTTCAGTGTGAATCTACAATTACCATAGTCATGAAAATACAGAAAACTCTTTGAATGAGAAGGTGTGTCCAAACTTTTGGATTACATAAGGAGGAATTTAGAAAGAGGAACTATTAATAAATATGTGCCCCACATTGTTATAAATAAAGCGCTTTAATTTCTCAGAAAATAATAAACCTTTTACTCACCTATCCAGGCTCCCCTGCTGAGACCTGACGCTGTAGTCTCTCCCTTCTAGTGGCTCCAGAGCAGTACCTGGGCACGGGGTGCGATGTAGTGACGTCATCGCGCCCCATCCCGTATTCTACATAGACATATATGTCAGTGCAAGAACTGTGTAGCTCCCTGCACTGACATAGATGTTGATAGGATGGCCGTGCATAGCACGCTGATACTCATGTTAAGGTTGCCCCAATCTAGTCACTAGACCAAACGTCTGGTGCTGCAGATCTTGTGGACCTTTAGGAGACGGAGGCCCTGGGCAGTTGCCCAGTTTGCCCCCCCTAAATGCCGGCCCTGCTTACAGCATCCATAGGGAACAAAAAACCTGAGACCGGCCCTTGTATCACTGCCGCAGTCAGGGTATGTTTACACAGCGGAATTTGCATTTTGCGTGTGAACACTTCCATGCAACCTAATCGTGAGGGAGCCTCGCGCAACAGCTGAGTCAGCCACGGAATCTGTGGAAAGATAGGGTATGTCGCTTCTGTTTTCCGATACTAGCTAGTGGAAAAAAGAAGTGAGCGGCTCCCATTGAAGACAATGGGAGGCGTCTTTGGAGGCAGATATTGAGGCAGATTCCGCATCAAAATCCTCTCCAAAAAACTCTGTGTGAACATACCCTCAGAATTGCATTTGTCCTGACACAAAGATTATCCTCAGGGGGACTCAGTGGGACAAATCCTCATGTTATGTGACAGGTCACTTATTTTCACAGCAGGGTTTTTGGTGCTACAACAGAAAAACTCCTCTGCAGATAGAGATGGCTGTTCCCTTATTTTGGGTGTAAAACATAAGCATTATTATCAGGGGTGCCGGGCGCACGTTCCATGAGGTGACCTAAGGCGGTGACCTCCGGCAGCATCTCATGGAATAAACTGGAGGGCAGCATTAGTTTTTCTTTAATCGGCAGCTATTTATTGTGCTATTACAATGAGCAGCTTGCCGATACTTCTTACTCACTTGTCCAAGGTCCTGTTCTGGCCGCACTTCGTTGCTTCCTCTAGGTGGCGCTACACTTATGGCTACAGCTCACCCTGGAGGCGGCAAAGGAGGGCGGCCAGGACAGGTAGGTAAAAATGATTGCCCTTTACTATGTGTGGGGGTAAAAAGAGGTTCATAAACTTATTTTTTTTGGGTGAGGGGTGCAGCCTTTGTATAGTTGGCCCCAGGCAGCAGAGAGGTCGGTTCACTCCTCATTATTACCGCTCAGTCTCTGATACATGTATGGGATATAGAGCTTGTACAGATTCCACTCATGTGAACAGACTCCTACACTTTTCCCTCCTTGTAGGATGTTCATGGTGAAAAATGCCCTTGAACCGATTGTGAAACAGGAAAAGTTATAAACTAAGGCTGGGTTCATACAGGGTTTTTTAGGACCAATTTTGACACGGAATCCTCATCAAAATCCTGCTCAAAAAACTGCTTCCCGTTGAAAACGCTAGCGGAAAAAAGAAGCGACCTGCCCTTTCTTGTCACGAATTCCACAGCGGAATCGCCTCATAGTCTGTGGCGCGAGGCTCCCTCCCGAATAGTCCCATTTTTTCGGGCCTAATCCGGAGCAGAATGCCATGACTGGATTTGGGGCACTGCATCGGCATCCAGTCGCAACTAGCCGTTTTTTGGACCGGATTCTGAAGCGGCCTCCACCTTTAAATCCGGTCCATAAAACCCAGTGTGAACCTGGCCCAAGATATAATAAAACTCAGACGTTTCATGAATTTCACATTTTTATTACAAGATGATTGGACAACATGAAGGAAGACTGAAGACGATCCATCACCTCTGGGTCCGGGGTTTGGGCTCCTTCTTTATTGGCCATGTTACCCCCCACCTGTGGCTCTCTGGCTGCTCCAGAACTACAACTCCCAGCATGCTGTGTAACAGCAGGAGAGCCGCAGTAATGTAGACTGATCTCTATCATGAAATTGTGCCTTCTTACAACCACCACTAGGGGGAGCGCAGATACATTTCTTCAGTCTGTGCTCACTAAGCGCCCCCTAGTGTTACTTCTTATATTAGCACTGCTGGGTGTATTTCCCGGGCCCCTGCCGCAGTTCTCGGCCTCGTACACACAGTGAGGCCTCCATCATCCTCCTTCCCGCTCTCCCCTCACTTTCCACTTTCAGTCACCGCCACCATTTTCCCTTCCTCACCTCTCTTGGATCTCACCGCCCCCGCGGACCAATGAGGTGATTGTCCTGGCTGAGTGACGGCCTCACCGGCCAATCAGGGGACAAAGAAGGCGCATCACGTGACCAAAGTGGTCGGGCGCTTGGTAGATGTGACGCTGAAGGCGCCTGCGGTGATCGGTGAGGTAAATGTTTCCTATGTTCGGATTATTACGTCATTACTGGTGATGTCACCGCCATAGCCGGCCTGAGGTGGTGCATACACCTGTATAATGTCACTATGTACAGACACTGCGGTATAAAGTGTTAGCATAAGGTGTAATTCACACTCTGCGCTGCACAGGCGTCTCCACGTGTGTCTGTGTTGTAAACAAACTGTATGACGTCATATGTCTGTCACTGCTGTTACGTCTGCCTTTGTAGGGTCAGTCAGGTCATCTTGTGTTATGACGTCATTGTGCTGCTTTCTATGTAATTGCATGAGGTGGGGGAGGGGATGCAGGCTGGTATGTGGGGGCGGTGTACCCCAGTATAGGCCATAGTGTGTACATGTGGTGGTAATATACTGCAGTACTGCAACAGTATATAGCATGTCCAATATGTATACTGCATGTATGTATATTGTCTAGTGTATATATACTACATGTACTTATATACAGGAGGTTATAGTGTATATATACTACATGTACTTATATACAGGAGGTTATAGTGTATATATACTACATGTACTTATATACAGGGGTTATAGTGTGTATATATACTACATGTACTTATATAGAGGAGGTTATAGTGTATATATACTACATGTACTTATATAGAGGAGGTTATAGTGTATATATACTACATGTACTTATATAGAGGAGGTTATAGTGTATATATACTACATGTACTTATATACAGGGGGTTATAGTGTATATATACTACGTGTACTTATATAGAGTAGATTATAGTGTATATATACTACATGTACTTATATACAGGGGTTATAGTGTGTATATACTACATGTACTTATATAGAGGGGGTTATAGTGTATATATACTACATGTACTTATATAGAGGGGGTTATAGTGTATATATACTACATGTACTTATATAGAGGAGGTTATAGTGTATATATACTACATGTACTTATATAGAGTAGATTATAGTGTATATATACTACATGTACTTATATAGAGGGGGTTATAGTGTATATATACTACATGTACGGTACTTATATACAGGGGTTATAGTATATATATACTACATGTACTTATATACAGGAGGTTATAGTGTATATTAGAGATGAGCGAACAGTGTTCTATCGAACTCATGTTCGATCGGATATTAGGCTGTTCGGCATGTTCGAATCGAATCGAACACCGCGTGGTAAAGTGCGCCATTACTCGATTCCCCTCCCACCTTCCCTGGCGCCTTTTTTGCTCCAATAACAGCGCAGGGTAGGTGGGACAGGAACTACGACACCGGTGACGTTGAGAAAAGTAGGCAAAACCCATTGGCTGCCGAAAACATGTGACCTCTAATTTAAAAGAACAGCGCCGCCCAGCTTTGCTTCATTCTGAGCTTGCAATTCACCGAGGACGGAGGTTTCCGTCCAGCTAGCTAGGGCTTAGATTCTGGGTAGGCAGGGACAGGCTAGGATAGGAAGGAGAAGACAACCACAACAGCTCTTGTAAGAGCTAAATTCCAGGGAGAAGCTTGTCAGTGTAACGTGGCACTGACGGGCTCAATCGCCGCAACCCAGCTTTCCCAGGATCCTGAATGGAATACACTGTCAGTGTATTCCCGTATACCCCATATATACACCCCAAATCACCGTTCCAACGGTGTGCCCCCCCACCTTCACCTCAGAAATACCCTGCAAGTCCCCTAGCAATAGAATTGGGGCTATATACACCCACAATTTTTGCTACTGGTATATAGTGCCATTGTCTGACTGGGAATTCAAAGAATATATTGGGGTTACGTGCACCCACAATTTTTACTACTGGTATACAGTGCCAGTTTCTGACTGGGAATTCAAAGAATATATTGGGGTTACAAATACCCTCATTTCTTGCTACTGCCATATAGTGCCAGTTTCTGACTGGTAATTCAAAGAATATATTGGGGTTACGTGCACCCACAATTTTTACTACTGGTATACAGTGCCATTGTCTGACTGGGAATTCAAAGAATATATTGGGGTTACAAATACCCTCATTTCTTGCTACTGCCATATAGTGCCAGTTTCTGACTGGTAATTCAAAGAATATATTGGGGTTACGTGCACCCACAATTTTTACTACTGGTATACAGTGCCATTGTCTGACTGGGAATTCAAAGAATATATTGGGGTTATAAATACCCTCATTTCTTGCTACTGGTATATAGTGCCATTGTCTGACTGGGAATTCAAAGAATATATTGGGGTTACGTGCACCCACAATTTTTACTACTGGTATACAGTGCCATTGTCTGACTGGGAATTCAAAGAATATATTGGGGTTACGTGCACCCACAATTTTTACTACTGGTATACAGTGCCATTGTCTGACTGGGAATTCAAAGAATATATTGGGGTTACGTGCACCCACAATTTTTACTACTGGTATATAGTGCCATTGTCTGACTGGGAATTCAAAGAATATATTGGGGTTACGTGCACCCACAATTTTTACTACTGGTATACAGTGCCAGTTTCTGACTGGGAATTCAAAGAATATATTGGGGTTACAAATACCCTCATTTCTTGCTACTGCCATATAGTGCCAGTTTCTGACTGGTAATTCAAAGAATATATTGGGGTTACGTGCACCCACAATTTTTACTACTGGTATACAGTGCCATTGTCTGACTGGGAATTCAAAGAATATATTGGGGTTACGTGCACCCACAATTTTTACTACTGGAATATAGTGCCATTGTCTGACTGGGAATTCAAAGAATATATTGGGGTTACGTGCACCCACAATTTTTACTACTGGTATACAGTGCCAGTTTCTGACTGGGAATTCAAAGAATATATTGGGGTTACAAATACCCTCATTTCTTGCTACTGCCATATAGTGCCAGTTTCTGACTGGTAATTCAAAGAATATATTGGGGTTACGTGCACCCACAATTTTTACTACTGGTATACAGTGCCATTGTCTGACTGGGAATTCAAAGAATATATTGGGGTTACGTGCACCCACAATTTTTACTACTGGTATACAGTGCCATTGTCTGACTGGGAATTCAAAGAATATATTGGGGTTATAAATACCCTCATTTCTTGCTACTGCCATATAGTGCCAGTTTCTGACTGGTAATTCAAAGAATATATTGGGGTTACGTGCACCCACAATTTTTACTACTGGTATACAGTGCCATTGTCTGACTGGGAATTCAAAGAATATATTGGGGTTATAAATACCCTCATTTCTTGCTACTGCCATATAGTGCCAGTTTCTGACTGGTAATTCAAAGAATATATTGGGGTTACGTGCACCCACAATTTTTACTACTGGTATACAGTGCCATTGTCTGACTGGGAATTCAAAGAATATATTGGGGTTATAAATACCCTCATTTCTTGCTACTGCCATATAGTGCCAGTTTCTGACTGGGAATTCAAAGAATATATTGGGGTTACGTGCACCCACAATTTTTACTACTGGTATACAGTGCCATTGTCTGACTGGGAATTCAAAGAATATATTGGGGTTATAAATAACCTCATTTCTTGCTACTGGTATATAGTGCCATTGTCTGACTGGGAATTCAAAGAATATATTGGGGTTACGTGCACCCACAATTTTTACTACTGGTATACAGTGCCATTGTCTGACTGGGAATTCAAAGAATATATTGGGGTTACGTGCACCCACAATTTTTACTACTGGTATATAGTGCCATTGTCTGACTGGGAATTCAAAGAATATATTGGGGTTACGTGCACCCACAATTTTTACTACTGGTATATAGTGCCATTGTCTGACTGGGAATTCAAAGAATATATTGGGGTTACGTGCACCCACAATTTTTGCTACTGGTATATAGTGCCAATTTCTAACTGGGAATTCAAAATGCGCAAGGCTCCCGGAAAGGGACGTGGACGAGGCCGTGGGCGAGGTCGGGGGAATGGTTCTGGGGAGCAAGGTAGCAGTGAAGCCACAGGGCGTCCCGTGCCTACTCCTGTGGGGCAGCAAGCATTGCGCCACTCCACAGTGCCAGGGTTGCTTGCCACATTAACTAAACTGCAGGGTACAAACCTTAGTAGGCCCGAGAACCAGGAACAGGTCTTGCAATGGCTGTCAGAGAACGCTTACAGCACATTGTCCAGCAGCCAGTCAGACTCTGCCTCCTCTCCTCCTATTACCCAACAGTCTTGTCCTCCTTCCTCCCAAAATTCCCAAGCTTCACAGAACAATAACCCCAACTGTCCCTGCTCCCCAGAGCTGTTCTCCGCTCCTTTCATTGTCCCTCAACCTGCCTCTCCACGTCACGATTCCACGAACCTAACAGAGGAGCATCTGTGTCCAGATGCTCAAACACTAGAGTCTCCTCCATCTCCGTTCGATTTGGTGGTGGATGACCAGCAACCCACCCTCATCGACGATGATGTGACGCAGTTGCCGTCAGGGCATCCAGTTGACCGGGGCATTGTGCGGGAGGAGGAGATGAGACAGGAGTTGGAAGAGGAAGTGGTGGATGATGAGGACACTGACCCGACCTGGACAGGGGGGATGTCAAGCGGGGAAAGTAGTGTGGATGTTGAGGCAAGTGCAGCACCAAAAAGGGTAGCTAGAGACAGAGGCAGAGGTCAGCAGCTTAGGCGAAGCCAGGCCACACCCGGAATCTCCCAAGATGTTCCAGTTCGTACCCAGCCCCGAAAAACTCCCACCTCGAGGGCACGTTTCTCGAAGGTGTGGAGTTTTTTCAAGGAATGCGCCGAGGACAGATATAGTGTTGTCTGCACAATTTGCCTCTCGAAATTGATTAGGGGCTCTGAGAAGAGCAACCTGTCCACCACTTTAATGCGCCGTCATTTGGAATCCAAGCACTGGAATCAGTGGCAGGCAGCAACGGCAGGACAAAGGCCGCCTGCCGTTCACGCCACTGCCACTGCCTCTGCCTCTGCCACTGCCACTGCTGACTGTGCTGGCGATGCACTCCAGAGGACGAGCCAGGACACCACTTCATCTGCCTCCGCCACTTTGTTGACTTCTCCCTCATCCTCCCCTGTTCCTGTCTTATCTCCTTCTCCTGCACCATCAAAGGCACCATCAGGCGCTTCTTTACAACAACCCACCATCTCTCAGACATTGGAGCGGCGGCAGAAATACACTGCTAACCACCCACACGCGCAAGCCTTGAACGCCAACATCGCTAAACTGCTGGCCCAGGAGATGTTGGCGTTCCGGCTTGTTGAAACTCCCGCCTTCCTGGACCTGATGGCAACTGCGGCACCTCGCTATGCCGTCCCTAGCCGTCACTACTTCTCCCGGTGTGCCGTCCCCGCCTTGCATCAGCACGTGTCACTCAACATCAGGCGGGCCCTTAGTTCCGCGCTTTGCACAAAGGTCCACTTGACCACCGACGCGTGGACAAGTGCATGCGGACAGGGACGCTACATTTCACTGACGGCACACTGGGTGAATGTAGTTGAGGCTGGGACTGCTTCCCAAACTGGCCCGGTGTACCTCGTCTCCCCGCCTAACATTCCTGGCAGGGACACGAGAAGAACACCCCCCTCCTCCTCCTCCTCTACCGCCTCCTCCTCCGCCACCGCCTCCTCCTCCGCTGTTAGATTGACCCCAGCTACGAGTTGGAAACGTTGCAGCACTGGCGTTGGTAGACGTCAGCAGGCTGTGCTGAAGCTGATCAGCTTGGGGGACAGACAGCACACTGCCTCCGAGGTGAGGGATGCCCTCCTCGATGAGACGGCAATATGGTTTGAGCCGCTGCACCTGGGCCCAGGCATGGTCGTTTGTGATAACGGCCGGAACCTGGTAGCAGCTCTGGAGCTTGCCGGACTCCAACATGTTCCATGCCTGGCCCACGTCTTCAACCTAGTGGTGCAACGTTTCCTAAAGAGCTACCCCAATGTTCCAGAGCTACTGGTGAAAGTGCGGCGCATGTGCGCCCACTTTAGCAAGTCGACAGTAGCCGCTGATAGCTTAAAATCTCTCCAGCAACGCCTGCATGTGCCACAACACCGGCTTTTGTGCGACGTCCCCACACGCTGGAACTCAACGTTTCAGATGTTGAATAGAGTGGTTGAGCAGCAGAGACCTTTGATGGAATACCAGCTACAAAACCCTAGGGTGCCACAAAGTCAGCTGCCTCAGTTTCTCATCCATGAGTGGCCATGGATGAGAGACCTTTGTGACATCCTACGGGTGTTTGAGGAGTCCACAAGGAGGGTGAGCTCTGAGGATGCGATGGTGAGCCTTACAATCCCGCTCTTGTGTGTTCTGAGAGAATCCCTGATTGACATCAGGGATAACTCAGATCACACAGAGGAGTCAGGGATAGCATCCGATCCGTCACAGCTGGAGAGTAGGTCCACACATCTGTCCGCTTCACTGCGTTTAATGGAGGAGGAGGAAGAAGAGTTGTCCGATGATGTGATGGTGATACAGGAGGCTTCCGGGCAACTTCGAATCGTCCCATTGTTGCAGCGCGGATGGGTAGACATGGAGGATGAGGAGGAAATGGAGATTGAACTTTCCGGTGGGGCCAGAGGAGTCATGCCAACTAACACTGTGGCAGACATGGCTGAGTTCATGTTGGGGTGCTTTACAACCGACAAGCGTATTGTCAAAATCATGGAGGACAACCAGTACTGGATCTTTGCTATCCTTGACCCCCGGTATAAAAACAACATCTCGTCTTTTATTCCGGTAGAGGGGAGGGCCAATCGCATCAATGCTTGCCACAGGCAATTGGTGCAGAATATGATGGAGATGTTTCCAGCATGTGACGTTGGCGGCAGGGAGGGCAGTTCCTCCAGTAGGCAACCAAGTTCTCACCGGTCCACACAAACGAGGGGCACACTGTCTAAGGTCTGGGACACCTTGATGGCACCCCCTCGCCAAAGTGCCGCCACGGAGGGTCCTAGTGTCACCAGGCGTGAGAAGTATAGGCGCATGTTGCGGGAATACCTTTCCGACCACAGCCCTGTCCTCTCCGACCCCTCTGCGCCCTACACGTATTGGGTGTCGAAGTTGGACCTGTGGCTTGAACTTGCCCTATATGCCTTGGAGGTGCTGTCCTGTCCTGCCGCCAGCGTCCTATCTGAGAGGGTGTTCAGTGCAGCCGGTGGCATCATCACTGACAAGCGCACCCGTCTGTCAGCTGAGAGTGCCGACCGGCTCACTTTGATAAAAATGAACCACCACTGGATAGAGCCTTCATTTTTGGGCCCACCTGTGTAAAGCACCCCAACATGAAACTCCATGTCTGTACTCAACCTCTCCAATTCCTCCGCATCCTCATACTCATCCACCATAAGCGTTGCACAATTCTGCTAATACTAGGCTCCCTCCACCCTGATTTCCCCCAACTCTGCTGGTTAGAGGCTCCCTCCACCCTGCTTTCCCACAACTCTGCTGGTTAGAGGCTCCCTCCACCCTGATTTCCACCAACTCTGCTGGTTAGAGGCTCCCTCCACCATGAATTGGTCCAAACTGGGCTGTTTAGCGGCTCCCTCCACCATGAATTGGTCCAAACTGGGGTTTTTAGAGGCTCCCTCCACCATGAATTGGTCCAAACTGGGCTGTTTAGAGGCTCCCTCCACCATGAATTGGTCCAAACTGGGGTTTTTAGAGGCTCCCTCCACCATGAATTGGTCCAAACTGGGCTGGTTAGAGGCTCCCTCCACCATGAATTTGCCCAAACTGGCCTGTTTAGAGGCTCCCTCCACCATGAATTTGCCCAAACTGGCCTGTTTAGAGGCTCCCTCCACCATGAATTGGTCCAAACTGGGGTTTTTAGAGGCTCTCTCCACCATGAATTGGTCCAAACTGGGCTGTTTAGAGGCTCCCTCCATCATGAATTGGTCCAAACTGGGGTTTTTAGAGGCTCCCTCCACCATGAATTGGTCCAAACTGGGGTTTTTAGAGGCTCCCTCCACCATGAATTGGTCCAAACTGGGGTTTTTAGAGGCTCCCTCCACCATGAATTTGCCCAAACTGGGCTGTTTAGAGTCTCCCTCCACCATGAATTTGCCCAAACTGGGCTGTTTAGAGGCTCCCTCCACCATGAATTGGTCCAAACTGGGGGTTTTTAGAGGCTCCCTCCACCATGAATTGGTCCAAACTGGGGTTTTTAGAGGCTCCCTCCACCATGAATTGGTCCAAACTGGGGTTTTTAGAGGCTCCCTCCACCATGAATTGGTCCAAACTGGGGTTTTTAGAGGCTCCCTCCACCATGAATTTGCCCAAACTGAGCTGTTTAGAGGCTCCCTCCACCATGAATTGGTCCAAACTGGGGTTTTTAGAGGCTCCCTCCACCATGAATTGGTCCAAACTGGGGGTTTTTAGAGGCTCCCTCCACCATGAATTTGCCCAAACTGGGCTGTTTAGAGGCTCCCTCCACCATGAATTGGTCCAAACTGGGGTTTTTAGAGGCTCCCTCCACCATGAATTGGTCCAAACTGGGCTGGTTAGAGGCTCCCTCCACCATGAATTTGCCCAAACTGGCCTGTTTAGAGGCTCCCTCCACCATGAATTTGCCCAAACTGGCCTGTTTAGAGGCTCCCTCCACCATGAATTGGTCCAAACTGGGGTTTTTAGAGGCTCTCTCCACCATGAATTGGTCCAAACTGGGCTGTTTAGAGGCTCCCTCCATCATGAATTGGTCCAAACTGGGGTTTTTAGAGGCTCCCTCCACCATGAATTGGTCCAAACTGGGGTTTTTAGAGGCTCCCTCCACCATGAATTTGCCCAAACTGGGCTGTTTAGAGGCTCCCTCCACCATGAATTTGCCCAAACTGGGCTGTTTAGAGGCTCCCTCCACCATGAATTGGTCCAAACTGGGGTTTTTAGAGGCTCCCTCCACCATGAATTGGTCCAAACTGGGGTTTTTAGAGGCTTCCTCCACCATGAATTGGTCCAAACTGGGCTGTTTAGAGGCTCCCTCCACCATGAATTGGTCCAAACTGGGGTTTTTAGAGGCTCCCTCCACCATGAATTGGTCCAAACTGGGCTGTTTAGAGGCTCCCTCCACCATGAATTGGTCCAAACTGGGGTTTTTAGAGGCTCCCTCCACCATGAATTGGTCCAAACTGGGGTTTTTAGAGGCTCCCTCCACCATGAATTTGCCCAAACTGGGCTGTTTAGAGGCTCCCTCCACCATGAATTTGCCCAAACTGGGCTGTTTAGAGGCTCCCTCCACCATGAATTGGTCCAAACTGGGGTTTTTAGAGGCTCCCTCCACCATGAATTGGTCCAAACTGGGGGTTTTTAGAGGCTCCCTCCACCATGAATTTGCCCAAACTGGGCTGTTTAGAGGCTCCCTCCACCATGAATTTGCCCAAACTGGGCTGTTTAGAGGCTCCCTCCACCATGAATTGGTCCAAACTGGGGTTTTTAGAGGCTCCCTCCACCATGAATTGGTCCAAACTGGGGGTTTTTAGAGGCTCCCTCCACCATGAATTTGCCCAAACTGGGCTGTTTAGAGGCTCCCTCCACCATGAATTGGTCCAAACTGGGGTTTTTAGAGGCTCCCTCCACCATGAATTGGTCCAAACTGGGGGTTTTTAGAGGCTCCCTCCACCATGAATTTGCCCAAACTGGGCTGTTTAGAGGCTCCCTCCACCATGAATTGGTCCAAACTGGGGTTTTTAGAGGCTCCCTCCACCATGAATTGGTCCAAACTGGGGTTTTTAGAGGCTCCCTCCACCATGAATTGGTCCAAACTGGGGTTTTTAGAGGCTCCCTCCACCATGAATTTGCCCAAACTGAGCTGTTTAGAGGCTCCCTCCACCATGAATTGGTCCAAACTGGGGTTTTTAGAGGCTCCCTCCACCATGAATTGGTCCAAACTGGGGGTTTTTAGAGGCTCCCTCCACCATGAATTTGCCCAAACTGGGCTGTTTAGAGGCTCCCTCCACCATGAATTGGTCCAAACTGGGGTTTTTAGAGGCTCCCTCCACCATGAATTGGTCCAAACTGGGGTTTTTAGAGGCTCCCTCCACCATGAATTTGCCCAAACTGGGCTGGTTAGAGGCTCCCTCCACCATGAATTGGTCCAAACTGGGCTGTTTAGAGGCTCCCTCCACCATGAATTGGTCCAAACTGGGCTGTTTAGAGGCTCCCTCCACCATGAATTGGTCCAAACTGGGCTGTTTAGAGGCTCCCTCCACCATGAATTGGTCCAAACTGGGTTTTTTAGAGGCTCCCTCCACCATGAATTGGTCCAAACTGGGGTTTTTAGAGGCTCCCTCCACCATGAATTTGCCCAAACTGGGGTGTTTAGAGGCTCCCTCCACCATGAATTTGCCCAAACTCTGCTGGTTAGAGGCTCAATCCACCCTGATTTTCAAAACAAATGTTGGTGCCAACCTCAACTTACTACAAGGGCCAAATTCACTGCTGGTGACAAGCTCTCCTCACTGCAAGTGCCAAATACACATGTTTCAAGGTGTTTTCCTACTGTCAGAGAGGTGGTATTGAGTGTGTAAAGTGTGTAGTTGTTAGGCTGTGATGTTGGGGTAATAGAGGGTCTTTGGTGTGTTAGATGCCCCCAGACATGCTTCCCCTGCTGTCCCAGTGTCATTCCAGAGGTGTTGGCATCATTTCCTGGGGTGTCATAGTGGACTTGGTGACCCTCCAGACACGGATTTGGGTTTCCCCCTTAACGAGTATCTGTTCCCCATAGACTATAATGGGGTTCGAAACCCGTTCGAACACACGAACATTGAGCGGCTGTTCGAATCGAATTTCGAACCTCGAACATTTTAGTGTTCGCTCATCTCTAGTGTATATATACTACATGTACTTATATAGAGGGGGTTATAGTGTATATATACTACATGTACTTATATAGAGTAGATTATAGTGTATATATACTACATGTACTTATATAGAGGAGGTTATAGTGTATATATACTACATGTACTTATATACAGGGGGTTATAGTGTATATATACTACATGTACTTATATAGAGTAGATTATAGTGTATATATACTACATGTACTTATATAGAGGGTTATAGTGTATATATACTACATGTACTTATATACAGGGGTTATAGTGTATATATACTACATGTACTTATATAGAGGGGGTTATAGTGTGTATATATACTACATGTACTTATATACAGGAGATTATAGTGTATATATACTACATGTACTTATATAGAGGGTTATAGTGTATATATACTACATGTACTTATATAGAGGGGGTTATAGTGTATATATACTACATAAACTTATATAGAGGGGGTTATAGTATATATATATACTACATGTACTTATATAGAGGAGGTTATAGTGTATATATACTGCATGTACTTATATAGAGGAGGTTATAGTGTATATATACTACATGTACGGTACTTATATACAGGAGGTTATAGTGTGTATATACTACATGTACTTATATACAGGGGTTATAGTGTATATATACTACATGTACTTATATAGAGTAGATTATAGTGTATATATACTACATGTACTTATATACAGGGGTTATAGTGTATATATACTACATGTACTTATATAGAGGGGTTATAGTGTATACATACTACATGTACTTATATACAGGGGTTATAGTGTATATATACTACATGTACTTATATAGAGAGGGTTATAGTGTATATATACTACATGTACTTATATACAGGGGTTATAGTATATATATATACTACATGTACTTATATACAGGAGGTTATAGTGTATATATATACTACATGTACTTATATAGAGGGGGTTATAGTGTAGATATACTACATGTACTTATATACAGGAGGTTATAGTATATATATACTACATGTACTTATATAGAGGAGGTTATAGTGTATATATACTACATGTACTTATATAGAGGGGGTTATAGTGTATATATACTACATGTACTTATATAGAGAGGGTTATAGTGTATATATACTACATGTACTTATATACAGGAGGTTATAGTATATATATACTACATGTACTTATATACAGGGGTTATAGTGTATATATACTACATGTACTTATATAGAGGAGGTTCTAGTGTATATATACTACATGTACTTATATACAGGGGTTATAGTGTATATATACTACATGTACTTATATAGAGAGGGTTATAGTGTATATATACTACATGTACTTATATACAGGAGGTTATAGTATATATATACTACATGTACTTATATACAGGGGTTATAGTGTATATATACTACATGTACTTATATACAGGGGTTATAGTGTGTATATATACTACATGTACTTATATAGAGGGGGTTATAGTGTATATACAGTCCTATGAAAAAGTTTGGGCACCCCTATTAATCTTAATCATTTTTAGTTCTAAATATTTTGGTATTTGCAACAGCCATTTCAGTTTGATATATCTAATAACTGATGGACACAGTAATATTTCAGGATTGAAATGAGGTTTATTGTACTAACAGAAAATATGCAATATGCATTAAACCAAAATTTGACCGGTGCAAAAGTATGGGCACCTCAACAGAAAAGTGACATTAATATTTAGTACATCCTCCTTTTGCAAAGATAACAGCCTCTAGTCGCTTCCTGTAGCTTTTAATCAGTTCCTGGATCCTGGATGAAGGGATTTTGGACAAACAATTCAAGTTCAGTTAAGTTAGATGGTCGCCGAGCATGGACAGCCCGCTTCAAATCATCCCACAGATGTTCAATGATATTCAGGTCTGGGGACTGGGATGGCCATTCCAGAACATTGTAATTGTTCCTCTGCATGAATGCCTGAGGATTTGGAGCGGTGTTTTGGATCATTGTCTTGCTGAAATATCCATCCCCGGCGTAACTTCAACTTCGTCACTGATTCTTGAACATTATTCTCAAGAATCTGCTGATACTGAGTGGAATCCATGCGACCCTCAACTTTAACAAGATTCCCGGTGCCGGCATTGGCCACACAGCCCCAAAGCATGATGGAACCTCCACCAAATTTTACAGTGGGTAGCAAGTGTTTTTCTTAGAATGCTGTTTCTTTTTGGACGCCATGCATAACGCCTTTTTTTATAACCAAACAACTCAATCTTTGTTTCCAAAATGAAGCTGCCTTGTCCAAATGTGCTTTTTCATACCTCAGGCAACTCTATTTGTGGCGTACGTGCAGAAACGGCTTCTTTCTCATCACTCTCCCATACAGCTTCTATTTGTGCAAAGTGCGCTGTATAGTTGACCGATGCACAGTGACACCATCTGCAGCAAGATGATGCTGCAGCTCTTTGGAGGTGGTCTGTGGATTGTCCTTGACTGTTCTCACCATTCTTCTTCTCTGCCTTTCTGATATTTTTCTTGGCCTGCCACTTCTGGGCTTAACAAGAACTGTCCCTGTGCTCTTCCATCTCCTTACTATGTTCCTCACAGTGGAAACTGACAGGTTAAATCTCTGAGACAACGTTTTGTATCCTTCCCCTGAACAACTATGTTGAACAATCTTTGTTTTCAGATCATTTGAGAGCGGGCTGTCCATGTTCGGCGACCATCAAACTTAACTGAACTTGAATTGTTTTGTAGAAAGAAATGGTCCAAAATACCTTCATCCAGGATCCAGGAACTGATTAAAAGCTACAGGAAGCGACTAGAGGCTGTTATCTTTGCAAAAGGAGGATTTACTAAATATTAATGTCACTTTTCTGTTGAGGTGCCCATATTTTTGCACCGGTCAAATTTTGGTTTAATGCATATTGCGCATTTTCTGTTAGTACAATAAACCTCATTTCAATCCTGAAATATTACTGTGTCCATCAGTTATTAGATATATCAAACTGAAATGGCTTTTGCAAACACCAAAATATTTAGAACTAAAAATGATTAAGAGTAATAGGGGTGCCCAAACTTTTTCATAGGACTGTATACTACATTTACTTATATACAGGGGTTATAGTGTGTATATATACTACATGTACTTATATAGAGGGGGTTATAGTGTATATATACTACATGTACTTATATACAGGGGTTATAGTGTATATATACTACATGTACTTATATAGAGGAGGTTATAGTGTATATATACTACATGTACTTATATAGAGGGGGTTATAGTGTATATATACTACATGTACTTATATACAGGAGGTTATAGTGTATATATACTACATGTACTTATATAGAGGGGGTTATAGTATATATATATATATACTACATGTACTTATATGCAGGGGTTATAGTGTATATATACTACATGTACTTATATACAGGAGGTTATAGTATATATATACTACATGTACTTATATACAGGGGTTATAGTGTATATATACTACATGTACTTATATAGAGGAGGTTCTAGTGTATATATACTACATGTACTTATATACAGGGGTTATAGTGTATATATACTACATGTACTTATATAGAGAGGGTTATAGTGTATATATACTACATGTACTTATATACAGGAGGTTATAGTATATACAGTTAGGGCCAGAAATATTTGGACAGTGACACAAGTTTTGTTATTTTAGCTGTTTAGTAAAACATGTTCAGAAATACAATTATATATATATAATATGGGCTGAAAGTGCACACTCCCAGCTGCAATATGACAGTTTCCACATCCAAATCGGAGAAAGGGTTTAGGAATCATAGCTCTGTAATGCATAGCCTCCTCTTTTTCAAGGGACCAAAAGTAATTGGACAATGGACTCTAAGGGCTGCAATTAACTCTGAAGGCGTCTCCCTCGTAAACCTGTAATCAATGAAGTAGTTAAAAGGTCTGGGGTTGATTCCAGGTGTGTGGTTTTGCATTTGGAAGCTGTTGCTGTGACCAGACAACATGCGGTCAAAGGAACTCTCAGTTGAGATGAAGCAGAACATCCTGAGGCTGAAAAAAAAGAAAAAATCCATCAGAGAGATAGCAGACATGCTTGGAGTAGCAAAATCAACAGTCGGGTACATTCTAAGAAAAAAGGAATTGACTGGTGAGCTTGGGAACTCAAAAAGGCCTGGGCGTCCACGGATGACAACAGTGGTGGATGATCGCTGCATACTTTCTTTGGTCAAGAAGAACCCGTTCACAACATCAACTGAAGTCCAGAACACTCTCAGTGAAGTAGGTGTATCTGTCTCTAAGTCAACAGTAAAGAGAAGACTCCATGAAAGTAGATACAAAGGGTTCACATCTAGATGCAAACCATTCATCAATTCCAAAAATAGACAGGCCAGAGTTAAATTTGCTGAAAAACACCTCAAGAAGCCAGCTCAGTTCTGGAAAAGTATTCTATGGACAGATGAGACAAAGATCAACCTGTACCAGAATGATGGGAAGAAAAAAGTTTGGAGAAGAAAGGGAATGGCACATGATCCAAGGCACACCACATCCTCTGTAAAACATGGTGGAGACAACGTGATGGCATGGGCATGCATGGCTTTCAATGGCACTGGGTCACTTGTGTTTATTGATGACATAACAGCAGACAAGAGTAGCCGGATGAATTCTGAAGTGTACCGGGATATACTTTCAGTCCAGATTCAGCCAAATGCTGCCAAGTTGATCAGACGGCGCTTCATAGTACAGATGGACAATGACCCCAAGCATACAGCCAAAGCTACCCAGGAGTTCATGAGTGCAAAAAAGTGGAACATTCTGCAATGGCCAAGTCAATCACCAGATCTTAACCCATTTCACTTGCTCAAATCCAGACTTAAGGCGGAAAGACCCACAAACAAGCAAGACCTGAAGGCTGCGGCTGTAAAGGCCTGGCAAAGCATTAAGAAGGAGGAAACCCAGCGTTTGGTGATGTCCATGGGTTCCAGACTTAAGGCAGTGATTGCCTCCAAAGGATTCGCAACAAAATATTGAAAATAAAAATATTTTGTTTTGGGTTATGTTTATTTGTCCAATTACTTTTGAGCTCCTAAAATGTGGAGTGTTTGTAAAGAAATGTGTACAATTCCTACATTTTCTATCAGATATTTTTGTTCAACCCTTCAAATTAAACGTTACAATCTGCACTTGAATTCTGTTGTAGAGGTTTCATTTCAAAACCAATGTGGTGGCATGCAGAGCCCAACTCGCGAAAATTGTGTCACTGTCCAAATATTTCTGGCCCTAACTGTATATACTACATGTACTTATATAGAGGAGGTTATAGTGTATATATACTACATGTACTTATATAGAGGGGGTTATAGTGTATATATACTACATGTACTTATATAGAGAGGGTTATAGTGTATATATACTACATGTACTTATATACAGGGGTTATAGTGTATATATACTACATGTACTTATATAGAGGGGGTTATAGTGTATATATACTACATGTACTTATATAGAGGAGGTTATAGTGTATATATACTACATGTACTTATATAGAGGGGGTTATAGTATATATATACTACATGTACTTATATACAGGGGTTATAGTGTATATATACTACATGTACTTATATACAGGGGTTATAGTGTATATATACTACATGTACTTATATACAGGAGGTTATAGTATATATATACTACATGTACTTATATACAGGGGTTATAGTGTATATATACTACATGTACTTATATAGAGAGGGTTATAGTGTATATATACTACATGTACTTATATACAGGAGGTTATAGTGTATATATACTACATGTACTTATATAGAGGGGTTATAGTGTATATATACTACATGTACTTATATAGAGGGGGTTATAGTGTATATATACTACATGTACTTATATACAGGAGGTTATACACTCACCGGCCACTTTATTAGGTACACCATGCTAGTAACGGGTTGGACCCCCTTTTGCCTTCAGAACTGCCTCAATTCTTCGTGGCATAGATACAACAAGGTGCTGGAAGCATTCCTCAGAGATTTTGGTCCATATTGACATGATGGCATCACACAGTTGCTGCAGATTTGTCGGCTGCACATCCATGATGCGAATCTCCCGTTCCACCACATCCCAAAGATGCTCTATTGGATTGAGATCTGGTGACTGTGGAGGCCATTGGAGTACAGTGAACTCATTGTCATGTTCAAGAAACCAGTCTGAGATGATTCCAGCTTTATGACATGGCGCATTATCCTGCTGAAAGTAGCCATCAGATGTTGGGTACATTGTGGTCATAAAGGGATGGACATGGTCAGCAACAATACTCAGGTAGGCTTTGGCGTTGCAACGATGCTCAATTGGAACCAAGGGGCCCAAAGAGTGCCAAGAAAATATTCCCCACACCATGACACCACCACCACCAGCCTGAACCGTTGATACAAGGCAGGATGGATCCATGCTTTCATGTTGTTGACGCCAAATTCTGACCCTACCATCCGAATGTCGCAGCAGAAATCGAGACTCATCAGACCAGGCAACGTTTTTCCAATCTTCAATTGTCCAATTTCGATGAGCTTGTGCAAATTGTAGCCTCAGTTTCCTGTTCTTAGCTGAAAGGAGTGGCACCCGGTGTGGTCTTCTGCTGCTGTAGCCCATCTGCCTCAAAGTTCGACGTACTGTGCGTTCAGAGATGCTCTTCTGGCTACCTTGGTTGTAACGGGTGGCTATTTGAGTCACTGTTGCCTTTCTATCAGCTCGAACCAGTCTGGCCATTCTCCTCTGACCTCTGGCATCAACAACGCATTTCCGCCCACAGAACTGCCGCTCACTGGATGTTTTTTCTTTTTCGGACCATTCTCTGTAAACCCTAGAGATGGTTGTGCGTGAAAATCCCAGTAGATCAGCAGTTTCTGAAATACTCAGACCAGCCCTTCTGGCACCAACAACCATGCCACGTTCAAAGGCACTCAAATCACCTTTCTTCCCCATACTGATGCTCGGTTTGAACTGCAGGAGATTGTCTTGACCATGTCTACATGCCTAAATGCACTGAGTTGCCGCCATGTGATTGGCTGATTAGAAATTAAGTGTTAACGAGCAGTTGGACAGGTGTACCTAATAAAGTGGCCGGTGAGTGTATATACAGGAGGTTATAGTGTATATATACTACATGTACTTATATAGAGGGGGTTATAGTGTATATATACTACATGTACTTATATAGAGGGGGTTATAGTGTATATATACTACATGTACTTATATAGAGGGGGTTATAGTGTATATATACTACATGTACTTATATAGAGGGGGTTATAGTGTATATATACTACATGTACTTATATACAGGGGTTATAGTATATATATACTACGTGTACTTATATAGAGGGGGTTATAGTGTATATATACTACATGTACTTATATACAGGGGGTTATAGTGTATATATACTACATGTACTTATATAGAGGAGGTTATAGTGTATATATACTACATGTACTTATATAGAGGGGGTTATAGTGTATATATACTACATGTACTTATATAGAGGAGGTTATAGTGTATACATACCACATGTACTTATATAGAGGGGGTTATAGTGTATATATACTACATGTACTTATATAGAGGGGGTTATAGTGTATATATACTACATGTACTTATATAGAGGAGGTTATAGTGTATATATACTACATGTACTTATATAGAGGGGGTTATAGTGTATATATACTACATGTACTTATATACAGGGGGTTATAGTGTATATATACTACATGTACTTATATACAGGGGTTATAGTGTATATATACTACATGTACTTATATACAGGGGTTATAGTGTATATATACTACATGTACTTATATACAGGAGGTTATAGTATATATATACTACATGTACTTATATACAGGGGTTATAGTGTATATATACTACATGTACTTATATAGAGGAGGTTCTAGTGTATATATACTACATGTACTTATATACAGGGGTTATAGTGTATATATACTACATGTACTTATATAGAGAGGGTTATAGTGTATATATACTACATGTACTTATATACAGGAGGTTATAGTGTATATATACTACATGTACTTATATAGAGGGGGTTATAGTGTATATATACTACATGTACTTATATACAGGAGGTTATACACTCACCGGCCACTTTATTAGGTACACCATGCTAGTAACGGGTTGGACCCCCTTTTGCCTTCAGAACTGCCTCAATTCTTCGTGGCATAGATTCAACAAGGTGCTGGAAGCATTCCTCAGAGATTTTGGTCCATATTGACATGATGGCATCACACAGTTGCCGCAGATTTGTCGGCTGCACATCCATGATGCGAATCTCCCGTTCCACCACATCCCAAAGATGCTCTATTGGATTGAGATCTGGTGACTGTGGAGGCCATTGGAGTACAGTGAACTCATTGTCATGTTCAAGAAACCAGTCTGAGATGATTCCAGCTTTATGACATGGCGCATTATCCTGCTGAAAGTAGCCATCAGATGTTGGGTACATTGTGGTCATAAAGGGATGGACATGGTCAGCAACAATACTCAGGTAGGCTTTGGCGTTGCAACGATGCTCAATTGGAACCAAGGGGCCCAAAGAGTGCCAAGAAAATATTCCCCACACCATGACACCACCACCACCAGCCTGAACCGTTGATACAAGGCAGGATGGATCCATGCTTTCATGTTGTTGACGCCAAATTCTGACCCTACCATCCGAATGTCGCAGCAGAAATCGAGACTCATCAGACCAGGCAACGTTTTTCCAATCTTCAATTGTCCAATTTCGATGAGCTTGTGCAAATTGTAGCCTCAGTTTCCTGTTCTTAGCTGAAAGGAGTGGCACCCGGTGTGGTCTTCTGCTGCTGTAGGGCATCTGCCTCAAAGTTCGACGTACTGTGCGTTCAGAGATGCTCTTCTGGCTACCTTGGTTGTAACGGGTGGCTATTTGAGTCACTGTTGCCTTTCTATCAGCTCGAACCAGTCTGGCCATTCTCCTCTGACCTCTGGCATCAACAACGCATTTCCGCCCACAGAACTGCCGCTCACTGGATGTTTTTTCTTTTTCGGACCATTCTCTGTAAACCCTAGAGATGGTTGTGCATGAAAATCCCAGTAGATCAGCAGTTTCTGAAATACTCAGACCAGCCCTTCTGGCACCAACAACCATGCCACGTTCAAAGGCACTCAAATCACCTTTCTTCCCCATACTGATGCTCGGTTTGAACTGCAGGAGATTGTCTTGACCATGTCTACATGCCTAAATGCACTGAGTTGCCGCCATGTGATTGGCTGATTAGAAATTAAGTGTTAACGAGCAGTTGGACAGGTGTACCTAATAAAGTGGCCGGTGAGTGTATATACAGGAGGTTATAGTGTATATATACTACATGTACTTATATAGAGGGGGTTATAGTGTATATATACTACATGTACTTATATAGAGGGGGTTATAGTGTATATATACTACATGTACTTATATAGAGGGGGTTATAGTGTATATATACTACATGTACTTATATAGAGGGGGTTATAGTGTATATATACTACATGTACTTATATACAGGGGTTATAGTATATATATACTACGTGTACTTATATAGAGGGGGTTATAGTGTATATATACTACATGTACTTATATACAGGGGGTTATAGTGTATATATACTACATGTACTTATATAGAGGAGGTTATAGTGTATATATACTACATGTACTTATATAGAGGGGGTTATAGTGTATATATACTACATGTACTTATATAGAGGGGGTTATAGTGTATATATACTACATGTACTTATATAGAGGAGGTTATAGTGTATATATACTACATGTACTTATATACAGGGGTTATAGTATATATATACTACATGTACTTATATAGAGAGGGTTATAGTGTATATATACTACATGTACTTATATACAGGGGGTTATAGTGTATATATACTACATGTACTTATATACAGGGGTTATAGTGTATATATACTACATGTACTTATATACAGGGGGTTATAGTGTATATATACTACATGTACTTATATACAGGGGGTTATAGTGTATATATACTACATGTACTTATATAGAGGAGGTTATAGTGTATATATACTACATGTACTTATATACAGGGGGTTATAGTGTATATATACTACATGTACTTATATAGAGGGGGTTATAGTGTATATATACTACATGTACTTATATAGAGGGGGTTATAGTGTATATATACTACATGTACTTATATAGAGGAGGTTATAGTGTATATATACTACATGTACTTATATAGAGGGGGTTATAGTGTATATATACTACATGTACTTATATACAGGGGGTTATAGTGTATATATACTACATGTACTTATATACAGGGGGTTATAGTGTATATATACTACATGTACTTATATAGAGGGGGTTATAGTGTATATATACTACATGTACTTATATAGAGGGGGTTATAGAGTATATATACTACATGTACTTATATAGAGGGGGTTATAGTGTATATATACTACATGTACTTATATAGAGGAGGTTATAGTGTATATATACTACATGTACTTATATAGAGGGGGTTATAGTGTATATATACTACATGTACTTATATACAGGGGGTTATAGTGTATATATACTACATGTACTTATATACAGGGGGTTATAGTGTATATATACTACATGTACTTATATACAGGGGGTTATAGTGTATATATACTACATGTACTTATATACAGGGGTTATAGTGTATACCGTATTTTTCGGACTATAAGACGCACTTTTTTTCCTCCCAATATGGGAGGAAAATGTGTGTGCGTCTTATAGTCCGAATGCAGCGTGTGCAGCGTCTGTGTCCTGTCTATGAGGAGCAGCACGGAGAGCAGCACGGTGCCTGCCTGCTCTGCCTCTCCTTCCCTGTCTGTGTGGCGTGTTTGCAGGAGCGAGATCTGAGAGGCAGGGAAGTAAGGGCGGGCCAGACAGGTGAAGGAAGCGTGGTTTCAAGCTTGCCGAGAAAACCACGCCTCTTTCACCCGTCTGGCTCGTCCCTCCTTCACTGCCTCTCAGATCTGGCTCCGGCAATGAAACTACACAGACAGGGAAGGAGGGGCGGGCCAAACGGGAGGAGGAGGTGTGGTTTTCTCGGCAAGCTTGAAACCACGCCTCCTTCACCCGTCTGGCCCGCCCCTACTTCCCTGTCTGTGTGGCTTTATTGCAGAAGCAAGATCTAAGAGGCAGTGAAGGAGGGGCGGGCCAGACGGGTAAAAGAGGTGTGGTTTCAAGTTTGCTTAGAAAACCACACCTCCTTCACCCGTCTGGCCCGCCCCTTTTTCTCTTCTTACATAGCTTCACTGCAGGGTGTCTCTTTCCATCCATGGATGAGATTAGATAGAATAGATAGATAGATACAGATAGATAGATAGACAGACAGACAGATAGGAGATAGATACATAGATAGATAGATAGATAGATAGACAGACAGACAGACAGGAGATAGATAGATACATAGATAGATAGACAGACAGACAGACAGATAGGAGATAGATAGATACATAGATAGATAGATAGGATAGATTAGATAGATAGATATGTTCAAATCACCCCCATATCCCTACAATACATATAAAACAAAAACATTACTGTGAAACACATACACATTTGGTATCCCTGTGTCCGAAAGCCACCGGTTCTATTTACATTGGTGAAATATTATATTATTAGGTTATTAAATATTTCACCAATTTTTTTTCCTTAATTTTTTTTTCCCCTATTTTCCTCCTCTAAAACCTTAGTGCGTCTTATGGTCCGGTGCGTCTTATAGTCCGAAAAATACGGTATATACTACATGTACTTATATACAGGGGGTTATAGTGTATATATACTGCATGTACTTATATACAGGGGGTTATAGTGTATATATACTACATGTACTTATATACAGGGGGTTATAGTGTATATATATACACTACATGTACTTCTATAGAGGGATTTATAGTGTATATATACTACATGTACTTATATACAGGGGTTATAGTGTATATATACTACATGTACTTATATACAGGGGGTTATAGTGTATATATACTACATGTACTTATATACAGGGGGTTATAGTGTATATATACTACATGTACTTATATAGAGGGGGTTATAGTGTATATATACTACATGTACTTATATAGAGGGGGTTATAGAGTATATATACTACATGTACTTATATAGAGGGGGTTATAGTGTATATATACTACATGTACTTATATAGAGGAGGTTATAGTGTATATATACTACATGTACTTATATAGAGGGGGTTATAGTGTATATATACTACATGTACTTATATACAGGGGGTTATAGTGTATATATACTACATGTACTTATATACAGGGGGTTATAGTGTATATATACTACATGTACTTATATACAGGGGGTTATAGTGTATATATACTACATGTACTTATATACAGGGGTTATAGTGTATATATACTACATGTACTTATATACAGGGGGTTATAGTGTATATATACTGCATGTACTTATATACAGGGGGTTATAGTGTATATATACTACATGTACTTATATACAGGGGGTTATAGTGTATATATATACACTACATGTACTTCTATAGAGGGATTTATAGTGTATATATACTACATGTACTTATCCACTTCCATACCAGATCCTTTACCCTCCTTCCAGACCAGACACATTTTAGGTTTTTTTTTGTATGTGCGGTTACATAGAAGTGGTTATAGTGTGTAATATATATATATATACACAGTCGTAGAATCCATGGGAAGATAGGGCATGTCGCTTCTTTTTCGCCTCTAGCTGAAAAAAATCACTAGTGGGAAATAGAAGAGAGCGACTTTAGCTGTTGATGTTGTGAAAAGTCTCATAGACTGTAAAGAGCTACGGTACCGGCACCGATAGCTCTTCACCCGGGGCACAGATCGGGAAAGCCGACAGTGCACTGAATTCAGCGCACTGTCGGCTTTCCAGCGGTATAGAACACCGCATGTGCCCAAATCCATGAAAGTTCCACTTTAAGGACCAGGCCTCTTTTTTTCAAACCTGACGTGTCACTTTAAATGGAAATAACTTTGAGACGCTTTAACTTACACAAGTGATTTTCAGATTGGTTTTTCATAACACATTATACTTAATTTTAGTGGTAACATTAATCAATATTTTTTGGAAATTTGGAAAAAATTGCAATTATTCAAAGTGTGAAATTCTCTGCTTTTCAGGCAGACAGTCATACCACCCAAATACATGAATAACTATTATCTCCCATATCTCTGCTTTATATTGGCATCATCTTTTGATTGTCTTTTAATTTATTTAGGATGTTACAAGGCTTACAAGTGTGACAGCGATTTTCCAGATTTACAAGAAAATTCCCCAAACTAATTTTTTAGGGACGACTTCAGTTCTGAAAGGAATTATAAAGGCCAATATAATAGAAACCCCCATAAATCACCCCATTTTCCAAACTGCACTCCTCAAATAATTCAAAACAGCATTTGGGATGTTTGTTAACCCTTTAAGCATTTTATAAGAATAAACATAATATGGAGGTGAAATTTTGACACTTCATTTTTTTTTCACTAATATATTCATTTAGACCTAAATGATTAATTAACATAGTCATAAACAGTTAAATAGAGATGAGTGAATAGAATCCGATCGAATACTAAGGTAATCGAGATATTCGAATCTAATCGAATACCATGCATTTTTCACTATTAAATATTCGATTCCCCTCCCACCTTCCTTGGCGCTTTTTTTGCACCAATAACTGTGATGGGGAGGTGGGAAAGGAAGTAGGAAAACGTAGGCATCGAAAAATAAATAGGAAAAAGTCATTGGCTGACTAAATCAGGTGACCACTCATTTATAAGAATAGTCCCTGTGAGATTTGTTACAGATGGCTTGGATTTAGACAGGGAGAGACTTCTGCTCAGGGTTAGCTAGGAATTACCATATTTTTCGGACTATAAGACGCACCGGACCATAAGACGCACTAAGGTTTTAGAGGAGGAAAGTAGGGAAAAAAATTTTGAAGCAAAAAAATTAGTAAAATATTTAATAACATAATAATATAATATTTCACCAATGTAAATAGAATCGGGGGGTTTTGGACACAGTTATACCAAATGTGTATGTGTTTCAACAGTAATGTTTTTGTTTTATATGTATTCTAGGTATATGGGGGTGATTTGAACATATATATATATATATATATATATATATATATATATATATATATATACACATTTTGACCCTACAGCTGTTTCACAGATTGTATTAACATTGGGACATGAAAATTAAATTTACTTTTTTTCCATTAAACTGTCAATTTAGCCCCAAATTTTTCATTTTCACAAGATGATAAAGGAGAAAAAGCCCCCTTAAGTTTGTTACACAATTTCTCCTGAACACAGAAATGCCCGATATGTGGTCGTATGGGAACATGGTGGGGCTCAGAACGGAAAGAGCGCTATTCGGATTTTGGAGAGCAGATTTTGCTGGAATAGTTAAGTACTAATACCATGGAAACCCCCTAAAAGTGACCCTATTTTGGAAACTACACCCCTCATAAAATATATCTAGGGGTAGAGTGAGCATTTTGACCTCACTGCTGTTTCACAGATTTATTAATATTGGGACGTAAAAATGAAAAATTTATTTTTTTCCACTAAATTGTCCATTTAGCGCCATATTTTTAATTATTGAAAGTAGTTAAAGAATTAAAAGTCCCGCACAGTTTTTTACATAGTTACATAGTAGATGAGGTTGGATAAAGACATGAGTCCATCAAGTCTTCTTCTGAACACGGCAATACCCTATATGTGGTCATAATCTGCTGTATGGGAACATGGTGGGGCTCAGAATGGAAAAGCGCTATTTGGCTTTTGGAGGGCAGATGTTGCTGGAATAGTTTTCTGGTGCCATGTCGCATTTGCTGAGGCCCTAAAGTACCAATACAATGGAAACCCCTCAAAGGTGACCCCATTTTAGAAACTACACCTGTCAAGGAATGAATCAAAGAATATTATCGTTTTGAGCCTAAAAATGCTTCCCAAAAATTAATGTACAAAATGAAAATTAAAATTTTGAAAGAAATATGGCATTTTTGTGCTCAATACATTGTACCCACTTTGTGTTGTCAGAGACCTGCACTCCTAAAACTATTAAGTGGGCCATCCCAAGGGCAAAAAATTATATATGTGGGTGTAAACTGCTGCTTGGGCACACAGCAGGGCGCAGAAGGGAAGGAGCACTGCGCTTTTTAGCTATTTGGGGTAGAGATGGAGGGACTTTCTGGGTGCCATGTTGTTTTTGCAGAGTCCTAGAGGTGACAGTAAACTGGAATTCCCCAAGAAGTGACCCCATTTTGTAGCAGCAATTTTAGGGTCTCTGCAAATGTGACATGGCATCCAAAAACTAGCAATCTAAATTGGCACTCCAAAAGCACATAGCGCTCCTTCACATCTGCGCCTTGATGTGTACCCAAATGGCAGTGTATGCCCACATGTATGACACTGGTGGACCCCAGATAACGTACTTAGTGCTATATGTGGGTATAAACGGCTGTTTGGGCACAGCCAGACATAGAAGGAAAGGAGTGATATTTTGGTTTTTGAAGCATAGTTTGGTTTTAGGACGTCATGCCACTTTTGCAAAGCCCCTGAATAGCCAAAAAAGTGGAACCCGCAGACATGTCACCCCATGTTGGACACTAAACCACTGATGGGATTTATCAAGTGGCGTAGCAAGCATTTTTAACCCTTGACGCTGGGTTCACACCAGTCTGGCCGTGAGCGCCGGTGAGAGTTTTATGCATTCTGCGGCGAAACCGTTTTTTTTAAACAGGAAACACAGTACTACATGTCCGACTCTGTGTCCAGTTTAAAAAACCCGGTTTCGCCGTGGAGAGCATAAAACGCTCACCGGCGCACACGGCCGGAGACTTTTTCAAGCCCATTCAAATGAATGGGATTGAAACATGCCGGCAGGTTTCTGGCTCCTGCCCCTGTTTTGTGCAGGAAACGGAAACCTGCGAAATGGAAACCTGCAGAACGGAATACGGGCGCAGATGTGAACAAGCCCTGAGTGTTGCATTTATTTAGTTTCCAGAAATGAAATCGCAACTGATAATGAGAAGTTAAAAATGAAAATTTTCCAGAGATTCGCCATTTCAGTGTCCGATATGTTGTGCCCAACTTATGTCAGTAGAGATACACACTCCAAAAACTGTTAAGCGGGTATCCCGGGCTCAACAGCTTTTAGAGCGTTCATTTTTTTTATACAAGTCGGGCACAACATATTACGCACTGAAATGACGTATTCCTAGAAAAATTGTCATTTTCACCTTTCACAATCAGATTCATATTCATTTATGGATAATAAGTTATAGTAACACTTGGGGGTTAAAAATACTCTCTGTACCCCTGGATAAATCCTTTAGGGGTGTAGATTCCAAATTAAGGTCACATATCAGGGGATTCCACTACCGGCGTTTTAGCTCTGCAAAAGTGTCATGGTTTTCAAAAGCCAAGCCGTCTGTGCTCGAAAAAACAGTTTATACCCACATATGACATTACGTATGGTATCCCGAGCACACCAGTGTCATACATGTGGCATAAACTGCAGAAGGGAAGGAGCGCTATGCGACTTTTGGAGTACAGATTCAGATGTTTGGTATCTGGACACCATGTCATGTTTGTAGAGCCTGTAAGGTACCAGAAAAGTGGATTCTCCAAAGGAGTGACCTCATTTTGAAAACTGCACCCCTCAAAGAATTTATTAGGGGGTGTAGTGAATATTAGTATCCCAGACATGACTGCACAACGGATGGCGAAGAGGGAATATATAAACTGTGCGGAGTACATTGCAAACACCAAATTACCTACTATATCCCAGTAGCTCCTATGATTGGGGGGATACACTTTGGGGGTCACTTTTGGTGTCTTTTCCCTCATAAGCTCTAAATCTGGGTTGTCTCCTGATATTCGCTCCCGCAGCTTATACATTCCCTTCCTGTCGCAGTGTTAGGATTATGCAGTAGCTGCGGCCATGATATGGGCCTCGCTGCCTGTTCCTCTGCACAGTCCAGGGTTGCAAGGGTTTGCAACAGCCTGGCGTGGTCGACTGTTTGACCGACATAGGTGTCGACCAATGGACGCTCGGGCGTGGGCGGCTGGGCTATTTGCTTCTGACTGCCCCTTGCCTATATAAGGGGGCTGGTCTGGACGCCTGGCGCTCTAAGATCAAATCTGAAAATCCAAATGTGTGTGTGTGCATGGGTTCCAGCCTGAACAAAATATTAGTTGTCCTAGTTAGGATATACTCCCTGAGATAGCAATGCCATTGGTAGTTGGGCAGTATGCTTCCTTGTGTGTGTGTTGTGAGATATCTCAGTAGGCTTTAGCTAGTGAAACTATCAGTCAGTATTTACACTGGGTTGGTTTGGCAGTTAAGCTGCATTGTGGGTTGGGTGGAACTAAAGCACACTGGGTTTAGTCGGTCTCTGTCTAGACCAGGAGTTCTGGCTAGACAGTCTTAGTTGTTGTAGCGGCTCTTCTGATCTGCACAGGTGGCTCTATGATTTTAACAAGAGCACACCCACTTACTTTTGTTTAGTTCGCAGTGACACTAACTGCTAGCCTGTATTCACACTTGGGTGTTTAGCAGTCAGAGTCCAGTGGGCTCCGTAGGGTTTTTGTTTATTTAGTTTTTTTTAATAAACCCTGCTGACCCTAACACGCAGCCAGTTGTGTTGAAATGATTTGGCGATTTTTGGGTTTTTTTGTCTTCACATTGCTAGATGCTATATTTTTTTTATTTTTCTGGTGACGTGGCCATATAAGGGCTTGTTGTTTGCGGGATGAAATGTATTTTGTAATGACACCATTTTGGGGTGTCTACAACTTATTAAATACATTTTATTAACTCTTTCGTGCTGGATTTAAAAAAAAAAAAATCAAACCTGGCATTGAGTTTTACCTTTCTAATTTTTCACCATGCAGCATATAGTATAAGTAACATGTGGCCTTTATTATGCGGGTCGGTACGATTACGGCAATACCTCATTTATGTAATTTTTTTATGCGATACTAAGGGCCCCTTCACACAGAGTTTACACTCCGTGTATTCTGTCTACGCTTTGCTCATTTTGTTCATTTTACACGTGTAAAAATACACATGTAAAATGTAGTTAGCCATGGCTAACTACATTTCACACGTGTATTTTTACACGTGTAAAATAAACAAAATGAGCGGAGCGTAGATAGGATACATGGAGTGTAAACTCCGTGTGAAGAGGCCCTAATTCTGCTGAACAAAAACACATTTGGGGACATAAATCAATGTTTTTTGCATCGCCATTGTCTGAGAGGCATAACATTTTTATTTTTCGGTTGACAGTATTGGTTGAGGGCTTATTTTTTGCGGGACAACCTGCGATTTTTATTGGTACTATTGTGTGGTACAAATGACTTTTTGATCACTTTTTATAGCATATTTTGTAAGGTGAGATGGCGAAAAATCAGTACTTCCGGCGTGTTTTTTCCGTTTTTCTTTTTTTTCCGCTGTTCATCGTGTTCATTAAAATTTTGTTTCAGTTTTGTTGCACAGATTGTTACGGACGCAACAATACCAAATATGCATTGTTTTGCATGTCTCACAGTGCATAACAGGAAGTCAATCTATGCAGATGCATAGATTGTCTTCCTTAGTACCCGGCAGGATCAACCAGGTAACGGGGGCTCAGGGGAGTCTGGGGTCACTGGTCAGACCCCAGGCTGCATAGTAGACATACTGGCACCCCCTGATCTCGACGCGGGGGGTGCCTGGGGGAGGGGGGTCACAAAGATTGCGGAGCGTCTTAGATACGGCAATCATGTTTGCTCGCTGCATCTAAGGGGTTAATCTGTCCGGTCGGAGCGCAGCTCCACCGGACATTACGGAGCAGGGTGCTAGCTGTTAATAACGGTGAATGACGGTGAAAAGGTTTCTGAAGTGCCGACCGTATTTTTACAATAGGCCGGTCTTCAGAGACCAGGACCGCCAGCCGTAATTTTACGCCCAGCGGTCCTTAACCGGTCAGTACTGCTGAGAATTTTTTCAATGTGTAAAAATGACTTTACAGGTATTATAGCAAGCTCTGACTGTGACTGTCATATCTATAGCAACACTATGGCGCTCTAGTTATCAGAATTATGAGGCTACTATATAGAGACTGGGGGTGTCACTGTTTTAGGGGTTCTGTGTCTGTCATTACTATAGAAACACTAGTGGTGGCGCTGTTCAGGATAGTCTTCCTTTAGTAATAATGGGGGTGTCACTGTTATAGGGTAACTGTGTCTGAATAAATACATGAAGGAATACAGACGCCAGAGCAGATCTCTTAAATAAATGGAAATCTCTGGAAAAATATATACACACGTGGACAAAATTGTTGGCACCCCTCATTTAATGAAAAAAAAAGAACCAAAATGGTCACAGAAATAACTTGAATCACTACGCTTTTTTAGAGAATCTGTAAAGCTTGCACTGGGACTTAGGGTCTGGTCTCTGATATATACCGCCTTCTGTCGGACCCCACTCCTGAGGTTCTACCTAGACTTCCATATATGGCTCGATGGGAGACAGCCCATCTCGAGCTCCGACTGGTCCTTTATCTAGAATAGAGGGGCTAAAACCTCGAGCTGCATTGTCCATAAAGAAAACTTTTTAAGGCTAAGGCCCCACGGGCCATAATCGCAGAGCTTAAAGCGCTGCGAAAGAACCGCTGCGTGAAGGCATTGCGGTTCTTTCTGTAGCGCTTTTAACCCCTTAGAGACACAGCCCAAAAGTGACTTAAGGACCAGGCCTCTTTTTTCAAATCTGACATGTGTCACTTTAAATGGCGATAACTTTGAGACGCTTTAACTTACACAAGTGATTCTGAGATTGTTTTTTCGTAACACATTGTACTTCATGTCAGTAGTAAATTTTCGTCGATATGTTTTGTCTTTAATTATGAAAAAATAGGAAATTTGGTGAAAATTTTGAAAAAAATGCAGTTTTCAAATTTTGAAGTTGCAAGCCTTTCAAATAGAAAGTCATACTACCCGAATTTTTTCATAAATATAATTAACCATGTCTCTGATTTATGTAGCAATCAAATTTTAAGCACCCTTTCATTTTTTTCAGATATTATAAGGCTTACAAGTCAAGCAATAATTTTCCAAATTTTCAAGAAAATTTCCAAAACACATTTTTCAAGGGACCAGTTCAGTTCTGAAGGGAACTTGAAAGGCCTCTCTAATAAAAACCCCCAAAAGTCACCCCATTCTAAAAACTGCACTCCTGAAAGAATCTAAAACAGCAGTTAGAAAGTTTCTTAACCCTTTCAGCATTTCACAACAATTAAAACAAAATGGAGGTCAAATTTACATTTTTCAATTTCTGTCACTAATATATTCATTTAGCCCTAGAATTTACACATTTACTAAGGGTTAAAGGAGAAACTGCACCCCACATTTTGTTACACAATTTCTCCCGAACACGACAATACCCCATATGTGCTGGTACCCTAATGTACGGGCACACGGTCGCTCTCAGAACAGATGGAGCACTAATTGGATTTTGTAGGCCAGATTTTGCTAGAATATTTTTCAGGCCCCATGCCCCGATTGCAAAGCCCCCAAGGTGCCAAAACAGTGGAAAACCCCAAAATGTCACCCCATTTTGGAAACTAGACCCCTCAAGGAATTTATCAAGGGGTATAGTGAGCACTTGGACCCTACAGGTGTTTCACAGATTTTTTTACCATTGAGATGTGAAAATGAAAAATTACTTTTTTTTTTATAATAAAATGTCACTGTAGCCCCAAATTTTTCATCTTCACAAAGGGTTAAAGGAGAAACTGCACCCCACATTTTGTTACACAATTTCTCCTGAACACGACAATACCCCATATGTGCTGGTACCCTAATGTACGGGCACACGGTCGCTCTCAGAACGGATAGAGCGCTAATTGGATTTTGTAGGCCAGATTTTACTAGAATACTTTTCAGGCACCATGTCCCTTTTGCAGAGCCCCCAATGTGCCAAAACAGTGGAAACCCCCAAAATGTTACCCCATTTTGGAAACTATACCCCTCAAGGAATTTACCAAGGGGTTTAGTGAGCCGTTTGACCCTACAGGAGTGTAACAGAATTGGCCCAACAAAAGGAAAAGTGACATTTTTTGCTATAAAATGTAGCTTTAACCCCAAATTATGCATTTCCACAAGGGGTTAAAAAAGAAAATGCACCCCACAAATTGTCAAGCACTTTGCCCCAACTACAGAAATGCCCCACATGTGTATGTAAAGTGATGTATGGGCACACTGTAAAGTCCAGAGCTGAAGGATCGCTATTGGGATTTTGGAGGGCAAATTTAGCTGAAATCTGTTTCAGGCACCATGTTGCATTTGGAGAGCCCCTGAAGTGCTAGAAGAGTGGAAACCCCCCCCCCCAAACGACCCCATTTTGAAAACTAGACCCCTCAAGGAATTTATCAAGGGATTTAGTGAGCACTTGGACCCTACAGGTGTTTCACAGATTTTTTTACCATTGAGATGTGAAAATGAAAAATTACTTTTTTTTCCAATAAATCGTCCATTTAGCACCATATTTTTAATTTTTGCAAGTAGTTAGAGAATTAAGAGCCCCCCACAGTTTGTTACACAATTTCCCCTGAACACGGCAATACCCCATATGTGATCATAATCTGCTGTATGGGTACATGGCGGGGCTCAGAATGGAAAGAGCGCTATTTGGATTTTGGAGGGCATATATTGCTGGAATAGTTTTGAGGTGCCATGTCGCATTTGCTGAGCCCCTAAAGTATCAATACAATAGAAACCCCTCAAAAGTGACCCCATTTTAGAAACTACACCCGTCAAGGAATGTATCAAGTGGTATTATGATTGAGACTAAAAATGCTTCCCAAAAATTGAAATTTTTAAAGAAATATGCCATTTTGGTATCCAATACATTGCACCCACTTTGTGTTGTCAGAGACCTGCACTTCTAAAACTATTAAGTGGGCGATCCCGAGGGGCAAAAAAATTATATATGTGGGTATAAACTGCTGCTTGGGCACACAGCAGGGCTCAGAAGGGAAGGAGCACTGCGCTTTTTAGCTTTTGGGGTACAGATTTAGAGGGACTTTCTGGGTGCCATGTTGTTTTTGCAGAGCTCTGGAGGTGCCAGTAAACTGGAATTCCCCAAGAAGTGACCCCATTTTGTAGGGGAAATTTTAGAGTCTCTGCAAAAGTGCTATGGCATCCAAAAACCAAACCGTCTAAGTCTGTGCTCCAAAAACCAAATAACCTTCTTCCTTTCTGTGTCCGGCTGGCCCTAATATCAGTTTATACCCACATATGACATTACGTACGTTATCCGGGGTACACCAGTGTCATATATGTGCCCTAATATCAGTTTATACTCACATATGACATTACCCCGGTTACACCAGTGTCATACATGTGTCATACATGTGGCATAAACTGCAGTTTGGGCGCACAGCAGGGGGCAGAAGGGAAGGAGCGCGATGAGGCTTTTGGAGTACAGATTCAGATGTTTGGTATCTGGACGCCATGTCATGTTTGTAGAGCCTGTAAGGTACCAGAAAAGTGGATTCCCCAAAGGAGTGACCGCAGTTTGAAAACTGCACCCCTCAAAGAATTTCTCAGGGGGTGTAGTGAGTATTAGTATCCCGGACGTGACTGCACAGCGGATGGTGAAGAGGGAATGTATAAGCGGTGCGGAGGACATTGCAGACACTAAATTCCCTACTATGTCCCAGTAGCTCCTATGATTGGGGGAGTCACACTGGGGTCACTTTGGGGGTCACTTCTGGTATATTTTCCCTCATAAGCTGTAAATATGGGGTGTCCCCTGATATTCGCTCGCACAGCTTATATATTCCCCTCCTGCCGCACCCAGTTGTGTTCTAATAATTTGGCGATTTTGCGTGATTTTGTCTTCACATTGGTAGAGGCTATATTTTCTTTATTTTTCTGCTGACGTGGCCATATAAGGGCTTGTTGTTTGCGGGATGCGATGTATTTTGTAATGACACCGTCTTGGGGTGCCTAAAACTTACTGATTACATTTTATTAACTATTTTTTTGCTGGATTTAAAAGAGAAAAAATCAATTCTGGTATTGAGTTTTACCTTTTACATTTTTCGCCATGCAGCGTACAGTATAAGTAACATGTGACCTTTATTCTGCGGGTCGGTATGGTTACGGCGATACCTCATTTATGTTATTTTTTTATGCGTAACTAATTCTGCAGAACAAAAACACATTTGGGGACATAAATCAGTGATTTTTGCATCGCCATCTTCTGAGAGGCGTAACATTTTTATTTTTCGCTTGACAGTGTTGGTTGAGGGCTTATTTTTTGCGGGACAACCTGTGCATTTTATTGGTACTATTTTGGGGTGCATATGACTTTTTGATCACTTTTTATAGCACATTTTGTAAGGTGAGATGGCGAAAAATCACTACTTCCGGTGGGTTTTTTCCGTTATTTTTTACCGCCGTTCACTGTGTACATTAAATATTATTTCAGTTTTGTTGTACAGGTTGTTACGGACGCGACAATACCAAATATGTATTGTTTTTATTAATTTTTTGTGTTTTTTTTTACATAATTCATTTTTTATAGAAAAAAGGGATTTTTGGGACTTTATAACTTTATTAATTGTTTTCAAATACTTTTTTTTTTTTACTTGTTCTTGTGTCCCTATGGGACACATGGATCAGTGATGATTGCATCACTGATTCTCTACTATAGACTGAGACACAGGCTGCAGTGACAGCCTGCACGTGTCTCACTCTAGACACAGGAAGTGAGCTGTGCGGACAGCACAGACTCACTTCCAGAAGACGCCGGGAGCATCACCAGGTAAGTGAGTGCTCAGGGCTGTCTGGGGTCACTAACCAGACCCCAGACTACATATTACAGATACCGGCACCCACCGATCTCGCCGCGGGGGGGGGGAGAGATCGCGGCACCCTTTGTTTGCGGTGGTCATGTTTGACCATCGCAATCAAAGGGTTAAAACCTCCGATCGGTAAAAGTACCGACCGGAGGTTATGGAAAAGGGTGATAGCTGTCAGTAACAGCTATCACTCAGTTCCGATTCCGCCCGCTCAGCTAGTGAGCGGGCGGAATCACCATGACGTACTATTACTTCATGGTGCGCGAAGTACCTCGCGTCCATGACGTAATAGTACGTCAAAGGTCGCTAAGGGGTTAAGAGAGAGTTCACAGTTTTCCTCTGCGGACATTCTCTTCACATTATATCTGTGGGAAAGCCGCTGCCGTTTCTGTAGATATAATTGACATGCTGCGATTTGGTACTTCTCATCCTGAGCAAAGCAGTTTCATCTCGCTATTTTTTGAGGCATCCATCATGTGTGGTATTGAATGTGTGTGTACAGACCTCATATACACATTCACCACACACTATAAACCTACAAAACCCTTTAGGCTAAGGCCCCACGGGCCGTAATTGCAGCGCTAAAGTGCTGCAGAAAGAAACACAGCATGAATGCATTGCGGTTCTTATCGCAGCACTTTTAAGAGAAACTTCACAGAGTTTTCCTCCGCAGACTTTCTCTTAACATTATATTTGCGGGAAAGCCGCCGGTGTTTCCGTAGATATAATTGACATGCTGCGATTTGCAAAGCCGCAGCGTCTTTGCAAATCGCAGCGTGTGCGCGATGCTATCTTTTCCACAAAGTGGGTATGGGATTTGTATGAATCCCTTACACTTTGCCTGAACTGTACAACGCTGCGATTTTTCCGCAGCATCTCTGCTGCGAGCAAATTGTAGCGTTTACGTCCCGTGGGGCCCTGGCCTAAAGATGTTAATGCACTGGTACCACACGCCAACTCCATTCTCCATTCTTTTCATAGGTCTATCCTGTATTTTTGCTGGCGTTGTGGTATCCACCCTGCACATATTTTTCACTTATTTTGGTCCTGCCCCTCCCTTGTCCCTTTTTTGGTGTCAGGTCCGGGATCTCTTGGACCAGGTGATGGGAGTATGTTTCCCTCTCTTCCCTAGGACGTACCTCCTTAATCTCCCCCCAGTTAAATTGTGCAAGGCGGCCTTCCGCCTGTTCTTGCTTCTACTCACCTCTGCTAGATGTTTGATCGCCAAGCATTGACGTCAGCCAGCCCCCTCCATCTCTTGAGGAATTATACTGCAGGATAGGATTGCGCGGTTTCTGGAGTATCTGATGGCAATTCTAAACAACAAGGATGAGCTATTTCATATTGTTTGGAACTTGTGGGACATGTTCTGGGCCACCCAGCCTCTCTGATTATGCTTCCCACTGGAACTTCATGGTACCCTTTTGTTGTCTCTTTCCCTCGTCTTGTCTATGTCTGTTATCCCTGTTTGTCTTTTCATGGCTTGTTGCTTATTTTCCCATTGCATTAATGCTGTGTTTATATGTTTCTGGACCGATACTGGCTTATTGGTCGTGTTGTATTCTTTTATTGTTAAAACTTCTTAAATAAACAATTTTAAAATAAATAACTTGAATCTGAGAAAAGTAATCTCTATATTAGAATTTATTTGCGTCTGTCTGCCTGTTCTTTATGCGCGACCAAACGAATGAACCGATCTTCAACAACTTTGGCACACAGATACTTCAGGTGTCCAGGAAGGTTTAAGATGAGGCATCAACGCGCTCGGCCGTACCGTTCCAGAGATGCAGCTTTTACAAAACCCTGACCCCTCCCATTAGCCAATACAAGCCTGCAAGTCTTTCACTCATATTCCAACTGCCGTAAACACACTCCAAATGCACAATCCAACACGGATATCCCAACTAAGATACACGCATCAGAGGATTAGATACACAGGTCAGCACCCAGTATCACACGCCAGAGGATTAGATACGCGCGTCTGCATACAGTTCCACATGCCGGAGGATTAGATACGTGCGTCTGCACACAGTACCACACGCCAAAGGATTAGATAAACAAATCAGCACACAGTATCACACAGCAGAGGATTAGATACGCGCATCTGCACACAGTTCCACACGCCAGAGGGTTAAATATGCGCGTCTGCACACAGTAACACGCCGAAAGATTAGATGCATGCATCTGCACACACACATGCCAGAGGATTAGATGCGTGCATCTGCACAAAGTACCACACGCTGGAGGATTAGATACACAATTCAGTACACAGTATCACACGCCAGAGGATTAGATACGCACGTTTGCACACAATACCACATGTCGGAGGATTAAATATGCGCATCTGCACACTACCGCACGCCGGAGGATTAGATATGCACTACTGCACATAGTTACACACTGCAGGATTAGATATGCCCGTCTGCACAGTTACACAAACCACAGGATTAGATATGCGCATCTGCACACAGTACACACGCTGGAGGATTAGATACACACGTACAACATGCCGGAGGATTAGATACGCATGTCTGCACACAGTTCCACACGCCGGAGGATTAGATACATGCGTCTATACATAGTTACACACGCCGCAGGATTAGATATGCACGTCTGCACACAATTCCACATGCCAGAGGATTAAATATGTGCGTCTGCACAGTTACACACGCCAGAGGATTAGATACGCACGTCTGCACACAATACCACATGCCGGAGGATTAAATACGCGCGTCTGCACACTGTACCGCACGCCGGAGGATTAAATACGCACTACTGCACACAGTTACACACTGCAGGATTAGATACGCCCGTCTGCACAGTTACACCGCAGGATTAGATGCGCGCATCTGCACGCTACACACGCTGGAGGATTAGATACACATGTACCACATGCCGGAGGATTAGATAAGCATGTCTGCACACAGTTCCACACGCCGGAGGATTAGATACATGCGTCTATACATAGTTACACACGCCGCAGGATTAGATATGCACGTCTGCACACAGTTCCACATGCCAGAGGATTAAATATGTGCATCTGCACAGTTACACACGCCAGAGGATTAGATACACATTTCTGCACAAAGTACCACACACTGGAGGATTTGATACACAAGTCAGCACACAGTATCACACGCCGGAGAATTAGATACACACGTATGCACACAGTACCAAGCGCCGAAGGATTAGATACACGCGTCCTCACACAATCCCACACGACTCAGGATTAGATGCACGCCACTGCACATAATACCACACGCCGGAGGATTGGATACACACCACTGCACACAATACCACACGCCGGAAGATTAGATACGCGCCACTGCACACAATACCACACGGGAGGATTAGATATGTGCCACTGCACACAGTACCACACTCCGGAGGATTAGATACGCGCAACTGCACACAGTTCCACACGCCGGAGGATTAGATACACGCGTCTGCACAGTTACACATGCCACAGGATTAGAGATGCATGTCTGCACACAGTACACACACTGGAGGATTAGATACAAAGTACCACAAGCCAGAGGATTAGATGTGCGTGTGTGCACACAATACACGCTGGAGGATTACAAAGTACCACAAGCCAAAGGATTAGATACACGTGTCTGCACACAATACACATGCTGGAGGATTAGATACACAAGTCAGCACACAGTACCACACGCCGGAGGATTAGATACGTGCGTCTATACACAGTTAAACATGCCGCGGCATTAGATATGCACGTCTGCACACAGTTACACATGCCAGAAGATTAGATATGTGCATCTGCACATAGTACCACACGCTGGAGGATTAGATACACAAGTCAGCACACAGTATCACACGCCGGAGGATAAAATATGTGCATCTGCACACAGTACCACACTCCGGAGGATTAGATACAAACCACTGCACACAGTTACACACACCGCAGGATTAGATACACAAGTTCCCCAAGCCGGAGGATTAGATATGCGTGTCTGCACACAATACACATGCTGGAGGATTAGATATACAAGTCAGCACACAGTACCACACACCGGAGGATTAGATACGCATGTCTGCACACAGTTCCACACACTGGATGATTGGATACGCATGTCTCTACACAATACCACATGCTGGAGGATTAGATATGCCCATCTGCACACAGTTCCACATGCCGGAGGATTAGATACGTGCGTCTTTATACAGTTAAACACGCCGGAGGATTAGTTATGCACGCCTGCACAGAGTTACACACGCCAGAGGATTAGATATGCTCGTCTTTACATAATACCACACGATGAAGGATTAGATACGCAACGCTGCACACAATGTCACACGCTAGAGGATTAGATAAGCTCTACTGCACACAATACCACACGAGGAGGGTTAGATAGACGTGTCTGCACACAGTACCACACGCTGGAGGATTAAATACACAAGTCAGCACACTATCACATACCAGAGGATTAGATACGCGCGTCTGCACACAGTACTACACGCTGGAAGATTCGATACACACGTCTTTTCACTGTGCCACACGCTGGAGGATTAGATATACGTGTCTGCACACATTACCACACGCTAGAGGTTTAGATACATGTGTCTGCACACAGTACCACACGCCAGAGGATTAAATACTTGGGTCTGCACACAGTACCACATGCTGGAGGATTAGATACACGCTTATGCACACAGGATCACACGCCAGAGGATTAGATACTCGCTACTGCACACAATATAACACGCCATTAGATATGCGCCACTGCACACAATACTACACAGGGGACGATTAGATACGCGCCTCTGCACACAGTACCAGATGCCAGAGGATTAGATACACTCGTCTGCACACAGTTCCACATGCCAGAGGATTAGATACGCTCCTCAGCACACAGTACTACACGCTGGAGGATAAGATATGCAGCTCTGCACAGAATACCACACATTAGAGTTATACTCCAGGTTTCCATAGCAACCCAGCAATTTTTATTCACTGTTTAATTTCAACTTTAATGGGGCAGGTCCCTGTGGATGACACAGCGTTACTCCAGATATCCATAACAACCGATTGCAGGTTTTACACTGATATCCGAATTGGGATTCACATAACGCTTATTGACACAAACGACATACAAAATACACCAGTGTAAAACTGGACAATTCTTATGGGGCCACTACAGAAACAAAAATTAAAATATACCCATGCGAAGCCGGGTCCTCCTGCTAGTCATAAATAAAAATTCTATGAAAATGAACAAATGAAAGTCAGACATTGCTTTTCACTTTAACAGAATTTTTAAAAAATAAAATTAAACTAATGAAACAGGCCTGGGCAGAAATGATGGTTCCCCTGAAAATAATGTCACCAAAGGGACCTGTTACATCTTGGGGTGTCCACTACGTAGCATCACAGGGGTCTACAATCTTGTGATCAGTCCGTGACCATGGTATATAGGGCTACATATACTCACTGTGCTCTTTGGTGACCTGTATATAGGGTACAGATGATAACTGTGCTGTGTGGTGACCTGTATATAGGGCTACCGATACTCCCTGTGCTGTTTGGTGACATGGTGTGGACCACACTCAAAATGGACCAGAGGAAGTGAAGGAAAAGGTTGTGTCAGGAGCTTAGAAAGGAAATTATTGACAAGCATGTTAAAGGTTATAAGACCATCTCCAAGCAGCTTGATGGTCTTGTGGCTACAGTTGCACATAGTATTCAGAAGTTTAAGGTCCATGGGACTGTATCCGACCTCCATGGACATGGCCGCAGGAGAAAAATTTGTGACAAATCAAAGAGAACGATAATACGAATGGTAACAAAAGAGCCCAGAAAAACTTCTAAAGACAATACAGATGAAATTCAAGCTGAAGGAACATCAGTGTCAGATCGCACCACCTGTTGTTGTTTGAGCCAAAGTGGACTTCATGAGAGATGACCAAGAAGGACACCATTGTTGAAAACAAATCATAAAAAAGCCAGATTGGAATTTGCCAAACTACATGTTGACAAGCCACAAAGCCTCTGGGAGAATGTCCTATGGACAAATGAGACAAAAATTTAAGTTTTTGGCAAGACATCAGTTCTATGTTCACAGACGGAAAAATGAAGCTTATATTGAAAAGAACAGTCCCTACTGTGAAACATGGAGGAGGCTCTGGTATGTTCTGGGGCTGCTTTGCTATATCTGACACAGGGAGGCTTGAATCTGTGAAGGGTACAATGTAATCTCAAGACTACCAAGGGATTCTAGAGAGAAATGTGCTGCCCAGTGTCAGAAAGCTTGGTCTCAGTCACAGGTCATGGGTCTTGTAACAGGATAGTGACCCATATGACACAGCTAAAAACACCCAAGAATGGCTAAGAGGAAAACATTGGACTATTCTGAAGTGGCCTTCTATGAGCCCTGACCTAAATCATATTGAACATCTTTGGAAGGAGCTGAAACATGCCGTCTGGAAAAGCCCCCTTCACACCCGAGACAACTGGAGCAGTTTGCTCATGAGAAGGCCAAAATACCCGCTGAGAGGTGCAGAAGTCTCATTGACAGTTACAGGAATTGTGTGATTGTAGTGATTGTCTCAAAAGGTTGTGCAACAAAATATTAAGTTACAGGAACCGTCATTTCTGTCCAGGCCTGTCTCATGAGCTTTCTTTTTAAAAAAATAAAAATATCTGTTGAAGAGAAAAAGCAGTGTCTGACTTTCATTTGCTCATTTTCATAGAATTTTTATATATTGTTACTTTTGTCAGATTCAGGTTATTTCTGTGACCATTGTGGGTTTTTCTTTCATTAAACCCTAGTACGGCGGATGCCGGGTGTATAACTATGGTAGCTGCCTCGGAGCCAGGCGGCCGCCATAGTCGCTGGGTGTCTACTGTGTTATACAGTAGACACCCAACGCTAATGCCCCTGGTTGGTTCCCTCACTGATCAGCGGCATTAACCCATCCGGCGCCTTGGTCAAAGCTGACTGAGGCGCCATTTTTCCGGCATGCTCGCGTAAGTGCCGCGCCCAAGTGCAGTCAGCACTGCCCAAGGCTTGATGGCAGAGCCGTCTGCTCCTGCGTAGAAGTTTGACCCCCAGTGGCGAAAGAAGATGCATAAAGAGGCCATTCCGGAAGATAGAGGTGTCACTGAAGAGTTCTCTCGCAGCATTTCGGATGCACCCAGTGCTGTTTGACCGCTGAGAACTCATTTGCATACCGAAGAAAACCGGCGTGGAGAAGACATCTAAAGGTAGGAGAAGAATAGCCTTTCTTAAGGCTATTCCTATGTATTAGTCAGAAAAAAACAACATTTTAATGATATATAATATAGCTCTGAGGGTGGAGAAATAAAAAACGTTATGGGGTTTGGAAGGGGGGGCAGTCACACAAAAAAGGCGTCGGTGGGAAAGGGTTAAATGAGGAACGCCAACAATTTTGTTCATGTGTGTACCTCAGAATATACCCCAAAATACAGACTACTGAGTAAATACAGATCATACCCATAAATAAACCACTTCTATATCAAAGGGAACCAGTCAGGATTATTTCAGACACTAAAGTCACCCCCAGGTTCCTATGGACCAAGTTTTTCACATCGCCCTTTTTTTAATACCATCTGTGCCCATGGTAAAAAGAAAACACATTACTCACTGGACACAGTTCCTTGGTGAAGCTGGAGCAGTACACCCCGAATATTGTATGGAGCAACTCCCTTTATGTACCCTATACGTACATCTGATTGTTGAATTTTCCTTTTTCATCTTTTATACATTGTAAAACCTTTTTCTTCTTAATAAAAAACAAATTTAAAATAAATATCTAAGAAGCAAATTGCTCCCCCCAATCTGTGCTATGAGGGGGAGCCATAGATGGGCGCCTGCTGTCACCTGTCCTGTTCTCGGCCCATTATCAGAAATATATACAGATCTGTGAAATTATTCATGTAATGGATTAGAAAAGTTGGACTTTTAAGATTTATTTACTCAGCAGAATTTGTGGGTGTATATGTGGGTGTAATCTGCTGTATGGGAACATGGCGGGGCTCAGAATGGGAAGATCTCTATTTGCCTTTTGAAAGGGAGATTTTGCTGGAATGGTTTTCAGGCTCCATGTCGCATTTGCAGAGCCCCTAAAGTATCAATACAATTGCAGTCCCCCAAACAGTGACTCCATTTTAGAAATAATGCCCCTCAAGGGATATTATTATTATTATTTTGAGCCCAAGACAGCTTCCCAAAAGTTAATGTACAAAATGAAATTAGAATTATTTTTTTTTTAGAAATCTGCAATTTTAGTGCCCAATATGTTGTGCCCACTTTATGTGATCAGAGACCTGCACTCCTAAAACTATTAAGTGGGCCATCTCAGGGGCAAAAATGTATATATGGGTGTAAACTGCTTCTTGGGCACACAGAAGGGAAGGAGTTCTGTGCTTTTTATACATTTAGAGGGACGTTCTGGACACCATGTTGTGTTTGCAGAGCCCCAGAGATGCCAGTAAACTGGAATTCCTCAAGAAGTGACTCCTTCTTGTTTTTAGAGTCTCTGCAAACATAACATTGCATTAAAAAACCTAAACCTAAGAATCTAAATCTGCGCTGTAAAAGTACATATTCTCCTTCACATCTGTAGCCTGGTGTGTACCCAAACGGTAGTTTATGCCCAGACTAGCTTCCGCCTGCGACCTTTTCTGTGGGTTGTTGGCGTTGATGATCGGCCTATCTTCAGCAAATTGCTGTCATCGATGGTTTGCCTGCCCCGGCATTTTGGCAGCTCTCAAGCTGTCCTGCTGCTGAATGTGTTTCTTACAGCATGCCTGTGATTGTTCCAGCAGCTCGCTGGAAAGCCATATAATGCGTGTGTTGTTGGTGTTGATGATCCACCTACTCTGGCATTTCGAAAGCTGGCCTGCTGCTGAACTCGTTCTTCGTGCTGTGCCCGTGATTGTTCTGGTATCTCAGCAGCTCGCTGGGACGCCATATAATGAGCGTGTTGTTGGTGTTGATGATCTGCATGCTCCAGTGTTTTGGCAGCTCTCAAGCTTGCCTGCCGCTGATCTTGTTTTTTGCACTGTACCTGTGATTGTTGCGGCATCTCAGCACCTCGCTGAAGCGTCATATAATGAGCGTGTTGTTGGCGCTGATGATCCGCCTGCTCCGGCGTTTCGGCAGCTGTCAAGCTGGCCTGCCGCTGAACTCATTACTTGAGCTGAGCTCATGATTGTTCCAGCATCTCAGCAGCTCGCTGGGATGCCATATAATAAGTGTGTTGTTGGTGTCGATGATCCCCCTCAGCTCCGCTTGAGGAGAACTCTGTGACTTCTGGTTACATTCATAGCTCTCGTTGTTTGTGACAAATTAGATTTTCTTTTTCCAGGCAAGTTGAAAATTGGCAAACTGCCAATTTGGTTTAAAGGTGTTTGCCTATGTCAGTTTGTCAGCAGTGCCTGGAGCAGATCAGATGATATGCAGATGCATGTACACAATCCATTGAGGATTAGTGTATGTTTACATAGACAAATAAAAGCCCTGGCTTTCTCAGAAGCTGAGATAAGAGCAATGTAATATAGTATGAACATAAATTCATAACAGTTGTGAAGCCATGTCATTTACCGGGATAAAAAGAAGCCGATGTTTTAATTGAGGTTACAATCTATCTATGTGCCGAATTTCATTCAAATCCGTTCTGCCGTTTTTGCGTGATTGAGGAACAAACATCCAAACTCACAAATTTTCCCATTTTTAAAATTAAATTAAATTTAAATTAAATGAAAATTAAATATTTAATTAATAATTTAATTTAATGAATATTTATATTTATAATATTAGTAGGATGTATGACACTCTTGTACCCAGGATAACAATGTCATATTTGGGTATAAACTGCTGTTTGGGCACAGAAGGGAAGGGGCGCTATTTTGACTTTTGGCCACACTTTGGTTTTTGGACGCCATGCCGCTTTTTCAGAACCGCTGAATTTCCAGTAAAGTGTAATCCACAGACATGACACCCTCTTTTTGGTAACTACACCCCTAAAGGGATTTATGAAGTGGGGTAGCGAGTAGAGATGAGCGAGTACTGTTCGGATCAGCCGATCCGAACAGCACGCACGCATTGAAATAAATGGAAGCACCTGGTACTTCCGCTTTGACGCCGGCCGCTTAACCCCCCGCGTGCCGGCTACGTCCATTCATTTAAATGCATGCGTGCTGTTCGGATCGGCTGATCCGAACAGCACTCGCTCATCTCTAGTAGCGAGCATTTTTAACCCTTGAGTTGCATTAATTTAATTTCCAGAAATGATTACACAATTGATAATGCAGAGATTCGCCATTTCAGTGCCCAGTATGTTGTGCCCAGTTTATGTCAGCAGAGATACACACTCCAAAATCTGGTAAGCAGGTATCCCGGGCACAACAGCTTTTGGAGCGTTCATCTCTGATACAAGTCGGGTACAACATATTACACTCTGACAGGACATATTCCTGGAGAAAATGACAATTTTTCCAATCCCCATCAGCTGCGTATTCATTTCTGGAAAATAAATTATAGAAACACTTGAGGGTTAGAAATGCTCACTGCACCCCAGGATAAATCCCTTGAGGGGTGTAGTTTCCAAAATATGGTCTCATGTCAGGAGATTCCACTTTAATGGCATTTCAGGGCTCTGCATCCAACAACCAAACCATCTAAATCTGTTTGTTTTTCAGAATGCATCCTACCAGACACCCGTTTGGGGGCTCTCGTGGTCCAACACCCTTTGGAGTTAAGTTACCATCGCCTGAATCCAAAGAAGGAGCATCTGGGAGAGCGGCTTATCTGACAAGGGGGCGTGGATTCGAGGTACCTGACGGTGTTGATCCAACAGTTAAGGTTAAAAAAAAAAACTGCAAGCACAGAGGTTTTTTTGTTTTTTTTTATCGAACCAGATAATATTTATGGAGTAGACATAATCTCTGCCTCCAGTTTCTTGTCCCCCTCCATCTCTGCCTCCAGTTTCTTGTCCCCCCATCTCTGCCCCCAGTTTCTTGTCCCTCCCTTCATCTGACCCCAGTTTCTTGTCCACCTATCTCTGCCCCCAGTTTCTTGTTCTCCCTTTCATCGGCCCCCAGTTTCTTGTCCCCCCATCTCTGCCCCCAGTTTGTTGTCCCCCCATCTCTGCCCGCAGTTTCTTGTCCCCCCATTTCTGGCCCCAGTTTCTTGTCCCCCCCCCCATCTCTGCCCCCAGTGTCTTGTCCCCCCCTTCATCTGCCACCAGTTTCTTGTCCCCCCCCTTTTTCTGCCCCAGTTTCTTGTCCCCCCATCTCTGCCCCCAGTTTCGGACAACTCACATCCCCCCCTCACATCCGCCCCAGTGTAGGTGGACTCACCTTGCCACGCTCCCCCGTCGCTCTCTCCGCTCGCTTGCTGCACATCGGTGTCGGGCGGCTGGCTGCGTGTGGCATATAGGAGGCAGAGCGAGGACCGGCGTCAGGTTGCTATGACAGCCGAAGCCTCACGCTGCCTCCCTGGCCTGTCAGACGTGCGGTTGTACTGCAGCCTAGGCAGGTAGCTGCAATACAGGCGCCGGTATTATACAGTGCATTGGCGAATACCGGCACCTGAATTGCAGTGTACCTGCCTTACGCAGCCAGCCGCCCGACACCTATGTGCAGCGAGCAAGGGGAGAGAGCATCGGGGGAGCATGGCAAGGTGAGTCCAACTACTCTGGGGCCGATGAAGGGGGGGGACCTGAAGCTGGGGTATATGGTTGATCCCTGGGGACCCCGACGTAGGGACATGGCCCCCGCCCCCGGGACACCCCCGTCCCAACCCCCTGTTCCCACTTACCTGTGGTGTGTCAGCTGCAGCAGCCTCCTCCGTCCACGAGCTGTGTAGGTGGGCTGGGACAGCTGCGGCGCTGGGACCATGTGGGCTGCTGCCTCAGTGTTTCCCTGATGAATCGGCACTCCCACCTTCAGCCCCCAACCTATGGTGCCACAGCCCTGGCTTCAGAGCCCGCCCACAGCCTGCCATGCACCAATAGGAGGTGCGTGCACAGTCCAGCGCTGGCGGAATGCCAGCTGCTGCAGCCGAGCCGGAGGATTGTTTGGAGGGTCACGGTGGCGATTTGGGGTGAGTGACCCACATTTAAAGTAGCCTACTACCTTTTTCTGGCAAATATGTGTGTGTGTGCGAAATTTCCCCAAAATCCATTCAGCCGTTTGGCTGTGATTGAGGAACAAACATCCAAACTCACAAACTTTCACCTTTATAATATTAATAGGACTTCCTAATTCTTTGTACAGGATCCCAGAAATGTGCTGCCCTCCCTGTCCCATGGGTTGGGCTTTGAGACACAGTCAGCTCCAGGTCTTGGTCGAGCAGGACCCTTTATAGGTAAGTCCTGTGTTAGTAGTGATGGGGATACCGTATACAGTAATGTATACATGTGAGTGTCACCAGGCAAAGCTCCTCATATTGAATATTGTGTGAAGTACAAGACTCTACTACATGTCCCTTCTCAGCCGCAGTGACAGAGCTCATGTCATACGTCACTTCTTGTTTGCCAGGGATTATTGTCCACCATTGTACCTTATTATTCTGATATATGAAGTGGCGGTGTAGAGATTCCACATTGCTCCATGGGCTTTTACTAATAACAGTGAATGTTTTCTAGCTAGTTTGACATTCCCTTTTTTCCTCCAGGCCGGGGAATTTTTGGAGCTGTTGGCCAAGACAAAGTCCCTACCCCTCATCCTGGTGCGCCTGTACCCTCTGCCATTAAACCTCTGGAGATGACACATTTAGGTAGTGGGGATTCAGCTGTACCCCTGGGCAGAGCCAGGTGAGTAATGACATGTATGCTTTGTGATGCCAAACACACGTCTTTAATGTTCCTGTAGGGGTAAATTCACACAGCATAGAAAATCTCTAGACTTTTTATGCAGATTTGCACAAATAAGGTTTGGCTGTGGAATGATAGTGAATTTGTCATTTTATTTTCCCTATTGTCTTCAATCACATCTATATATTTAGTGTTGCGGAATTTACTTCAGATCCACAGTGAAATCTGCAAATATGCATTTTAATTGAATTCTTCATTTCTTAGTATTTCAGGAATTTTGCAGGTAACGGTGTTCAGTTTGTTCCCAATTTGACGCTGTGGATTCTCTGCATAAAAGAACCGCATCAGATTTGACCTATGTAAGGCGGCGTACCGCCCACGACAAGGAGGGCCCAGCACTGAATGGCTTTTCTCCCTTCCTACAAAAAGTGAACTAGATTCACTAAAAAAAACCCGGGTGGCGCACAATCCCTTGTGGGTGGAATGATTGAAACCGATACTTCAATTACGGCAACAGTTTATTTAAGGACAATTTTGATAGTAGATAACGCGTTTCAAGGCCTATGGGCTACAAAGCCCACCCTTTCATCAGATCTTGTTCAAATCAAAGTCCAGAGTCAGATCTCCCTTCCTGACACAGTCACAGGGTTTTCCAGTAGAGTCCACTAGGGGGCGCACACTATATAGGGATTTGTTCTGCTCACATACTAGTTATATAAATCCATGTGCCGTGATCTCCCCCTAGTGGTACCTGCAGGCAGCAGGATCTTAATGGTTTTGTATGTGCAGGTAACCTATGAATTTGGGGTTAGCAGTGGGACATGTATCGGGGTATTTATGTCATGTTTTCTAGCATAAATACATTGAGAATACGGCATTAAACTCCATATTTGTGTCACATCAGTCTTTTCACTAATATAGAGGTGACATAAGATAATGGCAGGTGCGGCCATACCATCTTAATAGACTTTACGTGTGCGCCCCTGACTGTGTGGACTTACCCTAAGAGGTTCCTTAGAATAGTTACTTACTAGTATTTAGTATTCCAGCCTGGTATTACTGGTGAGATGGAACAGGATGAGATTATTCAGTAGTTTTGTAGAATATCTCATGAATTATACATTGGAGAATATACTCTTTTACATCAATTAATACATTACAGTACATTGATGCGTTTCCAGTTATCCGGAGTATTTATCAGTTTGGTCACAGGTCTAGCTCCGCGCCCGAGTTGAGCCCATGGTAGGTTCATTGAATAAGCTTTCCCTTTCTGGATGGCTCAGGATTGCTGGGCCGGTGTGACTGCGTCCTTACTAGTCCTTGCTTCCATATTCTCAGCACAACTGCCATATATACTCGAGTATAAGCCGACTCGAGTATAAGCCGACCCCCCTAATTTTACCACAAAAAATGGGGAAAACTTATTGACTCGAGTATAAGCCGAGGGGGAAAATGCATGACATTCTGTTTGTGCTCATGTTTATGCTAGCCGGCTTCAGGCCTATATGGTAATATTCCAGATGTCACGTGGTCTGGGATATTACCATATAGGCCCAAAGCCTGTAGTAGTAGTAATAGCCTGTTACTGCTAGCACAGGCCCAAAGCCTGTGCTGGGGCATTATCATACAGGCCCTAAGCCTTATAGTAGCACTAGCAGCCTGTTGTCATACAGGCCCAAAGCCTGTGCTAGCAGTAACAGGCTATTACTACTACCACAGGCTTTGGGCCTATATGGTAATCTCCCAGACCACGTGACATCTGGAATATTACCATATAGGCCTGAAGCTGGCTAGGATTAACATCGGAGTAAAACTGTTTATTATGTTCTCTCACCTCCACTGGGGCTCTGATTATTATACTCGGGGGTCTGAAAAGGGGGAGGGTATATAAAGAGCAATGGAACCGCACACTTTTAGATAGGGAGTATGGGTGCTAGAAGACAGAGAGTCCTGCGACTCACGTACAATGTAGATTAATGCTGCTGCACACCGTATGCATGTGAAAAGTGAAAATTTATTGGTACATATACGCCATGAATTGGATAAATTGGTTTGTAAAGCATAAAGAAAGCACTAGATCATTTCAGTAACGTTTCGGTCATATTAGACCTTCCTCAGACAAGATCTAGGAGATAGCAGAGTGCGCAGCGGGATCATGGCATGCATACGGTGTGCAGCAGCATTAATCTACATTGAAAAGGGGGAGGGGGCCGGGACTGGAGCGGACGCCCGCTGCAGCCGAGTCAATACGATCGAGTCAATTACCATATTGACTTGAGTGGTAATATAACTGGTCCGCAGTGAAAGACATCTGTGGGAGGCCGCTGGAACAGGTTGCGGACCAGTCATGTGACATTTTCAATTACCGTATTGACGCGAGTATAAGCCGAGGCGCACTTTTTCAGCACAAAAACTGTGTCTCCCTGTTTACATCTTGGGAGACAGATTTGCATATTCTTCCCATATTCCCTTGCAGTGGAGCAACTATGGCTGTCTAAGTCTCCACACACCTGAAAAGGTGGGCTCTCCCTAAGGATGGACGTTATCCCCATAATCTGGAGCATACTACGTGACATTACTTCACAAGCTGAAAGCGGAAATTGAGGAAAAACTGCCCCATTTGCAGAAGAAGAAAATTCTGTTTCACCAGGACAACGCGCCAGCCCACACCTCAGCGGTTGACATGGCGGAAATCCATGAACCGCTGTTTGAACTACTTGACCACCCTCCTTACTCACCAGATCTAGCCCCAAGCTACTTTTTTTTTTGTTCCCTCAGCTAAAAGTTAAGCTCGGAGGACAAAAATTTTCATCAAGTGAAGAAGCCATCACTTTCATGAACAACTATTTTAAAGAGAAAGATTCCAACTTTTTTTGGACGGGTTAGGGGGCGTTCACACTACCGTCGGTGTCCGACAGGTAGTGTCCGCTCCTAGTGTCCGCTCAAAATCTGTCACGGACATTAGGAGCGGACACTAGCTGTGTCCGTGACACCTGTCATTCATTTCAATGGGCATCGGGTGCGTTCAGGGTTTTTCTGTCCGCTTGAGAAGTCGGACATCTTCACTTGCGGACAGGGAAGGACAGGCACGGAGTGCAAAAGAACGCACCCGATGCCCATTGAAATGAATGACAGGTGTCACGGACACACATAGTGTCCGCTCCTAATGTCCGTGACAGATTTTGAGCGGACACTACCTGTCGGACACCGACGGTAGTGTGAACGCTCCCTAAAAGAGATGGGAGCATTGCTGGGAGAAGTGTATACAATTACAAGGAGATTATGTTGAAAAATAAAAATAAATTTGAAGAAAAAAAAAAATGTCTTATTTCTTTGTTCGGTTGGGAATCTTTTCAGACTACCCTTGTACAGTCTGGCCCTGGTAGCTCTTTGGTGCAATGAGAACAATTATGGCGCCCTCATTGCACCAAACAGATCCTTTGCTTATCGAGAGAGCCATTAACCCCTTCCCGACATGCGCCGTAATAGTACGGCGCATGTCGGGTCTGTAACTATGGTGACCGCCCGGGAGCCTGGTGGCCGCCATAGCCGCCGAGTGTCTACTGCTTTAGGCTGTATTCACACTGAGTAACGCTGGCGTTTTTTGTGCTTATTTTTGCACATAGCGCCGTGTTAACGCCGGGCAACGCCACCGCAAAATAGCGCGGTGTATACGAGGCGTTAAAGCGGCACTACGCGGCGTTAACGCGGCGCTATGTGCAAAAATAAGCACAAAAAACGCCAGGGTTACTCAGTGTGAATACAGGCTTAAGCAGTAGACAACCGGCTCTAATGCCTCCGATCGGTCCCCGGACCGATCGGAGGCATTAACCCCTCCGGCGCCGGCGCTCCAGAGCCGACATCCCGTTGCCATGACAGCCGGGAGCCTGTACAAGGCTCCCAGGCTTGTCTGCAAATCCTCTCTTTTGCAGGCTGGTCTATGCAGCCTGCCAAAGAAAGGATGATTTTTTGCAATGCATTAGCATTGTAATGCATTGCATTAGTGATCAGACCCCTGGGGTTCAACACCCCTAGGGGGTCTAATAAATGCAAAAAATAAAAAAAAAAGTAAAAAAAAAATATAAAAAAATATAAAAAGTATTAAAAGTTCAAATCACCCCCCTTTCCCTAGAACACATATAAAAGTAGTTAAAAACTGTGAAACATATACATGTTAGGTATCCCCGCGTCCGAAATCGCCCGCTTTACAAATCTACCTGTTCGGTAAACGCCGTAGCGGGAAAAATAGTCGAAAGTGCCAAACCGCCGTTTTTTCACTGTATTGATTCCGATAAAAATTTGAATAAAAAGTGATCAAAGCAATAACATTTCCCGAAAATGGTAGAACTAAAAAGTACACCCGGCCCCGCAAAAAAAGACGCCCTATGCATCCCCGTATACTTACGTATAAAAAAGTTACGGCCGTCGGAATATGGCGACTTTTAGAAAAAAAAAATTTAACACACTTTTGGAATTTTTTTAGGGGTCAAAATGTAAATAAAACCATATAAATTTGGTATCCCTGGAACCGTACCGAAACACAGAATATAGGGGACATGTCATTTTGGCTGCACAATGAACGCCGTAAAACCAAAGCCCGTAAGAAAGTCGCAGACAGTTTGGCTCCATTAAGTGCAGTTTGGCTCCATTTAGGCCACATCTTTCTCCCAACACTGTCACTGACACAGTAAATAGACACAAGTGGGATTGCCAGTTTTGGGGACAAGTTGATCCAGAATTCTTGTACATTTCTCTTCATCTCCGCTGTTATCTGACTCCTAATACAGGTAAATGTGAATAATATTTGTGTCACATCTTTTACAGGTCACCGGTGAGCCCTCTTGCTGCAGGACAGTCACTGCCAAGCCTTATTGGTAGGGGTGTAAGGAAGCAGGAAATGGCTCCTGTCCCAATCACTACACCTCCTGGCAGAGCAAGCCCTCCTGCTACACCTACTGGCAGAGCAAGCCCTCCTGCTACACCTCCTGGCAGAGCAAGCCCTCCTGCTACACCTACTGGCAGAGCAAGCCCTCCTGCTACACATCCTGGCAGAGTAAGCCCTCCTGCTGCACATCCTGGCAGAGTAAGCCCTCCTGCTGCACTTCCTGGCAGAGCAAGCCCTCGTGCTACAACTCCTGGCAGAGCAAGCCCTCCTGCTACACATCCTGGCAGAGCAAGCCCTCCTGCTGCACTTCCTGGCAGAGAAAGCCCTCCTGCTACACTTCCTGGCAGAGAAAGCCCTCCTGCTGCACCTCCTGGCAGAGCAAGCCCTCCTGCTACTCCTGTTGTCAAGAAAAAGGAGAAGAGGTAAAAGTAGAATTGGGATGAGCATTGTGTTTAATAAATGGGACTGCAAAGTTTTAGCAAATAATTGAGGTCACGATAATAGTTACTTGGTCTTTGAGCTGAGATGTAGGTGACTAAGGCGCTATTGTCCTGGTGTGCGCTCTCATATCACATCTAGATTTTTAGAGCTTTGTTATGACAAACCCAGAGCCCATCTGATCGGGAGAACTGGGTAGTTTTGTCCCCCTTCTGAATAGAGTAGCGGTTAGGCAGCATGCATCGTGCTTTATTCATTTCAATAGAACTGTTGGAAATAGCCGAGCACTATAGTTTGGTTATCTCTGACACTCTCTCCTTAGTGGTTTGGTGTAGTTTGGCTCTGACACCTCTCTCAGGTCTGTATCCTTGGTGGTTTATTACAGCAGAAGGGTTCATGTCTGTGTGCATGGCCATCTGCGTCTGTAAAGGTGTTAGTGTCCACATCCCTGGTGATCTAGAGCCAACATCCGATTAATGAATACAGGTCTTAGAAACCACCAGTTCTGGCTCCACAATTTGTTCCACAGCCCGGCTCCTCCATCATAAATGGCTGACAGTCCTGGTTAGTCAGTAAGGCGAGGTTCACATCTGCATTGGAGACTTCGCTGCAGAATCCGCTTAAAATCGGCAGAGAGAAAAAGTCATGCGGAGAGTTTTATACTGAAACCAGCAGAAATCTGGCAGACCCCGTATAGTCTATGTGGTCCGCAGGTTTCCATGTTTAACCGCTTTTTAAGTGGACAGGGTCTCTGTCTTTCAGGACACCATGCGGACCCGAAGGATGGAAACCCAAATGCTAGTGTGAACCTAAAGTACCAGGAAAGATCCTCTAATTGACAAAGCCAGTGATTGATTCCTATGACAGTAAATGAGTGTCAATATAATTAACACCCTACTTACTTAATTAATTAATTAATTATGCAATATTGATAATTGTGTAATATAGTCAGTACTATTAACTTTATCCAACTCTACCTAAAACTGACTCTGAATCCAACAGCCCTGGAAAACAGGGTAAGCTCAGAATCCCTCGCAGTGAAGCGTTAATGTCTGAAGATTAATATCGGAGTCCTTGGTGGTCTGGGGCCGTGAAGGGGTTATTCTCAGTATCCCTGGTCAGTCACATGATACATTGGTAGGATTGGTGGGGTTAAAGCTGCGTACCGGGGGTCACTTACCTCTCTAGACTCCAGTGTAGTCCTGAATACTGATAGGTACTGTATGACTGCTCAGCTCTCTGTGATCCACAAGATGTTTCGGGACCTTGTGCCCAATCATAAAGAGAGGGTAGGCTATGTGTAGAGACGACCTTCCTTGAGTTGGGGTAACATTTGAGCTCATGACAAAACCGCTTAGTGTGCATCTTGGACCATCTCTGTAGGTGAATGACTACTGTATAATTTTCTGTAGCTTTTGTGTGCCACTTTGGGTAACAAATAACTTTTCCAGACTATTACCAGCAAGTAAAACAAGATTTCCCATTGTGTAACCATTGTGCAGCAGAATGGTTTTTGCCATCTCTAGTTTTGTACCCCTTGTTTTATCCAGAGGAGCCCCTTCCCCAACACTCATTTATTTGTCTTCACAGAGAACCTCTGATAAAACAGGGCTCCAAAGGGACCAGCACTCCACTAGGCCTGAACCTGATAAAGATCCACTGCAAGAACGAGGCTGTGTATCAGTACCACGTCACATTCACGTAAGCATTTACCTGATGTGTCTTTAATACACATATATGTATACATTTCTATATAGGCTTTTTTCTTTTTTTTTTTTTTTTTGAGTTTTTAACATTAAAGTTTATTGAAAGTTTTTCGAAGGAATTTTTTACAACAAAGGGAAAAGGGGCAACAGGAAGGGGAGGAGGGAAGGGAAAAAGACCAGGGGCAACATTCCAGGTCCAAAGGGGGGCCAAGGGAGGGGAGGGGATAAGGGGGGCAAGCAAAATCTCTGACGCAGCAGAGTCAAAATATACAAAAGCGTAAAACATAAGATTGTCAAGTAACAATATCAACAAATGCAAAGAAACATGTAAACAAGACTCAAAAACACAGACAGACAGCATTCTCACAAGGGTACAGAGGGAAAGAGGGATCGGAAGTCGGCGGAATAGTAGAAATAGTCCCAGAGCAGCCAAGTCCGACGGTGATGCCCTTCATCGGGGCGAAGCTGGGCCATTAAATTCTCCATAGTACGTAAATGCAGGAATTCCTTCAGCCAGGAAAGGAGTGTGGGAGGGGTCTGAGACTTCCAGAGTCTGGGGATAACAGATCTGGCAGCTACTAGCATAAACCCCAAGAGCCTACGGATCGACTTTCTAAATTTGCGCGTGAACAAGGAGAGGAGAAGAGGAGCAGGATCATCTTTCAGATCTACCCCTGTAACCTGATGAATAACCCGCCTAACCCCATCCCAGAAGGGACGCAGGAGGGGGCATCCCCACCAAATGTGGGCCATCGTGCCTTGAGCAGAGAGACATCTCCAACACCTATCGGATGCGGAGGGATAAATAGCATTGAGGAGAACCGGAACTCTGTACCACCTGGAGAGGATTTTATAGTTCGTCTTCTATATAGGCTTTTACTCTTCTTACATTTTGGCCAATGAAGATTTGTCATTATTGTAAGACCTGAAATATGAGGCGATGAGCTGGGAGCCACACAGGGATATGAGAAAGGATAAAGTGACAGATATATACATAGGATATCCTCTATAGACTGGGCAGTCTAATGAGGTCCTAATACCAGAAATACTTATCTGTAAGGTTCAATATATTTTAATGGGAACTAAAGGTTTAAATTCTCCAATAGCCCTATACTAACTCTTCTGTGTCTGTTATGAAAAAATCAACCTTTTATATTCTGGCATCCCCGGCATTATATACTGCTAGAAAGCTGACAGTGCACTGAATTCAGCACACTCCCAATGTGTGCCAGGGTGCAGGGGATGTCAGTGCTGTTAATTTCGGCACCGATATCTCGCCACTGTCAGAAGGGCGGGCAATGAAGCTAGGCAGTGAGGAATGCCTTCCTTTGACAGTACTCTTCCATAGCTTTGTACTGACAGAGAGGGAGGTGCTGAGCATTAAGGCCTGCCCTTCTGACAGTGAAGGGATATCGGTGCTGTTAATTTAATATCTCCAACACTTGGCCATGTACTGTCAAAGCTGATGTCAGCGGTCAAGAGACGTCTCCGAGAAAAGGCTATACAGTATTCTATGATTTATCCAGCCCGACTTCGTGTCATCCATGGTGACCGTTCCCTTTTTTTCAATTCTCCCAAGGATGCGGAGGACTGGTTGTCCCTGTTGCCCCGATCTCCTCGGCGCTGACATCATATCCTGGTGGTGAGAGGTCCTGTTAGACCGGAGGCCCGGCCTTATGGCTTTTGTCGTTACAGTGTTTAATTGACCCGGTGGCCTAAGGTGTGTTCACTGCTTTGGTTCTGCACCTTCGGCTTTATTACATGAACGTACTTTGCTTATTTTGCGCAAAATTTTTTCGAGAGAGTGCCCAACAATCCATCTGTATTGGGTGCACTTTCTCCCCCGTTGATAGTAGCTACGAGACTGTACTACTCCGTATTTGGTTAATGTGTTCGAGACTGTTTGCGCCCTCCATGGGTGTGTTGTTCTATTTTGTCTGTGTTTTCACGTTTTTTTGTTTTTGTTATGCCACATACTGAATTGTCTTTTTCTCCTGAGACCCCGCTCACTGCCCTGTGCCTCCTGCCCGTGGCTCACGCTTTACAGATATAAGAGATTGTATTGTTATGGCGTCACTTAATGTTTTTTCATGGAATGTGAGGGGTCTAGGTAGTCCGCGTAAGAGATCTACTGTCTTCTCTCAAATTAGGCAGGTCCATCCTCATATTGTTTGCCTCCAGGAGACACATATGGTGGCGGAGACTGTTAGCCGGCTTCAGAAGCCGTGGGTTCAGTGGGCCGCTCATTCTATGCATACCTCCTTCTCTAGGGGGGTGTCTATCCTGGTGCATCGCAGTATTAGGTGGGAACCGGGGGTGATTGAGCGGGATCCCGAGGGGCGCTACATATTTGTCCAAGCATGGATAGACTCTACCCTGTATGTGATTTTAGGTGTATATTTACCGCCTGCCTCCGATATGTCTGTACTCCAGGGTGCGACTCAGTTTGTGGTCAGGTTTCCTGGGGCGGTGGTGTTATGCCTGGGTGATTTTAATCGGGTGATGAATGAAGCTGCAGACCGATTTCATGCTGGTGTGGATCCTCCGCTGTCTTCTCGTCCCACCTCTATGGCCAAATTGGTCCAGGAGTTGGGTTGGCAGGACTTGTGGAGGGTGGTGTTCCCTGATTCCCGAGTTTTTTCCTGTCATTCTGCTCATAGACATGCTCTGTCCCGCATTGATTATGCCTTTGGGAATGTTAAGACCTGTTCCATTCTACAATCTGTATCTTACTTGCCTAGGACGGTTTCCGATCACTCCCCTCTCTTGGTTATCTTGAATCATGGGGACACGATTAGATCGAGTTTGAGCTGCCGTATACACCCCTTTTGGCTCAAATTATTTACACCCAATGATAGGATCCCTGACCAGCTTCAGGTATTTCTGACCGTTAACTCCCCGGATACATGCCCCTCCCTCCTTTGGGAAACCACGAAGGCATACCTACGTGGGTGTATTAGGTCCTCCATTTCTTTTATTAAAAGGGAATCCTCGTTACTGGAGACTTACCTAGCGGCCCGGTGTACCTCCCTGGAGGCTGCGTATGTTGCGAACCCCACGGATGAGTCTAGATCCCAATGGTTGCATGCAGGCAGACAGTATTTGCATGCACTCCATGAGAAGGCCCGCAGGTCTCTGTTTTTTAGCAAACAGAAATTTTATGAACTCGGGAATCGGTCTAGCAGCCTATTGGCCCACCTGGTACACCAAAACACGGCCTCTCCAGCTATTTTCCGAGTACGCTCGGAGACCGGCGATATCCTCACCAATAGTAATGATATTAGAACCCGTTTCCACCAGTATTACAGTGACTTATATAGTTCTAAATTAGGAGTTGGTGATCAGGATCTGGCTCTTTACTTAGATTCCATTCCCTTCCCCGTTCTGTCTGAGGACCAGCGTGCTTTTTTGGACTCCCCCTTTACCTTGGAGGAGTTGACGGAGGCGCTGGCGGACATGGCGAGGGGGAAATCTCCAGGTCCTGACGGTATTCCGATAGAGGTGTATGCTCAGTATGGGGATGTGCTCCTGCCAGTGCTGTTAAAATGTTATGAACGTGCCTTTCGGGACCGCAGTCTTCCGGCGTCCTTTTATGATGCCACAATTGTTGTTCTTCTCAAACCAGATAAGGATCCGCTGGACTGTGGTTCTTACAGGCCTATTTCTTTGTTGAATATCGATTATAAATTACTGACTAAAATGTTGGCAAGGAGACTGTGGTTCTTGATCTGGTTCATTCGGATCAAGCTGGTTTTATGCCAGGCAAATCTACGTCTGATAATCTTAGACGTGTCCAGGTGGTGACCCAGATTGGCTCAGCCACTTCGGCGGACTGGGCAATAGCCTCGTTGGATGCTACAAAGGCATTCGACTCTGTCGAGTGGCCTTTTCTTTTACAATCTTTGCGTAAATATGGGTTTGGGGATGGATTTATTACTTGGATCTCCATTCTGTACTGTTCCCCTAGGGCGGCGTTGTCCATTAATGGTTCGCTGTCTCCGTATTTTACTTTGGGTAGGGGCACGCGGCAGGGTTGCCCTCTCTCTCCGCTGCTATTTGCTTTAGCTATAGAACCCTTGGCCATACTCCTGAGGCATGACCCTCTCTATAAAGGTATCTCCATTGGCCCTAGTGAGGAGAGGGTTGCGCTTTATGCTGACGACCTCCTTCTACTTATGTCTGACCCCTCTATATCCTTGCCCCGAGCCATGGAAGTGGTAAATGTTTTTGGCAATTATTCGGGCCTACGCACTAACTGGTCTAAGTCCTCTTATATGCATATAGGTGGGGTGCCGGCGGCAGCGGAGGGGGAGGTAGTATGTGGATTGCCGGTGGTCTCTGCTTTTAAGTATCTTGGGATCGTCATTCCCAGAGACTATAAGAGTTATCTGGACCTTAATGTTTTCCCCCTTCTCTCGCACTTCCGCTCTAAATTCCTGACCTGGGCTGCATTGCCCCTGTCCGTAGCGGGCAGGATAAACCTGATTAAAATGATTGTATTACCCAACTGTCTATATTCTTTAAGTAATTCGGCCGTGCCTGTGCCCCTCCGATTTTTTAGACAGATGGACTCCTTGATGATCTCTTTTGTGTGGGGTCATTCTAGATCCAAATTGAGATTGACTGCTCTCCAGAGGCCGAAACAGCTCGGGGGGGCGTCACTCCCTGATCTGTTTCTTTATTATCTTGCGGGTCAACTCCGCTTTATAAAGCCCTGGCTTTCCTCGGATCGGCTCCCGGGGCCGGAGAGGCATTTGGCTCACCATCTGGACCTGAATATCTTGTGGCCTGTGCTGGACCAGTCTCGGTTGTTCAGGGGTAGGCTTTTGCCCATTCATACTCTGGCGGCGCAGGTTTGGGCGCAGGCCCGGAAAGTATCTTCTTATTCGGACACCCCTGCAGAGACCCCCTTGTGGGACAATCCTGGCTTGTCTGATCTATTCGTGTTACCTGATGCTAGGTCTTGGTCACGATATGGGGTGTCTACTCTAGCGAATTTATATACACAGGGGGTGTTTGTTACTTTTGACTCTTTGACCGCATCACATGCGATACCAAGACACCAGTTCTTTAGGTTTCTTCAGATACGCCATGCCCTTTCCTCGATATTTCCTGCCCAACCGTGTGCCATTTCCGAATACCCGCTCATTGGTGTGCTACGCTCTCAGGGCCCTGGGGGTCTTATTTCGGTTCTATATAACCATCTAATTCATGTAAAGGTATCTCTGGCTGAGTCCCCGGCTCTGACGCGTTGGCGCACCAATATCCCGGAATTGACTGATGAGCTGTTTCAGGAGGTTTTGGAATCTCCTCTTTATGTCTCTCCTTCAGCTAATAATAAATTGATCCAAATTTTTATCATACACCAATGTTATTTGACCCCTGTCCGTTTGCACAGAATGGGCCGTATGTCTAGCTCGACTTGTCTCAGGTGTCCATATCCTCGTGCAGATTTTTGGCACATGATGTGGGGTTGTCCGGTGGTTCGCACCTTTTGGAGGGGAGTGGTAGACCTTCTGGCAGATGTCCTGGGCCGCCCAGTCCCGTTTTCTCCCGAAGTCTGCCTGTTTGGCGTTTTGGAGGAGGAGTTGTGGCAGCATCATACTCGAATTTTTCTTAGAGAGTGCTTGTTTTATGCTAGGAAAGCCATCGCCTTGCGGTGGATGGCCCCTAGATCCCCATCTGTCTCCCAATGGCGGAAAATGGTTAACTCGGTTCTCCCATTTAATCAGATTATATATAAAGGGAGGGGCTGTCCCCAGAAATTTACTACGGTATGGGGTGCGTGGTGTGATTCTCCCGTGACCCAATACTCTGCTCCCATGATGCGTTTGGCCTTAGACACCTTTGCTCCATAAATAGGAGCTACTGCCAGATAGGTTTGTGACTCCTCGTGTGGGGAATATATGTGACTGTTGTAACTTTGTTGTTGTGTCATGTGATATTGTGTTCAGAACTGTGTTGTGGTCGGGGTGGTTGGGTTGGGGTCGGGATGGACCAGTGCTGTGGCTTGTTTCTGGTTAACTGTATGTTTCTTGTGCTTATACTGTACCTGTGTTTTTCTTTTGTTTTGATTGTATTACTTGCTTTGTTATGTAATCTTCAATAAAACGAGTTTAAAAAAAAAAAAGCTGATGTCAGCACAAAGTCGGCTTTCCAGCAGTATATAAAACCACCAGTGCCAGAGGACATGAAAGGTCAGCACTGTCCCAAGTAGGGCAAGTAGTGCCAAGTACTCTTGCGTCATCAGCGCTCCCTTCACTTCTATAAGGCTGATGGTGATAACGGTGAATGGAGCACTGATCACATAACTGCACTGGCGCTTCATTCACAGGGAGACTTTTAATTCTGTTTTCTTCATCGCTGACCCTTCTTAATCCTGTGGATAAGTAATATAACAACCCCTCTAACTGTATGAGCTGGATAAACAGAATATGAAGTGGAGACACTAATCAGTGTATTTTAGTTGTATGTGGAGCTTTCTCTCTTGCTTTGTGCAGACCCAATGTGGAGTGTCGCAGCATACGCTTTGGCATGTTAAAAGACCATCGTTCTGTGACCGGACAAGTGACTGCATTTGATGGTTCCATTCTCTACCTTCCTGTCAAGCTTGCCCAGGAAAAGTGTCATATGGTTATTATATTCATTGTCACCTTGTCTGAGATACCGTACACCGGACAAACTATTATCTGTAACTAGATGTATGATTATTGTGTTTCTGCAGACAGTGGAACTTGAGAGCGAGCGCCGGACAGATGGACAGAAGATAAAACTCACAATACAGATGACCAAGATCCTAGAACCCAGTTCAGACCTGTGCATTCCTTTCTATAACGTTGTGATCAGAAGGTAAGGGACATGTTTTATGTACTGTAGCAGTGATCTCAGTGGTGCGACACATCACAGCTATGACAGCAGAGATTTCCTGCCACAGTCTCATATCAAAATGGCACGTTAGTCCTGAAGCCTGGTAAAGAGACAGACAAGACAGACAGACCGCTCCTTGTAATGTACTGTGGTATTTCCAACATAGCAGAACCTAAAGCAATACACACAGCTAGGACTGTAGGAAGCAGAAACAGCACAAATCCTTAATGTTTACTTCCAATTCTAAAACCACTTTTCCTAATTGAATAGTGCAGGTGAATATAAGAAACATTGTAATAAATCTTATTATTGTATCAGGCTGCTCTCTCTTCCTTATCGTCTAATGTCTCATATTGTCTGTTCATGTGCCCTCTGATTTGTAAATTGCTACAGAATATGTTGGCGCTATATAAATAAAGTTGTTAGTATGGAGCAGTTTTTTCTTGTACTAGGACAAACTTGTAAAACCCCAGTTTTGCCTTTGTATTGATGCCTCGGGGGAGGGGGGAGTCTTTGTGAAGCTGCTACTGTGATAATCTGAGACATATAGAGCTTTGTTTGGGACTAATGCTATATTTGGGGCTTGTGTGTTGGTACCATTATACTTGGGTAATGTGTACATTCTGTTCCAGAGTAATGAAGAGTCTGGATATGAAACAAATTGGTAGAAATTACTATGATCCCACAAGCGCCACAGTGCTGCACAAGTACAGGTAAGCAGTTAAAGGGGTATTCCTGTTACAACTTTGGATAGAGGGTAACTTTCTTAACCACTGAGACCCCCGCCAATCCTGAGCATTGGGGTATTTTGCACCACAGTTAGGCTCCGTTCTCTGCGCATTCAGACACATATACACGTGTCAGAGTGTGAGCGCTCAAAACAGATCCCATTCACTTCAATGTGTGCCATTTACAAAGCCTCCCATTGCATGGAGAACTTGACGGCCACACTTAACCATAATGTTGAGGCGTTCCAGGCTATATGGTCATCTTGGGACGCATACTGTATTTTGAATGGTCTCTGACTCCTTCCCCTTCCCTTCCTCGCCCACCCCCTCATTTCCACTCTCAGGTTTTTGTGATGTGTGTACATTCCCAGTCTATTTGACGATATGTTCATTGTTTCACGTTCATGTTTTTTATGTTTTCAACTCTTGTGTTGTATTTAGAGATGAGCAAACACTGTTCGGAACAGCCGTTCCAAACAGCACGCTCACAGCACACTCCCATAGAAATGAATGGAAGCGGCCGTCACACAGGGGGGTTAAGCGACCGGCCGCCAGCAAAGCGTACGTGCCAGGTGCTTCCATTAATTTCTATGGGAGCGTGCTGTTCGGATCGGCTGATCCGAACAGTATTCGCTCATCTCTAGTCGTATTGTATTTTACAAAAATCCTTTCAATAAAAATTGCAGTTAAAAAAAAAAGCCTCCCATTGATTTCAATGCGTAGCGCCCGTAAGCCGGCACACATTGAAGTGAATGGGATCTGTTTTGAGCGCTCACACTCTGACACTTGTATACGTGTCTGAATGCGCGGCGCGTTACTCTGTGGGAACGGAGCCTTATGGCCTCATTCATATGAATGGGGATTGGTCAGAGATGAGAGAGCCAAGTAAGCATTCACAATCAAAAAGATGCAGCGCTCCAAAGTAATGGGGAAGAACTGATGTGAATTCATTCCTAGAACTGCATTTCGGTCCTAGGAGTGTTAGACCTTTGTCAGGCTAAGAATCCAACACTCCTAGGACCGAAACGTAGTTATTGGAATAAATTCGCTTTATTTCTTTTTCACTACTTTGGAGTGCTGCCTTTTTTTTCATTATTACTCGAGAGATCAACCTCCGGACCCTATGGATTTGCACCCACATGTGAACACGTACATGGGGCTTCTCTAAATACTATGTATTTTTTTTCAAGTAAGCATTCAGCTATCTCTAGCAGTTCCCATTCAAATGAATGGAGTTATGGGCACTGTACGGTCAGGCTCCCTGGTCAGAACTGGGGTGCAAACCCCCCCAGTTTTTGAGATCAGTAGGAATCCCACCAAACAGCAGGTTTCCCCCTACCCTTTGGATGGCGATACATAACTGGAATATCCCTTTATTGTGTGTATATGGTGCGTGTATGTCTTTGCATCCTGTTTTAGCCCATTATTACTTTATTGTAAATCTTTGGATAGGATAGTATTACATTTATTAGATCTGTGCTTGTATATATTACCCTGTGACCTGGAGACTCAGTGATCTGAACGTGTCACAGTGACCACCAGGTTTATGGCACTTTATGTCATTATCTTATGGGAGTAATAGCATCAGACATGGGGTAGCACAACATTGCCCCAAAATATCAGGAATGGATACTATTAGTCTGATACAGTTCAGAAGAAATAATCTCAATGTGCTGCTGGTAGACATTGAAGCATTTTCCTGATTTTTAGATTCTAGGTTATTTGCCTTTTTGCTTGTCTTGGCTATACTAATTGTATACTAATTGTTGATGATGAGGACAATAAGTATTGTCTCCCTGCTTCCCTCCTCCCCCCAAACATAGGGTTACTCAGAGATCACAGCTTAACTATAAGTGCTCATTTTCCATGTAGAACATTCCCACAATTTGATGTACTTAGTATTATATTGTAATAGTACTTAAATGGTGTAATGCAGATGAGACACCTTGACATACCATCAATACATTGGGTGATTGCGTGGGCACTACCACCGGTAGAATTTGGGTAGGATCTTCAAACAAGGGCTCTGTTCTGTGAGTCTTCAATTCTTAAAGAGGAACTTTCATGACCTCTGACATTGCTGGTGTTATATACCACTACAAAGCTCACAGTGCACTGAATTCAGAGCACTGTAAACTTTACCGATATGCACCTCAGTGTCAGAGATATTGGTGCTGTTAACTTAAGCACAAATATCCCTCCATTGTCAGTAGGACAGGCCATATAGCTCAGTGTCATCTCTGGATTACGAGGAATTCCTCCTTGACTGTATTCTTCCATAGCCTGTACAATCAAGGGGGCATTTCTCACAGCCAAGTGATGATGCTGAGCTGTAAGGCCCGCCCTACTGACAGTTGAGGTATATTAGTGCCAGTACTAGCAGCACCGATATCTTTGGCATCAGGGAGAATAATAGCAAAGCTAACAGCATACTGATTTCAGCGCACTGTCAGCATTCTAATGGTATATAATACCGTCAATGTCAGAGGACATGAATAGTCCTTCTTAAGTGCCCTCTTGGGGGAAAGAAAAGGGAAAAATTCCAATCAGGAAGATAACATATGGGCAACACGGTGGCTCAGTGGTTAGCACTGCAGCCTTGCAGCATTGGAGTCCTGGGTTCGAATCCCACCAGGAACAGCATCTGCAAGGAGTTTGTATGTTCTCCCTGTGTTTGTGTGGATTTCCTCCCATTTTACAAAGACATACTGATAGGGAAAAATGTACATTGTGATCCCTATATGGGGCTCACTATCTACTTAAAAGAAATTTAAAAAAAGAAAGATAACATACAGGACAAGTAGAATCTGTGGCATCTTCTTCATGACCGTATAGTAATCTGTATATTTTATAATATCAGACATTATCATATAAAAATATCTTCCATCCAATGGTAGTGGTGCCTTTAGGTTATCGCTTCCAATCAGAATTGCCATAACATATAATGCATGTATACAATAAATGTATAGAGTACCCTCATCAGACAAAGAGATTATTTCACAGTATATGCAGAAGGGCGGGGAAGATGTATACAAAAGAACATCTGGATTCCAGTTGTTCATCAGTATTTTTGTACATCATGACATTGTAGGAGGGCACATCTATTGGTGCCCTCCTACAATGTCATCTAGGGCGAATGTCTGTGGTGACCTCTATGCGGGAGAACAAATCCCACCCCATGTATGGGACCCTGATGGGACTTGGCAGCACTGTAAGTGACCGTCTGCTTCACCCCAAGTGTGGGAAGGAGCTATCGCAAGTCCTTCCTTCCAACCACGACCAGGCTGTATAATCTACATCAGACCAAGCGTAGATAACTCCGCACAGACAATTAATGATTATGACGATGACCATGAGGTCTTCCTCTTTCTCTTCCGTTTTTCCTTAGCTGCTATGGACTCCTAGTATATCTTCTCTTCTCAGCATATGTGTGTCTACGTCTGTATTATATTACTGTGTATTATCCTGTACCTGTATTACTGTGCTGCTGTAAAATACTGAAATTTCCCCAATGTGGGACTATTAAAGGATTATCTTATCTTATGTCTGCTAAAGAACGTCACATATGTCCCATTACTAATGTCTGTCGGTGCCGTTAGACTGACTGACATGCTGTAATGTGCTGTGTTGTAGATTGCAGGTATGGCCAGAATTTGCAGCCAGTATACGCAGGACAGATGGAGGTCTCTTTCTTCAAGTTGGCATTACCCATAAGGTTATCCGTGATGATTCTGTGATGGACATTATGTAAGTACTGATCATCTAGTTATCTATTAGTTATTACCAAATTGACCTCCATTTTGCATAGTTCCTGATCTGTACTGTGGGAGGTAGAAGCAGCGGCGGACCCAGAGAGTCAGAGACAGACTCAAAAATTCAGGTGCAAACAGGTTTTACCCTGTACGTTTATTTAGCAAAAAACAGCAAAACAAAATAAGCCTTAACTTTAGGCAAAACAATAACAGAAATCCTGCTCGTCTGAGCTACTAACTATACAGAGAATACCCTAACTGTACGTGTGGCTTGCTTCAGCCACATGGTCAACACAAAGCACAGTAAAGACAACAGTTCACACTGGACTCTCACCAGTTTGCAGTGTGTTAGGACAGAACCCGGCTCCTGCCCAGAACTGAGGTGTTGACAATCTTTCATAGGCCTTTAATGAGGCCCAGCTCCCACCTGTGTTTGAAGGCTCCTTCCTAGTAGGACAAGAAGTAGTTAACAGAAGGAGCCGTCTCACAGCTAAGGTGTTATCTGAATTGTAACCTCACTTACCACACACAAGGAGGAATCTGGGAGAGATATAGCGACCTTCCAGAATCTCACCTGTCACCTTCTCATAGTACTTACAGGCATCTGAGGCCTCCTGTACTAGCGACGCTGAAGGGCCTGAAATTTTAGTGACTCTTCCCACCCTAAGGTGTTATTCACACATCAGTGTCTTCATCCGTGTTGGTAAGCCGAAAACCAGAGTGGCCTGAAATCGCAGTACAGGAGGAAATCTTTCCATGATCCCTTTTCTCTGTATACTCTACACTACTGGTTTTGGCTCTCAATCACTGATACAAATCACTTATTAAAGCTTATATCCACTTAGTCCTAAGCCTGAGTCTGTCAGTAAAGACACCAGACCCTGTTCCAGTGGGGCTCACATAAACTCACAGCGGACCCTTTCATGGCAAAATTACTATAGCATTATAATCGATCGATCAGGCATATTAATATTAAAACCACTGATAGATGAAGTGAATAACATGGATAATCTATGGTCAATGGGGCCAGTCATGAGATGGAATATTAAACAGGAAAAATGGACAATTGTAAGGATCTGAACAAATATAACAAGGGCCAGACAACTGGTTCATGTCTCCAAAACAGCAGGTATAAAGTGGCCCCAGGAAGGACTACTGGTGATGTGTATCCGAAGCTATTTGGGAGGTGAAGATGAGCCCGTCTGGTCCAAGAAGAGCTTTTGCAGCACAACTCTTTGTAAAGCTTGTGTATACACAGGGCACAGCTCACTGTATAGGGCTGCTTAACCACAAGCCAGTGATAGCGCCCATACTGACTTGTGTCCACTGATAAACGTATCTACAATGAACAATTGAGCATCAGAACCGGAAGCGGCATCCTGGTCTGATGAATCGGCTTGGCTTCTATATCATATGGACAGTTGGGTGCATGTGTGTCACTTACCTGGGGAAGAGATGGCACCAGCAGGCACTGTGGGATAAAGATAAGCCCGCAGAGACCATGTGATGGCCTGGACAATGTACTGCTATTATGTGGAGGTTACTCTGACTTGTATCACCTACCTGAACATTGTACAGACAAATGTCTGCAGTGGTATTTCCCACTAACAGTTTCCTCTAATGCCCCCGTCACACTACATTCATTGCTTAGGAATAGTTTGAGGAACAGAACAGAGGTCGAGGTGATGACTTGTCCTTGGATTATCAGGAATATCAAGAATCGATGTAACTTCTGCTAAATGACAGGAGGAGCGCTGTACCCTCGTGTCACCATTGTCTGTGTATGGTCACATTATAGGCATACCTTGTACCAGCAAAGTCGTGAACACTTTCAAGATGAAGTGACCAAGCAGCTGATAGGCAGCATCGTGATCACCAGATACAATAACCGCACCTACCGCATAGATGATATCGAGTGGAAGAAAACCCCTAAAGACGTCTTCACCATGTCAGATGGCACAAATATAAGTTTCATTGACTACTACAGGTAAGAATTGCTGTGTCTGTAATGACATTGTGCAGGTACATGGCAGAGCAAGAGAAGGGGATGAGATTTTGCAAATATTTCCAGTACAGGAAATTGTAAAAGCCGCAGATATCAATGTTGTCAATTTTCATGGCGGCTTTCACTACTTTCAGTGTAGCAGCCTTCACGTCCATGGTGATCTTCCTGCACTATGTGTGGACTTGCTGTAATGCTAGCTATGTCTGTGTTTTCCTATTTTAGCCACTAGGTGGCTCCATCCGCTATGTTATTCAGTCACTGGGGTTGTACATCATCTGGACATAACTATATCTCCTACGTTTCATTTTGGGGCATTTCTTCCATCTTTGAGTTATAACCTTGTTCAGATCCCAGATGTGAAGGAGCAGGGCACAGATTATTGAGCAGCCATGACACATTACATGTCACTTTTATCTGCCTATACCAAAAACTGAAGCTGCAGGCAAATCTTCCTTCACATCTGCTGGTATCTCATAGCAGGGAAGCACAACCAGGAACGACTTCTTATTACAACAGCCTCTACATAGTTACTTGAATCTGATACCAATGCTGGTCCCTAACACCAAAACACCCTAAGTCTACATTCACATCTGCATTGGAAACTCTGTCACGGCGTCTGCCTGAAATCAATGAATGAAAATCGTCTGGCACAGCGGAGACCCATTGGATTCCAATGTAATTCTGTTCGCATTTTAGTATCTCTATTACAGATTCTGTAACCCGAATTTGCTGCACTTTAGATCTCCTTGGTGCTGCTAGTTCGGGTTATTAGACCTGTGGTCATGGTGAGATTTACAGATAGGAAGGCTAAAATTCAGAAGCATTAGGTTGTCTGAATATGGCCTAAAGAGTTTTCTGCTGAGCTGCGGGGCATTTTTTGATATTGATCAGGGCTAATATATTAGAGAAAAAAACACAGATTACTCACCTATCCTTGTTCCCATGGACCTGCAGGCTCTGGCTGTAGTGGTGTCTATGGCTTGGCGCTCATTGCGCTTCCCTACTGCTGAATAATGGAGCTTGGAACTGATAGCTTTGCACTCTGTTATTGTATCAGTGCCTGCCGCCTGAAACAGCCGGACAGCACCTGAAATGTGGGATTGTCCCGCTCTATCCGGGGAGGTTACTACCATAGGGCCCGTTCTGGATACACAGATGGCCCTATAGTTAAAGCGAACCTGTAACGGATGACCCACCCTAAAATAGACAGATGGGGGTCTAACACACAGATCTGGCACTCATCAGCTGTTCTAAGCGCTGCAACCTATACAAAACATGGAGGCAGAAGCAGATGTTTCCATACAGTGTATAGCAGTGGTGGTGGAATACTGAAATCCACTCTGTCACACCTGCAATACAGGGTACAGAGCTTTCTGCTTGCAATTCCACCCCCTGTATAGGTTTTGGGGGAGTAGGCTGCTGGGAACAGCTGAGCTGTATGGGTTCTCAGTGTCAGACCTCACTAAGCTGACACTGATGCGAGTCCTGAGGATAGGTTATCAATAGAGATGAGCGAACAGTGTTCTATCGAACTCATGTTCGATCGGATATTAGGCTGTTCGGCATGTTCGAATCGAATCGAACACCGCGTGGTAAAGTGCGCCATTACTCGATTCCCCTCCCACCTTCCCTGGCGCCTTTTTTGCTCCAATAACAGCGCAGGGTAGGTGGGACAGGAACTACGACACCGGTGACGTTGAAAAAAGTAGGAAAAACCCATTGGCTGCCGAAAACATGTGACCTCTGATTTAAAAGAACAGCGCCGCCCAGGTTCGCGTCATTCTGAGCTTGCAATTCACCGGGGACGGAGGTTTCCGTCCAGTTAGCTAGGGCTTAGATTCTGGGTAGGCAGGGACAGGCTAGGATAGGAAGGAGAAGACAACCACAACAGCTCTTGTAAGAGCTAAATTCCAGGGAGAAGCTTGTCAGTGTAACGTGGCACTGACGGGCTCAATCGCCGCAACCCAGCTTTCCCAGGATCCTGAATGGAATACACTGACAGTGTATTCCCGTATACCCTATATATACCCCCGATCCCCGTTCCAACGGTGTGCCCCCCCCACCTTCACCCCAGAAATACACTGCAAGTCCCCTAGCAATAGAATTGGGGCTATATACACCCACTATGTTTGCTACTGCCATATAGTGCCATTGTCTGACTGGGAATTCAAAGAATATATTGGGGTTACATATAACTTCAATTCCAGGGAGAAGCTTGTCAGTGTAACGTGGCACTGACGGGCTCAATCGCCGCAACCCAGCTTTACCAGGATCCTGAATGGAATACACTGACAGTGTATTCCCGTATACCCTATATATACCCCCGATCCCCGTTCCAACGGTGTGCCCCCCCACCTTCACCCCAGAAATACACTGCAAGTCCCCTAGCAATAGAATTGGGGCTATATACACCCACTATGTTTGCTACTGCCATATAGTGCCATTGTCTGACTGGGAATTCAAAGAATATATTGGGGTTACAAATACCTTCAAGTCCTGCCACTGCCATATAGTGCCAGTTTCTGACTGGGAATTCAAAGAATATATTGGGGTTACAAATACACTCAAGTCCTGCCACTGCCATATAGTGCCAGTTTCTGACTGGGAATTCAAAGAATATATTGGGGTTACAAATACCCTCATTTCTTGCTACTGCCATATAGTGCCATTGTCTGACTGGGAATTCAAAGAATATATTGGGGTTACGTGCACCCACAATTTTTTCTACTGGTATATAGTGCCAGTTTCTGAGTGGAAATTCCCCAAATAATTTGAGGATACATTCACCCTACATCTCAGGCTCTTGCCATATTCACCCAGGTTGTCAGTGCTGCACCAGCTCGTTCCCAGACAGCTCGGCCCGAAAAACACATTACCTATATAGAGGATTTGGACAATGAAGACAACATGTTCTAAATCTAATGTCTGCACCTTCTCCAGAATTAAAATGAAGGCAGCTATTAACTTTCAAATAGCACTGTACAAAGGAAGATCTTATCAGCTTGTCTCATGACATGCTACTAAGAAGTGTCATTTGTGTATCTTAATGTAAATATAGTTGTATAAGCTTGTTGGGTTTTAGGCACTGCCAAGTTATTTATTACCACCCGCTCCCTTATAATGATGACGCCAAAGTCACTGTGGGTGTTCAGAGCTCACAGCTTTGGTTGACATTTGTCTTGCTCTCTGTCGGTACCAGCTGTCTTTTTGGATACTGTAAAGTTATGTTGACTTTATTAACAGCTATGGAAGCTTTAGCCAGGTTGTGACGGTGTGTAACCCTAACAACACTAAGTGGGATACACATTAATGGTCAGTCTATGTACGCTAAACGCATCACTGAAGTAATTTTTTTCCTTCTCCCCTAATATAAGAAAGGAACAGACATTAGACCTAGACCGTGGTTCGAGGCTTGTAAAAATCCAGTATTATTTGTTCTCCATGATGTGAAATATGCGTTAGACTCTTGAAAAGCAACCCAAGATGAAGTCAGCCATGTGTGCCAGTGTGTTACTTGGCATGCCTTTGCTGGCCCCAACTGTAAGGGTCACTCTCCATTTCCTCCATTTTCCACTCCCCTTCACACCATTTGTGGTGAAGCAATGGGATGCACTGAAGTGCACCCTCTAGCCTCGTGTGGGACAGGGACATCAGTTGCCACTCCAACCCCCTCGCCTTCCTCCGCCAGCCAACGGTGCGAAGATGAGAGGAGTGTGCTCTGAATGTTTTCTGCCTAGCAGTAGCCAATAGCTAATCAGTTGCTCAACCATGAGTGGCCATGGGTGGCAGACTTATGTGAAATCCCATCCCATCCATTGCACTGGACACGAAACATTAGCATGCGCTCATCACAACTCCGGATATGGCAGCTGCGTTAAGCAGGTGCAGGGTACAACACAGACCAGGCCCGAGCACCAGGAACAGGTGTTAGAAATACTGCAGCATCCGCCATTTCCTTCCAATTATGGGGTTTTGGACCCGCCACCGACTTTTCTGGACCTCAGTGGGGATCATGAGACACAGTTGCCATCAGGGCAAGCTGTGGTCATGTGCGGTTTGCAGTAAGGGGACAGTGCGCAATTGGAAGAGGAGTTGGTGGATGACGAGGCCACCGACCCCACATGGACAGGGGTGATGTCTAGGGGCTAAAGCAGTGTAGATGTAGAGGGAAGCTAAATCAACAAAAAACCTGGGTAGAAGCAAAGGCATAAACTGGGGTGATGTTTAGGGGCTAAAGCAGTGTAGATGTGGAGGGAAGCTAATTCAACAAAAAAACAGGGTAGAAGCAAAGGCATAAACTGGGGTGATGTTTAGGGGCGAAAGCAGTGTAGATGTGGAGGGAAGCTAAGCAGCAAAAACAGTGGGTAGAAGCAAAGGCATGCAAAACTCTACCCTATTGGAAGACTTATTCCTAGGTCTGGAACACGTTAATGGCCCCCCTGGACAAATTACTGCCACTCAGGGGCCTAGTGTCACCAGGAGGGACAAGTATAAGTGCATGTTGTGGGAATACCTGGCCGACACCAGCTCTGCCCTCTCCGATCCCTCTGTGCTCTACAGCCTACACTTATTTTCTCATCTTTTTTTCTGCACTGCACATCTCTTGCCTACTTCCTTTGGGATCTCAGAAGTGGTGGTCTCAGTGCTGAGAAACACATCTGAGTCCCCCATGCAATATGCATTAAGAGAACCCTGGAGCCTACCATAGCATCGAGCCTGGCTAAATGCAGAGAAAGATTTTGGACCACTTCCAGAGATGGTAATTTCAGTGCTGCAGTTGGCAATGGATGGTGTAATGGGATTAGCTGAGGGATCGCTGTCTTGACCACTTTTTGGCACAAAATGAAAGTCCAATCCAGCCAAGTATGGTGCAAGGATATGATGCAAGGACACCTACATATCTGTCTGTGACACATTGGGGAGTTCACCCTCATCCGCCCTTTTGGCCTGCACCATAATGCGCCTCTTCCCAGCTAAGCTAAGCGCTGAATTTAGGGACCGCCTCATGTTTGGGGGAAAGTGCTGGTGTGGACGGCACAGTGAGGTGGCGCAGTAGACACTCTGCCCAAAAAGGGCAGACTGTCCCCCAGCCGGGACTCCAACATCTCCTGGGCCAGATTTTTTGAGATGAGGCCGTTGAAGCCTTGGGCATGTGGGTGGGTTGCGCTGTACTTTAGCATGAAATGATAGGCCTGGGAGATGGGGAGTTGCTGGGAAGAGGCGCATGATGGCGCGGGCAAAAGGAGAAGTGGCAGGAAAAGGGGAGGATGAGGGAGAAGTCAACAAAGTGGCGGAGGCAGATGAAGTGATGTCCTGGCTCGTCCTCTGGCGTGCATCGCCAGCACTGTGAGCAGAGGCAGTGGCATGAACGGCGGGCGACGTTTGTCCTGCCGTTGCTGCCTTCCACTGATTCCAGTGCTTGGATTCCAAATGACGGTGCATTGAAGTGGTGGACAGGTTGCTCTTCTCAGGGCCCCTACTCGATTTCGAGAGGCAAATTGTGTAGACGACACTATATCTGTCCTCGGCGCATTCCTTGAAAAAACTCTACACCCTCGAGAAACGTGCCCTCGATGGGGGAGTTTTTCTGGGTTGGGTACAAAAGGGAACATCTTCGGACATTCCGGGTCTGGCCTGGCTTCGGCGAAGCTGCTGACCTCTGCCTCTAGCTACCCTTTTTGGTGCTGCACCTGCCTCAACATCCACACTACTTTCCCAGCTTGACATCCGCCTTGTCTAGGTGGGGTCGGTGTCCTCGTCGTCCACCACCTCCTCTTCCAACTCCTGTCTCGCCTCCTCCTCCTGCACAATGCGCATGTCAACTGGCTGCCCTGACAGCAACTGCATCTCATCGTCGTCGATGAGGGTGGGTTGCTGGTCATCCGCCACCAAATCGACCGGAGATGGAGGAGACTCCAGTGTTTGAGCATCTGGACACAGATACTCGTCTGTTAGGTCCATGGAATCGCGAAATGGAGGGGCAGGTTGCGGTACAGTCAAAGGAAGGGAGAACAGCTCTGGGGAGCAGGGACAGTTGGGGTTATTGTTCTGGGAAGATTGAGAATTTTGGGTGGAAGGAGGACAAGACTGTTGGGTAAGAGGAGGAGAGGAGGTAGAGGCTGACTGTCTGGTGGACAATGTGCTTTAAGCGTTATCCGACAGCCATTGCAAGACCTGTTCCTGGTTCTCGGGCCTACTAAGGTTTGTACCATTCAGCTTAGTTAATGTGGAACTTTTGTGCAAAGCGCAGAACTTAGGGCCCACCTGATGTTAAGGGACACACGCTGGTACAAGGCTCAACTCACCCTAAGTGCCAAAAACACTGCTGGTGCAAGGCTCTACTCATGGCGAGGGCCTCAATCTCTGCTGGTAGCTCAGCTTAAGGTCCTGTAACTTTGTTTGGAAGGGCTCATGTTAAGGGCTAGAAAAGTCAATTTTGGAAGGTCTTACCACATCTCACACACACACACACACACACACACACACACACACACACACACACACACACACACACACACACACAATGACAGTTGTGGGTGAGGACTAAAGGATTTCCCATTGCCTATTCCATCTGTGGTTGTCATGGTTTAAAGGGGTGGTTGTTACTGTTTGTTGAGCTTAAATTGGGGTTTGTGTCCATCCATTTGGGGAGTAAAGAAGGTTTCCAGGTATTTTCCCACTTTGATAGTGGTTTTTTTGAATGTGTAAAGTGTGTAGTTGTTAGGCTGTGATAGTGGTGTAACAGAGGGTCTTTGGTGTGTTAGATGCCCCCAGACATGCTTCCCCTGCTGTCCCAGTGTCATTCCAGGGTGTTGGCATCATTTCCTGGGGTGTCATAGTGGACTTGGTGACCCTCCAGACACAGATTTGGGTTTCCCCCTTAACGAGTATATGTTCCCCATAGACTATAATGGGGTTCGAAACCCGTTCGAACACACGAACAGTGAGCGGCTGTTCAAATCGAATTTCGAACCTCGAACATTTTAGTGTTCGCTCATCTCTAGTTATCAATAACAAAAATATCTCCAGCCTGGACAACCCTTGTAAAGTAATTCTGAGGGCAATTATCACATAACTACACACACAGAATTTTACTTAATATTAACACTGTTTCATTTCTCAATTATCTTGCTTTTTCCAGCGGCCATGATAGTTTCCCTAGTTGTCTGGCTGGCTAAGTCCAGTTTCATATATAAGCCTCTCTTTAGGCCTCTGATAGGAAATTCCTTCATGTAGATTGTAGTATAAAGATTATGTTAGTAAAAGCAAAATGCTGCCCATGTGCTTGTGGCACACAGTGACTGCCTGTACTTCTCTGTCCTTCCAGCACATGCTTTACAGTAACTGCAGATTAACAAATCCCTTTGCAAGCCACATTTTTGTTCATTGGATTTGCATAGATTATAGTTGCATTGCTGGTTTTATTGCCAGAACCCTACACCTTGATCTGAAAAGCATAAATGTACAGTATGTGAGTGCCCTTCCATACCTGCATCGGTCATACATATGATATACGTGCACTTATCTGGTATCTTTTGTCCTATAGCAAGAATTATGGCATCACAGTGAAAGACGTGGACCAGCCGCTCTTAGTTCACAGGCCTAAGGAGAGGAAAGATGTTCCTAGCAAGGTGATGTCTGTGCCTGTACTGTCTGCAGATGTTATGGATGTGTATATAAGATAAGATAATCCTTTAATAGTACCACAGTGGGGAATATCAGAGTTCATAGTCTCTTTTTACATTTAGATAGCAGGTATGGTCCTCCTCCTTCCAGAACTTTCCTACATGACTGGCATTCCTGAAAAAATGAAAAAAGACTTTAAAGCCATGAAGGTAACTGGGTGCTATATTTGCTGAAAACTGTAATATAGCCCGTTTTGGCAATATCTTGTTTATCCATTGTGGGGAAGGTAGCTCTGTAGCAGCGATGGTGCGGACCCAACTAGTCCGAGACAAGGACACAATGTCTGGTGCAAACAGGTTTATTTGGAAAAACAGCAAAATAAAATTAGCCTTCATGTCAGGCAAAAAATAAGCAAAATAAAATACAGCTTTAATGTCAAGTAAAACGTCAAACAAAGCCCTGCTTGTCTGAGCACTAACTAAACAGTAAAAAGCTAACTATAAGTGTGCCTTACTGCCACACAAACAATGTAGCACCGTACAGTCTCACCAGACTCTGTGTTTTGGGACAGACCCAGGCACCTTCTCTCGCTCCCAGGATCTGCAGCCTTTTATGGACCAGTAACAAGTCTGGGCCCTACACCTGGGCTGAGGACTACTCCAGACCCGCCCTGGACCACATGTATGTCAGAAACCTGGGGAGCTATACTGGGACTCCAGCACTCTGCCTGTCACCTTCTCACACCATCAACTTTCTCCATTATGTCAGTTTATCAGCATAGGACTGACTATTGAATCTTTTATAATGAATTGATATTGCTGGAGAAATCTACATAGTACCCATACAAATTACAATAGGTCTTTGTACCTGTTCATTGGTCAAACAACCCATTATCTATGGGGGAAGAGATCACAACGACGACAAGCTTGTAATACATATGTGGGGTGTAGGTGGGTGGAGGACAGCTTTACTTAATTTGACCTTTGCAAGCCTTTTCTCTCATGATATGTCTCCTTCTGGCTCAGCTTGTGGTGCCAACCATGTCCTTGTTCTGTTTCCAGGACTTGACCCAGCAGATACACCTCAGTCCTAAGCAGCACCACATATCGCTCGGAAAGATGATTAAGAGAATCCAGACAAAAGAGGAGGCGCAGGCTGAGATGCAGAGATGGGGCCTACAGATAGACTCCGATATACACGTGGTAGGGATTGTACAAATGCTGTATGTGCTGATGTATATTTATGTGTTATTTACATCAGTATTCCTTATATTCCCCTGTATGGAAATATTAAGTGGCTGTATGCCTTCTTACAGTAAGACATTCTTTACTTATCGGAGGAGATTGTTGTGATTTAATATTACACTGATGAGATTTTTAGTATTGTATAAGAATTACCTGAGTTTCCTATATACCTTTTCTGCAGACGTCTGGAAGGATTCTACCAGTGGAGAAAATTAACCTAAGGAACAATTCGTTCCCACCAGGAGAGGACCTGAACTGGACCAGAGAAGTAACCCGGGAACCATCCATTTCATCTGTGAGTATGTCTATATATATATATATATATATATATATATATATATATATATATGTAATTTAATTTTTTTTATAGTTAGGGTCAGCATCATACGCTAACAGCTGCCTGTGCAGATTTTTATTTCATTTAAAAGAATATATTATTTATATTCTTGTGTACATACATCATTTGTACTACAACATGTCTCCACCTATTTGGTACCCTCATAACCACCTCAATATCTCACCCCAGTGAGTTTTGCACTTGCAAACTACTTTAAAGGGGTGATCTGGTTTCTAAGATTGATGGCCTATCCTCAGGATAGCTAACGCTGTTAGATCTGAGGGTCCAACACGTGGGTCCTCCACAGATCACCGGTACCAAGACAGCACCAAATAGCAACACTGCTCACTCACCATTTAAACTGTACCAGCGAGTGTAGGTACTGCAAAGCTGCCCGATAGACTGCCGTGTCACCTCAGTACAGGTGGTCTATGGGGATCCCAAGTGTCGGACCCCCACAGATCTAATATTGATGGCCTATGGTGAGGACAGGACATCAGTCTCAGAAACCGGGTAAACACTTTAAGATCAAATAAACCCTAATGTATAAATCTCAAAATGAAACTGCAACTTGTCTTACAAAATCACAAACCCCTCTTATAGCTGCTTTAGTTGCTAGTGCTGAAAAATCGTGAAATCATGTGGGGCCTTAAGTACAAAAACAGACCTAAGGAGTTAAGGTATCTGAAGTGTTTGGTTCGTTCTTCTGTTCTGTGGACTAAATATTAAAATGGATCCGTCCAAGAATGGACAACAATTGAATCTGAGGGGCTCCTCTGACTATAATGGGGTCTCCTAGTTATCCATTGTTTTCTTTGACACGTTTGTATTTGACATGACATGTAACCTGCTCATGAAGGGTTTGAGGTTTGTCCTGCTGTATTATGTAACACATCCGCGTCAGCTGAACTCTCATCACTGTCTCTGGAGTCACCTTTGATCTATTGCACACCGCAACAACAACTTACAGGTTTATGGCCGGCTGTGAAAATAAACATGACTGTGATAGCAATGAGATTGTGTATTCAGGTCTCTAGTTTGTAAATATACTGTATATATATGTATGTACAGTCCTATGAAAAAGTTTGGGCACCCCTATTAATCTTAATCATTTTTAGTTCTAAATATTTTGGTGTTTGCAACAGCCATTTCAGTTTGATATATCTAATAACTGATGGACACAGTAATATTTCAGGATTGAAATGAGGTTTATTGTACTAACAGAAAATGCGCAATATGCATTAAACCAAAATTTGACCGGTGCAAAAATATGGGCACCTCAACAGAAAAGTGACATTAATATTTAGTACATCCTCCTTTTGCAAAGATAACAGCCTCTAGTTGCTTCCTGTAGCTTTTAATCAGTTCCTGGATCCTGAATGAAGGGATTTTGGACCATTTCTTTCTACAAAACAATTCAAGTTCAGTTAAGTTTGATGGTCGCCGAGCATGGACAGCCCGCTCTCAAATGATCTGAAAACAAAGATTGTTCAACATAGTTGTTCAGGGGAAGGATACAAAACGTTGTCTCAGAGATTTAACCTGTCAGTTTCCACTGTGAGGAACATAGTAAGGAAATGGAAGACCACAGGGACAGTTCTTGTTAAGCCCAGAAGTGGCAGGCCAAGAAAAATATCAGAAAGGCAGAGAAGAAGAATGGTGAGAACAGTCAAGGACAATCCACAGACCACCTCCAAAGAGCTGCAGCATCATCTTGCTGCAGATGGTGTCACTGTGCATCAGTCAGCAATACAGCGCACTTTGCACAAGGAGAAGCTATATGGGAGAGTGATGAGAAAGAAGCCGTTTCTGCACGTACGCCACAAATAGAGTTGCCTGAGGTATGCAAAAGCACATTTGGAGAAGCCAACTTCATTTTGGAAACAAAGATTGAGTTGTTTGGTCATACAAAAAGGCGTTATGCATGGCGTCCAAAAAGAAACAGCATTCCAAGAAAAACACATGCTACCCACTGTAAAATTTGGTGGAGGTTCCATCATGCTTTGGGGCTGTGTTGCCAATGCCGGCACCGGGAATCTTGTTAAAGTTGAGGGTCGCATGGATTCCACTCAGTATCAGCAGATTCTTGAGACTAATGTTCAAGAATCAGTGACGAAGTTGAAGTTACGCCGGGGATGGATATTTCAGCAAGACAATGATCCAAAACACTGCTCCAAATCAACTCAGGCATTCATGCAGAGGAACAATTACAATGTTCTGGAATGGCCATCCCAGTCCCCAGACCTGAATATCATTGAACATCTGTGGGATGATTTGAAGCGGGCTGTCCATGCTCGGTGACCATCTAACTTAACTGAACTTGAATTGTTTGTCCAAAATACCTTTATCCAGGATCCAGGAACTGATTAAAAGCTACAGGAAGCGACTAGAGGCTGTTATCTTTGCAAAAGGAGGATCTACTAAATATTAATGTCACTTTTCTGTTGAGGTGCCCATACTTTTGCACCGGTCAAATTTTGGTTTAATGCATATTGCACATTTTCTGTTAGTACAATAAACCTCATTTCAATCCTGAAATATTACTGTGTCCATCAGTTATTAGATATATCAAACTGAAATGGCTGCTGCAAACACCAAAATATTTAGAACTAAAAATGATTAAGATTAATAGGGGTGCCCAAACTTTTTCATAGGACTGTATATTATTTGTGAGTTGGAAGGGGATGTCTCATCAAGAAGACGTCTCCTCTGTAAGTTGTACAGGAACTTATCAGACCTTGCGTTCCCTGCTAAGAATTCAGGGAAACAGATATGCAAATAAGTCTCTCAAGTTCTCCTTTTCCACCAATAATAATAATAATAATAATAATAATAATTCTATTTATATGGCACCAACATATTCCACAGCGCTGCACAATTTTTAGGACTTATTTACATGTTTCTTGCCCACTTAGCAGGGTATGCATAATAATAATAATACATTTTATTTATATAGCGCCAACATATTCCGCAGCACTGTACAATTTATAGGGTTCAGATACAGACATACATAACAAAGAACGTCATTTCACACAATGGGACTGAGGGCCCTGCTCAAAAGAGCTTACAATCTATGAGGTAGAGGGGGTGACACAAGAGGTAGCAGGGGCGGCATTGCTTATACAGTGTTCAGACAATTTTGTGCATTAGGAATTGTGATAGGCTTGTCTGAAAAGATGCGTCTTTAGTTTGCGTTTGAAACTGTAGAAGTTGGGAGTTAATCTTATTGTCCGGGGTAGAGCATTCCAGAGAAGTGGTGCAGCTCGGGAGAAGTCTTGTATACGATCTTGTATAAGGTTCTGATAATAGAGGATGTAAGTGTTAGATCATTGAGTGAGTGGAGAACACGGGTTGGGCGGTAGACAGAGATGAGGGAAGAAATGTAGGGAGGTGCGGCATTATGGAGAGCCTTGTGGATGAGAGTAATAACTTTATATTTTATGGATATTTTATGCATGGTCTAAGGCCCCGTTCACATGGGGCAAGAGGGAGTGGATTTTGGCACTGAATCCACGTCATAATCCGCCCCCTCACAATAGAGGTCTATGTAGACCGCTAGCTTACTTTTTTCCGTGAGCGGCATGTTGCCGCTCATGGAAAACAGAAGCGAGCTGCCCTTTGTTCAAACGGATTCTGTGGCTGATTCAGCCCTGGCATCTGCCTCGGGCAGTACGCTCCGAACTAGACCCATTCATTTGGGCCTACTCTGGAGCGGCAAGCTGCAACTGTCGTGGAAGGTGCATTTTGGCCCTATTCTGGCACAGCTTCCCGCGTCAGAATCAGGACCAAAATCCGCCATTCTGCGCCCCGTGTGAATGGGACCTAAGAAGTCCCTGTACAGCTCACGATGGCCTCATAGAAGACTTCTTAATCAGACATAGTATCCCTTCTGTCTCACATCTAGGACCTCTCAATAACCTGACATGATCTGCACATGAGTCCCTCTTCCTTTTGGCTGCAGGTATTCTGACTTGGGTTTATTCCTAGATTATGCCGCTAGGTTTTAGGAAAGCCAGGCACTGATATTTAGCGTTGGCTCTCAACCTGCAGGATGTGTACTCCAGGGCTTACTCCCCGCAGTCCCCAGGGGTGTGCAACACATCATGGAACCACTGGTCTATTTTACATGTTGCACTGCGTGCAGGACCAGGCAGGATGCTGTGGGCCCTGTGCTTACTTTATCAGCACTGATGGAGGCGCTCATTGCACTGAGTGGTGAGCTGTACTCGTCACTCTGCGCCCCATTTTCTCTCTAATTCAGGTGCTGATATCACAGCATATCCTGGAACGGACAGTAAGTGGTAAGCAGAGGGGTGAGTGATATATACAGCTCACCACTTGCTTCTGTGGTGTCACAAACTACAATAAGCACCTCCATCAGTACTAATGAAAGTCAGCATGGTGCCCGCGGCTACACGTGGGTGTCTGTCCTGGGCAAGTGGGACCTGCATGTAACATAGACATCACTGGGTATGAGGGCCGCTATACTTCACGTAAGGCACTGCGGAGGCTATTATGTTACACTTTTAAGACCATTATGGCATATGTGGGGGTCATTGTGTTACATGTCGGGGTCATTACATAACTGTCAGAAGTAATATAAGAGATCGCTACTTTGGGGGTACTTGGTTAGGACTTTTTCTCACTAGGGGATACTATAGGGATCTACCTTTTCAAAAGGTGTCGCTAGAGCCAGACTTGTATGTATTTATATTTGCTGTTTTATACACATCCACTTTACAGGTATAGATGGAGATGACGTGAGGATTCAGTAAAAGTTGCAGCAAGTTTTTTTTTATTCTTTATTTTTCTTTGTTTGCTACATTCGCTTGTTTAACCCCTTCCCAGCAAGGCAGACTTTCAATTTTTCATGTTTACAACCTTCCCTTATGATATAGGCTTGAGAAAGGTTCAGGTTGAACCGAAACGTTGCGTTACTGGGCTACTAAAGTTTATTTGCATCAATTTTGGAGTGCTACCTCTTATTCCTTTGCTACTTTGGTGATTTTGCCCCTGACTGGAGGCTTGTACCCATTGCGCGTATTTACATAGTGCTGCTCTCTTTTCGGTGCTATACTGCTTTCCGATATGGCGATATGACAGCTTGTTTTTTGCAGGACAAGTTGTACTTTTTAACGGCACCATTGAATGTTCCGTCTAAATTAAAATTTGGTGGGGGGTGGAAACAACAAAAATGGAAATACCCAAGGTTGTAAAATGTCTGTTTGTTTTAGAGCCTGCAAAACAGATCTTTAGTGTAACAATAGCCTGATTCTGTGGGCCAGTATATAGCAAATTTATATAGTTTTTTCTATGCCTTTATATAGATCTTTTTTCCCAAAAAAATTTGCTTTGCATTGCTGTATTTTGATGCCTTTTTATGTTTCCATCTACAGAGCTGTGTGGTGGCTCATTTTTTGTGGGGTGAGCTGTAATTTTTGTTGATCTCATTGTGGAATATGTATGGGTTGGTTTTTTTAATCACTTTTTAATCATGTTTTCTAGGGGTGGGGAGGCGGCCACTCAACCATACAGTGGAGATTTGGGAATGTTTATTTTTTTTCTAGTTATGGCATTCATCATGTGATTGATTGCATTGATTCCGGTGATGTTCATACAATAGTGCACGCCGCTGTGACAACTGCTCAGCTTCCTATCATTACATTATAGGGGGGGAGGTCGTAAATTGAGCCCTTCCCTGTTGTAACTTTTTAGATGGTACAGTCTCAGTTGACAGCAGCTTTTTAGAAGATACACTTCCGGCATCAGAATCAGCGTTTTTCCAGGGTAAATCTTATTCTTTGTTTCCTCCTCAGGTTCCTCTGCAGTATTGGGTAGTGATATACCCTAAACGTGCCTGCACTCAAGTCAAGGGTTTTACTAGCGCCATTGAGAAGATTGCCAGCCCAATTGGCATGCGTGTGAATCAGCCCAGCTGTATTGAGCTTGGAGACGACCGTGTAGAGACATATGTCCAAAGCATCAGGTCACTGCTGGAGGGGGAGGTAAGGTCACTAGGCCCACTGTACGGGAAATAAACCTCAACATTCATCATGATAGGAAATGACTGATGTTGGTCAGAAGGACAATATCGGATACACAAATGAGTCATGTGAGGCTTTACTAGAAAATATACTAGGATTTAGCAAGTGGACTGGTGACCTTTGCATCCTGTTTGTGAGAACCGATGTCAGGCTTTTGTGTTTTTTACTTTTTAGGAAGGGGAGATTAGGACTATCAGACGTTTTATATCAGAACGGGTATGATGATGGTACATGATGTCAGTCACCAGTTTTTAGATTGGCTCCAACAGATTCTCAGGTAATTGTACATAAGGGGTTAAGACGACAGCTTTAGGGATGTGTCACCAGAAAATGAGCAATTTTTATATTTGTACATTTCTTATATTTTTGATGAGGTTTTTAAAACTTTTCCATGTTAGGTTAACAAAAAAAGAAAAAATCCTGCAGTTCTGACGTTGTCCACTAGGCTATATAATATTTTCTGTAGGAGATTTCTTTGCAGCAGTCACCTCACTTACCAGCACAATAACCATCACAGCTGTCATGTCTATGTATCTGCCAGTCACACAGTGGCGGATCCAGGGTTTTTGGGGCCCTGGGCAATTGACTTTGGCGGGGCCCTACTTACTGGGGGGTCTCGCACTTCTAACCTGTACTTCCCAACTGTTGAAGACTAGAAAGAGGGAATAAAACGTGCGGCGCGCGCAGCGCCCCGCCCACTTTTATGTTGACTCCGCCTATTCTCATTCATTTTCCATGTGATTCCACACAGTATAATCCTCCTACAGTCACCCGTAAATTATATGTCCCCCCTCCATCTCTCCCCCATTTTCATATACACCCTTCATCTACCCCTAGTTTCATGTCCCCCCCTCTATCTCTGTCCCCAGTTTCATGCCATTCTCCCCCTTTATCTGCCCACAGTTTCATGTCCCCCCCGTCTCTGCCCCAGTGTCATGCCGTTCTCCCCCCTTCATCTGCCCCAGTGTCATGCTGTTCTCCCCCCCTTCATCTGCCCCAATGTCATGCCATTCTCCCCCCTTCATCTGCCCCAGTGTCATGCCATTCCCCCCCTTCATCTGCCCCAGTATCATGCCATTCTCCCCCCTTCATCTGCCTCAGTGTCATGCCGTTCTCCCCCCCTTCATTTGCCCCAGTGTCATGCCGTTCTCTCCCCCTTCATTTGCCCCAGTGTCATGCCGTTCTCTCCCCCTTCATTTGCCCCAGTGTCATGCCGTTCTCCCCCCCTTCATCTTCCCCAGTGTCATGCCGTTCTCCCTCCTTCATCTGCCCCAGTGTCATGCCGTTCTCCTCCCCTCCATCTGCCCCAGTGTCATGCCGTTCTCCCCCCCTCCATCTGCCCCAGTATCATGCCGTTCTCCCCCCTCCATCTGCCCCAGTATCATGCCGTTCTCCCCCCCTCCATCTGCCCCAGTGTCATTCCGTTCTCCCCCCCTCCATCTGCCCCAGTATCATGCCGTTCCCCCCCCTTATCTGCCCTAGTGTCATTCCGTTCTCCCCCCCTCCATCTGCCCCAGTGTCATGCCGTTCTCCCCCCCTCCATCTGCCCCAGTGTCATGCCGTTCTCCCCCCTTCATCTGCCCCAGTATCATGCCGTTCTCCCCCCCTTCATCTGCCCCAGTGTCATGCCATTCTCCCCCCTTCATCTGCCCCAGTGTCATGCCGTTCTCCCCCCCTCCATCTGCCCCAGTGTCATGCCGTTCTCCCCCCTTCATCTGCCCCAGTGTCATGCTGTTCCCCCCCCTTCATCTGCCCCAGTGTCATGCTGTTCTCCCCCCCTCTATCTGCCCCAGTTTCATGCCATTCTCCCCCCTTCAGCTGCCCCAGTGTCATGCCGTTTTCCCCCCTCCATCTGCCCCAGTGTCATGCTGTTCTCCCCCTCCATCTGCCCCAGTATCATGCCGTTCTCCCCCCTTCATCTGCCCCAGTGTCATGCCGTTCTCCCCCACTCCATCTGCCCCAATGTCATGCCGTTCTCCCCCTTCATCTGCCCCAGTGTCATGCTGTTCTCCCCCCCTCTATCTGCCCCAGTGTCATGCCATTCTCCCCCCTTCATCTGCCCCAGTGTCATGCTGTTCTCCCCCCTCCATCTGCCCCAGTGTCATGCCGTTCTCCCCCCTTCATCTGCCCCAGTGTCATGCCGTTCTCCCCCCTTCATCTGCCCCAGTGTCATGCCATTCCCCCCTTCATCTGCCCCAGTATCATGCCATTCTCCCCCTTTCATCTGCCTCAGTGTCATGCCGTTCTCCCCCCCTTCATTTGCCCCAGTGTCATGCCGTTCTCTCCCCCTTCATTTGCCCCAGTGTCATGCCGTTCTCTCCCCCTTCATTTGCCCCAGTGTCATGCCGTTCTCCCCCCCTTCATCTGCCCCAGTGTCATGCCGTTCTCCCCCCTTCATCTGCCCCAGTGTCATGCCGTTCTCCCCCCCTACATCTGCCCCAGTGTCATACCGTTCTCCCCCCCTCCATCTGCCCCAGTATCATGCCGTTCTCCCCCCTCCATCTGCCCCAGTATCATGCCGTTCTCCCCCCCTCCATCTGCCCCAGTGTCATTCCGTTCTCCCCCCTTCCATCTGCCCCAGTATCATGCCGTTCCCCCCCCTTCATCTGCCCCAGTGTCATTCCGTTCTCCCCCCCTCCATCTGCCCCAGTGTCATGCCGTTCTCCCCCCCTCCATCTGCTTGTGTCATGCCGTTCTCCCCCCTTCATCTGCCCCAGTTTCATGCTGTTCTCCCCCCCTTCATCTGCCCCAGTGTCATGCCATTCTCCCCCCTTCATCTGCCCCAGTGTCATGCCATTCTCCCCCCCTCCATCTGCCCCAGTGTCATGCCGTTCTCCCCCCTTCATCTGCCCCAGTGTCATGCTGTTCTCCCCCCTTCATCTGCCCCAGTGTCATGCTGTTCTCCCCCCTCTATCTGCCCCAGTGTCATGCCATTCTCCCCCCTTCATCTGCCCCAGTGTCATGCCGTTCTCCCCCCTCCATCTGCCCCAGTGTCATGCTGTTCTCCCCCCTCCATCTGCCCCAGTATCATGCCGTTCTCCCCCCTTCATCTGCCCCAGTGTCATTCCGTTCTCCCCCCCTCCATCTGCCCCAGTGTCATGCCGTTCTCCCCCCCTCCATCTGCCCCAGTGTCATGCCGTTCTCCCCCTTCATCTGCCCCAGTGTCATGCTGTTCTCCCCCCCTCTATCTGCCCCAGTGTCATGCCATTCTCCCCCCTTCATCTGCCCCAGTGTCATGCCGTTCTCCCCCCTCCATCTGCCCCATTGTCATGCCGTTCTCCCCCCTTCATCTGCCCCAGTGTCATGCCGTTCTCCCCCCCCTCCATCTGCCCCAGTGTCATGCCGTTCTCCCCCCTCCATCTGCCCCAGTGTCATGCCGTTCTCCCCCCTCCATCTGCCCCAGTGTCATGTCGTTCTCCCCTCTCCATCTGCCCCAGTGTCATGCCGTTCTCCCCCCTTCATCTGCCCCAGTGTCATGCCGTTCTCCCCCCCTCCATCTGCCCCAGTGTCATGCCGTTCTCCCCCCTTCATCTGCCCCAGTGTCATGCCGTTCTCCCCCCCTCCATCTGCCCCAGTGTCATGCTGTTCTCCCCCCCCCTTTATCTGCCCCAGTGTCATCTCGTTCTTCCCCCTTCATCTGCCCCAGTGTCATGCCGTTCTCCCTCCGTTCATCTGCCCCAGCGTCATACTGTTCTCACACTCACACACACACTCACCTTTCCTCGTTCCCTCGCAGCTCTCTCCCTCATACACATATTGTAGCCGCGATGTGATGACGTCATCACATCGCGGCTACAAATGCCGGAGCTCAGCATTAAAGCAGGAGCTGAGCTGTGACAGCTCCTGCTTTAAACGCCTATGTATTCAGCTCATCGGCATCCATAGGAAATCGGGACATGCCGACCGGGACCATTTTGTTAGGTCCTGGCCGCGCCGCGGGGCCCCGGTTGCCCGGCTCGCCCGGCCCTGGATCCGCCCCTGCAGTCACAATAGAGAATTTTTCTGCTTGTCTATTCCCGTATCTATACAATGACCTGTTCAGGTATAAAAGAGCATACGTAGAAAACACTCTCACAAGTGAATAGGGTCTGCTCCAGATTATTACGTCTATGGCCCATGGTTCTTCTGTAGAAATCAAGAAATCACTGAATGTTTTAGGCTTAGTGGCAAGAGTTAGAATTTTAAGGGGTTTTTTTTTTTTTAGAATATTTTTAAATATAAATATTCTTAAAAAATATTATTTTAACATGACACATTTTAACCACATGTCTGCTGAGGCCCTAACAAGGACTGGTCTCACTAAAGAGCCCCTGGCTTATGTAGCCCCTGGCTTATGTCTCTGGCCATTACTTTTAATGGTTAGCATTTATTTCTACAGCTTTTATATGGGAAATGTCCGGCTAGTCGCAGCTCGCCACTGAAACGTTATGAGCTACATATGCAGCAATAAGCTGATCACTAGGCTGGCTTTAGTCCGAAAGAGTTTGCATTCATAAGACATCAGTTTTTAAAGGGTTATCCAATATTTTACACATGATAGATTATTATCAGGGTAGGCCATCAATATTAGCTCAGTGCCGAGGGTCCAGCTCTGTGCACCACCATCAGTGTAACTGCTTAAAGGGGCCTGGGCCCTCGGACGAGTGTTGTACCCCATTCATTGTTTATCTATACTGTGGCTGGTATTACGGCTCACTGCAGGTTTGCCCCATTTAAGAAAATGATACTGAGTTGTTATAGCAGACGTTGTTACACATACACAGCTGAATGAAAGGGATACATTGCCTACAAACCCATCATGCACCTTTATAGAGGACCTTTCATTTTCCCTACCAATTTACGTTCTTAGCATCTGTTAACGCCCTAACAGTCACATTAAAATTGCAAAAACCCAGAAGAAATTGTCACTTTTTTTATTGCGGATTTTGAGTTTATAGCTCAAATAAATATCACTGACCTATAACCCCGGTGCTTTATGTGCATTTTAACCCTATAGCAAGCTAACATATTTTATTCTTATATCCAATAAGCTTTTATCTCTCTCTGTATTCCCACTTTCACAACTTTCTGCTGAAGGAGGAGAGAGCTTTTTTCCCTGGTAACTTCAGAGATGAGCTTCTCAAGACCTTTACCAACAAGCCTGCCCTGTTTGTCCCGCAAGAAAGGAAGGGAGGCAATGGATTCAGTATTTCATGACCAAATCCACACTGTATGGCGGATGGCCACCACTTTGGCTGCTGCGTCCAGAGAGGCATCGCAGAGATACGTGAAAGCATGCAGGATCAAAGATGTGGAGCTGGTTGTCCTGGAGGGGGATTCCTTTTAACGCTATTTGGTCCATGAAACGCAGACCTTGCTGTTCCAAGACGCAGCAAAGTTGGGCCACAGAGGAGCCAGCCGCTACGAAGGCCGCCTTAGGAAGAGAGTGCACCCTCATGTCCGAGGAATTACTGAGAGAGTCTGCTAAAGGCAGAATAGTAGCCATGGATAGCCAAGCAGGATCCATCACCGGAGGCTCTGACACGCTAGTCAGGAAAAGGAAACAGGAAGTCCAACTTTATTGAAGGAAAGGGATGATGTGGATGAAGCCGTTCTTTTATCAAGATGTGTTCAAAGGCCCCATTAGGGGGCATTCACACGGGGGCATTCATACCCATTGAGTTCCGCGTCAGAATCAGCTCACGGAAAATCCATGTGAATGTCCCCTTAGAGGTGAAGACCAGGGGAGGGTGGTGATTGTGGTGGAAGAATATGTCCTCCAGGGAAGCTGGGTCAGGTTCTTCTGAGATATAGAGGGTATATCTGACCGCACAGATGAGCTCCTGCGTAGCAATAGATGTACCTGTGCCTAGCTGAGGCTCCAAGTCAGAGTTTGAGGCGTCCCCAGGAGAAGCAGACTGGTCAGTGGGAGACAAGGTTCTGCTTGTTGAAGTGGAGCAGCCCTGTCCAAGGAAGGCCTAGAGGGAAAGGGAGCGAGACGAGAAATTTCTGGACCATTTGCAAAGACGGCTCCTGGAGCGAGGTGAGTGCTTGAGGATGAGCGAATGAGTGGTAATCTGGAAAGGCAGCTGTTCCAGGGTCTCCACCACAGACTGGATAATTCCAGGGGTTGGGGGGGAGAGGATCTGTCGGGGAAGGGCCGGAAGGGTCCTGGACACACTTATGCAGAAGGCAGTGTGAGCAGATGAACTCAAACTGACCACTTAGCAACTTTTTATTGCAGCAGGCACAATTATAAAAAAGTGGAAGAGCAGATTGGCTCTTTATGGGGGGGACATGGTGAAAGGATCCCAAAGGAAAATAGGGGTTATCCAAGGAGGTAGCCTACCAGACCACCAAGAGAGTGTCCGATTTGCTGCAGGAAGGTTGCACAGAGAGGTTCTCCAGGTGCTGAGTCTCTCCAAGGCAGGCTGGAAGTTCTGAGGATCGATACAGAGCTTGCTTGTGAAGCAGGGGCAGAAAAAAGTGCTTCCTGAAGGGACAAAATCGTCTGCGGGCCTGGGAAGCCCTTGACTAAAGTTGAAGGCTTCTCTGTGGACTAAAGTTGAAGGATGTGGCCAGTGGCAATGCACCCCAGGCAGAGAAGACGTCCAGGGGCTTCGGAAGGCCCCATGTCGGCCAAGGAAGGATACCGGAGGCCTGATGAGGGTCCCAGAAAAAAAGAGGGAGAAACTGTCTTGTCATAGGAAGGTTGCTGGAGGTTGGGGAAAGGCTGCGGCGCAGAGAAGTGGGGGTTATTCACTAAAGAGGAGAATAGTAAGACCCCACCAAGCAGGAGATGGCCAGAGGAAGGGTCAATATATACCTGATGCCATGGTAAGGAGTACTGCTGAGTGAAACCCCAATGTCTAGACCCCACCTCAACATGTTTCACCCCTCTAAGGCTTTGTCAGGACCATGGAGCAGCAGGGGTTTATTGACCTGCATATGAATTATACAAGTGAGACTCCGCCATTTTCTGTTTGTTTCCAATTACATCTCGCCCTTTGCTTTTTAGCCGTTATATGAAGTTGTAGATGTTTTGTATTCATTTTATAACAACTTTTTGGCTTTAATAAAGTTCAAGATGTATTGTAATCTGCCTTCCTAATCTATCTCTGACTGTTCCCATGCCACACTGCCAATGAACCCTTTGCACCTGACACTCATACCACTTTATAATGTCTTTCTTTCCCGGCAGTGATTGATCGCTCTCTTGTATTTGTCACAAGGTCTACAAGTACATGGCGTACTTTCACTTACCCATCACCCACGAGGTCAATGTGATTATAACTGGAATAATTTCCCTACATGGAGTACAAAGTACATTACTATCTCTTTCTGTAAAATAGGTGGAGGTTTGTATATGCCATTCATTCATATTAATGTTATTAGATCTCCGGGGAGAGATGACAGATAGTGACCCCTGCTCTAAACCCCCTCATACATCTGTCTTCTTCCTTACTATCCTACACATGTACATGCTCAGTTCTGCCAAGAGTGCATGTGTTGTTAGTGAAAAATTGAAAAGTGGAAGTTCTGGGACTTCCATATTGATGACCCATTCTTAGACATAGAGGGTCTGATGTCTGGAACCCCCAATGATCATCTGTTTGAAGATGGGGGGGTCATGTTTATTGGTCACATCATATAGCAGCTCAGTCCCATTTAATTGAAAGGTCTGAGCAGCAATACCAAGCACAGCCTCTATGGAGCACCACCAATCACAGGATCGATGTATAAGACCCAGAAATGAAGACCTTGGTTGTTGGAACTATTGTATTGTTTGTTTAGTGGTTTTACAAGTAAAAGATCGTCGTTTTCTTTGGAATCCATGAACGCTCTGACTTGGAATGAACGCTTTGGGGTCCTGATAGAATCCTCTAGACCAGGAGTCCTCAAACTTTTTAAACAGGGGGCTAGTTCACTGTCCCTCAGATCATTGGAGGGCCAAAATATAGTTTAAAAAAAATTTAAGATTGTACACGCCACAGTAACTCCCCCACAGTATTATGTGCTCCACAGCAGCTCACCCCACAGTATTATATGCTCCACAGTACACCCTCCCCACACAGTGTTATATGCTTCTCAGTATATCCCCCCCACAGTGTATTATATGCTCCTCAGTACGTCATACACACACACACACAATATTATATGCTTCTCAGTATGCCTCCCACACACAATTATATGCTCCTCAGTACGCCACCCAACACACACACAGTATTATATGCTCCTCAGTACGCCCCACACACACTATTATATGCTCCACAGTACGCCCTCCCCACACAGTGTTATATGCTTCTCAGTATATCCCCCCACACTGTATTATATGCTCCTCAGTACACCCCCCACAGTGCATTATATGCTCCTCAGTACGTCATACACACACAATATTATATGTTTCTCAGTATGCCTCCCACACACAATTATATGCTCCTCAGTACGCCACCCAACACACACACAGTATTATATGCTCCTCAGTACGCCCCCCACACAGAATTATATGCTCCTCAGTACGCCCCCCACACAGTATTATATGCTCCTCAGTAGGCCCCCCACACAGAATTATATGCTCCTCAGTACGCCCCCCACACAGTATTATATGCTCCTTAGTACTCCCGCCACACTGTATTATATGCTCCTCAGTACTCCCACCACACTGTATTATATGCTCCTCAGTACTCCCGCCACACTGTATTATATGCTCCTCAGTACTCCCGCCACACTGTATTATATGCTCCTCAGTACTCCCGCCACACTGTATTATATGCTCCTCAGTACTCCCGCCACACTGTATTATATGCTCCTCAGTACTCCCGCCACACTGTATTATATGCTCCTAAATACGCCCCCCCCCCCCCCCCCAGTATTTTATGCTTCTCAATACACCCCAACCCCTCCCCACAGTATAATATGCTTCTCAGCACATACACAGTATTATAGTTACCCATGAAGAGCTGCTGGGCGTCCTCCACCTTCAGACTGCAGGCGCTGATGACTTACATCATCGCGCCTGCGCCGGGGCAGAGGTCACACTCTGCAGTCAGTGTAGGCTGCGGTAGTGTGGCCTACACTGACTGTTTTCAGCTGTATGTGCATTTGCACATACAACTGAAAGCAGCGATCACTCTCTAACGGGGAATCCTATACCGGATTACCCGTTAGTGAGTGCTCCGGGCGATGGTGGGCCGGAAAAATGCCCTCAGTGGGCCGTAGATTGAGGAGACCTGCTCTAGACTTGTCTGACAAACATGGCAGCATTATAATGGAGGTAGATTAGAGGGTGGGGTAAAATGTGATAATTCAACACTGCTAGTATGTATAAAAGACATGGTATTGTAGACTAAGGTAGAAAAATAAATCTGTCCGAATGCAATTGCATAAAGCAACACTTAAAAGTCACCACTTATTATTTATTTATATAGCACCATTAATTCCGTGGTGCTGTACATTATTATATTAATTCCGTGGTGCTTTACATTATTATATTAATTCCGTGGTGTTTTACATTTGGGGGTTACATACAGTACACAAAATATACAGACAAATATAATACTAACAATGACCGACTGGCACGGTGGGGTAGAGGGCCATGCCCGCGAGGGCTTACAATCTATGAGGGAAAGGGGGTAGGGAAAGAAGGAGAGGGGGAGACTGTTCAGATGGCGGTGCGGTGATAGTGTTATTGGAGGTTGTAGGCCTTCCTGAATAGATGAGTCTTCAGGGCCTTCTTGAAGCCTGTGATTGTGGAGGTCAGTCTTATGTGTTGTGGTAAGGAGTTCCAGAGTATGGGGGATGCACGGGAGAAATCTTGGAGATGGTTGTGTGAGGAGCGGATGAGAGCAGAGCGGAGTAGGAGGTCATTGGAGGATCTGAGGTTACGTGTGGGCAGGTAGCGGGAGATTAGCTCAGAGATATATGGAGGGGACAAGTCGTGGATCGCTTTGTATGTGAGTGTTTGTAACTTGAACTCTATTCGCTGGGCTATAGGTACTTGTCTAGTACTGGCCATGGGATTATGAGCTTCAGTGAGTAGCGAAAGAGAGTGCAGGTGTCGTTCTCCAGCCCCTGCCCAACACATATCACATGTATAATAATCCAGGCTCAGGGGGAAGAAATACCTGAAGTGCAAACTCACCAAAAAGTGACCTACAAAGACAGTCTATGTTGGATGACACAGTACCCCCTTTGTCCCACCAGAGGGGCATCTTGAAGCAACTGGGCACCACTTACCATGTGCTACCTATAATATTGGGGTCGTCTTATGTTGTAGAGAGACCTGTGGGACCCTCGACGCTACAGGGCCTGATAGTGATTGTTACTTCTGCACCCCCTGTAGGTACGCACCTCTGTGTCTCACATCTGTGACCTTTCACCTAGCCCGCCAATACCCAGCTTTGCACTGATGAATCTGCTTTCTGCGGATGGGTCTATCTTCATTTTGGAGTATTAGGTCCAACCAATATTTATTCCTTTTGCAGTAGATATTCTCCTTTGGTTTTAATCCCAGATCATGTCAAAAGGTTTCCTGAAATCCAGGCATTGATCTATAAGGAGCTACCCTCCTAAAGTTGGCACTTTTCCAAGACAACTCTGCATATTCTTTTCCCAGCACATTTTTATCTCTATCATCTTCAAGCTGATCATCAGGACTGAGCGAGACGTATAAAGCTGAGTGCGCGGCCGGTCACACGTTTACCACAGCTTCTCCCATTTACTTTATACACAGTACTAAAGCACATTACCTCACCTATGGCGCCTCCATCTTGCCATAGGAGAACACTTTAGACAGCTGAGCGTTTGGCTGACGGCTTACCCTCCCAATCTCCCACCCCATACACATGCTGAGAATTCATCTAAAGTGTGTAGTTATGGGATGGCATAAACATGGCCACACACATTAGCTGACCCTGCCTTTGTATGTGCTGGTGCAGCGACTGCCAAAAAACAATGAAACATGTTATCTATTGCATATGTATATGACCTTTCCCTATAGTGATAGACATGCACAGTTGGAGGTTTGTGTTATCTGGGGAGATAGTGGTCTGGTATATATAATGAGAATTCGCCTTATATATTACCTGCCAGTCAGATGCCGCTTCTCTAGGTCAAGTTGTCCAGAAGATGGCGGCAGAGGCAGATGTACATTTTTCGGTCTTGCTATAGCAGGGTAGGGAACCTTCGGCTTTCCAGCTGTTGTAAAACTACAACCCCCAGCATGCCTACCTGCTCTGCTGTTCTTGGAACTCCCATGGAAGTGAATGGAGCATGCTGGGAGTTGTAGTTTCACAGCAGCTGGAGTGTTGAAGGTTGCTGAGCCCTGTGCTATAGTGTGTTCATGTCCTTGTTCTAGGCTACAGAGCTATGCCCACCCTAGGGTAACTTCTCATCTGTGTTGGAGTTTCCATTCGAAGACCCCGTCACAGTGTGTGTTGAAAATCATAGCTCCGTTTTTTTTGTCTAGCCATTTCAGTGTTTAAGAGCGTACAACTGACAGATCCCATTATAGTCAGTGGGGTCTATCGGTCACCATTGTTGTCCACAATTTAAGCGTTCTGTGTGTGTGTTGTTATGGTCCTCCGATGAAGCAGAACAATGGACTGCGCAGCATAAATGTGAACATAGCTTTAGACATTAATGGTATATCTTAGTAAATAACAGCTGAGGCATATATAGAAACCTATGTGGGGGTATATAACCATAGCAACAAAACAAGTCAACCACACAATTGTACAAAAATATAAAAGATAACTTTTATTGAATACTCATAAAATAGTATAACAACATGACACATACAAATAATGCAGGAAATTACAAAGGGGTAGACAAGACTACATGTACTAATATGCCAACATAAGGATATGGAATGGATGGCTCCATGAACATGACTATATATCAGGCAAACAAACCATGAGGTTTAAACAGCTTAATAATAAGGCAAATTGTGTGAAGACACCTCTAAATGTACTGACCCCAGGTAAGTAACATGCCCACAAAGAATAACCAGAATATTGCCACCATACATACCCAAAAAAATGCAAGGACCCGACGCGCGTTTCACCTGTATACAACAGGCTTCGTCAGCCGCGTCTCTCTCTTGTCAAAACCCGCCTGCCGCGACCATCGCGGTCGCGGCTTTCCCCTCCGCTGTCGGCTCAAATGAATGAGCCGACATAGGAGGGAGCTACCGGGGGCTTCTGCCTGAAGATAGGGCAGGTCGTTTCTTTTCTCTGCCGCTAGCGGAAAAAAAAAGCCTGGCGGTCTACATAGACCACCATTGTAAAGGGGCAGATTTTGAAGCGAAATCTGCTGTCAAAATCCGCCCCTTTACCCATGTGTGAACTAGCCCTTACTGTGGCCACACTAGCAGGTCATACAAGGGGTCAGGGGTCTTCCATTCACATCTACCAGGTAACGCTAGTACAGTGGGGCAAAAAAGTATTTAGTCAGTCACCAATAATGCAAGTTCCACCACTTAAAAAGCTGAGAGGCGTCTGTAATTTACATCATAGGTAGACCTCAACTATGAGAGACAAAATGAGAAAACAAATCCAGAAAATCACATTGTCTGATTTTGTAAGAATTTATTTGCAAATTATGGTGGAAAATAAGTATTTGGTCAGTAACAAAATTTCATCTCAATACTTTGTTATATATCCTTTGTTGGCAATGACAGAGGTCAAACGTTTTCTGGAAGTCTTCACAAGGTTGGCACACACTGTTGTTGGTATGTTGGCCCATTCCTCCATGCAGATCTCCTCTAGAGCAGTGATGTTTTGGGGCTGTCGCTTGGCAACACGGACTTTCAACTCCCTCCAAAGGTTTTCTATGGGGTTGAGATCTGGAGACTGGCTCGGCCACTCCAGGACCTTGAAATGCTTCTTACAAAGCCACTCCTTCGTTGCCCTGGCGGTGTGCTTTGGATCATTGTCATGTTGAAAGACCCAGCCACGTTTCATCTTCAATGCCCTTGCTGATGGAAGGAGGTTTGCACTCAAAATCTCACGATACATGGCCCCATTCATTCTTTCATGTACCCGGATCAGTCGTCCTGGCCCCTTTGCAGAGAAACAGCCCCAAAGCATGATGTTTCCACCCCCAGGCTTTACAGTAGGTATGGTGTTTGATGGATGCAACTCAGTATTCTTTTTCCTCCAAACATGAAAAGTTGTGTTTCTACCAAACAGTTCCAGTTTGGTTTCATCAGACCATAGGACATTCTCCCAGTACTCTTCTGGATCATCCAAATGCTCTCTAGCAAACTTCAGACGGGCCCGGACATGTACTGGCTTAAGCAGTGGGACACGTCTGGCACTGCAGGATCTGAGTCCCTGGCGGCGTAGTGTGTTACTGATGGTAGGCTTTGTTACATTGGTCCCAGCTCTCTGCAGTTCATTCACTAGGTCCCCCCGCGTGGTTCTGGGATTTTTGCTCACCGTTCTTGTGATCATTTTGACCCCACGGGGTGAGATTTTGCGTGGAGCCCCAGATTGAGGGAGATTATCAGTGGTCTTGTATGTCTTCCATTTTCTAATTATTGCTCCCTCAGTTGATTTCTTCAATCCAAGCTGGTTGCCTATTGCAGATTCAGTCTTCCCAGCCTGGTGCAGGGCTACAATTTTGTTCCTGGTGTCCTTTGACAGCTCTTTGGTCTTCACCATAGTGGGAATTTGGAGTCTGACTGTTTGAGGGTGTGCACAGGTGTCTTTTTATACTGATAACAAGTTTAAAGAGGTGCCATTACTGCAGGTAATGAGTGGAGGAAAGAGGAGACTCTTAAAGAAGAAGTTACAGGTCTGTGAGAGCCAGAAATCTTCATTGTTTGTAGGTGACCAAATACTTATTTTCCACCATAATTTGAAAAAAAATTCTTACAAAATCAGACAATGTGATTTTCTGGATTTGTTTTCTCATTTTGTCTCTCATAGTTGAGGTCTACCTATGATGTAAATTACAGACGCCTCTCATCTTTTTAAGTGGTGGAACTTGCACTATTGGTGACTGACTAAATACTTTTTTGCCCCACTGTATATTCTGCAGCAGTCTGCTGTTTGTTACAGTGCATCAGTCTGCAGTGCAAACTGTTCAATCCATTTTACAGCCGTATAAGCTGATAAAGCAGGTCTAGCAGGTAGAAATCGCTTATCTAAGCTTCAGTATATGGCTTTTTTCCACTGTGAATTAATCTTTACATGATGAAAGCCGCTGAATTATCCCATATTATTATTATCAGTAGAGTTCAGGTCGGGTTCTCTCAGGTGTACCTGGATATGGGCACGTTTAAGGCTATAGTCACATCTCTGTTGTTTGTGCCGCTTTTCTGTTCCTTTATAGGGATAAAGAACGGACTAAACACTAAAACAAATCCATCTAATGTTTTCTGTGATTTTGCTAGATGAAACAAGAGTGTCCTAGCCAAAGAGTCTCCAATACAGATCTGGACACAGCCTAAATGTGACAGTATATTAGTGGGCAGCACGAGACTTATTAAAGTGGATTATTTCTGAAAACTTTTCATGTGCTAGTGGTATTGATCAACAGGGTCCTAATGCTGACACCCTTTAAGGGCTCGTTCACATGGGGCAAGAGGGGACAGATTTTGGCGCTGAATCTACCTCAGAATCCGCCCCTTTACAATAGAGGTCTATGTAGACCGCTAGCTTATTTTTTTCCGTGAATGGCATGTTGCCGCTCACGGAAAAAGGAAGCGAGCTGTCCTTTCTTCAGGCGGATTCCGCGGCTGATTCAGCCCCGGCGTCCGCCTCGCAGCAGCACCCTCCGGACTAGGCCCATTCATTTGGGCCTACTCTGGAGCTGGAAGTGGCTTCAGACAGTCGCGGCAGGCGCATTTTGGCCCTATTCTGACGTGGCTTCCTGCGTCACAATCAGGACCAAAATACACCATCCCGTGCCCCGTGTGAACTAGCACTTATAATATCTGCAATGCAGGGGCTGGAGATCTCAGTTGATCTTGTTTCCTGCCAGGAATCAGGAGGAGGGCAGGGAGTTCGCCTTAGGCCTGGTTCACATCTGCATGGAGAGCCCGCTTGGGGACTCCCCCGATCGGAATACCGAACTCATTAAAAAGCGGTGAGCATTGAAAGCGTATGGACCCATAGACTATATTGGGGTCCATGTGTTTTCCCAGCAGTGTCCACATGACTCGTGCGGACACCACACGGAAAACACACAAACCCCATTATAGTCTATGGAGTCTATTTTTTCATCCGATAGGTTCAGTTTATAACAATAGACACTCAACGTAACCCAGTATAGTCCGAGGGGTCCGACAGTCACTGTTTTAGCAGTCCTCTGATGGGCCAGAACAATGGACACCCCAACACGATGTGAATATAGTATTAGATGGATTTTTCCTTTTTTATGCACAATTTTGGTATTCTAGTTCACATTGGCAGAAATGGCTGACTATGGGTGACAGCACATGACTTGTGCCTGCAGCAGGCATACAATGGTTCCTGTAATCTCTGCTAATCCTTCCGTCCATAGGAATGTGTTACTTGACCTAAATTATTGAGCTTATTTCTAGCTCCAGAGTTTCACTGACTTCTGTATCTCTCTGAATTCGCCCTGTAGGTGATATTTAGACTTCAATGATAAATTTTATCACTTTAACCCCGTACTGACACTGCCTGCACAGCGCTCCTCTATCGATTCAGAACAGGGAGCAAAACCCACAATTCTTGTGATCATTGGGGGACCCATTGTAGTAAATGAGGCTATTCATACAGCGCAGCGAGCAATACTTTCATCTGTTTTGCATCCTAGACTCAAGACACTCAAGTTTGTGGCGGGTGCAAGAAAATGAACTGCATACAGACACAGATTGTTATGGATGCTAGGAGGGGAACGGAGGAAAACCATTGTAGTTCAGCGCCTACAATATGCACAGGACTGTGCTTGGTATACAGTGATGAGGCCGCAGCGCTCACCTGAATACTATGGGGGTCTGGGCGGTCAGACTTATTACATACTGATGGTCTGTCCTAAGAATAGGTCATCAATATGTATGCCCTGAAACCCCCATTAAACCTCTTCTCCACTTCATGATCTGGTCTTTGCTCTATCTGCTTCTATTACTTTCCACTTTAAGGCCATAGCTATGCATTGCTATTTATCGATAGCTACTTGTTTTCGGTTATCCTAGCCCCCTCGGATCATAACATTGCTGATTCTCTCTGACCGGTCACTATTTGGACACATCACCTTATAGTACCACTTTGTATCACTTGGCACCTGGTCAGAGGAGGTACCAAAAAAGTACCAGGTACCGTATTGGATTTATGTACTGTGGAAAACAGGTAGAGGCGAACCAGTGTGCAGGAAGGGGTTAAATATCCTCCACGTGCAATGATCTCTCCGCAAGGGTTTTTTAGTGTAATAACTAGAAAACAAAGTCACCAGCTCTGTTTGTGGGCAGACAGACCGCTCTGCTCCACCTCGTCCCCTGCTCGCTCCCCTTGTCACATCACTTTCCTCTTTACGTCTCTTTCGGCTCAGATCCATTCCTCGGCAGCGTTATGTCGTCTTCCAGCACGTTGCTGACATTATTTTGTCATCTTTTGCTCTCTTGTGCTGCTGTGGAGTCATAGTATGACAGCGTGGAGCTTGTAGAGACTTGTCATAGAGGAATGTGGCGTCTGATGCCGCTCAGCACCTTAGGAAGAATGCGGAGAAGACTTAGACCAGCAGAGCTTACACTCACTAGTAAGATGGCCCCATAGACGATAGCATTGGGTCCTTAATAAAGTCCCTGGCTTCTTCCTGACAGCACATGCACACTCAGCCAGGTATACTTATGTTTGTAGTGGGAAGAGTAGGGTAAGGATTGTGGTGGGGAACAAGGAATCAGGTATGATAAAATTCAGTATATCCAATCCTACTTTTCCTGACATTACCTGTTGTGGGGAGGGTCCCCATACACCTAGGACAGTCTGCCTGTTCCTCCGAAATAAGTAAGTTTGGCTGGCTTTTCTTATGTGTATATTGAGCCTTTAGAATTGGCTTCAACTCATAACATCAGAACACAATGGATGTATCTATGTGCTGGTAGAAATCGGATAACACATTACTGGGTAGATGCTCCCTCTTATTCGGGTAGGGTCACACTACAGAATATGAGGTGGTCTTCCTCCTCCATTTTCTCTCCTGTGGAGCCCACAATGGAAAATGGAAGCAGAGCTGAGCCGCTGGTATAGTTGGGTGGTGCCATTGGTGTAGCAGAGTTGAGTTTGATGCTCAGTGCTACTAGTGCAGCATTTGGTAAAAGACAAGACTGCAGTGGACAATCCTGCACCCGGATAGGCAAGTACAGGAGGGGCTGCCGATGCTTAAAATGAAAAGGAAATAATTTTTTAAAAAACATCATCTTGTTGAATTGATTTTACTTGTGCAGGTCAGCTTTTTGAAGATCCATATAGTATAACACATTGTAAAGTTATCACCCCCCCGTGATCACGTCTTTGTTGTTGACAGGCCAAGGTGCAGCTTATTGTCTGCATAATATCTGGGACCAGGGATGACCTGTATGGTGCCATAAAGAAGATGTGCTGTGTACAGACCCCTGTCCCATCTCAGGTAAGGATCCTTCTACATTCCTGCCTTGTGCTACTTACAGATTTCCTGTTTTCGAAATTTGAGTTAAGATCTCAACTTGACAGAAGCAAAAAAGCCATATCGTGTTATATTGCAGGCATTTTAAGCCATAGTAAATATGTAAATCCCGACTGGGTTTTCAGCTGGTGATATCTCTGGAAATTTTACCGGTAAACCTATGATCTTGGATTCCTATGAAAGATGATAATGGCACAAAATGGACATTTTTAAGTTTTCTAATACCCGAGATATGTCTGTCTGAGGTGACACCAGACACAGCGTCTCTGTATTATACAAGATCCTGCACACCCATACATTGGTGAAAGCAGTAATAATACTACAGGTTTTAGATTTTGGTAAACATAAGTTGATCCAGGGTTTTATACTGACGGCCAGATCAGTCGGGAAGAAATTTTATCACCTGACATGGGACAATTGGCATCAGTCTCATGGGGTCATTGCCTTCCCCTAGATCAGGCTGATGGCATGGCTCTTGTGCTAGAAGCTTAAACATTTCCTTGCTGTTTTTGGGCTAGTTCACACGTAAAAACCTCCTGGCTTATTTTGGTCCTGAAAAAAACCGCTTCCTAATTAGGAAGCTTTTTTTTTACATTGCCAGGCTTTTTTTGGAGCTTTTTTTTGTAAAAACCGCTTCCCAAAAAAGCCAGGCTGTTTTCCCCTCCCATAGAAGTGAATGGGCTAAAAAAAACCGCTAGCGGTTTTTTCCGTGCGGTTTTTTGCAAAAAACAGCTAGCGGTTTTTTGCAAAAAACCGCGCTGAAAAAAACCTGCGCTGTTTTTGCCTCCCATTCACTTCTATTGCTTTCTTCAGGCGGAAAACGCCTGAAGAAAGGTCATGTCGCTTCTTTTTTCTGCTAGCTGAAAAATAACTAGCAGAAAAAAAAAGCTAGTGGAAAAAAAAAGCTAGCGGAAAAAAAAAAGCTAGCTGTTCACATAGGGCTCCATTGTAAGGGCTAGTTCACACGTAAAAACCTCCTGGCTTATTTTGGTCCTGAAAAAAACCGCTTCCTAATTAGGAAGCTTTTTTTTGACATTGCCAGGCTTTTTTTGGAGCTTTTTTTTGTAAAAACCGCTTCCAAAAAAAGCCAGGCTGTTTTCCCCTCCCATAGAAGTGAATGGGCTAAAAAAAAACGCTTCTTTTTTCTGCTAGCTGAAAAATAACTAGCAGAAAAAAAAAGCTAGTGGAAAAAAAAGCTAGCGGAAAAAAAAAGCTAGCTGTTCACATAGGGCTCCATTGTAAAGGGGCTGATTTTGAAGCGAAATCCGCTGTCAAAAAACTCCCCTTTGCCCACGTGTGAACTAGCCCTAAAGGGGCTGATTTTGAAGCGAAATCCGCTGTCAAAAAACTCCCCTTTGCCCACGTGTGAACTAGCCCTTTTAATAGCACCCCACATAGCGCCATCTGCAGGATAGTGTACTGCGACAAGGAACTAAGGTAATTGTTCCCCTCATAAAACACACATGAGCACAGCACTTGTATTGCCCCACTTGGGCAGTTACTGAGAAACACCATGATGGCAGTAATGACATCACATGGTATATACAGATCACTTGAAATAGAGACCTATTGAGGACACTGATAATGGGCTGTTACTATTATATCAGTCATCAGTGCTCTGTATATGCCGGCAGCAGGGAACACAGAATATGGGATACATTCCCATTAGTTTGGGATATGGCTAGCCCCGTGTTAGGACATGATATGTGTCATTTCATTACTGCAATCTTGCTGCCAAACAGTACAATGCACCCTAGGTGAGGCCATTGCACCAGCGCCTGTGACACCCCTAGTCCTGTCACACCACATATTTCTTTGTTTTACCATCACTACATGTTGTTTGGAAACAAGTTCATTCAGACAATACAGGTTGGCCTTAAGGAATCGGGAAGATCTGTACATAAGAATCGCTGCACACCTTACTGATGACATTTGCATACTCAGTAATACTTATTGTAAACCTTTAACCATCTCTCCCTTTTCTGCTGCGGTGTATTGTAGTAGGAAGAGATTTCTCACTTCTCATCATAGCATTGCAGTGAATTCAGAACTAGTCCTAGAGCGGCAAGTTGTTATTGTATCTATATAGCACCAGCATACAACACAGCGCTGTACAAATCATTAGCATCACTCGCATCCGTCACTCTTCCCATTGGGGTTCACAGTGTAAATTCCAAATGATCCCCGCAGTCTGTTTCGAACATGTCCAAATATTCACACAAACACGGGGGGAGTGCACAGACTCCAGGCAGATGTTTACCTTGGTTGAATTTCAGCCCAGGGTCCTGACTCTGCCATCGAGCCAATGTACTGTTATAGGGTACCTGGGCAGTCTGTTCTATGACTGTGTAAGCCTTCATATATGGAGTCCTATCCGTTTTCTGCTGATAATAAAAAGAAGAAACAATCTCCTATGTTTTCCCTATTTCCAGGAACATATACTGGTATCAGGTAACCAAATAGCACTCCTACCAAAAACAGCCCCTACGTACCTTTCTCTCCTGCATCCTCATGGGGTTGGAGAAGCCAGGGCGAAACGTACGTAGGTGGAGGCCATGATCCTAACTTAGATTTACTCTGTGTACCTTTGTCTACCTACCATGTCTTTTATGTGATATGTGTGCTTGTGGTATCTCATTTCTTATCAGTCTCACTGTTGAGTTCACTTTTGATGTATGCCCTGACAAAGCGCTGTATCTATGTAACTACCGTATACACTCGAGTATAAGCCGAATTTTTCAGCCCAGTGTTTGTGCTGGAACCCCCTCCCCCCCCTCGGCTTATACTCGAGTCAGCAAAAAAATTAAAAATTATTTTTTTTAGGAGGGGGGGTGGGGTCTATGACCAACCACAATATCAATGTATAGAATCTCCCGTAAAATAGTGCAAAAATAAAAAAGAAGATTTAAAAAAAAATAAAAGTTCTAAATCCCTCCTTTCCCTAGAATACATACAAAAGTAGAAAATGACTGTGAGACACATACACATTAGGTATCCCTGTGTCTGACAGTGCCCGGTCTACTGAATATAGGGGATCTGCAGTGCTCCTGTTCTGTCTGGAAGGGGTTAATAGGAGCACTGCAGATCCCCTATATTCAGCCAGACTGAATTCCAAGTGGGGGAATTAAAAACAGTCCTCAAGCTCAGGGAAGGGGCAGACAGACAACCAAAACACCCCCTCCCCAGCACCCAGCAACTACTGCACCCAAAAACTCCGACCATTTTAATTTTTGAAATTTTCCAGCAGCTGCTGCATTTCCCCCCTAGGCTTATACTCGAGTCAATAAGTTTTCCCAGTTTTTTGTGGTAAAATTAGGGGCCTCGGCTTATACTCGGGTCAGCTTATACTCGAGTATATACGGTATACACGTGTCTTGGCTTGTAGTATACAGTATAGTACATTAATTGACTTGCAGCTATTACTCACATTGTTATTGCCACTACCCGGCCAATACATAATATTATATATCTCTATTTACTGCCAAGTCTATGTGGCTTTCCGTATAACTATTGTGCACTTTACTTTTGATACACGGCTCATGCGCTTTATAGACCCCTCATAGACTAACCTTATATCAGATGTGAGATTCTAGAATATCACGTTTCATCCATGTATCTTTGTACTAAAGCACATTTTTACTTTGTGTTATATGTTTCTGCATGCACATTTATGATAACCTTGTACATTCCCTATATATGAACTAATGTATTGATGGAATTATTTATGACTAGCGTGTGCCCGCGACTTCGTCTGCGGGTTGGTTGCGGCGCAGGATCAACACCTTATTATGTGCCTTTGTGAATTCCATTTTTGATGTTTATGCTCAAAATAAAAATTATTGTGTTTTTGTTATAAAGTGAGAAGCTCTGGAGAAATTTTGAGTTATTTGGGGTTTATATTTGGAGAGTAACACTTACATATTAGGTCACATGGATATCAGAGGGGAGGGTGGTCGTGCTTGGACATATCTAGCACATCCATATGGACAGTTCTGCATTTATAATACTACATTTCCATACAGTAGCCGCTGCCGGGGTCAATTTCTAATAGCCCGTACCTGTGGCCACTAATGGTAGCGGTGGCATGGCACAACCACTTCTTTTCTAGCTTACTCTATACACACCATATTTCCCTCTTCTTATTTTTGTATACTTTTCATTTAACAGGTTGTGAACTCCAGAACCATCTCTAATCCACGGAAACTGCGGAGCATTGCCCAAAAAATTCTATTGCAGATAAACTGCAAACTAGGGGGTGAGCTGTGGGGCGTAGACATCCCATTGGTGAGTGACTTGCAGGCTGATAAGGAATGGACCATTGTCTTTGTGTGTTAAGAGAAAGGCTACGGCCTGTAAAGCCTATGGAGATGTTTATATTAGGTTCACATTAGCGTTTGGGTTTCCTTTCTTCCCAAGTGGAGTCAAAAAACGGAAACCCAGTCCGCTTAAAAAGCAGTTACTCACAGACCCCATAGACTTTAATGAGGTCCGTCTGGTTTCCGCCCGAAAAATGTGGAGAGAGAAGTCCTGCATTTTTCAAGTGGAATGGGGAACAGAATCCCTGAATGTGGAGCAGGATAGATGCATGCTTGTGTTGATCCATCGTGCCTTCCAAAATGATGAGTGCACCCAGATGGCTGATGACACGTGACTTCTGCAATTGGTTATTTAACAGTGACGTCAAAAGTAGGAGGTGGTCACATTAATATGACTGGACTGTGTATGAGAAATAGGTGACTTTAGGATGAACATCTCCATGTAAAATAACCATTGCACTGCTGAGTATTGTAGATGAGGTAAATGAAGCTGTATAAGGACCATCAGACATAAATCCACCACAATGCAACGTCCTCATTTTCATGTTATACTTAATTATTTATTTTTTATAGAGGTTGCAGGGTTCACTGTGGGCCCTGCAACCTCTATTTTTTTGTAGATTGTGAGCCCCATATAGGGATCACAATGTACATTTTTCCCTATCAGTATGTCTTTGTAGAATGGGAGGAAATCCACGCAAACACAGAGAGAACATACAAACTCCTTGCAGATGTTGTTCCTGGCGGGATTCGATCACAAGACTCCAGCTCTACAAGGCTACAGTGCTAACCACTGAGCCACCATGTTGCCCCTTGTTATATTTGTTATTTGTCTTCTCCACCTAGAAACACTTGATGGTCATTGGAATTGATGTTTACCATGACCCTAGTCGTAGATTGCGGTCAGTGACTGGATTTGTGGCCAGCATGAACCAGTGAGTATCTGCACATTTAATGCTTGCTATGGCTTTATATGGTGTTGAAATTTTTAGTTTAATGTTAAAGGACAGCTTCAACCAGCACTAAAATTTTCCATGTGATCCCTTTAAAAGGGGTTTTCTGGGACTAAAGCTATGGAGCTGGAAGCAGCGGGCTTCATATGTTATATAGTGGTTGACCTGCAGTAATGCCATATGGCTACTATATAATATGCAGTCATCTGCTTCTGGCTAAGTATTCTGTGTAGTACCAGACCCGACAGAAGTCCTGAACAACAGATCAGTGCGGGGGGCTGGTTGTTGGCCCCATCTATCCTAACAAATCCCTCAAAATGCCTTTAAGCTGTTACCCTGCTTATTCAGAACTAAATAGAAAGACCTGAGTAACATATTAAAGGGGCTACAAACAGGAAATGCCATAAGCCCTGAATAAGCTCTGCCCATCCATTAAACCCCCCACTGATTTCAGTGCAGCCACTTTGGTTTCTGTGGTTACTTTGGTCACCGTCTCCGATCCTGCACTGATATCGTGTACGTCATACACACGACTGCTATGGCAGATCAATGGCTTCAGCTGTGACACTTGTATAGCAGGTGACTTCTGAAGCCATTAATGATATCACTGCAGTATCCCGCCAGTATAGGGTGTTGCTTTATTTCTTCTTGACCAGAAGACAACCATATAACAATGTGATGAAAGAGAATAACACAAGCGCTTGTGATCTCCTTGCAGCTGCTTGACCCGCTGGTACTCGCATGTTGTCTTCCAGCTTCCCCATCAGGAAATCATGGATGGGCTAAAGCTTTGCCTAGTGGGGGCCTTGCAGAAATTCCATGAGGTGAGCAATGGATGTTACTAGGTTTTACTGTGAAAGATTATTAATGTGCTTGCTTTTTGTCTAGCAATGAGGACCCCCCCAGTCTACTAGCACTTCATTAGGCCGGTCACTGTCCTTAGGTTTAACATTGGTTGTAGTGACCTCCTTTAAGGATTAGAATCCCTTTTTTAGTAATACCATGTCGGAATAGCCTTAGTAAAGGCTATTCTTCCCCTACCTTTCAAATTCTCCTCCGCGCTGCCGTTCCAGTGATATTCCTGGGTTTCTCCATATGCAAATGAGTCTCCAGACAGCACAGGGCAGAGCCGACTGCGCGTGTTTTGTCGGCCATTTTTCAGTGGCCACTACATGAACGTCCTGCGCATGCGCAGTAGAATCATGTAGTTCTACAGAGTATAGAGCATATGGAGCATGCTCAGTATCTCTGTACCGGCATCCAATGCGTAATTGATGCCGGTACAGGGCTATTGAGCATGCTCAGTGTGCTCTGTACTCCGTAGAACTACACAAGTGTATTGAGCATGCACAGTACGCTCATGTAGCGGCCACAGAAAAATGGCTGACAAGACATGCAGTCGGCTTTGCCCGTAGAAGAAGAAGGGCTGGAGAGTCTTCAGACAGAACCTTTCTTAAGACTATTCCTATGTGGTAGTACTGAAACAAGGGATTCTAATGATAGAATCCCTTTAAGTAAATGGCATAGAAAAGTAGAACAATTTTCCTTGTTGGTTGGATTTTTATATCAGCACATTAGTATTCTTTTTTCCATGTAGGTGAACCACATGCTGCCGGAGAAGATCGTCGTGTACCGAGATGGCGTGTCAGACAGTCAGCTGAACGTAGTGCAGAATTATGAGATCCCGCAGCTCCAGACTTGCTTCAGTACATTTGAGAACTATTCGCCCCGCATGGTAGTGATTGTGGTGCAGAAGAGAGTTAGCACCAATCTCTACTCTTCTCATACTGGGAAATTTGTAACTCCGGCAGCAGGGACAGTGTTGGACCATACTGTCACCTCCCGTGACTGGTGAGCCGCTCTACCATGTGCGTTACACCTTACACCACACTTGTCCTAATAGACGTATTTACAGGGTTATGTCTTATTCTATAGGGTGGATTTCTTCTTGCTCTCTCACCATGCAAGACAGGGCTGTGGCATTCCCACTCACTACGTATGTGTCTTGAACACCGCCAACCTTAGCCCTGATCATTTACAGAGGTAATAATAATAATAATACATTTTATTTATATAGCGCCAACATATTCCGCAGCGCTGTACAATTTGTAGGGTTCAAATACAGACAGATACATAACAAAGAACGTCAATTCACACAATGGGACTGAGGGCCCTGCTCGCAAGAGCTTACAATCTATGAGGTAGAGGGGGTGACACAAGAGGTAGCAGGGGCGGTATTGCTTATACAGAGGTCAGACACTTTTGTAGTAGAGGTTACTCTCATTACACAAACAAAACTTTATGAGCCATCACTAGTGGTGTCCTGTAACATGTGGATGGAGCTTGGACATATAAAGTTAGCCTGAAAAGACATCATATCATGCGGGGTAATGTGGGAGTGGGGACAGAGGAGGGTTAAATTTTGGGGATTCTAATTATAGTACGGAAGGGTTTACATTAGAAATTGTGATAGTCCTGTCTGATAAGATGTGTCTTTAGTTTGCGTTTGAAGCTGTAGAAATTGGGAGTTAATCTGATTGTCCGGGGTAGAGCATTCCAGAGAAGTGGTGCAGCTCGGGAGAAGTCTTGTATACGAGCGTGGGAGGTTCTGATAATAGAGGATGTAAGTGTTAGGTCATTGAGTGAGCGGAGAGCACGGGTTTGGCGATAGACAGAGATGAGGGAGGAAATGTATGGGGGTGCGGCATTATGGAGAGCCTTGTGGATGAGGGTGATAACTTTATATTTTATTCTATAATGAATAGGCAGCCAATGTAGTGACTGGCACAGACCAGAGGCATCGCTGTAGCGTCTAGCCTGATAGATGAGCCTGGCCGCTGCATTCAGAATAGATTGTAGAGGGGAGAGTTTAGTGAGGGGAAGACCGATTAGTAAGGAGTTACAGTAGTCAAGGCGAGAATGAATCAGAGAGACAATAAGTGTCTTTAGTGTATCTCTGGTAAGGAAAGGGCGTATTCTGGAGATGTTTTTGAGGTGGAGGTGACATGAATGTGCGAGTGATTCAATATGAGGGGTGAAGGAAAGGTCTGCGTCAAATATGACCCCGAGGCAGCGGGCCTGCTGCCTAGGAGTTATAGTAAGGCCTGAGACTGCAATGGATATATCAGGGACAAATCTATTAGATGGTGGAAACAGTAGTAGTTCAGTCTTAGAGAGATTTAGTTTCAGATAGACCGAGGACATGATATTAGAGACAGCAGAGAGACAGTCACTGATGTTCTGTATGAGTGCAGGGGTGATGTCATGGGAAGATGTGTATAATTGGGTGTCATCAGCATAAAGATGGTACCTGAAGCCAAATCTGGGGATGGTTTGTCCAATGGGGGCTGTGTAGAGAGAAAAGAGCAGGGGGCCTAGGACCGAGCCCTGAGGAACCCCAACAGCAAGGGAAAGAGGGGAGGAAACAGACCCCGCAAATGATACACTGAAAGTGCGGTCTGAGAGATAAGAGGAGAACCAGGAGAGCGCAGTGTCCATGAGGCTGACTGAGTGTAAGGCATGTTGTACAGAGAGATTATATCCTGCCTTAAAGGGGCAGTCCAGATATAGTGAAATAAAGGCCTGTGGAGTTGGGACCAATTTTGGCTGGAGTTGGAGAGACACATTCTGACGCAAGCTTCAAAAGAAATTGACTAATTATTTTTAATTAGAAAATTATTAGTATAATTAATTAGATGGATAGTTTGTTACATATTTACTTACATAGGAATCATTCAATAGATTTTTAATGACTGACTGACCATAGCGGTCAGACATTTATGAAGAGTCTGTGAGGTTTGGCCTCCCAACTACATGGTGAAAAAAAGATGCTGAGGAACAAGGGGGCGCCAACCTCAGGATAGCCTTTTTTTCTTAAAGTGGTTTTTTGGACTAAAACAGATTTTTCATACTAATGACTTATTCACAGGATAGGTCATCCATATTTGATCTATTGGGGGTCAGACACTCGGACCCCGCACAGATCAGCTCTTCTAGTAGACTCCAAGTGCTTTAAGCTTGGCCTGATAGGTTTTTAGTAACATTTGATCACTTTTGACAAGACGTCCTATCTCTGGCTGTCGCTTTGGTTGTGACTTTGCCTTTCTTTTATTATATATTTGATCTGAAATGAATATGTCTCCATTTAATATTTGTTTTTCCTGTTTTCTTTTCAGGTTGACTTTCAAGCTGTGCCACATGTATTGGAACTGGCCGGGTACCATCAGAGTGCCAGCCCCTTGCCAATATGCCCACAAACTGGCCTTCCTGTCTGGCCAGTTCCTCCACCGCGAGCCGTCCATTCAGATGTGCGACAAGCTGTTTTTTCTTTAAATGACACAGTCTTTGGACCCCCCTAAATGTTGGTTACTTTAGAATGATCCCCTTTCGGTTTTTATTGCCCTACCTATAGCATCATGCTGAGTCTGCAGATTTAGCATTATCCCTCTCCTATTTTACCACAGTTCATTTAGTTTTTTGCTTGTTAGAGAACCTGAGATGTCTACGATGTTTTCTCTGGACATATTAAAACTTACAACCACCTACAGATTACACGCCGGTGATGATGTAGTTTTGCTACGACTTGTCTGTCACAGGTTGGACACCACTGCTATAGATGAAACCTGAATGTGTCTCGTGTTACCTAGGAACTTATAAGCTATAGTTAAAACAAAGTGTGCAGAAGGTAGGTCAGTCATTTTATTTACCCCCTTGCTCTTGTAGTGGCAACATATTCTGCAGCGCTGTACACAGATTGCAATCGTCCTAAGGTTGAAGTGGTTTTCGGGGAGTTGCATATTGATGACCTGTCCTTTATAGAGGACAACAATATGAGAAAGGCCGGACGAGCAGCGAAGATGCTGAGGGGAGGCCTGCATGACAGGGGATGACACGAGGAGAAGGTGTTGGCACAGCAGGGGTTAAAATGTGCCTGTTATCTGGCGGTGACTTATGTGAGGGAAAGTGGTGAAGGAGTGGGAGGGGTATAGGGGGTATTTAAGCAGAAGGCGGGAATCTTCCCGCCATTCCTCACAGGATTCCTGAAGGAACCAAGCCCCTGCCCACCCGCCCTTTTAGTTACGATAGTTGGTAGGGATGGTTGGGTTAGGAGGTGGCTGCTTATCACAGTGGCCTTGGCCGTGGCTGTCCTCAAGGTGGGTAGATATCTGGGAATGCTCTTGGTGGGGAAGGGCCCCATGGTAGGGTCAGGAAAAGTTCTAAAAGGGTTTGGCCAAAGGATTTGAACAAGCACCAAGGCGCTTTGAGTTGGTGCCCCCAAGCTGGTGTGGAACGGCTGGGGGTAACGTTGCCGGTGCTAATAATAGGGACATATACATGGGCTTTGGGGCCTCGAGGACCTCCGTCATCGGTTAGGAAAACATACAGGGTACTCTACTTTATGTTGGGGAATGCTGGTATTTTTGGTTTCATTTATTTTGTTTCTTTTATCAATAAAATGGCTGCTGTGGTCAATTAATCCAAAACTGTGGTGGAGTCTTTGTTTCAGGTTGTGTAGTGATGCTGAAGATGAACTGAGTTGGCAGTACCATTGTCAAGACAGAGCTAATATGGCACAGGACAAAAATCTGATCCAGTATACAAATGAGCTCACGGGTGCCCCAAATCTGGCAAGTGCTCTGGATCTTATCAGTAAACTTTAATCCTTGGTAATGAATGACTCCAGTGTTTTGTGTTCAGTTGCTGTGTGAAGTATGGAAATCTCCTAGTCCAGCCACTATGGGCAATAACATCATGTCATAAACTGTCTACCAATATGTATTTGGACACCTGTGGTAGAATACAAGGCAACATTTATTCCTATTCAGTATTTGGTAGAGCCTCCACGAGCGGCCATTACAGCCTCAGCCCTCCGGGGCTTTCCACAAGTCCTTGTATGACGGCTAGTGGCATTTTATTCCATTTGGCTTGGAGAAGACAGGTAAGTTCTTTCACCGATTTTGGAGGGTGCAGTTTCAGGGGTCTGCCGACTCGGGGCACATTCTGACAACCATTGTTCACCTTCTACTTTGTAATCACTGTCGATTTTGGGTAATTCAGTTCGCTTGCTATCTCCCTTAAGGAGCGACCATTTCTGTGGTACCCCACAATTACCCCTTTCTTGAAATCGGACAACTCTGCACTTCGTGGCATCTTGCATGTGAATAATGCCAATGCTGTTTCTTATTTAACGGCGGAAGGCGAGACGTACATCACGACCGCAGAGATCTCCATTTGCATGGGTGTCCAAATACTTATTGGTAGACAGTGTATACTGCACTGAGAACAGGGGCAAGACCATAGTGCGCACACCCCGGGGATTTTAGTGCCTCACAGTGACCTAGAGGGGACCTTACAGGACTTATCGATAACCTGTATGAAGAGGCCACGGCACTCATGAGCACTGTGACCTCTTCACTTTGCTAATGGCGATGCGTTCACCGGGCACATGATATAACAGCAGCTCAGTCCTATTCACATGAATGGGGCAGGCTACAATACCAAACACAGCCCCTATGATATGATTGCCTCTGTGCTTGGTATTTAGTGAGGAAGCCACAGTTCTCATCGAATGCTCCAGCATCTTCATCCCCCTTGGTGTCCGACCTCCACCGATCACATATGGATGGCGTATCCTAATGAAAGGTTATCAATATATACTAATTATCCAAATTATTTATAGAACACCAACAAATTCCATACCACTTTACAAATTTAAAAGTTTCAGAAAACCTTTCGACCATGAAGAGGAAGGGTTGGACAAGCTGCAGAACTTGCTAGACCACATTTACGTATTGGAGTTCTCTTTCTATAATGCTCACCCTATGAGGTATGTACATGTCACCTCCATGCAGTGGGATTGGTTTAGTACCCATACGACACTATTTAGAAGGATTTTTGCTATTTAACTAAATGATCTTTGGGATCCTAGCAGCCGGACCCCCACGGATCTTTACTCACACGACCACTGAATGGTCCATAGACTGTATGAAGCCACCATGGAGATTCCTACAGTAAAGTGTGCACCGTAATATTAGCATCTATGTCTAAAAGGTATTTCCCACCACATAGATTTGTCCCAAACCAAAGGCCTCATTCATGGAAGCAAAACCCTATTCATTGAGCCTGTGATCACTCAGGCTGTATATGTTAATAGGACCATAATAACAAGGGGGGCAGATACACGAAGACCACCCGGCTGTGACCACCCCCCGAGTTCTGCTCTGTAGCCCAAATACAGCTTTGTTTTATTCAGCAAGAAAATAGACTATCATTTAGTTCCATCTGAGAGCATCTTCTGGAGGGTCATCCAGGCCCATCTGATTTACACCCCAAAGGCAAACGTTTTCATATAGTTAGATTTACTTATAGAGATATGGAGGTTTTGTTGCGGTGTCTTCTTCTTGCAAACATGTCAGACAGAGGTGCCGCCATATTAGTGAGTGGCAATGTCTCTAAAGAGCTGCAGAATATTTTGGTGCTATACAAATAAGCTAGGAGATGTTACCTTAAAGGGGGTCTCCAACTAATAACACTTATCTCTAAGACCCCAGAGATCACAAGACCAGGGGTCCCTACATTCCCGTAGTGCTCCATTTACTTCTATGAGACTGATAAAGATGGCTGCATTGAATTGTATGTTCCATAGCAGTGAATGATATGGTGGTCACACAATGGACTCCAGGACAACTGGATACTTATTATTAGGGAATATGTGGTGATAGTGGCAAAATCCTTTAAAAGCTACAACCAATATGGCGCACTTCCGGTTGTCACTTTTGAAACAGTGGTCTCCATAATGGAACAGAAAGCCTCCAATCTGTAAACACTTGGGCTATTGGCTTCTGCTCTGCCTTCTGCTCCACTTGTGCATGGTCATTTTATACATGTTTTAGCTGCAAATCCATGTCGGTAATAGTCACAAACTCCATTTTAATCTGCACTTGAATGGAGTGATGCTCGCTGCCTGTGCTGCTGCTCCGTTCCATCTGGGCTGCAATAAGAGCGGCACTGCACATGCTCCCCATCCACTAGCAGCATCCGGTACCCAGAGGCTGCTGCAACAGCTGCTCTGTGCAGGATCTGGGTGTCAGACCCCCATAGGGCACATACTGATGACCTATTCTAGCTGTTCTGTGCAGGATCTGGGTGTCAGACCCCCATAGAGCACATACTGATGACCTATTCTAGCTGCTCTGTGCAGGATCTGGGTGTCAGACCCCCATAGAGCACATACTGATGACCTATTCTAGCTGCTCTGTGCAGGATCTGGGTGTCGGACCCCCCCACCCCACCCCATAGATCACATACTGATGACCTATTCTAGCTGTTCTGTGCAGGATCTGGGTGTCGGACCCCCCATAGATCACATACTGATGACTATTGTAAGCCCTCACGGGCAGGGCCCTCTACCCCACTGTGCCAGTCGGTCATTGTTAGCATTATATCTACCTGTATATTCTGTGTATTGTATGTAACCCCCAAATGTAAAGCACCATGGAATTAATGGTGCTATATAAATAAATAATAATAATATCCTGGCCGTTCTGTGCAGGATCTAGGTGCCGGACCCCCACAGATCATATATTGATGACCTGTGGATAAATCATCAGTATGAAAAAACTATTTGGGGCCATAAATCCCCTATAAGGCCCCATGCACACAACAGACTGCCATCTGAGAGACCTTTGTATGCTCAATCCCAATGCTTATAGAGCCTGCTCTGTAACTTCAGAACGGTACTGGATACCCCCCCCCCCCCCCCCCATTGAAATCAGTTGGGGCCGGACCTAGTGCATTCTGCTATATAATCAGCTCCGGCTCTACTTGCTGCTGACTGTGGCTTACTCAGCATGTTGGGGGAAGTCTGGAAAACCAGACTGTCTTCATTCATTTGAATTGAGAAGAAACCAGTCCTATGTATTACCAATGAAATAATCAGGACTGATATTGTGCCTTGCATAGCATTGCTGCTCCTTAAGGAGGGGGCTGTGTATGATATTGTGCATCTTGTTCAACTACTTTTACCAAGAAGTATTTAAGGAGTGGTAGTAGAGCAGGAGGTCAGACTTTGACCTTCACGTTCCATTAATATACAGTATGCCTCTTCATTCACTTCACCTTGGAAAACATGAGTTGGAAAGTGCTAGTTGTTTATAGATCTCACACAGTGTGAACTCTATGCAGTGCGCTGTATTGGCCTCCATGATCATTTGTCACTTCTTTCTACAAAGCCATATGCAACAGACCTGAGGAAAATTTGACTTGTTTGCCATATGGCTCATTATTGGCGTCAACCTGTGGTAGACCTGGTAGTAAGTGTTCAGTTTCCCTGCAGGGCCGGGCAACCGCCCGGGGCCCCGCACCCAGCGGGGCCCTGCGGCCCCGCCCAGGTCAGATCGGTCGGTTAGAAGCGCGAGGCCCTTAAAGGGGTATTCCCATGTCTCTTACTCACCAGTCTTCGCTGGTGTAAACTCTTCTTTCTTCCTGGTTTTCTTGCGTCAATTGGCGGGCAGGGTTTCATATGCAAAGCCAGCAGCGAGATGACGTTGCTTCAATGCCGCTGGCCTTGCGTGCACGCTCTCAATGCAGCTAGGCATTGGACATATAGCTCTATAAATAGATGGTGAGACCAGTCCCCCAGCCTTCACATACGTCACTCACTTCCCCCTCCTCTATCTGAAAACAGAAAGCTAGGTCACATGTGGTGCAGACACAGGAACTAGTTAAAAAAACACCTCAAAAACGCATTTTTAGGGCTAATTTTTTCAAAAAATCCTGGGGGGACCCCCAGACCACCCAGTCCCCTGGGGGTATTCCATACTCCCCAGACCCCCCGGTAAGTAGGGCCCCACCAAAGTTAATTGCCCAGGGCCCCGCAAAGCCTGGATCTGCCACTGTCAAGACAGGAAGAGAAACCCATGTGCAGACAGCTGTTTGGAGGATATTGCCCCTCATCAGAGTACTGGCTGGGTGAGTGAGAGGTCCTAGACCTGGGTCAGCAGTGGTACTATGACTCATTACAGAGATGTGCCCTTTCTGACTTACATCTATTGACTATAGCTAGCTGTCTGTAGATGGATCTCTTAGGCCTGGTTCACTTCTGCGTTCGGTATTTGATTATGGAAAGATTGCTTGGGTCCCCCCTCCCGCCCCCCTCCCCCAAACGGAATACTGAACACATAAACAAGCGGTGAGCAGTGAAAGCACACGGACCCCACAGACTATAATGGGTCTTTGTGTTTTCTGCACAGTGTCTGCACGAGTCATGCGGAGAGGAAAGTAGTTCATGAAGTACTTTTCTCTTCACATGCTCCATGTGGACACTGCATGGAAAACACACGGACCCCATTATAGTCTATGGGGTCCATGTGCTTTCACTGTTCACCGCTTGTCTATGTGTTCAGTATTCCGTTTGGGGGGTCCCGAGTGGACTCCCTGAATAGAATACCGAACGCAGATGTGAACCAGGCCTTACTTTTGGAAGAGGTATTCTGTCTTGGCTTTATTCCCATATTATGCCACTAAATTTCAGAAAAAAACAGATATTAATCTATATGGAGCTACCTTCCAAATAAGTGGTGCTAGAGCAAGTTCCCCTTTTCCGCCAAGGAGGTCATATTTTATATTCCCTTCCCTGAGGACCGACACCAACATTGGACGAGATGGCCTGGCTCATAATCGCCATTTTAGTTCCCCACAAACGTCCTGGATGGGACTGAGATCAGGGCTCTGTGCGGTCTCTCTCGCTCTCCATAGACGTCTATTGGCAGCAGCTGTAACCAGATCGCTGCAGATACATCAGTGATAGTGAGAATTTATGGGAGGTGGTGAATGATCAGACGTAAACTGTGGAATGAATGCCAAACACTATGAAAGCCTCACATTAGATATGTTACAGGAATATTCCCATCTCAGACTTTTATGGCAAATCTATAGGTTATACCACAAAAGGCTGCACCTATCTCAATAGGAATAGACCCAGTTTTTTTTTCTCTCTTTTTTACATGTTTTCTTGCTGATTAAAATAAAATGTCTTTGGGTTCTCATTCAGTATTCCATATTTCCAGTATATAAGGGGCATCCAGCCATACGTCAGTGCCCTATAGATGTGGGATTTATGGGATATCATTGTAACAGGTAGTTACTGTGTATTGTACTTATGTTTTCTGAATAAATCCCGTCCTTGTATGCGTAAAATACTTCTGTGTTTTATTGATGGCTTAATAACCCTTTCCTTTATTCTGTTATTTACAGGGAATATTACACTTTTAGTAGGAAAACAAATCTTATTCATTGCATGAGGAAAAGCTTTCCAGTCTTTATAGGTATTCTCTGCCTTGCGGCCATTTAGTGGGAACCTTCCATGTTTCCTGATGGGCGCCCGGCTCCTAGGCTTGTGACAGGTACAGTAGCTACAAGCCATGTGTGTCCAGGACAGGGTTACATCCTCTGAATGAATACAATGAAGGATCACATACACTTGGGCAGATTTATCTTAAAGGGGTAGTCCAGGAATGACAGTTCTTGGCCACCAGGCTGAGGAAAGGGGAAACATGAAATTAAAAAACCAGACTTGCTTGTCCACGAAGCACCAGTGTCCGGTCCAGCAGTTCCCAGAGGTTGTTCCAATGGAAGTCCTCAACACACGTTCCGTCACAGGAAAGGACACGGAACATCACCTATGACATCCCAGGTCCTTTTTCTGTGACCACTGATGCCACAGAGTGGTCGTGTACGGCGAGGCCTTCCACCAGAACAAGCCCCCAAGCACTATGGGACCGGTCCAGAGGAGGACACCGGAGTACGTTCCTTTTTTTCACCTTTTCAGAGTTTCTCCTTCCGCAGCCTTCCGGCCTAGAAATGTAATTCCTAGACAGTCTCTTAAATAACGGCCCTGACTGGCACAGGGAACAAGAGATTTAGGATGAGGCTCCAGCCGCAGACAGCTAAACCCTTTCCTACAGATGGAGAATACAATAGTTTTAAATGGAATACCCCCTACTATTTTGCATACGTTACATATTTTTTGATGGATCTTATTAATATTAGCGGAATGTATTGAGAAACTTAGGCCTCATTCCCATCTACGTTGACAATCCGTTTGGAGGAATCCGCATGGGGCCCCCCTCGAACAGACTACCGAACGCATTGGCAAGCGGTGTACAGTGAAAGCACATGGACCTCATAGACTATAACAGGGTCCACATGCTTTCAGCACGATCTCCACACGAGTCATGCAGACAGAAAAGTAGATCGTGAACTACTTTTCTGTCCGCATGTTCCGCGGAAAGCACACGGACCCCATTATAGTCTATGGGGTTCGTGTGCTTTCACTGTACACCGCTTGCCAATACGTCCATTCAGGGGGGGTCCCCATGCAGACTCCCCTGAACAGATTGTCGACGTAGATGTGAACCAGTCCTTATATGTATATGGGAAGCAGATGGATAGCAGAGCAAAGGATAGGTCATCAATATGTGATCTGTGGGCTCCAACACCCAGATCCCACACAGATCAGCCACTGCTGTAGTGGTCAGGGAGCACATGTGTCAGGTGGGATTATCAGGACCCCTACAGATCAGGGATGGCGTTCCTGACTGTATTGCAAACTTTCTAAGTTTATGCCCCTTTATAACTGTTATACCATCTTCTGGCTTCGGTCGCTCTGGTTGCCTCAGCCACCTCGGACCATGCCATAGGTCTTAGGGGAGGACTGTTTTGGTTAAGTATTGATACTGTTTATAATATTAGGCCAGGTTCACACTGAGTATTCTGACTCGTCATTTGGTACGTAGACGCCGCGGGAGGATTTGCGGGCCGTATACGCTCCCATTGTTTTCAATGGGAGCCGGTACCGTACACGCGGCGCTATTTTGCAGCCGTGATTTTGCGGCGGCCACAAGATAGTGCCGCATGTACGGTACCGGCTCCCATTGAAAACAATGGGAGCTTATACGGCCCGCAAATCCTCCCGCGGCATCTACGTACCAAATGACAAGCCAGAATACTCCGTGTGAACCCGGCCTAACTTTTATCCCCCCGCCACCTCAATGCTTGAACTGTTGGTATTGTCTAGTGCAGGGGTCCTCAAACTTTTTAAAACAGTGGGCCGGAGGCAGAGCAGGTCGCACAGACATCGGGAGCGGTGCCCTCCAATAGGTAAAGTGAAGTGCGCTCCATGGCCTGGCCCGAGCTCCCCAGGAACTTCATTATAAATGCACGCCTGCCAGCGTTGTCGGCGGGGCCAGACAGAAGTGCTAGGTGGGCCGCATGTGGCCCGCGGGCCGCAGTTTGAGGACCCCTAGTCTAGTGTATTATTTGGGCTGTGCCCTCCCAACTGGCCTCTTTCCAGATCCCCTGCAGAGCTTTTCCCGCCCTCCCTCCTTCTTTTTACCTTGAGCTTATTGGACTGTGTTTTCGCAATATGCTGACATTTGTCTGTTTTCTAGAATCTTCGGATTGTTTCATTGAAAGTCACAGCTGGCGGTTTGGTGTGTAATTGGGGAGTGGAGGTGACGTGCCCCCGAGGAGTCTCACGGCTGGCATACCACGTCACGCCCACCTGATTATTTATATATATAGATTTATACTAGCATTACCCGCGACTTTGTCCACAGCCCCCTCACCCCCTGCGCGACCTACCTGCAGCGCCGCCCCGCCCCCCTCCTTTGCCTTGTGGCCGCAGCGGGGCCTTCCAACACCAGTGCGCTCATGGACCCCCGGGCCCCTCCTTACACCCCGCTGGCCCCTTTCCCCTTCTCTCCACCCTGGCCCCCCCCTTCCTTTTTCCCTACCCGCTCCCCCATTCCCTTTCTCCTTCCTCCCCCGCAACCCCGGGCCCCCTTTCCCCAGCCGTGCCCCCTCCCCCCTATGTTGTAAACCTTGAGGAAAAGAGAAAAACCAATACTTGTTGAGCTTCGTTCACATAATGTTTTACAATCCTAAGGCCCCATTGACCTAATAAGCCAAATCAGTGCTCATGGAGTGTATCTGGAAGAAATTGCGTCTGTATGGCCTTTCTGTAGGTATGGACATTAGGAGAACCTATGAGTAACGTATGTCACTGTATTCTATAGGTGAAGGATATACTTGTGTATAACATTCATGGGAAAATATATAGCTCTGACAGTGCCAATGTGCACATCTTGTAAAACTCCTGTGTATATCAAATAAAAAAGGGCAAGGTTAAAATAAGGTTTACAGAAGATCCTCTGCAGACCTAGGTACAGGGACACGGCTATAGAGTATACACCGGTAGTATCTGCTACAGGACTGTGGACCCTGAGGGGCCCCAAGCTATTCTAACTGGTAGGTAAGGGCCACATTACAGGTACTGGCTCGCCAGTCCTCCGTTCACATGGAACGTTCGGGCCCCTGTACCTCTGATCGCTGAAGGTCCCAGAGGGCAACCCCTACTGCTTTGTATTTATTCAATACACTGTGGCACAGGTGTAGCCCCCCAGCCCCAATGCTAAATCTGTAACATGGCCTCCGTATCTGTGTCCTAACTATAAGACTAGTGTTTTATGTTGTAGAGAGGTCTATGGGCTCCCTCACACTCCAGGGCCCGGCAGCGATTGGTAGCTCTGCAGCACCTATAGCTACACAACCCCTGCCCTATGGATATCTCACATAGACTTTTGTAAGCTATGTGTTTGGAGCCTTATCTGACCTTGGGCGTGCTAACCACTGAGCCAGGGTGCGAGGATACTGGCAGCAGATCCAAGGTCAGCTCCAGCACAAGCTCCAAGTCAAAACTAGGAGGGAAAGAAAATATCAGCAGATTCAAGCATAACAAATGTGTGGCCATTGACGGGAGAGAAACCCTAGAAGACGAGGGCAGTAAAGTTGTAGTATCACCGCATTGCGACCATACAAGATATAAGTTCTCCGACAACCTTCTACCACCTTCTGCTCATGTTTCTCTAATGGCTGAAGGGTTGCAGGTAGATACACCATGGTAATGCTGCGGAAATTTTACCTCTCAGGTGACCAAACGTTGCTGTGTACCCTTGGTCCTAGAGAATCTGTTACATTTTTATTGCTTTAATCTTCTTATTTTCCATTCTCACATGCTGCCATTTTAGAATTTCGGTATCAAGGGACAAAACCCTGCCAGTCGGTGACTCTTTGATACCGGTGCCAGTCGGTGACTCTCCTCTTGTCTATGGTATTTCCTCAGCTCTCCTCACCACTGACTGGAGAAGAGCTGCCGACAAGTAAGTGAGGGTTCACACGGTGTAACGTGCCGCGTGATGTGGCACGTGTACGCCGCGGGAGCCTTTGCGGGCCGTACACGCTCCCATTGATTTCAATGAGAGCGGGGATCATATGCGCTGCGCTAGTTTGCGGGCGTGATGTTGCGGCAAAGGCTCCCGCATCGTACACGTGCCACATCATGCGGCACGTTACACCGTGTGAACCCTCCCTAAGAATGTTATAGCTGCAGATTATATACACAGATGCCCTTGGCCATTTTGGGAACTCCTGTGCGAGCACGGAGTGAATTCCATGTGTTTGGCCGCCTCTCCTTCATTGCAACCATCAGTGCGGGTAAGGGAACTCAAGATAGATAAGATAAGATAATCCTTTAATAGGCCCACCATGGGGAAATTCAGGGTATGGGACCCACATTTATTGGGCAGTCATGACGTATTCCATGGATATGCTATACATGCTTTGATGGAATTCTGACATTCGCCTCCAACAAGGAGAGGAATAACTATATAAAGGTGTCACAAAATTGGAGCAAATGAGAAGCAGCCCAGGGGGAGTGGTAAAATTATATATATATATATATATACTCACCTGTCCCCAGCAGTCACTGGTTGGTCTCAGCAGTCACATGAGGTGCAGAACTTCTGGTAATGAGGTTCCAGCTAAGGATGGGCAAACCCCAGAAAATTTGTCTCGGCCAGTGTTTGGACAAAGTAAACCTCCAATTTTTTTTATGGCACTGGTTAATGGCAGATTTCTTCCAAATACAGCGCCACACCTCTCTATAGGTTGTGTCTGGTATTGCAGCTCCATTGCAGCCAGTTCCGCCGTTGGTGACGGCTCATACAACTTCACTTATATGAATATAATAGATGGCTGGACCATTGTACCAAATAATCCACGTTACCTCTCGTGCCCCACTATTTCCTAGAGCAGGGGTCAGCAACCTTCGGCACTCCAGCTGTTGTGAAACTACAACCCCCAACATGCTCCACTCATTTCTATGGGCATCCCAAGGACACCAGAACCAGTATGCATGCTGGGGGTTGTAGTTTTACAACAGCTGGAGTGCCGAAGGTTGCCTTCCAGGGTCCTAGAGTGTAAGCTCTCGGGAACAGGGCCCTCACTCCTATTGTTTGATATGTGACATTGTAACATCTAATATTGTCTGTTCATGTCCCCTCTGATTTGTAAAGTGCTGTGGACTATGTTAGCGTTATATAACTATAATGATTATTATCATCATATTATTATTGGCACGATTGAGACTGAGCTGTAATACAATGTCCACCTGTACGCTGTGGATAGAAAGCAGCCATGTTTTTCCAATTCTCTGCAACCCCTTTAACCTGTGCATTAGTATTAGGGGCAATGTCTTGTGTCCAGGGCCGCAGAAGTGACACCTTTATATAGTTATTCCTCTCCTTGTTGGAGGCGAATGTCAGATCTGTCAGTATACTGTGCAAAGTAATCTGCAGCTCCTTCTGTGCAAACACCTTATGGTGACTAGAAGAGGTTATTACACACCGTGGAGTACAATCTAAGGAAGAGTGTTACTAGTAATGTGTGCTTGGAACGTTGTCTAGGTAAATAAATCCTGAAAATTCGCCACAGGTCAGCGGAATAATACAAGTACACAGGGCCTGCTTCTCAGCGGCGTGTTACCTGAGGGATTTTACAATACAGTTACTGCAGAGATTAACATGGGATTAGCAGGTCACATATGCTCCAGCCGGGCGCTGGGAAAGGATTTCGTTCCACTGGCTGTGATCCTGGATTTAATGCACAATTTCCCATATATATATAGAAGACTGAGCCGGGTATTCATGTGTATGGGGGTAGGGAGAAATAGCCAAACAAACAAATCTATAGTGCATGGCCAGCTTTGCTGTGTAGTTGTATCCCACTATGGGGCAGTCAGATGTCTTCTTGTGTCAGCTCCTTCTCCCCTCTCACAGCATGCCATGCATGGCAACATAAGAGGTGGAATTTATGTAGAGTTGTAGAAACCAAATATTTTGTGCTCTTTATGAAGGCATTTGCAAAAGGTACTGATAAGAAATAAAATGCCCTGGGATTTTGCGTTCAGATTTTTGAAGTTAGTTTAAGAGAGACGTAGAAAGGGAAAATCGGCTGATGCGCCCCCTCCAGGAAATCTGGATCATCCATTATACACATCTATCATCCTGAATGTAGTCTGGATACTGGATAGTGATGTTAGGAGTCCTTTAAAAATAAATCCCGTAAGTTGTGATGTGCAGTCTCCATGGAACGGACATGTTATTCCAGCACATCCCATAGATGGTCCCTCAGATTGAGATCTGGGGAATTTGGAGGCCAATGCACCACCTTGATCTTTGCCATGTTCCTCAAACCATTACTGAAGTATTATAGCAGTGGAGCATGAGCTGCTTGGTCCAGTTCTGATGCTCATGTACCAACATGCATTCAACATGGGTACATGACCAGTCACCACATACATAGCCCCAAATGCCGCAATTTCTGATGCGTACTTACACCTTTCTATCGAGGCTGGAGTTACTTTTTCAGCCATGTGCTATCCGTTGCGTCCCACACACATTGATGCCCATAGCCTTGTCACTGGTTCACCAGTTGTGATGAAGTTGTAGGGAATCTAAACACTTATTGCCAAATTTCTCTGCAGATGAAGGACTTTCTATGATCTGCTTATTGTAAAGGGATCCTTCTTAATCCTTGACCTTTACATTATTATTAGAGATGAGCGAACAGTGTTCTATCGAACTCATGTTCGATCGGATATTAGGCTGTTCGGCATGTTCGAATCGAATCGAACACCGCGTGGTAAAGTGCGCCATTACTCGATTCCCCTCCCACCTTCCCTGGCGCCTTTTTTGCTCCAATAACAGCGCAGGGTAGGTGGGACAGGAACTACGACACCGGTGACGTTGAGAAAAGTAGGCAAAACCCATTGGCTGCCGAAAACATGTGACCTCTAATTTAAAAGAACAGCGCCGCCCAGGTTCGCGTCATTCTGAGCTTGCAATTCACCGAGGACGGAGGTTTCCGTCCAGCTAGCTAGGGCTTAGATTCTGGGTAGGCAGGGACAGGCTAGGATAGGAAGGAGAAGACAACCACAACAGCTCTTGTAAGAGCTAAATTCCAGGGAGAAGTTTGTCAGTGTAACGTGGCACTAACGGGCTCAATCGCCGCAACCCAGCTTTCCCAGGATCCTGAATGGAATACACTGTCAGTGTATTCCCGTATACCCGATATATACCCCCGATACCCGTTCCAACGGTGTGCCCCCCCACCTTCACCCCAGAAATACCCTGCAAGTCCCCTAGCAATAGAATTGGGGCTATATACACCCACTATTTTTGCTACTGCCATATAGTGCCATTGTCTGACTGGGAATTCAAAGAATATATTGGGGTTACGTGCACCCACAATTTTTACTACTGGTATACAGTGCCAGTTTCTGACTGGGAATTCAAAGAATATATTGGGGTTACAAATACCCTCATTTCTTGCTACTGCCATATAGTGCCAGTTTCTGACTGGTAATTCAAAGAATATATTGGGGTTACGTGCACCCACAATTTTTACTACTGGTATACAGTGCCAGTTTCTGACTGGGAATTCAAAGAATATATTGGGGTTACAAATACCCTCATTTCTTGCTACTGCCATATAGTGCCAGTTTCTGACTGGTAATTCAAAGAATATATTGGGGTTACGTGCACCCACAATTTTTACTACTGGTATACAGTGCCATTGTCTGACTGGGAATTCAAAGAATATATTGGGGTTATAAATACCCTCATTTCTTGCTACTGCCATATAGTGCCAGTTTCTGACTGGTAATTCAAAGAATATATTGGGGTTATAAATACCCTCATTTCTTGCTACTGGTATATAGTGCCATTGTCTGACTGGGAATTCAAAGAATATATTGGGGTTACGTGCACCCACAATTTTTGCTACTGGTATATAGTGCCAATTTCTAACTGGGAATTCAAAATGCGCAAGGCTCCCGGAAAGGGACGTGGACGAGGCCGTGGGCGAGGTCGGGGGAATGGTTCTGGGGAGCAAGGTAGCAGTGAAGCCACAGGGCGTCCCGTGCCTACTCCTGTGGGGCAGCAAGCATTGCGCCACTCCACAGTGCCAGGGTTGCTTGCCACATTAACTAAACTGCAGGGTACAAACCTTAGTAGGCCCGAGAACCAGGAACAGGTCTTGCAATGGCTGTCAGAGAACGCTTACAGCACATTGTCCAGCAGCCAGTCAGACTCTGCCTCCTCTCCTCCTATTACCCAACAGTCTTGTCCTCCTTCCTCCCAAAATTCCCAAGCTTCACAGAACAATAACCCCAACTGTTCCTGCTCCCCAGAGCTGTTCTCCGCTCCTTTCATTGTCCCTCAACCTGCCTCTCCACGTCACGATTCCACGAACCTAACAGAGGAGCATCTGTGTCCAGATGCTCAAACACTAGAGTCTCCTCCATCTCCGTTCGATTTGGTGGTGGATGACCAGCAACCCACCCTCATCGACGATGATGTGACGCAGTTGCCGTCAGGGCATCCAGTTGACCGGCGCATTGTGCGGGAGGAGGAGATGAGACAGGAGTTGGAAGAGGAAGTGGTGGATGATGAGGACACTGACCCGACCTGGACAGGGGGGATGTCAAGCGGGGAAAGTAGTGTGGATGTTGAGGCAAGTGCAGCACCAAAAAGGGTAGCTAGAGGCAGAGGCAGAGGTCAGCAGCTTAGGCGAAGCCAGGCCACACCCGGAATCTCCCAAGATGTTCCAGTTCGTACCCAGCCCCGAAAAACTCCCACCTCGAGGGCACGTTTCTCGAAGGTGTGGAGTTTTTTCAAGGAATGCGCCGAGGACAGATATAGTGTTGTCTGCACAATTTGCCTCTCGAAATTGATTAGGGGCTCTGAGAAGAGCAACCTGTCCACCACTTCAATGCGCCGTCATTTGGAATCCAAGCACTGGAATCAGTGGCAGGCAGCAACGGCAGGACAAAGGCCGCCTGCCGTTCACGCCACTGCCACTGCCTCTGCCACTGCCTCTGCCTCTGCCACTGCCACTGCTGACTGTGCTGGCGATGCACTCCAGAGGACGAGCCAGGACACCACTTCATCTGCCTCCGCCACTTTGTTGACTTCTCCCTCATCCTCCCCTGTTCCTGTCTTATCTCCTTCTCCTGCACCATCAAAGGCACCATCAGGCGCTTCTTTACAACAACCCACCATCTCTCAGACATTGGAGCGGCGGCAGAAATACACTGCTAACCACCCACACGCGCAAGCCTTGAACGCCAACATCGCTAAACTGCTGGCCCAGGAGATGTTGGCGTTCCGGCTTGTTGAAACTCCCGCCTTCCTGGACCTGATGGCAACTGCGGCACCTCGCTATGCCGTCCCTAGCCGTCACTACTTCTCCCGGTGTGCCGTCCCCGCCTTGCACCAGCACGTGTCACTCAACATCAGGCGGGCCCTTAGTTCCGCGCTTTGCACAAAGGTCCACTTGACCACCGACGCGTGGACAAGTGCATGCGGACAGGGACGCTACATTTCACTGACGGCACACTGGGTGAATGTAGTTGAGGCTGGGACTGCTTCCCAAACTGGCCCGGTGTACCTCGTCTCCCCGCCTAACATTCCTGGCAGGGACACGAGAAGAACACCCCCCTCCTCCTCCTCCTCTACCGCCTCCTCCGCCACCGCCTCCTCCTCCGCCACCGCCTCCTCCTCCGCTGTTAGATTGACCCCAGCTACGAGTTGGAAACGTTGCAGCACTGGCGTTGGTAGACGTCAGCAGGCTGTGCTGAAGCTGATCAGCTTGGGGGACAGACAGCACACTGCCTCCGAGGTGAGGGATGCCCTCCTCGATGAGACGGCAATATGGTTTGAGCCGCTGCACCTGGGCCCAGGCATGGTCGTTTGTGATAACGGCCGGAACCTGGTAGCAGCTCTGGAGCTTGCCGGACTCCAACATGTTCCATGCCTGGCCCACGTCTTCAACCTAGTGGTGCAACGTTTCCTAAAGAGCTACCCCAATGTTCCAGAGCTACTGGTGAAAGTGCGGCGCATGTGCGCCCACTTTCGCAAGTCGACAGTAGCCGCTGCTAGCTTAAAATCTCTCCAGCAACGCCTGCATGTGCCACAACACCGGCTTTTGTGCGACGTCCCCACACGCTGGAACTCAACGTTTCAGATGTTGAATAGAGTGGTTGAGCAGCAGAGACCTTTGATGGAATACCAGCTACAAAACCCTAGGGTGCCACAAAGTCAGCTGCCTCAGTTTCTCATCCATGAGTGGCCATCAATGAGAGACCTTTGTGACATCCTACGGGTGTTTGAGGAGTCCACAAGGAGGGTGAGCTCTGAGAATGCGATGGTGAACCTTACAATCCCGCTCTTGTGTGTTCTGAGAGAATCCCTGATTGACATCAGGGATAACTCAGATCACACAGAGGAGTCAGGGATAGCATCCGATCCGTCACAGCTGGAGAGTAGGTCCACACATCTGTCCGCTTCATCGCGTTTAATGGAGGAGGAGGAGGAAGAAGAGTTGTCCGATGATGTGATGGTGATACAGGAGGCTTCTGGGCAACTTCGAATCGTCCCATTGTTGCAGCGCGGATGGGTAGACATGGAGGATGAGGAGGAAATGGAGATTGAACTTTCCGGTGGGGCCAGAGGAGTCATGCCAACTAACACTGTGGCAGACATGGCTGAGTTCATGTTGGGGTGCTTTACAACCGACAAGTGTATTGTCAAAATCATGGAGGACAACCAGTACTGGATCTTTGCTATCCTTGACCCCCGGTATAAAAACAACATCTCGTCTTTTATTCCGGTAGAGGGGAGGGCCAATCGCATCAATGCTTGCCACAGGCAATTGGTGCAGAATATGATGGAGATGTTTCCAGCATGTGACGTTGGCGGCAGGGAGGACAGTTCCTCCAGTAGGCGACCAAGTTCTCACCGGTCCACACAAACGAGGGGCACACTGTCTAAGGTCTGGGACACCTTGATGGCACCCCCTCGCCAAAGTGCCGCCACAGAGGGTCCTAGTGTCACCAGGCGTGAGAAGTATAGGCGCATGTTGCGGGAATACCTTTCCGACCACAGCCCTGTCCTCTCTGACCCCTCTGCGCCCTACACGTATTGGGTGTCGAAGTTGGACCTGTGGCTTGAACTTGCCCTATATGCCTTGGAGGTGCTGTCCTGTCCTGCCGCCAGCGTCCTATCGTAGAGGGTGTTCAGTGCAGCCGGTGGCATCATCACTGACAAGCGCACCCGTCTGTCAGCTGAGAGTGCCGACCGGCTCACTTTGATAAAAATGAACCACCACTGGATAGAGCCTTCATTTTTGTGCCCACCTGTGTAAAGCACCCCAACATGAAACTCCATGTCTGTACTCAACCTCTCCAATTCCTCCGCATCCTCATACTCATCCACCATAAGCGTTGCACAATTCTGCTAATACTAGGCTCCCTCCAACATGATTTCCCCCAACTCTGCTGGTTAGAGGCTCCCTCCACCCTGATTTCCACCAATTCTGCTGGTTAGAGGCTCCCTCCACCCTGCTTTCCCACAACTCTGCTGGTTAGAGGCTCCCTCCACCATGAATTTGCCCAAACTGGGCTGTTTAGAGGCTCCCTCCACCATGAATTGGTCCAAATTGGGGTTTTTAGAGGCTCCCTCCACCATGAATTTGCCCAAACTGGGCTGGTTAGAGGCTCCCTCCACCATGAATTGGTCCAAACTGGGCTGGTTAGAGGCTCCCTCCACCATGAATTGGTCCAAATTGGGGTTTTTAGAGGCTCCCTCCACCATGAATTGGTCCAAACTGGGCTGTTTAGAGGCTCCCTCCACCATGAATTGGTCCAAACTGGGTTTTTTAGAGGCTCCCTCCACCATGAATTGGTCCAAACTGGGGTTTTTAGAGGCTCCCTCCACCATGAATTTGCCCAAACTGGGCTGTTTAGAGGCTCCCTCCACCATGAATTGGTCCAAATTGGGGTTTTTAGAGGCTCCCTCCACCATGAATTTGCCCAAACTGGGCTGGTTAGAGGCTCCCTCCACCATGAATTGGTCCAAACTGGGCTGGTTAGAGGCTCCCTCCACCATGAATTGGTCCAAATTGGGGTTTTTAGAGGCTCCCTCCACCATGAATTGGTCCAAACTGGGCTGTTTAGAGGCTCCCTCCAGCATGAATTGGTCCAAACTGGGGTTTTTAGAGGCTCCCTCCACCATGAATTGGTCCAAACTGGGGTTTTTAGAGGCTCCCTCCACCATGAATTGGTCCAAACTGGGGTTTTTAGAGGCTCCCTCCACCATGAATTGGTCCAAACTGGGGTTTTTAGAGGCTCCCTCCACCATGAATTGGTCCAAACTGGGGTTTTTAGAGGCTCCCTCCACCATGAATTGGTCCAAACTGGGGTTTTTAGAGGCTCCCTCCACCATGAATTGGTCCAAACTAGGGTTTTTAGAGGCTCCCTCCACCATGAATTGGTCCAAACTGGGGTTTTTAGAGGCTCCCTCCACCATGAATTGGTCCAAACTGGGGTTTTTAGAGGCTCCCTCCACCATGAATTGGTCCAAACTGGGGTTTTTAGAGGCTCCCTCCACCATGAATTGGTCCAAATTGGGGTTTTTAGAGGCTCCCTCCACCATGAATTTGCCCAAACTGGGCTGGTTAGAGGCTCCCTCCACCATGAATTGGTCCAAACTGGGCTGGTTAGAGGCTCCCTCCACCATGAATTGGTCCAAATTGGGGTTTTTAGAGGCTCCCTCCACCATGAATTTGCCCAAACTGGGCTGGTTAGAGGCTCCCTCCACCATGAATTGGTCCAAACTGGGCTGGTTAGAGGCTCCCTCCACCATGAATTGGTCCAAATTGGGGTTTTTAGAGGCTCCCTCCACCATGAATTGGTCCAAACTGGGCTGTTTAGAGGCTCCCTCCACCATGAATTGGTCCAAACTGGGGTTTTTAGAGGCTCCCTCCACCATGAATTGGTCCAAACTGGGCTGTTTAGAGGCTCCCTCCACCATGAATTGGTCCAAACTGGGTTTTTTAGAGGCTCCCTCCACCATGAATTGGTCCAAACTGGGGTTTTTAGAGGCTCCCTCCACCATGAATTTGCCCAAACTGGGCTGTTTAGAGGCTCCCTCCACCATGAATTGGTCCAAATTGGGGTTTTTAGAGGCTCCCTCCACCATGAATTTGCCCAAACTGGGCTGGTTAGAGGCTCCCTCCACCATGAATTGGTCCAAACTGGGCTGGTTAGAGGCTCCCTCCACCATGAATTGGTCCAAATTGGGGTTTTTAGAGGCTCCCTCCACCATGAATTGGTCCAAACTGGGCTGTTTAGAGGCTCCCTCCAGCATGAATTGGTCCAAACTGGGGTTTTTAGAGGCTCCCTCCACCATGAATTGGTCCAAACTGGGGTTTTTAGAGGCTCCCTCCACCATGAATTGGTCCAAACTGGGGTTTTTAGAGGCTCCCTCCACCATGAATTGGTCCAAACTGGGGTTTTTAGAGGCTCCCTCCACCATGAATTGGTCCAAACTGGGGTTTTTAGAGGCTCCCTCCACCATGAATTGGTCCAAACTGGGGTTTTTAGAGGCTCCCTCCACCATGAATTGGTCCAAACTAGGGTTTTTAGAGGCTCCCTCCACCATGAATTGGTCCAAACTGGGGTTTTTAGAGGCTCCCTCCACCATGAATTGGTCCAAACTGGGGTTTTTAGAGGCTCCCTCCACCATGAATTGGTCCAAACTGGGGTTTTTAGAGGCTCCCTCCACCATGAATTGGTCCAAATTGGGGTTTTTAGAGGCTCCCTCCACCATGAATTTGCCCAAACTGGGCTGGTTAGAGGCTCCCTCCACCATGAATTGGTCCAAACTGGGCTGGTTAGAGGCTCCCTCCACCATGAATTGGTCCAAATTGGGGTTTTTAGAGGCTCCCTCCACCATGAATTGGTCCAAACTGGGCTGTTTAGAGGCTCCCTCCACCATGAATTGGTCCAAACTGGGGTTTATAGAGGCTCCCTCCACCATGAATTGGTCCAAACTGGGCTGTTTAGAGGCTCCCTCCACCATGAATTGGTCCAAACTGGGTTTTTTAGAGGCTCCCTCCACCATGAATTGGTCCAAACTGGGGTTTTTAGAGGCTCCCTCCACCATGAATTTGCCCAAACTGGGCTGTTTAGAGGCTCCCTCCACCATGAATTGGTCCAAATTGGGGTTTTTAGAGGCTCCCTCCACCATGAATTTGCCCAAACTGGGCTGGTTAGAGGCTCCCTCCACCATGAATTGGTCCAAACTGGGCTGGTTAGAGGCTCCCTCCACCATGAATTGGTCCAAATTGGGGTTTTTAGAGGCTCCCTCCACCATGATTTGGTCCAAACTGGGCTGTTTAGAGGCTCCCTCCAGCATGAATTGGTCCAAACTGGGGTTTTTAGAGGCTCCCTCCACCATGAATTGGTCCAAACTGGGGTTTTTAGAGGCTCCCTCCACCATGAATTGGTCCAAACTGGGGTTTTTAGAGGCTCCCTCCACCATGAATTGGTCCAAACTGGGGTTTTTAGAGGCTCCCTCCACCATGAATTGGTCCAAACTGGGGTTTTTAGAGGCTCCCTCCACCATGAATTGGTCCAAACTGGGGTTTTTAGAGGCTCCCTCCACCATGAATTGGTCCAAACTAGGGTTTTTAGAGGCTCCCTCCACCATGAATTGGTCCAAACTGGGGTTTTTAGAGGCTCCCTCCACCATGAATTGGTCCAAACTGGGGTTTTTAGAGGCTCCCTCCACCATGAATTGGTCCAAACTGGGGTTTTTAGAGGCTCCCTCCACCATGAATTGGTCCAAATTGTGGTTTTTAGAGGCTCCCTCCACCATGAATTTGCCCAAACTGGGCTGGTTAGAGGCTCCCTCCACCATGAATTGGTCCAAACTGGGCTGGTTAGAGGCTCCCTCCACCATGAATTGGTCCAAATTGGGGTTTTTAGAGGCTCCCTCCACCATGAATTGGTCCAAACTGGGCTGGTTAGAGGCTCCCTCCAGCATGAATTGGTCCAAACTGGGGTTTTTAGAGGCTCCCTCCACCATGAATTGGTCCAAACTGGGGTTTTTAGAGGCTCCCTCCACCATGAATTGGTCCAAATTGGGGGTTTTAGAGGCTCCCTCCACCATGAATTGGTCCAAACTGGGGTTTTTAGAGGCTCCCTCCACCATGAATTGGTCCAAACTGGGCTGGTTAGAGGCTCCCTCCACCATGAATTGGTCCAAATTGGGGTTTTTAGAGGCTCCCTCCACCATGAATTGGTCCAAACTGGGCTGTTTAGAGGCTCCCTCCACCATGAATTGGTCCAAACTGGGGTTTTTAGAGGCTCCCTCCACCATGAATTGGTCCAAACTGGGGGTTTTTAGAGGCTCCCTCCACCATGAATTTGCCCAAACTGGGCTGTTTAGAGGCTCCCTCCATCATGAATTGGTCCAAACTGGGGTTTTTAGAGGCTCCCTCCACCATGAATTGGTCCAAACTGGGGTTTTTAGAGGCTCCCTCCACCATGAATTGGTCCAAACTGGGGTTTTTAGAGGCTCCCTCCACCATGAATTTGCCCAAACTGGGCTGTTTAGAGGCTCCCTCCACCATGAATTGGTCCAAACTGGGTTTTTTAGAGGCTCCCTCCACCATGAATTGGTCCAAACTGGGGTTTTTAGAGGCTCCCTCCACCATGAATTTGCCCAAACTGGGCTGTTTAGAGGCTCCCTCCACCATGAATTGGTCCAAATTGGGGTTTTTAGAGGCTCCCTCCACCATGAATTGGTCCAAACTGGGCTGGTTAGAGGCTCCCTCCACCATGAATTTGCCCAAACTGGGCTGTTTAGAGGCTCCCTCCACCATGAATTGGTCCAAACGGGGGTTTTTAGAGGCTCCCTCCACCATGAATTTGCCCAAACTGGGCTGGTTAGAGGCTCCTCCACCATGAATTTGCCCAAACTGGGCTGTTTAGAGGCTCCCTCCACCATGAATTGGTCCAAACTGGGGTTTTTAGAGGCTCCCTCCACCATGAATTGGTCCAAACTGGGCTGGTTAGAGGCTCCCTCCACCATGAATTGGTCCAAACTGGGGTTTTTAGAGGCTCCCTCCACCATGAATTGGTCCAAACTGGGCTGTTTAGAGGCTCCCTCCACCATGAATTGGTCCAAACTGGGGTTTTTAGAGGCTCCCTCCACCATGAATTGGTCCAAACTGGGGTTTTTAGAGGCTCCCTCCACCATGAATTGGTCCAAACTGGGTTTTTTAGAGGCTCCCTCCACCATGAATTGGTCCAAACTGGGGTTTTTAGAGGCTCCCTCCACCATGAATTGGTCCAAACTGGGGTTTTTAGAGGCTCCCTCCACCATGAATTGGTCCAAACTGGGGTTTTTAGAGGCTCCCTCCACCATGAATTGGTCCAAACTGGGGTTTTTAGAGGCTCCCTCCACCATGAATTTGCCCAAACTGGACTGTTTAGAGGCTCCCTCCACCATGAATTGGTCCAAATTGGGGTTTTTAGAGGCTCCCTCCACCATGAATTTGCCCAAACTGGGCTGGTTAGAGGCTCCCTCCACCATGAATTGGTCCAAACTGGGCTGGTTAGAGGCTCCCTCCACCATGAATTGGTCCAAATTGGGGTTTTTAGAGGCTCCCTCCACCATGAATTGGTCCAAACTGGGCTGTTTAGAGGCTCCCTCCACCATGAATTGGTCCAAACTGGGCTGGTTAGAGGCTCCCTCCACCATGAATTGGTCCAAACTGGGTTTTTTAGAGGCTCCCTCCACCATGAATTGGTCCAAACTGGGGGTTTTAGAGGCTCCCTCCACCATTAATTTGCCCAAACTGGGCTGTTTAGAGGCTCCCTCCACCATGAATTGGTCCAAATTGGGGTTTTTAGAGGCTCCCTCCACCATGAATTTGCCCAAACTGGGCTGGTTAGAGGCTCCCTCTACCATGAATTGGTCCAAACTGGGCTGGTTAGAGGCTCCCTCCACCATGAATTGGTCCAAATTGGGGTTTTTAGAGGCTCCCTCCACCATGAATTGGTCCAAACTGGGCTGTTTAGAGGCTCCCTCCACCATGAATTGGTCCAAACTGGGGTTTTTAGAGGCTCCCTCCACCATGAATTGGTCCAAACTGGGTTTTTTAGAGGCTCCCTCCACCATGAATTGGTCCAAACTGGGGTTTTTAGAGGCTCCCTCCACCATGAATTTGCCCAAACTGGGCTGTTTAGAGGCTCCCTCCACCATGAATTGGTCCAAATTGGGGTTTTTAGAGGCTCCCTCCACCATGAATTTGCCCAAACTGGGCTGGTTAGAGGCTCCCTCCACCATGAATTGGTCCAAACTGGGCTGGTTAGAGGCTCCCTCCACCATGAATTGGTCCAAATTGGGGTTTTTAGAGGCTCCCTCCACCATGAATTGGTCCAAACTGGGCTGTTTAGAGGCTCCCTCCACCCTGCTTTCCCACAACTCTGCTGGTTAGAGGCTCCCTCCACCATGAATTGGTCCAAACTGGGCTGTTTAGAGGCTCCCTCCACCATGAATTGGTCCAAACTGGGTTTTTTAGAGGCTCCCTCCACCATGAATTGGTCCAAACTGGGGTTTTTAGAGTCTCCCTCCACCATGAATTGGTCCAAACTGGGGTTTTTAGAGGCTCCCTCCACCATGAATTTGCCCAAACTCTGCTGGTTAGAGGCTCAATCCACCCTGATTTTCAAAACAAATGTTGGTGCCAACCTCAACTTACTACAAGGGCCAAATTCACTGCTGGTGACAAGCTCTCCTCACTGCAAGTGCCAAATACACATGTTTCAAGGTGTTTTCCTACTGTCAGAGAGGTGGTATTGAGTGTGTAAAGTGTGTAGTTGTTAGGCTGTGATGTTGGGGTAATAGAGGGTCTTTGGTGTGTTAGATGCCCCCAGACATGCTTCCCCTGCTGTCCCAGTGTCATTCCAGAGGTGTTGGCATCATTTCCTGTGGTGTCATAGTGGACTTGGTGACCCTCCAGACACGGATTTGGGTTTCCCCCTTAACGAGTATATGTTCCCCATAGACTATAATGGGGTTCGAAACCCGTTCGAACACACGAACAGTGAGCGGCTGTTCGATTCGAATTTCGAACCTCGAACATTTTAGTGTTCGCTCATCTCTAATTATTATGGATCCATAATAACGGATAGTGTACAGAACTATTAATTTCAATGACCCCATACATGTCCATAGCTTTTATGGATCCATATGGGAGCCACAAAACCCTACAGCCGTGTGCGTGGAGCTTAAAGGGGCTCTATCATTGGGAAAAGTCATTTTTAACTAAGCACATACTTGCATAGCATTTAGAATAGCTATTCCACACGTACCTTTTGTATGTCAATCGCCTCAGTAGTTTTTGAATGAGCCCATTTTTATTCATATGCTAATTAGCCTCCAACGAGCACCGGAAGTCTCAGCGAGCGCAGTCTCTGCTATTCTCTGTTATGTGTATGAGAGCAGAGAGGCTGATGATGATGATGGCTCATCTCCCTACTCTCACACACATAGCTGTAGCTCTTCACTGTCAGAAGGGCGTTTCTGACAGTCAGGAAGGCCCTTCCTCACAGCAGTGTCTATTGCGCTGTACTGTGAGAGCGGTGAGGAATGCCCCCTCCACTCCTGATAGTGCTCAGTGTCATTGCTAGAGGGTAAGCAACGCCCCCTCTCACAGTACAACGCTAGAGACGCTGCTGTTAGGAGGGGCGTTCCTGACTGACTGTCAAAAACACCCTTCTGACAGTGAAGAGCTACAGTACCGGCACCAATAGCTCTTCACCGGGGGCACAGATCGTGAATTCAGCACACTGTCGCCTTTCTAGCTGTGCATTAAACCGCATGTGGCCCAGATAGTGAAAGGTCTTCTTTAAAAAAAACTTCATGCTTGCAATGCCACTGCCGGGTCATATGTGTAGAGAAGACGGCACCAAGGATAGTTTTTATGTTACCATGGAGATCTGGTAGTTTTGGTATAAACTTTATACACCTATAGATTATTTTTTTTGCTTACTCTGTGATCTATACTGTGACGATATTAAAAGGAAGTGTGGCGGGTGCAACATTGTTTATTATATCTTTTTCCATGAGCTTAGTATTGATCTCATTTAATGCCATCCTGCCTATTACTTAGTAACTTCCACTCCTTACAAGTACAATCATAATCCCATTAAATTGTAAAATACCAAAACTCTGTGATAAGAGCATCAGACTACATATAAACTGAGCCTCCGACAGCGACCATTACCCTAAGCGGCCGGGCCAGAGGTAAGAGGCACAAGCGGGTCTTCTCTCTCCCTTGTGTATTCTGTATTTTTATTGCTTTACTGTCCATTCAGATCCAGGGCCATGTTGGATAGATAGATAGATAGATAGATAGATAGATAGATAGATAGATAGATAGATAGATAGATAGATAGATAGATATGAAATAAATAGATAGATAGATAGATAGGAGATAGATAGATAGATAGATAGATAGATAGATAGATAGATAGATAGATAGGAGATAGATAGATAGATAGATAGATAGATAGATAGATAGATAGGAGATAGATAGATAGATAGATAGATAGATAGGAGATAGATAGATAGATAGATAGATAGATAGATAGGAGATAGATAGATAGATAGATAGATAGATAGATAGGAGATAGATAGATAGATAGGAGATAGATAGATAGATAGATAGATAGATAGATAGATAGATAGATAGATAGATAGATAGGAGATAGATAGATAGATAGATATGAAATAGATAGATAGATAGATAGATAGATAGATAGGAGATAGATAGATAGATAGATAGATAGATAGATAGATAGATATGAAATAGATAGATAGATAGATAGATAGATAGATAGATAGATAGATAGAAGATAGATAGATAGATAGATAGATAGATAGATAGGAGATAGATAGATAGATAGATAGATAGGAGATAGCTAGATAGATAGATAGATAGATAGATAGATAGATAGATAGATAGGAGATAGATAGATAGATAGATAGATAGATAGATAGATAGGAGATAGATAGATATAGATAGATAGATAGATAGATAGATAGATAGATAGATAGATAGATAGATAGATAGATAGGAGATAGATAGATAGATAGATAGATAGATAGATAGGAGATAGATAGATAGATAGATAGATAGATAGATAGATAGATGATAGATAGATAGATAGATAGATAGATAGATAGGAGATAGATAGATAGATAGATAGATAGATAGATAGATAGGAGATAGATAGATAGATAGATAGATAGATAGGAGATAGATAGATAGATAGATAGATAGATAGATAGGAGATAGATAGATAGATAGATAGATAGGCGATAGATAGATAGATAGATAGATAGATAGATAGATAGATAGATCTCAATATTGATCCAACAGAGTGTTCTTTTGCTGAGTTTCATGGGAAAATTTCCTTCTTGCGTTGAGCTGACATCTATCCCTCCTACTTGACTCCCCCTTCATTCACTATACACATGCACTTGACCAAGTCTGCATGTTGCTTTAATGGTGATAAAGGAATGGACGCCTCTGGTGCTGGTTTATCTCACATGCAAATAATTGGACTGGGCATGCTGAAATCCAACATGCCCTACCATTATTTTCCCAGACATCTGCCAAATGGGAAGCTCAAGGCTTGTGGAAACGCTGCTTTATTTGTTGCAGATTTTGCCCCTTTGTCTTGCTCTTTGGATGCAGGGTGATTGTATAACCACAGTTTACATAATATACAGATAGGAAGCAGTTAAGTGCTTATTAAGTGGAACATTAAAAGGCGATTTCCTTTAATGACCAGGAATAATGGAGGATTTATTAGAACTCTTCACAGGCCTGGTTTGGCAATCCACCAGGGCAAACATTTCCCATAGGATGCTTGCACATTATAAGATGCTGGTCTATTTCACCAGTCTGCTTTACTTATACTAAGCTACTACACCTAAACCAGGCCTCAAGTCCCACGTGATCCCTAAATGATCCTATATAACGGCACATGGAGTCTCTACAGTTCCATTTTCAGAACCATAGACAGCCCATGAACCATCATATTACCCCCAAGAAGCTTCTAATATGGAACATGTCACCATTATCTTCTCATGGATCCATATTCCAGCTTTTTGGGTCAGTGTTACCATGTTTTACAGTGAACATCTGCAGGTAGAGCCCATAAAAGATACCGCAGACACGGAAGTAGTTTCCATATTTGTCACACGGCAATAGTCCCATAAACACGCTTATTGTTCCGGCGAGATCTTCAGTCGTATCCTGTTTATGACATCCATCCATGCTATAAATCACAAGACCACTTGGCACGTGCTGGAAAATGACTTATGCCATAACCAAACATACCTTGCAACTTGTTGGACTGTCAAAAAGTATCTACAAGTGTGAATAGTGTTTTTAATCAAAGTAATAGCACAGACTGTATCTGACTATAGACATTTTATGATCTAAAATGCGACCTATTATGACTTATCATATAATACACTAATGTAATACTACCCTAAAGAGCCCACATACACTGCCTGGCCAAAAAAAAAGTCGCGAGTGTTGATATTTAGTTGGGCCACCATGAGCACGAATAACAGCACGCATCCGTCTTGGCATGGAGCCTATAATATTCTGTAGTGTAGACTCAGGGATTTTGATCCAATTCTCAAGTATCAGGGAGCCCAGGTTACGCAGATTTGTTGGGGTTGGTGAGTGACAGCGCAGGTTCCTTTCCAGCACATTCCAGTGTTTTGTGTGCTTCTCGTCGCACCCGGACACGACCATCACTCTGGAACAATGTGAAGCGTGATTCATCTGACCACATGACCTTTCTCCACTGCTCTAGGGTCCAATCCTTGTGGTCTCTTGCAAATGACAGGCACCGACGTCTGTTGGTCTCTGTCACCAATGGCTTTCATGTGGCGACACAACTGTTGAGACCCATTCCTTTTAGTTCTCGTCGCATTGTTCGCTCCGAAATGTGTCGCTCCGTCGAGTTGAACATCTGTGTGAGCTCAAAGGTGGTTTTCCGATGGATATTCTTCACCAGTCGCTTTAGGGACCTACGACCTCGAGTTTCGAGTATAGTTTTACGCCCACACTTTCCACGGTTGGAGGGGGGTTCTCCACCATCTCACCATGCTCGTATGATACGCTGAACAGTTCTCTGTCCGATACCAGTTACTTCGGCTATCTCCTTGGTCGATTTGTTGGCCTGATGCAATCCAATGACTTGCCCCTTCTGGAAGGCACTACCATCTCTTCCTCTGGTAGCTCTTCCGTTGGTAGACATTGCTTCACACCTTTAATTATGATCTGCACTTGACAGGCTACAGCTCAATTATATATTCAAGAATATATGCAAATTCCTGTCATGAACAGTTCATAATTATATCAGGGGTGGAACGGGACCTTGTTGCAGAACGTGACTTTTTTTTTTGGCCAGGCAGTGTAATATTGCCATTAGATTCCCTAATAACACTGTGTGGCTTTAGTTTATTTCTGGGGTTCCCTAGTGAAGAGTTACATCTCTTACACTGTTATGTCTGTTGTTCTGGTCTGCTGGATAAAAAAGTTGAACTTGCTGCACAGAGACTCTGATGTAGGTGTGAACTCAGCCTTACTGTGCAACCCCCTGGTCTAGTATTTGTGCCACGTGTACTGATAGAGCTCCATGTCTTTAGGGACAATTCCATTGTATTACGCAGGATTCAAGTTCCTGAAAATTTGGCACAATGCATTTCACGCCCTACTTCCACATGTGTATAAAGTAGGCAAGGTTGTTATGTTAGTCAGGGATTTATTATGTTATCAAAAAGAACACAAAGCTACGTGGCCGGGATTATGCACACGAGTCCCAAATAGATAGGGACATTATACTACAATAGGTATCTTGTATACATGTATCAGACATAATATCTGCAGCGGAGTGAACCGGAGTGTTCTCCATTATCTATGAACAGAGAGGCAAGTACTGACCTGTCTGTACAATCCATCATAGAATAATATATGTATAATAGCTATGTATATCAGCCAGGCATAATAATCTATCATATAATAATATATGTATAATAGCTATGTACAGTATATCAGCCAGGGATAATAATCTATCATAGAATAATATATGTATAATAGCTATGTATATCAACCAGGCATAATAATCTATTATATAATAATATATGTATAATAGCTATGTATATCAGCCAGGCATAATAATCTATCATATAATAATATATGTATAATAGCTATGTATATCAGCAAGGGATAATAATCTATCATAGAATAATATATGTATAATAGCTATGTATATCAGCCAGGGATAATAATCTATTATCCTATTAATATTATAAATGTGAAAGTTTGTGAGTTTGTGGGTTTGTGGGTTTGTGTGTTTGGATGTTTGCATGTTCGGATGTTTGTTCCTCAATCACGGAAAAACCGCTCCACCGATTTGGCTGAAATTTTCCACAAACATAGTTAATACACCCGATTAAACAATAGGCTACTTTTCGTCACAATAGCGCACATAAGTTTGTGCCAGGACCCCCACAAAACCCAAACTCACACCACCATCTCTGCAATCTCACACACTTTGGACCATAGCAAGCCACAAAATTCATATTGCCCTCTGCAGCCTCGCCCCTAGCCCCACACAATCTCATATACATATACTTTACCACTTTGCCCCTCACCTTACCGATACTCCAGGAGGTTCTCTTTAACACTCCGGAGCAGCTATGTTTGTCGACCCCCACCACTCTGACAATCCGCGACACCGCCCACCCATGTCAATACCCCTAGGCAGTCTAATAAATGCAAAAAAAAAAAGTTTAAAAAAGTAAAAAAAATATAAAAAAAGAAAAAAAAAGGATTAAAAATTCAAATCACCCCCCTCTCCCTAGAACACATATAAAAGTAGTTAAAAACTGTGAAACACATACATGTTAGGTATCCCCACGTCCGAAATCGCCCGCTCTACAAAGCTACAGAAATATTTTTCCTGTTCGGTAAACGCTGTAGCGGGAAAAATGGTCAAAAGTGCCAAACCGCCATTTTTTCACTGTTTTGATTCTGATAAAAATTTGAATAAAAAGTGATCAAAGCAATAACATTTCCCGAAAATGGTAGAACTACAAAGTACACCTGACCCCGCAAAAAAAGACGCCCTATGCATCCCCGTACACCTATGTATAAAAAAGTTACGGCTGTCGGAATATGGCGACTTTTCAAAAAATAATTCTTTAACACAGTTTTGGATTTTTTTTAAGGGGTCAAAATGTAAATAAAACGGGGCCGCACGGTGGCTCAGTGGTTAGCACTGCAGCCTTGCAGCGCTGGAGTCCTGGTGTTCAAATCCCACCATGGGCCAAAAACCATCTGCAAGGAGTTTGTATGTTCTCCCCGTGTTTGCATGGATTTCCATCCCATATTCCAAAAAAAGACATACTGATAGGGAAAAATGTACATTGTGAGCTCTATGTGGGGCTCACAATCTACATTTAAAAAAAAAAAAAAAAAATGTAAATAAAACCATATAAATTTGGTATCCCTGGAATCATAACGAAACACAGAATACAGGGGACATGTCATTTTGGTTGCACAGTGAACGCCGTAAAACCAAAGCCCGTAAGAAAGTCGCAGAAATGCATTTTTTCTTCAAATCCCCCCCATTCTGATTTTTTTCCTGCTTCCCAGTACATTATATAGAATAAATAATGGTGGCATCATGAAGAAAAATTTGTCCCAGGAAAAATCAAGACGTCATATGGCTCTGGGAGCGGAGAAATAAAAAAGTTATGGGGTTTAGAAGGAGGGGAGTCAAAAACGAAAATCAAAAAATGCCATCGGCGGGAAAGGGTTAACTTCAAATACTTCTGTCCCAAAGTCACTATGTAAAGTTTCTCACAACACCGTATATATAGCAGCTCAAATACAAAGTAACTTCAACACAAAAGTCTCACATACTCTCTGAATTACAGCAAAAACAAGATACAAAGTTACATTTCATATCCCATACCTTATACACAGTACGAACACCTTACCCGCGCCTGTATATACCCACTGCTACAATCACCGCAGACGAAGTCGCGGGTACCAGCTATATAATATATACATGTATAATAGTCAGCTATATATAATCAGCCAGGGATAATAATCTATCATATAATAATATATAATAATATAATATTCACCTACATATAACCAGCCATAGATATGAATGTATTATATAATATATATGTATAATAGCCATCTATATACCGTATGTATAACCAGCCATAGATACTAATCTGCTATATAATAATCCAGGTTATTTCGGAGGAGGTCTGATGGGAGGAGACACATTTTGTTTTCGCGATGACCCATTTCCAGCGGCCCCGCTGATAATAGTGCAGGGACATATTTCTGATAAGGATGTTCCTATAAATAAGTTTCTGACATTTCAGCATCACATTTACACATTGCACACAGAGAAGCTCCTTAAAGTGCCCCGGATCTAGGAGCTGCATCTCCTCCAAAACAAGTGACACCTGGCCGCAGCAGGTCTTGTTAACAAGTCTCTTAGTCTGTGTTCACACCTGTGTTGTGATATCCGTTCCTCGGGTCGATCTCAGGATTGCAAAATGCTTTCATCCATCAATTTCTGTCGCGAACTAACACAGATGTGATAAATCCCCTGTTTTATTTTAACTTGGACCTGTACATTTTTTTGTATTGTTCCAGTGCATATGAAATAAAAATATAAGCAACGTTGCAAATCTCCATGGTTACAGACTACAAACAGGCCCTGTGTAGTCTGAAGGAATTCTATTTAAGGTGTATTTTGGGAAAGTGTGACACTATATATACATATAGAGCGTCTATACATCATCCACTGATCACAATGTAAAATATAACAGTACTAGCATCTGCCCACGGGTTGGTGGTGGCGCTGAGCCGCGTAGCGGCAACCCTTCTCCCATGCTCCCCCTGGCTCACGTGGCCGGGCCCCCCTTGTACCCCCGAAAGTGGGTCCTGCACACCATCCTCCCGCGCACTACCCAGGGTTACAAATGCTTTGCCCGTGGGCCAACCGTGACCGTACTCACACTGTACAGTCCCTCGGGACTCCCCAGGGCCCCACACACCTTGCCCGCGGCACGATGGTTCGCTCACCCTATCCGCACCCTACAGTGTCCCGGTGTACTTACTCCGCTCGCAGAGCCGATGGACTTGTTGCCCTTGCAGAGTGCGCTGCGAAGCCACGTCGGTTCCTGAGGGAGCTTGCACACTCGCCGCCGCCATCGATAGAGTGATCTGGCCAAGTAGAGCAGGCGGCATGGCTGTGGCGTTCCGGAGCCGTGAGTAGCTGCCATGTTGGCCGGGTCGCACAGCGGAAACCGGCCCGCCCACAGACTGCCTTGTACGTATCGGGCCGTGCCGCTTCTCCACAGGCCCGCCCACAGCCTGCTGCGCACCAATGGCAGCGCCGCTGAGATGACATAATCTCAGGTCCTACAGCGGAGCCGGAGTATCGTTTCGCCAGTCACGGCGGGGCTGTCGGGGGAGTGCGCGTCTCGTGAAGTGGCCTATGTTTCCTTCCAGCTAAATATCTAGGTATGTGCGAAATCTCAGCCAAATCCGTTCAGGCGTTTGGCTGTGATAATCGAACAAACATCCAAACACACAAAGTTTCACATTTGTAATATTAGTAGGATTAAAAAGCGATGAGTAATGAAAGCACACGGACTTCATAGACTATAATGGGGTCCGTGTGTTTCCGCGTGGTGTTCGCACGAATCATGTGGAGAGAAAAGTACTTCAAGAACTACTTTCCTCTCTGCATGATTTGAGCGGAAAACACATGGACCCCATTATAGTCTATGGGGTCCGTGTGCTTTTATTACTCATCGCTTTTTAATGTGTTTGGTATTTTGTTTGGGGGGGTCCCCAAGCGTTCCTACAATGGTGCATTACATAATCCCTTATTAGAGTACTGGACTCTGGGGGCTGCTGCGGTGGTCACAGGTCAGAGACCACCAGTATAAAGGCACTTCTACTAATACAGAATGGAGGCTTGTATAGAGAGGAGAACATTCCCCACATGGAGGATCTTATCTGGATGAGATGTAGGTAACTATTAGTTTAGGCAGTGACAGTCCTGACTAATAATAGCTGCCCTGTAATTATAAGGTGGAGGCCATAATGTCTCCCTCTATGTAGCTCAGTCCTCCGTCATCACACGCACGCCCCGCACATCTCCACCAGGTGCGCTCTGCTTTGGCTTGATGCCGTAGGGCAGATGTTTCCTCCATAAGATATAATCTAAAAAGCACACCACATAGTAGGTCCTCCAGAAATGAAGTATTCGGCTAGGGCTACATGGCCACTTTGCTCATGTGACACTAAAATCACGTTGCCAGATTATAAGAAAAGATTGTGAGATTCCCCTAGAATTCAAAGGTACAGCGCTGCAGTACCTGCACAAGTCCCGGCCAGGTGTCAGACTGGATGTACACACAGGATTGTCCAGACAGGGTTTTGGGAAGGGGGGCGCCCCAGGTCCCACACAGTATAGTGCCCCCACAGATACCATATGCTACAGCGCCACCAGGTGCCCCACAACAGCAGTACATGATGTCAGCACAAAGAAGGGGCAGAGGGTCCTACTCACCTCCCAACTTTCAAGGAATACTTTCAAAAAGTGCACCATGGCAAATTTAGCTCCACCCACTTCTCATCCATTGACTTTTCATCTATTTTTCTTTGCTCCACCACGCAGTATAATGCACCTACAGTCACACTGACACCATATGCCCCCACACTATAATGTTCCCCTCCAATTGCCCCACAGTATGAAGTTCCTCTCCTCATGTCCCAGTTTAAACTGGTGGCAACTAGAGGGAGACATTAAACTGGGGCATCTTCAGGGGGCCATTAAACAGTGAGGGAAGTTGGAGGGGAACGATAAATTAATGGCAGCTGGAGTTGGAAATTAGGCTGGGGGCAACTAGGGCAGGACAATAAACCATGGGGGTTTATTACATCTAGAGGCAGACATGTTGCCTCGAGTTTAATGTTCCTTTCCAGTTGCCCCCAGCTTAATCTCTCCATCAAGTGACCCCCATTTTTTAATGTCCCCCTCCAGCTGTCCCCAGTTTAATGCCCATCTTACTCTCCCCCCGTTTAATGTCTCCCCTTCAACTACCCCCAGTTTAATGTCCCCCTTTATCTGTCCCCAGATTAATAACTCCCCCCTCCATCTGCCCCCAGTTTTATATCCCCTTCAATCACTGCCACCAGTTTCATGACCCACTACGTCTGCCCCTTCTTTAATGTTCCCCGTTCATCTGCCCCCAGTTTAATGTCCTCCTTCATCTTCCTCCAGTTTAATGTGTCCCCTTCATCTGCCCCTTAGTTTCATGTTCCCCCTCAATTTGCACTCAAAGTTTAACATTAAAAAAACACTGATACTCACCTCTCCTTGCTCTCCTGCTGCTCTGTCTGCAGTGCCAGTCAAGGAGTTCTGGGAGCTGCAGGCATGATGTGAGTGCGCGGGGCTGGAGTGCACAGGGAGCAGAGTGGTGTAGCAGCAGCTGTCCGCACATAGCTCCTGCTTCATTCACTATTGTATTCAATTCATCTGCATCCTCTGGACGCAGATGAGCTGAATCCAGTACATACCTCCAGCCGACTGGACTGCAGGACAAGACCCACTATCCAATCAGGGACTGTTCCGCAGAATCCAGGACAGTGAGGTATGGTGCTTGGAGCAGTAAGTAATGTGCATTGTACTCACAGCTAACTCCTCATTCAGGGGAACAGGGTCAGTTCAGGGTCAGTAGGTGGTTTTAACCGTGAAATTGCCCCTTTCTTTATGCCCCTGACCAGTCCCGCCTCTTTTTCCTGACGTGACTGGCACATAACATGCCCATGTCCTGTATAATATGTCTGAGACCCTGGCAGATGCTGGAGATTTGACTACTCTTCCGGGATTCGGGGAGGTCACCCCTTTTCCCAGTAGCCTCCCAGATATATCAGGAGAGTTGACAGAGCCGGCTGCCCTGGGCATTCGCCCTTGGCATTTAGACTAGGTTCACACGTGAAGGTCTTCCATCTCAGATTCCTCTCCAAATTTTTGCTCTGTGCATCCCATGTTGGTTTTGCCCATTGTCTTGTCCATTAGCCCTGTCACAATGGAGCCGCAGTAAGTTCAAGCAGGGTACTGAAAAAAGTTTATGTCGCTGCCGCCATTTAACGCAATAGGAGACAGATTCTGTCTGGAATTTATTGATTCTGAAACAGAATCCACCTCCAAATTCCTCTGTGTGAACGGCTCCTTAGAATAAAGCTTAAACCATAAGGCCAGTCACAGGGACCAGAACAACAAGGTCCATGTGTCATCCACATTTCCTGTTCCATTCATGGCTTGATTGAACCGGTCATCCGAGAAATGGCACTGACACATGGACCTTGTATCTGAACATGGCGGGTGGTAGGGCCCGTAGTCTATAAATATCAGCCATTGATGTATTCTAGGTAGTGTCTGGGGAACGCAACCTCCATGTTTCCCTATGGTGACGCCTGTAGATGCCCCATGGGACAACACTGAGCCATGGTGACTCCATCTCACTGGCAACCAACATACCCGGCGGCCATGACAGCAGCTATTATTACGTCTCCGGTTAAATCTGCGTTAGCCCTGAAGCCTCTTAGGTGTTCATTCACACATGGCAGCTTCGTTGCAGTAATCTGATATATAATTTGGCCTTGCAAAAAAAAATAAAAAATCTAATTTTCTGCAACAATCTGCTCTGTGTGAATATACCCTTATTATGCTGTTTTTTATGCTTTCATTTAGTTTTATTATATTAGCTTTGACAAGTTCTGCAGTGTGTGTCACTTCATGTTGTGCCAGGGGCTGTGTGGGTGGCACAGTGTGGGCACACATTCCCGCCAAGTACAACTGATCAGGTGACTACGTGACATTCCCCGGTATCAGAACCGAAGCGAGTTGTTACAGTTCCTCACGTGATCGTCACCGACCAATCACAGGGCTAGTTGCGAACAGTATTCCATTCATACAGAACGCGGTATTCTGACACTAGAGGGCGAAGTGTCTGATTCAAAGGGTGATAGGAGAAGACATATTACCGGAGCCCTGTCATCACTAGCCTTAAGCGGCGGGCTCAGGGAACATGGCCGCTGTAATGGATACGTTATACTAAGGCACGGAATACTTGAACTTGACCTCTTTAGTTGCTAGCAGGGCATGTGCTGGGGCAGGTGAGGTGTTGACGATTCCGAATCCTTGGTAGCGCCCACTTTCGTCACGGAAAAGGTGGAGTTGAATTTGGTGTGACGTCAGGCTTTAAAGAGCCAGCTCCAGAGCTCCACGTTGCTGACAGGGAGGCCGTGATGAGCACAGTGACCGGGACACCGTGAGAGACTGGATGTGTGTGAGGAGAGCGGGCTGGTGAGGTGAGAGGGAGCCCGGGGCTCTGTATATGGGGACAGCTGGGATGTGCAGCGCAATGTCATTGTATCCGGCTGCTGCCGTGTTACCTGTGCTGGGGCTGGCACCAGACTTGTCCTTTACTGTCACCCAGGTGCCCAGCTCTGGCTTTATCTGTGTGCCTGCCCCCTGTGCCCTGGTTGCTGTGGCCCCAGTTTCTGCCTGGCACCTCTTTTAACTATGGCTGTCACCCAGGTGCCCAGCTATGTCTCTCTGTTTGTGCTGTGGCCCCCTGTGAGCTGGCATCTTGTTGATGCCCCTCTTTTAACCATGGCTGTCACCCAGGTGCCTAGCTCTGGCTTTATCTTTGTGCCTGCCCCCTGTGCGCCAGCTGCTGGGGCACCCAATGTGCCCCTCTTTTAACTATGGTTGTCACCCAGTTGCTCTGCTTTGCTGCTGTGGCTGCCCCCTGTGCGCCGGTTGCTGTGCCCCCCCCCCCCCCTGTGCACCTGGCACCTCTTTTAACCATGGCTGTTTTCTGTTTGTGCCTTCCTCAATGTGTGCCAGTCACTGCGGCCCCTTGTGCACCTACCACCTGATATTGACACCTCTTTTAGCCTACGCTGTTGCCCTTTGTGCCCTAATCTGTCACCCAGTGATTGTTGTCTCTGTGCCCTGCGGTTCTGTCTCTGTCACCCCTTTCCTGATGTTGTCCAGCTCTTACCCTCTTTCTTTGCGACTGTCGCCTTGTTTGCCTGCACTTTTGGGTTCTTACCCTCCTATGCCTCATCCTATGTGTTATACATTTTCTTGTCCTCCAGGAACCATCATGACTGGCACGTGGATCCTTCTGGCCTCCTTGCTGTTTGCCTTTGTACCCGCCAGCTCCTTAGCAGAGGTGACTTCTCCTGACTCCAGGGACCAGCTGAGTGCGGCGTCTTTCCTGCAGGATTTATTACAGAGATATGGAGAGAATGAGACCCTCTCACTACCGCAGCTGCAGACCCTGTTGGAAAGACTGGAAGTAGGAAAAGGGGCACATGAGTCCAGCAACATATCGCAGGTAGGGTCAGCATTGTACGAGCACTAACCCTAAAGCCAGTACCTTGTAGAGGCAAGTCATTCTGCTAATATTCCTAAATCACCAGGGTGCAAGCTGTACTATGTTGGGGTTGTGGTGCCTTCCTATTGATATTTGCTGTGTACAACAATGTTCAATTCTAGAAAATCCTATTAAATACCCTTAGTGTAGAGATGCCAATGTTCAGTGAAGAAGGGCATGACCAGATTGTTATCAGACTGCTCCAGCACATTGGTAAAAACTTTGACCTTCTCAGCAGGACTAGCTATATACAGGGTTACAGCTTCTGAATATAACTGCGAAGGTTCTCATTCACTCACCAGAATCCTATAATAAGGAACTGAAAGTTTATGAAATTTTAATTTATAAAGTTATGACGCTTTTTAGAAAGCTGAAAGACTTTACAGCAATTTTTTTTTTAAGGCCGGGGCCCCATGGGATGTAAACGCCGTTATTTGCCCGGAGCGGAGATGCTGTGGGAAAAATCGCGGCATTGTACAGTGAAGGCAAAGTGGATGGGATTCATGCGAATCCCATGCCCACTTTGCAGAAAAAATCGCAGCGTGTCCGTTGCGGCTTTTCAAATTGCAGCATGTCAATTATATCTATGGAAACGCCAGCGGCTTTTCCGTAGATATAATGTTTAGAGATGAGCGAACGCTGTTCGGATCAGCCGATCCAAACAGCACTCACCCATAGAAATGAATGGAAGCACCTGTGACGCTAACTTTGCCGGCGGGCAGCCGGCGTCACAGGTGCTTCCTTTCATTTCTATGGGTGTGTGCTGTTTGGATCGGCATCTCTAATAATGTTAAGAGAGAGTCCGCAGAGGAAAACTCTGTGAACTTTCTCTTAAAAGTGCTGTGGAAAGAACCGCAATGCATTCATGCCGCGGTTCTTTCCGCAGCACTTTAGCGCTGCAATTATGGCCCGTGGGGCCTTAGCCTAAAGGGTTTTGTGGGTTTATAGTGTGTGGTGAATGTGTATATGAGGTCTGTACACACACATTCAATACCACATGGGATGGATGCCGCAAAAAATAGCGAGATGAAACTGCTTTGCTCAGGATGAGAAGTACCAAAGGGTTTCTACTATACAAAGGGAAATCTTTATCAACTATAATCTTGGTAAGTGGTATGAGAACTCTCTGCTGCGCCAAAGGGGTTTGAGCTTTAAATCGAGCCATGATGTCTGCAAATAGACTGTATATACAGTTAACTTAGATCATTTGGATAATCTATGATCAATCATGTATAAATCGCATGTCAGATCCCTTTGGTACGGCACAGAAGTTGGTTACAGCCTATAAATTGTTCTTTCCTTAGGGTACGCTTACACTTTCATTAGTTATACACATGGTTCAGCCAAGGACATATACTTGGTGACCATAAAGTAAGCAGCTGACAGATGACTGTAGCAGGTTATGTGCAGGGTGAACAGAAAAGCTCAGGTGTCGACATTGAACATGCCTGATCCTTCTTTCCTCCTCATTTGGGCTAGTCGAGAAGCCCCCCATACTCACTGACCTTGAAATTATGAGGGAGCCTTTAGAATATATTGTCAGAAATCTCTGTGCCGTGCCAAAGGGGTTTGATCTTTCTATAGAGCACTTTTGTTCTAATGATCTAGCGGTGATGTAATATCATAGACTTTACCAACGTGTAATGTTGGCGTATGTATCTATGACTTCCAAAATCTCTCCCACTGGATTACAACCTTGCTTGGATACTTCAGTAACGTGCCCATAGACCAGTCATACAATAGTTGTCACACACAGGCTTAGCGCTGACAGGAGGGTGCAGTATCACTTTAAAGCCTGGTCTTGTTCTTTCTCTAATAATGGTGTAAAGTAGTTTATCTAGGTTTTTTTCCAATAGATTAAAACATTCAGCAAGGCTTAAGAGAACAGAGGACTCTTTATAGCAGCCATAACCGCCGGCGATTTCATCTATAGCTCATTGTAGACCATGAATCCTACAAAATCCTCCATAAACAGTACCTGAGACCTGCCAGTTTCCTGCTTCTTCTGTGACTCCCGGACCGTCAGGATTACTAGTTGCTGGATTTTTTATCTTTCCCCCTGTATGGCCACTGGTTTGCTGTATAAGGATTGCTGCCCATATGGACGTGGTATAGGATTCGATTGCTCAGTCCCCTGGCAATCTACAGGATCCCTTTTGGACTCATTGCCGGCACAGCTTTGTCCCCTAGTGGTGATTTTGGGAATTTACAGAATTGTTGACAGTGACTGGCCAGTAATGTGTCACAGATGACGGATTGCTCCGTGTTAGGTTTATTTGGCAATGTGTGGGTGGTGAGGAGGGGGATGTGTTTACAAGACCCAAGGTGAAATCTCTCCATTGCCACATTGCTGACAACTAGATTGTTTATCATATGGCTTCTTATCAGTGTCTGAATTTACAGCGTGTCTATACCGTGTACTTATGACAACTCTTAGTGGCCGGTGCTGTTGCATGACAGTGGTCACGTATATAGACACGATGTAAACATGAACTTGTTGATCTACACATCGTGCTTGTGCTAAACCTATTACTAATTACCTAGGTATTACGTATAATAAGAAACTAAGTGCTAAACAACTCCACCTACATCTATGTACCTCCTCTATACCAGCGGTAGGGAACCTTCGGCTCTCCAGCTGCTGTGAAACTACAACTCCCAGCATGCTCCATTCACTTCCATGGGAGTTCCCAGAACAGCAGAGCATGTATGCATGCTGGGAGTTGTAGTTTTGCAACAGCTGGAGAGCCGTACGTTCCCTACCCCTGTTCTATACTATACAGCATATTATGCCCCCTCCCCGATGGCTTCTCTATAGGTTGTTTGGATAAGGTCACCCCTGATATATCCTGGTCTAAACCATTCTCCTTCTTCCTTCAGTGTCTCAGCGCCTCCACCCTATTCTCTGCTCACAACCTGACCTCTGATGCTACGGTGGATGCAGGGGGTCTGCAAAGTCTCTGCCCATCAATTCTCCAACAATTGGAAACCAAAGCGTGCCAGGAGAGCGCAGTCTTTCACAATGAGACCCAGACCGAGGGAAGACCCAGCAGTGCTGAAGGTAAGAGAGGAGCCAATGCCAAGGCAGATCAGTGACCCTCAGACATAAGGCCTTGTGCAGTCGGAGATGTTATGTTATACTTTTATGCCACCCATGTATTGGCATTGGTTCACTTTTTCTGTTTGCTTAAATCGCATAAGGTGTGAGCGGTGATAAGCCTGGTGACACGAGTGTGAACCTCCCAGCTGGTTTTGGCTTCTGTTCACTGTTACCTTCTGTCAAGGTTTTCCATCAGCCACATTATTATAAGGACATGATCTCCCTAAAATCATATCAGGCCATGTTGTGCTCTTTTGGGTTTTATATAAATGTGTAGGGCTGAGTTCACACGCCTCTCGTTACAGTCCAATGTGCTCATCTCTCATAGGGCTGTAATGGCGGCATGTCAGCTATTGTAATACACTTTATTTCAATGCCTCACCATATGTTTGCTGTCACTGAATCAGGACTCGCTTGTTTCCATTCAGAATAACCCTGTATGTATCCAATCCTGCTCTCAGCTGAGAAATGGTGGTAATTGTATCTAGTGTAGACAATGCTCTGTGAGCTGAACGGACCGACACACTGTAACAAACTACCTGAGATGTTTGTACTGCTTTGTCTAGACTGGATGCAGTTGTATTTGACACAGGTATGAACCTTATGTGAGGTGTAGACTTTCTGGTCCATCGCAGGAGCAGAAGAACTGAAAAATATAGTGGATGCTATAAGGGGCCCCATTGACTATAATGGAATACACTTGGTGTCCTATATATTTATAGCTGAGAGCAGGTCTAGCTATATACTGTATACTGCCTCTGAATTTAATCTAGACTGAATGACCTGCATTGTAACTGTATACATAGTTCTGGTCCTGCTCTCACCTGAGCTGTAGCTGTATCCAATCTAGACAATGCTCTGTGAGCTAAATGCCTCTGCACCAGTCTGGAGTCCAGGCTCATAGAGCATTGTCCAGACTGGATACAGCTCTCTCCGCTAAGAGCAGGACCAACTATATTGACGGGGTTACTGTCTCTGAATATAACCAAGACTGTTCTCATTCACTGACCGTATCTGAGATGTCTTAATGAATTAAACATAAAGTGATATATAATTTATTTGAGTCCTTCTCTATTGGATACCCTTTGTAGTTGTGTGACATCCCTACGTAATGGGTCACGCAGCTTTCCAAGAAACCCGAAATACTAAGAAACAACTGAAAAGAAACGGTTTGTCAGAAGGGAAGGGCTCCAGTATGTTGTTACTAGTTATAAACCTTCCTTTGGTTAGAATTTGCTGCAATTTTGGGAGGCAAACAGTAGATTTATTTTTTTGCCAAGGTTCTGCATAACCTGATTCTAACCCAATTCTGATTACTGGAGCCTTAGGGGGCATTCACACTACGTAACGCCAGCGTGTATCACAGCCGTACACGCCGGCGTTACAGCAGGGCTGCCGAACACTTCCCATTCATTTCTATGGGAGCCAGCATGCGAGCGCTCCCCATAGAAATGAATGGGCTGCTTCTTTCACTGCGAGCAGTCCCATTGAAGTGAATGGGGAGTGCCGGCGTGTACGGCTCAGCATGAGCAGAGCTTGCCGTATACGCCGGCACTTCCCATTCACTTCAATGGGACTGCTCGCAGTGAAAGAAGCAGCCCATTCATTTCTATGGGGAGCGCTCGCATGCTGGCTCCCATAGAAATGAATGGGAAGTGTTCGGCAGCCCTGCTGTAACGCCGGCGTGTACGGCTGTGATGCACACTGGCGTTACGTAGTGTGAATGCCCCCTTAGAGGTTATATTTTATTTGCCCAGGTCTATGTCTAGTCCTTGTTATATTGTAAGTGTTTTTTTTGACCCTATATGTCATCCACATCCCTCACTTTGTCCTCTTGTCCCACAGTCTGGGGTTTTGGGTTTGCCGCAGTCACCGTGATCAACCTGTTCTCCCTAATGGGTGTGTTCTTTGCCCCGTGCGTTAAGAGACCCATCTTCCGACGACTCCTTATCTTTTTCATCGGCCTGTCCATTGGCACGCTGCTGAATAACGCTCTCCTGCAGTTGATCCCTGAGGTGCAGTACCAGTTTACACCACAGAGGGAGCCCACGCTCTTCAGAACAATCACATACACTGACAATACATGTATCATCATTACTGGGGGGAGCCATTTTATAATTGTATCCTCATCAGCGTCTTATGTTCTTCTCTTCTATGTATATGTGTGATATAAACTATTGACGACAGATCGTATCCCGTGGGGCTAAAATCTACTGACACACACAGATTCTGTCTTCATGTAATCCATATAACGTACATCAGTCTTGTCTAATACAACATACACTTAGCTGACACGTTCATGTAACCCCGGGGTGGGCAGGTAGTGATCGCTCACGTCTCAGAAGGTGCTGCCTCCATTCCCCCATGTCCTTGATGAGCTGACTGATCTATCTCTAATTCAGTTTGTACGTTTTCGGCACACGGTGCAGGCCGCCATTTTGTTGGATGAGCCTCTCTTCTTATCAGCAAAAAATTTGGCAACCTCACTTTGGATACTGTCCTCCATATTGGTTCTCTAATCAAAATGGCGGCCACCGTGACTAGCGAATGATCATATGCTCTCTCAATCGTAAGAGCCATGATGTGATGTGACTACAGAAGGCGGAGTATATAGAAATGATTTATCATATTGTTAATAATTTCATGTCAATTCAATGTCCTTCTTATTTACAGGGTGGAATTAATGTCGGTAGGTCTGCTGTAGCTGATCCTCCATTTTGTGTGTTAAAGGGAATGTAGAAAAATAGCCGTCCCATGGGTTGTCGCTCGATACCTCTGGCAGCAACACATCCCCTTCTGTCCATTGGGAATAGATGCATGCTCGGCCGAGCCAAGTATGCATGTGTATATAGGAGCAAGCAATGCAGACCATGCAGTCTAAGCCCTGCCTTTCTTTCCCTTGTAAAGAGGAGTGGATGACAGACAACTAGCAGGTACATCTCTGGATTGCGTGTCCTTCGTGCAGTATCCGCTACAGCAGAACTACCTGGTGGTTTTGTTTTCCTGTCCCTCAGTTATCTATGGCTGGGGCATTGGATCCATATAATCTTGTTTCAATGTACTAGTGCAATCCTCCCTGGTCGGGGGATTGGTGGACATCATAGGATTCGTGCACACTTATACTGGCTACTAAAATGTACATTGGCTTCTTAAAGGGATTGGCAAAACATGGCTGCTTTCGTCCAGATACTACACCTCTGTGGGGGGTTGTGTCTAATATTGTAGCTTAACTTACTAAAAATGGATAGACCTTAGCTGCAATATCAAGCACACCCTGTAGACCAAGGGTAGGGAACGTACGGCTCTCCAGCTGTTGCAAAACTACAACTCCCAGCATGCATACTAGCTCTGCTGTTCTGGGAACTCCCATGGAAGTGAATGGAGCATGCTGGGAGTTGTAGTTTCACAGCAGCTGGAGAGCCGAAGGTTCCCTACCCCTGCTGTAGACAGACATGACATGGTTTCAGAAAGGAGGCAGCCATGTTTTTCTGACCTGGCACTGACCTACTTCTCTAGATAAGAAGGTGGCTCTTGTTGGGTTTGATATAATACCATAGAATAGACTCCGCACAGGACTTTGTCAGTACTCAGGTTATGTGTGCACAGGGCCTATGCCTCCATTGTTGGAATCAGACCAGTAATCATGTCTGTTCTCTCTCTCTCTCCCCTTCCTCTGGTTTTAATCCTCTGTCACGTCCTTCTATATCTCTCCCTGTTGTGTCCTCCATTTATGTTGTGTCTCTCCCCCCTATTCCTTCCTCAGTGTGGGGTTATGGCTTCCTCTGTGTCACCGTCATTTCTCTCTGCTCCCTCCTGGGGGCCGGCGTGGTTCCCTTCATGAAGAAATCCTGTTACAAGCGTCTTCTCCTCTTCTTCATTGCTCTGGCCATTGGGACCCTCTATTCCAACGCTCTCTTTCAGCTCATCCCCGAGGTATGGGGGACCGTGTACGATCCTGAGACACTGTATGGGTGCATGCGGCTGGTGTATATAGTGCATGCGTAGTATAACATGGTAGCTTATTACCGCATGCTAGTGTTACAGTGGACATAAAATGGGCAGGAACGTTACTGTATTTCTCCGGTATCGCTTTTGACTTTTAGTCTGTTTTCTTCTCCATTCACAGCAAAGGTAAGGCGAAGTTCACATCAGCGTTGGTGTCTGTTTCTGTGATGCGTCGAAAGATCGTAAAAACTGATTGGAACGGGTCATTTATAAAACCCATAGATGTCAGGTTTGCGTTTGGAGCATTTCCACTGCGTATCCACTCTTTTGGACAGACAGAACAAAGATCAAGGGTGCGGAAGGGAAATGCATTCACCACAAACTGACACTGATATATTTTTTTTTTTTTTTTTTTTTTACTGATTTGCAACTGGCGGACACCAAGCGCAGATGTGAACTTGGCGTAAGGATTCTGTCAATTTAAAGGGGCCTGTTAAACTACAATCTATCAACTCGTCTATGCCAGATGTGTTATCTATGGCGCAGATGTGTGTTAATGAGGTCGTCTTTGGCACAAGAGCCTTTCTTGGACCAAAGATACACCACATTCTCCATGACAAGGGGGTGGGGATTGTGCATATAACATGTGCTACACATGTTAAACCCTTAAGCCATTTCTTTAAAAAATTAAATTGAATTAAAAAAAAAATCCCTTTAATTCTAATCTCCTACAATGAGTGCATGTCAGTAGGTTATGCCCCCAGTGAGCCTGAGAATATCCCTTTAAGGCTGGGGCCCCACGGGACATAAACGCCTTGATTTGCCCGCAGCGGAGACGCTGAGGGAAAAATCGCAGCGTTGTACAGTGCAGGCAAAGTGGATGGGATTCAAAAGATCGCAGCGTGGACATGCTGCAGTTTGCAAAGCCGTTACGACTTTGCAGATCGCAGCATGTCAATTATTTCTACAGAAACGCCGGCGGCTTTCCTGTAGATATAATGTTAAGAGAAAGTCCGCAGCGGAAAACTCTGTGAACTTTCTCTTCAAAGTGCTGCGGAAAGAACCGCAATTCGTTCATGCCGCCGTTCTTTCCGCAGCGCTTTAGTGCTGCAATTATGGCCCGTGGGGCCTTAGCCTAAGAGATGGTTTTGGGGTGAGGTTCATATTGGATGTGTCGCACATGTACTACATGTACAATCCCCAGCCCTCCCCGTGAGCAATAAGAATCCTCTTTGGTAAGTAGTGACCATATTATCTGGTTACAAAGATGCCCAAACATAGAGCAAGCCATATGGCAATCTCTGTGGCTTGAAGGGCGGTATTGGACGTCTGTATCTTTAGTTGTGAATGGAGGAGAAACACAGTATTCAGCATTTTATACACCGTTACAAGTGGTATGTTGTAAAAAAACAAAAAGTGTATGGGAAACACCATTGTGTCTGCAGCTTGTTGGCCTGGCATGCAGTAGTATGACTATAGACCACAGGTGAACGCTCACACAACAATCCCCTGTTATCAGGTTATTACTGGAGGTGTCCTATTAGCTGTAGGAGTCATATATAATATTACAGCCTGGCTACCCAGGGAATGGTAGATTCCTTAAGATTTCCATGTTCACCCCTGAACATATAAGGTGTTAGTATTGGTGCCTGTACCTTATATTGGTGCCCTGTCATATGGAGTGTTGTATCCTATTGTGCCGTATAGCGGTGTAGTTGGACATACATCGTTCCACAGGACATTGTATGTGGGTGTCCAGGCCATTTGGGTCAGTGGTGATCCCTACTATAGTGAAACAGATGGTGCAGATCATGCAGTGCTGTATACGGAGGACAGAGCTGTACGCTGCTTTTAGGGGAACATGAGCTGGCAAGTGGCTGCCTGGTGTAGAATGAATACACGGCCATTGTTAGTAGGTGGATATATGGGGGGGTAGGGTAGATACATGGGTGTAAGTGGAGTTGGGTATATGTAGGAGATGCATGGTATGTGCTGGGGGGGATTTCTTTGGGGGGTTATATTGGGGATACATTGTGGGGGTGGATACGTTCAGGCTAAACAGAGTTAGTAACCATAATCCAGCCAAGTTACAGGGGATCAGGGGATTGCTATCTGAGCGCCCGCACTCTATACCCTGTAGATGAGCTTTCCGCTGCTGTATGTCTCGTGTCCTCCATAACCACCATGCTGGTCCTGACCCTTCTCTCTTACCGTACTGCAGGCATTCGGCTTTAACCCTCAGGAGGACTCTTATATCTCCACGTCCGCTGTCGTCTTTGGGGGGTTTTATCTTTTCTTTTTCACCGAGAAGGTCCTGAAGATGCTTCTTAAACAGAAACATGAGGTAATGTCTGGGCAGCGATGGCGCAGCGTTTACTTGTGGTCTGCTAAATAATTTCTGTCGCTTGTTGTCATGGTTACAGTCGGCGTATCATTACAGGGGTACGAAACCCACAAGCGAGGGACTGGAGAAATCCAGAAGTACATATCACACTGGAGTTATTATGTACAATGGTCCTAGGTGGGCAGAGAGCCACCGCGGGCATTACTGGCATGTGTCGCATAACCATGTGCGCGGTGTAACGTTCCATAGGGTTATATGGTGTCCACAGTCGTTGTAGAGGGCTCAGGTCATAGGTACGGCCATACAGATGTCTATTATTGGCACTCTGTACTGATGTAGATTAGTGTGTTTTCCTACTATAATAAGTAATAGAGTATACATATTGCAAATTACTCACTACTTCTGTTCCCCTACAGCATGGACACAGTCACTACACAGCTGACGCCAGCAAGCGGGATGCCGAGGAAGGCGTAACTGAAAAGCTCCAGAATGGCGACTTGGATCACATAATTCCTCCACCAGGTGGCAGCGAGTCTGACCTCCGACAACACCTGGGCGATGAGAAGGTTGTGGTGGGGTCCTTGGCTGTGCAGGTTAGTTATGGATCCTCCTCTATGCAGGTTAGTTATGGATCCTCCTCTATGTAATGCATACATCTTTTCGGATGAGAATTACTAATGCTTCACGTGTCGTCTTCCCATGTAGGACCTCCCAGGGCAGCAGAGTTCTTGTTACTGGCTTAAGGGGATCCGCTATTCTGACATTGGTACCTTAGCCTGGATGATCACACTAAGTGACGGACTCCATAATTTCATAGACGGTTTGGCTATCGGAGCCTCGTTTACAGTGTCCGTCTTCCAAGGGGTCAGCACGTCCATTGCCATCTTGTGTGAGGAGTTCCCTCATGAACTTGGTATGTTTCCTAATGTAGACCAAAGCAAGATCCCTCCATGTTCTGTATTGTCTTAGCACTTGAGCGACACTCTGCATAAATGACAATTCTATATAGTTAATCATAAAGGCATAAACTGTGGCCATTGCTATAAGATGAGGCCACTGCTGTATAGGAGCCCCTTGTGCCAATCGAGCGGTATGTGCATATGTGACCACTGCTCCATCAACTCAACAACCCCTATTTTTTTAATTGTTGGAGGTCCCAGTAGTCTGATCTCCCCCAACAGTCTGACACGTATCCATTCTCCTGTGGATAGAAGAGAAGTGTCATCGAGAGATCCCTTTTTAAAGGGACATTCCGGTAACGTTACCTGTAACCTTTGCACCCCCGTTTTGAATGGAGTGTCTGGTCGGACCTCATGCACCACTCCACTTATTTTTTTGGGATGGCTGTATTTCATATTGGTTGCTTTGAAATGTACGGTGGGGACTCCCACTGATTTGTAAGCTACCCCCCTATCCAATCCCAACTTGCTGTATTTCGAATACCCCTTTAACTTCTCAGTTTACCAGTTTTGTAGAGGTCAGTGCCAGGTTTGTATCAAATCTTGTGCAAAGACCTAAATATAAAAGATGCTATTCTGACCTCTTGCACTCACCACTAGGGGCAGTTTAGTAGCTTACTGTGTTTTCAGTGTATGATCAGTATGCAGTAAGCTCTTAAGCTCCCTCTAGTGGTGGCAGCAGGTAGTAAGAATGGCATCTTATAACTCTAGGTCTTTGTTGAGCATTCAGAGCTTTGTATCGGAACAAAACAAACTCTGACCACTATAAAGATTTATTAAGCTATATGGCAACCATGCTTGTACCGAGCTTGGATGATGACTGTATTACACACCAGTATTGTATACACTGGTGGAGCCAGACTGTGTTTTGTAATGAAGGTGTGTGAATATAACCTGGATATTAAGAACCTGAAATACCAGATGTCTCTACAAAGATGGGATTTATTATGGGTTACGCCTATATAGCTGAAGAGTTTTGGGATAACATTGTGACTCCAATGATCAATATATTCCTTGTACATCACAATGGGTTTGTTTTTTTTCTGTTTATCATTTATAGTATGCATTTAGTCAGGTTGAAGGTTTTATCGCAGTCTCAGGCTCTGCTAAAGTCTTGCTCTCCTTAGCAAAGGTTACAGTACATTTGGTCATGAACGTAGAGATGAGTGAGTACTGTTCGGATCAGCCGATCCGAACAGCACGCACGCATTGAAACGAATGGACGTAGCCGGCACGCGGGAGGTTAAGCGGCCGGCCGGCGTCAAAGCGGAAGTACCAGGTGCTTCCATTCATTTCAACGCGTGCGTGCTGTTCACATCGGCTGATCTGAACAGTACTCTCTCATCTCTATTGAGTTTAATGTTTGTGTCATTTTTGTGCCATATCTGTGGATTCAGACCCGCTACAGCACTGTAGTCTAATAGAATACGAATGACACAAAAAAAAACAAAAAACGACCTATTGGCTACATGGATGTGATCTTTGAGACTTTGTGGCGTCCTCTGCTGTTTGTCATTTAACCTTCCCTCATGTTGTGTTGCAGGTGACTTTGTCATTCTGCTGAACGCAGGGATGAGTATTCCTCAGGCTCTCTTCTTTAACTTCCTGTCTGCTTGCTGCTGCTACCTCGGCCTGGCGTTTGGGATCCTTGCTGGCAGCCACTTCTCTTCGAACTGGATCTTCGGTTTAGCTGGAGGCATGTTTCTATACATTGCTCTGGCTGACATGGTGAGTAGACCAGGATTATTTGGGCTTTTAGGCCGGGGCCCCACGGACTGGAAACGCCGCAATTTGCCCGCAGCGGAGACGCTGCGGGAAAAATCGCGGCGTTGTACAGTGCAGGCAAAGTGGATGGGATTCATGCGAATCCCATCCCCACTTTGCGGAAAAGATCGCAGTGCGGATACGTTGCAATTTGCAAAGCCGTTGCAGCTTTGCAGATCGCAGCATGTCAATTATATCTACGGAAACGCCGGTGGCTTTTCCGTAGATATAATGGGAAGAGAAAGTCCGCAGAGGAAAACTCCGTGAACTTTCTCTTCAAAGCACTCCGGAAAGAACCGCAATGCGATCACGCAGCGGTTCTTCCCGCAGCGCTTTAGTGCTGCGGATACGGCCTGTGGGGCCTTAGCCTTAAAGGGGTATTCTTAGATTTGTATATTGATGACCTTTGGATAGGTCATCAACATGTGATAAACACACGCGGCGCACTATCCGCTTTTCTGTGCCTGCGGTGAAGAGCTATTGGTGCCGGTATCGTAGCTCTTCACTGTCAGAAGAGCGTTTCTGAATCAGGAACGCTCTTCCTCACAGTAGTGTCTATTGCGCTGTACAGTGAGCGGTGAGGAACGTGTCATGGCTGGGCAGTAAGCAACGCCCCCTGAGACATTACAGCGCAATAGACGCTACTGTGAGGAAGGGTGTTGCTGACTGACTCAGAAACTCCCTTCTGACAGTGAAGAGCTACGATACCGGCACCAATAGCTCTTCTCCCGGGGCACAGATCATGAAAGCCAACAGTGCGCTGAATTCAGTGCACTGTCGGGTTTCTACTGGTGTATTAAACCGCATGTGCCCCAGGAGATGAAGTCATTAAGGAGGCTGCAGTGTTAGGGGTTATAACTGTGCCATGCATTGTGTAGGGGTTATGCTTGGTGTTGCAGCTCGGCCCTAGTCAATTGAATAGGCCTAAATTGCTGCTATACCATGTGACCGATGAATGTGATGTCATGTGCACTGGAAAGAGGATTCAGTGCTGCTCAAACCGCAAATCTGTGGGGATCCCAGGTGTCAGCCCCCTACTGGGCACCTATTGATGGCCTGTCCCAAGCATAGATCATCAGTATATAAATCTAGAAAATCCCTCCTTCCAGTTTGTATTATTGTATCACTTGGTATTTGCTTGTACAACTCCTACATTTCCATAGCGTTGTACAGAATACATGATCCGAGTAGGGCTAACAGTCTAAATTCTCTATCTTTGTGTTTGGAGTAGCTACAGTGCATCTCCTCCTTATGGGGTTCTCCTGATTTTCTTGCAATGACTTGGAACTTGTCAGCAAGATTTTCCCCTATAAACTGCTCCCTGCAATCTATACATTAGGTCCACCTCCCCCTTGGTCCACTGTTTGAGGTGGAGCCGAGATCCCACACGTGTACAGTGTGTTTGCCCCTTGCTCAATCTTTATTTGCATATGCATCAGTCCTGAGCTCACTACTGGGTCATCATGACCATTGCAAGCACCGACCAAATCAGATAGCGCTGCACCCATAAGGTCAAACATTGTGCACACGTGCCTGTTTTTAGCTCTACCATGCAAGTGCTAGATATTTTTGCAGCCTGTGGATGACTGAGGACCTTTTCACGTCCTCTAAGATAGGACTTGTTATATACCGCTGAAAGGCTGACATCGCACTTTGCATCAGCTTTGCAGGGAACTGACCCGGTTTTGTACATATTGGTGCTGTTAGTTTGGCCGTATCTAGTCAGTTCTACCAGAGTAGGGACATGCCATTTTAACAGGTTGTAAATGCACAACATTGAGTTCTAGGACGTGATACTCCAGAAATCATAATTCATGATACATAATTCATGGATACAAGTATTTAGGGGGGTTCACACTAGCGTCGGTGTCCAACAACTAGTGTCCGCAGCTAATGTCCACGGAAGATTTTAGCATCGGACACTAGCTGTGTCTGTTTTCAATTTGCATGATTTTAAATGGGACATCCTGTAGTGTCTGTGGGTGTCCTTAAGTGTCCGTAGGATTTTGCTGTCCGTTTGAAAAATCGGCCATCTTTGTAAACGGACGCTTAAGGACAGACATGGACACTACATGGTGTCTCATTTAAAATCACACAAATTGCAAACGGACACAGCTAGCGTCCGATGCTAAAATCGTCTGCGGACACTAGCTGTCGGACACCGACGCTAGAGCGGACCCAGCTTTACTGAAGGATTGCGGGGAGATTCTTGGGTGTGCTTTTCACTAATCCATGTGGGATCTTTGTTTTTATTTTGAGGAGCAGGGGTTATATATATAGGAGAGTCTTTCACCACCTCCACCAAATCAAGTTCTTAGTATCTGTCAGTAAGCTCCACTCCACTGATTCCAGCTCCGTTAGAATTTTTTCTCTAGCCTCCACCCTTCCTGAGCAACAAGCGCAGGTAGTTTTGGTGCCTGATGTGCTATATAAGCTCTGTAATGTCAGAAGGGCGGTGTCAGGCAGGGGGTGTGATTCAGAGCTCCAATCTGAAGCAGCTCAGAATCACACCCCTTGTCTGCTTCTGCCTGACACCACCCCTGGACAGTACAGAGTCTAAAGTTTTGTTGCCTCATATGCGAATAGCAATGATTGTTCAGGAATGGTGGGGACTAGAGAAAAAATTCCAACTGTGCTGGACTGATTGGAAAAAAACAGCTATTAAATGATGTCAAGAGCTGGACTTGCTGGAGGTGGTGAAAGGTTCTCTTCAATTGGTTAATCTGGTCCAAGAGTCTGATCTGGACATGCAATACTATTCATAGGTCAGCACATGACCTGGCAACCCATTCATTTGAATATACCCTAATGGGGAACTTTAATGAGAGATTTTTAGCACTGAAATGGTGCCGTTGCCTGGTTAGATGTAGAAATCTTTAAGGCTGGGGCCTCACTTTGCGGAAATGCAGCTCTTTTTTTTTTTTTTGGTAGATTTTGTTGCTGTTTTTGAGCCAAAGCCAAGAGTGGATTGAACAGAAGGGAGAACAATGAGAGCTTCCTCTATATCTCCCATTCCTTATGTAGCCATTCTTGGCTTTGGCTCAAAAAACCACAACAAAATCTGCAACAAAAAGATCTGTGTTTCTGCAATGTGGGGCCCAGGCCTAAAGGGGCTTACAGGAATCTTTTGTTACTTATGTACTGCCCAGGTCACATGATCAGAACCGGCACCCAGCTCCCCCCTCATAGAGGCTAATCCCTTATATATTACTATTGCTATAAGGTACCCCTGTGCTGTATACTGGGTCCAGAACCAAGACATGAGTTTAGGCAGGAAAAACCTCCAAGTGCAGATAACTCCATCCTTAAAGGAACCACTACTGCCCCCTGGTGCACGGGAGGGGAATTAACAACCAGAACAGATGAGTCTCCTTCAGGATAGTTACTTGTTGTCTTCTCCTTGCCCAAGTGGGGTTGAACAGATCTTGTTCCTTCACGGTTACTAGAAACTTCTGAGATGCTAGTCATGCCGGCTATATGTGTACTTTACATGGTCATGTGACCGAGGAGATCTCCTGTAACATGAGCTGAAATGAGATGCATCTCCTATTGTTCTCAAGGCTCTGGTCTGGACCTCATGGTTTTACAGGGGTAAAGTTTCTCCTGCCCATCCTAATGCTTATTAATTATTATTTCTTTCCCTCCAGTTCCCAGAGATGAATGAAGTCAGTAAAGAGGATGAAGAAGGTGGCCGCCCCCTCACGGCCTTCCTCATACAGAATGCTGGACTGCTGACAGGGTTCTCCATCATGCTACTACTGACAACGTTCTCTGGTCAGATCCAGTTGGGATAGGCCTAGGAAGGAGACTCCTCTTGATAACGAATATGGGAAATTGGACCAAAGGAGGAGCGTTTTATAGCAGTGTTATACCCTTGCACCATGGAGAGCGGCCGAGATGTCCAGAAAAGCTTTCCCAGCGCCGTCCTGACACCTCTATGGTGGCCTGTTCTTAGACAAGAGAGCTGTAGGGGTCACTGCCCATTTTCTTCCCAATGATGAGGCCTGTACCAAATTCATAATCACCAAAACCCATAATTGCTTGCTCTGTCTGCCGTAGAGTGTCGTGACCATCGCACTGCGCCAGACACTCATTTTACGTCAGTCTCTTTCGTGGAGATTTGAGGACTCTGTTTTTAGTACATTTATCTTATCATATTGATAAGCGGATTATATTCCTCCCTAGAGAAATAATGGACCAAACGAAATGAACAAAACGGGCGATTTTTACATTTGCCACATGGCGGAGATGACAGACCCTCAGCCATTGGAGCCGTACCGAACACTAGTCCATTGATACATTGCTGTAGCCGTTCTGTTACCTCTTAATCCGCTAGCGTCTAATGAACTGACGGAGAGCTGCGGGTTAGAGAGGGCAACCCTACAATGACCGGACCTAATATATCCCCCCCGCTGCTGCTGTCTTGACACCTAAATAGTGTTTGTTTTATCTTGATTTACAAGGGAGAAGAGAACCGAGAAGCTTGTCGGTACATGAGCCGGTGACAGGGCCGCGCTATGGTATAGGATAGCACCGTGATCTAATAGCACAGTCGTAGGGATCGTCCAGTGCTGGGTTGGATTTGCACATTTTTGCATTTTGTGTGAATATTAGCAATAGTTGTGCTGAGCTGGTTTGTCTACTAGAACAGCAGTGCTGGCGTGTATGAGTGTGTGTTTGTACAGCTACAATAGTAAAGACCTTCCTTACTGTACTGCCCCACAATACTCTGCTGGATGAGCCACCACTGACTCCTTCCATTGCTATTTCTCAGTTGGCAGTACAGCAAGGAAGAAGATGGCAGCCATAGTGTGTTCTCTTCTTCCTCCAAAACTCCCGTCTCAGGTTGACAATAAAATTATTTAATTCCAGAGGCTTTGTGTCCTTTCTAGGTTCTAGAAGAGACTCCGGCAAACTGTTGGGGTGATGCTTGACCTGAGAGATGCTAAGTAATAGGATTTATCATGCTACTGGTTATAGTGGTCATAGGCTGACGTGTCTGGATGTTAAAGGGAGTCTGTCACCAGAACCCAGCACCACAGCTTAATTCAGGTGGCCCTAGGTGAGTCCCTTTAATGGAAGCTGTTAAAGGGGTTGTCAGCAAGAGCATGCCCTCTACAAATCCGACCCAGTGCAGTGGGTGTAATTCCTGGAATTCTCAGCAATAAGATGGGGCTCTGCACATGAGGTGTTTTTTTTTTTTTTTTTTTAAATCCTACACAGTCCAGTCATATTAATGTGACCACCGCCTACTTTTGACGTCACTGTTAAATAGCCAATCACAGAAGACACGTGTCATCAGCCATCTGGGTGCACTCATCATTGTGGAAAGCACGATGGATCAACACCAGTATGCATCTATCCTCGCGGACCATGTTCACCCCTACATGCAAATTGTTTTTCCTCAGGATGATGGCATCTACCAGCAGGACAATACGTCGTGTCATAAAGCTCGCAGTGTACGTGTGAGGTTCGAGGAGCACCAGGATGAGTTTACCGTACTCCTTTGGCCAGCAAATTCCCTGGACTTGAACCCAATCAAGAATCTGTGGGACCACCTCGATCGGATTGTTCGCGCCATGGATGCTCAACCGCATAACCTAGCGCAGCTGGCCACGGCACAGGAGTCGGCATGGCTCAACATCCCAGTGACCATCATCACAACATCCCCTCTCTTCCTGCACATCTCGCAGCGGTCCGCTCTGCCAAAGGGGGTTATTCTGGATTTTGACAGGTGGTCACAGTAATGTGACGGGACTGTGTATATCTCCAGCAAATGGCTCTCGTGTATGGTATAGCCATGATAGGCGCATATGTTGTCTTTTGGCTGCAATAGGGGAGATTTTCTAAGCTAAATGTAACTCTGCACCAAGATGCTGCTCCAGATGTGTTATGTTTTTTAGGCAGGAGACACTTGGTGCTTTTGTGTGGGTGTTTTTTTTTTTGTTTTGTTTTGTTTTTTTTTTTTACACATTTTGATGCAGGTTTTAGAGACAAAGCCAGGTGTGGATTTAATAGTCCTTATCTCTTCTGTCCGTAAAAACTTCTTGTGGCAAATATATGAAGACTGGCAAATTGGGATGCAGAGATTTATGGAGAAACTGGGGCTGTGATCCCTGCCCTGCAATGTCCACATTCGCTCATCGAGGTTTGAGGTGTCTTAATGTCATCATGTTGTCTATCTTTGCCATTTTTTTTGGTGTGTAGAGATTAATGAATTTGCCTTTGTGTCTCTCCAACCTTGGGCTGAAGCCAAATGGTCTGGAAAGTCACACATGGTGGATTTTGTTGCAGATTTTTTTTACATTTTTTTTTTTTTTGAGCCAAAACCAATAGGAATTATTTTTCAGCATGGTGGGGGTGGGTGGGTTAGCTTTTAGACACTTGGTGTCTCACAAGACGTGGGGTCATAATTTTATCACAAAAAATTGTTGTCAAGTCTCAGCAGTTTCTGCAACAAATATATCTCGTATGAACATGCTGAGGTCCGTATTGTGGAATAATTTTTGGAGCTAAAGTCAAGAATGGCTTGAGAAGGAATGGGGGATATAAATGAAATGCTTATACTTTTCCCTTCCATTCAATCCACTCCTGGCTTTGGCTTAAGAAAACAAAACTGCTTTTCTGCAACATGGGGCCTCGGCCTAATCGCAGGATACAATGACCTGTTTTACCTGTATAATCACCGGAGATAGGAGTCAGCACAAGCCCTGTGACATGACCGTGAACAGGCCTGTCTTTTGTCACCCAGATTTACCAGCCCAAACGTGGCTCAGGCGGACTGAACTCGGCATGTCGCTTTGTCTTAGCTGAGCCATGTTCAGACCGGTATATCTGGCAGATGCCATGTTTCCCTTGGGCTGTGAAAAAAAAAAAAAAAATCACAACATAGTTTACCTGGTCTCTGCGAATGTCTGTCTACACAAAGAACTTCATTGAGGGCTGTGGAAAGATTTAGTGACTTGCAGCCAGAAAATTCTGAATGTTTACTATGCGGGGAAGGTTGTAAGAAAGTGGCGGAATAATGAATAGATCTGGTGTTACGGAGCGCAGTTATGTGCTGGCTAAATATGGATGTAGCAGAGCTGAGCGTACCCCTGTTACTGCTGAAGTGTGCAGTATAGTAGGTATGTAGTGTGCTATGGCTAGGATATTAGGCCTATATTTTGGGATCGTATTAGTTTTCAGATACCAGGATCCATTTTCTAGGTGGAGCATTTGGGGCGCAGCGTTACATAGTATACGAGGAAAGAAGCTTCAAGTGACAGCAGGAAGATAATGACCTGTCAGTGTCTGGCAATCCCCTAAGAGTCTCCAGTGCCCCCTAAGGTTGGATACAGGAACTTTTCGTCATGTTATCACCCTTCGTATCAATTACAGCCTGGTTGTCTGTCCCTATACCATTTCTGTTAGTAGATCTGTATGGGAGCTTGTTTATTGTGGGATAGGTGGCGCTTTTCAGTGGTTCCATATATAGGATAGAGAGGGAATATAGTAAGACTGGGATTTTCAGCTCCCTGAATTATTAATGGGCTCTGATCTCTTTGCATGTACCAGTCAGAAACTGGCATTGCATTCACATATAACACAACAGCTTACGGAGGTGAGGTATAGATATGTTGTCAGGCTGCGGCATGCTGACGCACCTTCGTCTCCACACTAAGTTATGAGAAGGAACCATAGTGGTGCAAGACAGGGCCGTGCGCCACCCGAAAAGTGGTGTATGGTATATATCTTTGCAGATCTGGAGTTATTTTTGTAGTTTTTTCCTTTTAATACCTTTTACTTTATGGGATAAACAACATGAACGTTTTACAATACAGGTCGTTGCAGATGCGTCAAAGCCAACTTGAAAATGTGATTCATTTCCTCTTGTCTGTGCTGAAGGAGGCGTCAGGGGACCTTCATTCTCCCGATGTACAGGGATCAGAGAGATTGAACTTGCATTTATGAGATATTCTGGCACATCCTGTGTGTGTGTGTGTGTGTATATGTGTATATATATATATATATATATATATATATATATATATATATATAATCTATATATATATATCTATATCATAGCTAGGCAAATAATCTCTCCTCTAGAAGGAAGAAACCTGTCTCTGTATCAGCCAATATCTGACCTATAATGGAGTTTTATGGAATGAGTAGGGATATTGGCTAAACACAAGCCTCAGCAGTAGACAGCGTAGTATTAGTCTCAGGACGGATGTCTCTATATACAATGGGGCAGAGTTACTAATGGACATCTGGTGTATACGGTTTGTGCCTTGGTGGACAAGTATCAATTCATTTTCATTGTGTTTGGAAAGCATCCTATTATGTCCCTATTGCGCCATACAAGGGGATTTTCTGTGCGACCCCAGTCAAAAACGTTTGCAAAGAATATTCTGCCATGGGGTACCAAACAAATACCGCTGGGAGAACACTAAATACCAGTGTATAGAAGAAAATACACCCCAGAAGACCCAAATATCACAGCGCTGCATATCATCTCACCCCAGCAGTGCAAAAATACTAAAGTAAACCTCAAATACATCGATGATCGAAGCATTACGTCGCCTCGACCTTCCTCTCTCCTAATTACAGGTATAGTCTTTCCACCTCTAGCCCATTGGCACCCATTATAAACCCTTGCAAGCTGGCAGCAAATGTTTCCCCAATTTTGCACCCCACAACAACAGAGGAGATGACAGAAGACCCTCCAGGATCAGCCTATGATGTCTCTACCGCCAGATGATAGCGTCCGCTGAACTGCCCTAGGTGAAGGACCTGATGCTGTTCTCACAGGTCCTTTAGTCTTTCTAGCCACATACTCTGTACTGCTTATGCATGGCTGGTATCATCGGTGTAATTTCTGCTTGTGAGTCCTGTGACACTGGCACGGCCTCAGAGTTTGCGAAGCGACTGCTCTGAGCTACTGCACCTATCCGGCCAATGGGATGTCTGTATCCTTTGCGTTTCTACACATTGATTATTGTTAAGCATTCATAAATTTATATTGCTGGGTATTAAATAAATAAGCCCACATATAGTAAAGCTGCGGTGCCCAATGTGTCTCAATTTGGCGCAGCTCAGCCTCTAGGTGGGTTGGGAGAGGGGTGGTTTAGTCTGACAGAAAACGGGTGGGAGTTATTCTACAAATCTACACTGGCTGGCATAGACGTAGGCCCAGGACCCCACGTAGGGCAAAAACTGTACCTGCAAAGTGGTAAAATACTGTCATTTCGAAAACAAAATAATTTTTGGGAAATCGCAGCATGTCAATTATATCTACAGAAATGCCGTCAGATCCCCTGTACGTATAATAGAAACAGAGAATCTACATAGAAAAACTCTGCGAGCTGAGGAAAAAAAACGTAATGCATTTCCGCCGCTGTCTTTTCCGCAGCACTTTTTTTGCAGTGGCCTACTACGGGGGGACCTTAGTCGAAAAGCGTCGCAGGAAGGACTGCAGCAGAAACATATTGTGGTTTTTCCTGCAACGCTTTTCACAGAAAGTACACCGTTTTCCCTTGAAGACTTTCTGCTTCAATTATACCTATAGGGAAACCGCCGGCATTTCGTTAGGTATAATTGACATGCTGCGATTTTCAAAAACACAACAGCTTTGGATATCGCAGCATTTCTATTACACATATTTTTCTGCAATGTAAGAATGGGATTCGCTATGGCGTTTACACCACGTGGGTTACTGGTCCTTGGTGGTCTTCCTAAAACAGGACTTGGTCACCCTGTGTGCGGTGGTTTTCTGGAGATGTTTGCAAGTATGGCCGTATACGAAGGCAATAGAGTACAGGCCAGTCATCTTTGTAGATGGAAACCCATAGTTCTGCACAGGAGCTGTATACATACAGTATAGGGGTAGGGTTACTAAGCCACTTCGCAACTTTTATCGGATAAAAAAAAGAAGCCGCAAACTGGACAAATATTGATGGATGTGCCATTTTTAAGCCGATATTGCAAAAAACCACATTCATCATCATTTACGTCAGCGGTTTCATACATTGTTTTCTACACCGGCGTACGGCCCATATTTATAACAATGTGTGCGCCTCATCATACATCAGGCTGTCCAGCGGTGCCGGAATACAATACGCCAGTGGTTGTCCTCTTATCTCTCAGACCACACCTTCAGTGTATCATTTGCGGGCTCTGTTTCCTCCCCGCTTTCCTTTGCTGTTGGGGTTCCTCAGGGCTCAGTCCTAGGCCCCCTGCTCTTTTCTCTCTACACAGCCCCCATTGGACAAATCATTGCCAGATTTGGCCTCAGGTACCATCTTTATGCTGATGACACCCAATTATACACATCTTCCCGTGACATCACCCCTGCACTCATACAGAACACCAGTGACTGTCTCTCTGCTGTCTCTAATATCATGTCCTCGCTCTATCTGAAACTAAATCTCTCTAAGACTGAACTACTACTGTTTCCATCATCTAACAGATCTGTCCCTGATATATCCATTGTAGTCTCAGGCCTTACTATAACTCCTAGGCAGCAGGCCCACTGCCTCGGGGTCATGTTTGACGCAGACCTTTCCTTCACCCCTCATATTGAATCACTCGCACGTTCATGTCACCTCCATCTCAAAAACATCTCCAGAATACGCCCTTTCCTTACCAGAGATACAGTAAAGACACTTATTGTCTCTCTGATTCATTCTCGCCTTGACTACTGTAACTCCTTACTAATCGGTCTTCCCCTCACTAAACTCTCCCCTCTACAATCTATTCTGAATGCAGCGGCCAGGCTCATCTATCAGTCTAGACGCTACAGCGATGCCTCTGGTCTGTGCCAGTCGCTACATTGGCTGCCTATTCAATATAGAATAAAATATAAAGTTATCCCCCTCATCCACAAGGCTCTCCATAATGCCGCACCCCCATACATTTCTTCCCTCATCTCTGTCTAACGCCCAACCCGTGCTCTCCGCTCACTCAATGACCTAACACTTACATCCTCTATTATCAGAACCTCCCACGCTCGTATACAAGACTTCTCCCGAGCTGCACCACTTCTCTGGAATGCTCTACCCCGGACAATCAGATTAACTCCCAATTTCTACAGCTTCAAGAGCAAACTAAAGACGCATCTTATCAGACAGGCCGATCACAATGTCTAATGTAAACCCTTCCGTACCGTTATTAGAATCCCCAAAATGTAACCCTCCTCTGTCCCCGCTCCCACATTACCCCACATGATATGATGTCATCTCAGGCTAACTCTATATTTCCAAGCTCCATCCACATGTTACAGGACACGACTGGTGACGGCTCATAAAGTTTTGTTTGTGTAATGACAGTCACCTCTATTACAAAAGTGTCTGACCTCTGTATAAGCAATGCCGCCCCTGCTACCTCTTGTCACCCCCTCTACCTCATAGATTGTAAGCTCTTGCGAGCAGGGCCCTCAGTCCCATTGTGTGAAATGATTCTTTGTAATGTATCTTTCTGTCTGTATTTGAACCCTACAAATTGTACAGCGCTGCGGAATATGTTGGTGCTATAGAAATAAAATGTATTATTATTAATGTTTAATTTCACCCAGAATTGTGATTTTTTCATGAATTTTAATATCAGTAAATCACTTCATGACTTTCGCCAGGTTACTTTATAGTGACATTAGTCAGATTCATTAACCTCAAGGAAAGACTGTGCTTCTCGTAGCAACCAATCACAGCATAGCTTTCATTTCTCGAAAGAATACAGTATAAAAGCTGCGCTGTGATTGGCTGCTATGAGAAACCATTTTTTTCTTGTAGGTCACTTAATATCCCCCATTGTGTTTTGGGTTGTCATGGGTTAAGCAGCAGCTGCTTTCTCATAGACCATGAGGGCTCTAGTAGCAGGCCTTATGTTAATAGCCAAAGGATACAGCAGTTGCCCCTAGCACCCAATGAGATTGCAGCTTTTATTTTCCTAATGCCGGCTCACAAATGAAAGAAGTGATCCGATTGGTTAGTATAGACAATTGCTACGCCCTTTCTTCTGGAACGAAAGCAGTTGCCCTTAGCAACCAATCAGATTACAGCTACTATTTTCCCTTCGATGGTTATCATATAAAACAAGTCATCTGATTGGCTAGTACAGATAACTGCTCCGCCCCTTGCTCCGCTAGTTTTCGCCACTCTTGCGGTCTACATCCAGCGGGTCACTGCCCGAGGTTGCCCGTCATGCTCTGGTTTCTAAGCCGCTACGAGAGGTGCATTCTGGGAAACGTAGTTTTCAAGCGTGTGACGAAGGAGGGGGCGTGTTCTGCGGGCGCGGTCCCGACACCGGCAGGTGGGCGGGGGTACGCGCCCGAGATAGAGAGAGACTGTCAGAGGCAGAGACAGCCCGGGAAAGGGTCGGGGCAGAGACAGCAGGGGAGAGCTGTGCTATACAGTGTTCCATCCGGGTGTAGACAGACTAGAGGGGAGAATTACCGGAGAGAGTCTCAGCGAGGAGGATGACATAGAGATTATCAGCTGAGAAGAGACAGGCCCGGGCTGACAGCTATGTGAGAGAGCTTACCTACAGGAGACAGTGACAGGGGCCTACTCAGAGAGACAGCCATTGTCAGTGTAGGGGCTCAGCTTCTGGGGCAAGAGCAGGACATGGCGAGCAAGTGACAGACGGCGAGAGTCACACCTGCCCGGCAACCACCAGAGACGTCCCACCATGTCAGCACCACGGGGTCCGAACAAGCTGTCCAGCACTGAGCGTGCTGTCCGAGGTACCTGACCGCATCACGACGTGACAACCACCAAACCCTCCCACACCACCACGTCACCTGACCGACCACCACGTGACCTGATGACCACCACATTACCTGACCACACCACCACGTGACCTGACCGACCACCATATTACCTGACCACACCACCACAAAGGTCTCCCGCAGCACAATGTGACCTGACTACACCACCATGTGACCTGACGGACCACCACGTGACCTGATGACCACTACATTACCTGACCACACCACCACGTGACCTGACCAACCACCACGTGACCTGACCACACCACTATGTGGCCTGATCACACCACCACATGACCTGATGACCACTACATTACCCTCCCACACCACTATGTTCCCTGACCGAACACCACATTACCTGACCACACCACTATGTGACCTGACCGACCACCACGTGACCTGACCACACCACCACGTGACCTGACGACCACTACATTACTTGACCACACCACTACGTGACCTGACTGACCACCACATTACCTGACCACACCACCACAAACGTCTCCCGCAGCACTATGTGACCTGACTACACCACCATGTGACCTGACGGACCTCCACATTACCTGACCACACCACCACGTGACATGACAAACGTTCATGTGATCTGTAAGCTCCAGCACATTACCTGACCATACCGTCACTTGACCTGACCGAGCGGCACATTACAGGACCACACATGAGCTGACTGACCATCATATGACCTAACCACACTGCCCCATGATCTGACCACACCACGACGTAACTTAACTGACCACCACATGACCTTACGGACCATCATGTGACCTGACAGCCTTGCCACATGACCTGACTGACCACTACATGACCTGAATGGCCACCATACTCCTACCCCTCCATACCCTTGACCTTACTGTATGTCTATGAAAGTTGACCAATATAACCTCATATTAATGCTCGTACCATCTATGGTGACTAGACCAGCCAATGGAAATGTGTTAATATTGGGGGACCCCTCAGGATCCTCATGTGTCAACCAGGGTGGCTACAAAGGGTGTCTCTGAGCCGTTCATGGGTTATATAGACATTCCATTGGTTTGTTAAAAGCTGTAATATGCTTTATTTCACCTGTGGTGGCGCTGCTGGGAAATTGCACACCTGCCCACAGGCTCCCCAATCACTGGAGTGCCACCTTGTGATCAGGTTATCTTTCGGGGACCACAGTAGACATCCACTTATTCTGTTTTTTGCTACGACTTCCTTCTGCAGATCCTTCCTAATCCTTCAGGAATCTTCACGTTTCAAGAAATTAACACGCATTGGTTAGAATTGTCCATCTAATGGGGGTCTGTGGTTTACTTGGAGTGTACTTGACCATTGTGATCATCATAGACATGTCTTAAGACTGCAGATCCTTCACCACCAGCCATTACTGACCCTTGGTGACTCCATATTACTATGTACATGACTTCATGACCTCTTGTGACCACCATATTTATTTCCCACTAATCTCTCTTGACTTAGAAAGCACCAGCTGCTACTAACCATATGGTCATGGTAACAATGTAAAAACCTTCTCAAAACTGAAGGCAACTATGTCTCCCTGAGCTTTGCTCTGCATCCAGATACTTGTCCCTTCTCCCATTGATAGCTGTTGTCTGCGGTAGTACCTGTGTTGTGTTCTGGTTATGGCTGGTAGTCACCCATGGGTATGAGTATCTTTTATGGGATGTTCTGTTGTGTTACCTAACCCATATCTGTTCTATTCCTTTCAGTTTATTGCATGCCTGGTCATATCTAGTCACCTGTGGAAGATTCTGCTGTCGTTTTTACCTATTAACCCATAGTTGTTCCTTTCTGTTCTGATTATCTTGTGGTTGGTGCTAAATGCTCACCCATAGCCGTCCAAGGCTCTGTCTAGCTGCTAAGCCATAGATTTTTTTTTTTTTCTTTTCAGTATAGCTCTTGGTTGGTCCTAGATAGTCACCCATGGGCATTCCTAGCCATTCACAGCCTGCTCTTTGCCATAGTCTAATTTTTGACTATTCTCTTGGATTGGTTTATCTCCTGTTTGGTCCTAGATAGTCACCCATGGGTGTTCCTTGCAGTTTACAGTGTGATCTTTGCCATTGTCTAATCTTTGACTATTCTCTTGTATCTAGTTTATCTCCTGGTTGGTCTTATATAGTCACCCATGGGTGTTCCTAGCAGTTTACAGCCTGGTCTTTGTCATTGTCTAATCTTTGACTATTCTCTCGTATCGAGTTTATCTCCTGGTTGGTCCTAGATAGTCACCCATGGGTGTTCCTAGCAGTTCACAGCCTGCTCTTTGCCATAGTCTAATTTTTGACTATCCTCTTGGATTGGTTTCTCTCCTGTTTGGTCCTAGATAGTCACCCATGGGTGTTCCTAGCAGTTCACAGTCTGGTCTTGAAATCTTACTTGGGTTTAGGCCATGGTTAGTTACCCACGGGTGTTCATAGCCGTGTACCGCCTGGTCTTACTATTCTACTGGTTGCCATCAGCCCATTGGTCCTAACTACTCAGCCATGATTGTTCCTTACCATTTAGTACCTGGCTTTACCTTCCTACTAACCCAAGGCCAGTCCTATCTTTTGGGTCCATTACATGTTTCCCTTGATCTTTATCACTTTCTGGGTTTTCCTATGACTGTTTATCCCTCACCCTTTATGTCATGGTCATTCTAGTTTCTCACCCGGGGCTCTTCACATCCATCGAGTCAACCACATGACTGGTCTTTAAAGCTATGTTATAAAGTGATGGTATATGTATTATATACAGAGCCAATGTATGGTTCTGACACCCCAATGAGAATGAGGGAGATGAACTTCTGGTATAGTCTGTAGCCCCTCATTGATGTCCCCCTGGTCCCTACATGGACAAATACTGTTGTGGGCACTGCAGCCCAGGCAGGTGGAAGCTCCATGTATAGCTGGACAGCGAGGAATGGCCATGTACAGAGAAAACTTGGGGTCGCACTGCTAAAGCGTATTCCCACGAACATAGTAACCCTTTAAAGGCATTATCCATTGTATTCAGCCCCTTCGTAGTGCCATATATTTCTGGGTTTTAGGATTGACAGGTTCTTGGCCCAAATCTGTTTGGACATTCTGCAATGTTGCTGCCTTATTGTTGCCACCATGTTCTCCAAAAGTTAAAGGGCTTTCCAGGGAGTCTTTTCTGATTTACTTCCTTTGGGGGTTTTGTAGATGTTGTTCCTTGGGGTTTCTGGCTGGTATTGACCTCAGACATGGGATTGGAACCAGCACCAGGCCCATAGATCTTTCCACCTTCTCCTTCATCTCCAGTTTTTCCCACTTGTTACCTGTGATATAGGGCTTGACCTTAATATAGATTTCCAGCCGCCATTGTACCTGTGAAAATAGGAGAGGAGGGAGGAGTCAGAGCATTTGGGCCACATGATCATAACCAGGAGGGAGGAGCTAACAGGGGCCCCATTTACATGTCCTAGGGTTGACACTCGCATGGGACCCATAGGTATAGCATCTAAAAATGCCCGGAGCAAGTAAATCAAATAGGACTACTTGGAGAACCCCTTAACTGAAGAGGACAACATTACAACACCGTGCACAAGCAAGCTTTCATGTTTTCTAATTCTGGACAACCCCTTTAAGTTGCTGCTTCGCTAGGTGCCACAAATAACCCTGCTATTTCTATATGTATCGGAGCTCCTTCCAGGTCTTGGACAGTCTGTGCTCTCATGCGCGTGTTAACTTTCACAAGGGGTGTCATTTACAGTAAGGAGAACACAAGCGTCTTGTTCTTCTTTGGCTTCACACACCTGAGTTCACATCTGCACGCCAGGGGATGCCTGACATAACCGCACACAGATTTGCAAGGCAAAGTGGTGGAGACTTATAGGATTGCTGCAAAGGTCACTAGCAATACCTTACTATCAGGGAGTGTTTGTTCCGCAGCACTATCGGCTCCTTCCATCCTATGCATACAAGTAACCCTAATGCTTTTAGGACCTCAGGCTATACAAACATATAGGATTGCCTGCCCATGGATTATCTCGGCTGTGTCACGTTTCACTGGAGGTCAAGTCATTGGTAGGTGATAGGAAGGAAGAGAGTAATTGTAGTAACGGCCGAGGGGGCTGGGGTTCCCCCAGAATATATCACCTTTGTCCTGTTCTCACATTGAAGTCAATGGATCCAGTTTGTATAGGGTCATGTTCTAGTATAGAGGTATAATGATGGGAAATTACATTGCTTGTTAAAGTCTAGAACTGGCAGGTACGGTCTAGATAAAGGGGATTAGAATAATATGGCTATAGAGCTGATCCATTACACTGTTGTTAAAGGGAGCATAACCAGGTTCTTTTACAGGGGTGTTCCCAGCCTAAACGTTTATGGCATATCCATGGGAATTAGGGTATCTATACATCGCCTCATTGGGTCCCTACTAATGGAAGAGAAACCACGTGCGAAGAAAACCCTGCCCACATGTGGCTGCTCAGGTTAACACCACATATAGCTGCCGCCATATTCGAAGGCTTTTCCAGGATTAAAATATTGATGATCTATCTATAGGATATCCGATTGGTGGTGGTCTGGCACCTGAGACCCCTATAGATCAGTGGATTGAACCTCATGTCATATCTATCAGTCGCGTGCACAACCGCTATACAATATACATTACTATGCCGCAGTGCTCATCCATCTCTTCGGTGGGAGTCCCGGAGGTCGGACCCCTGTCAGTCTGATACTGATGATCTATCCTAAAGATAGATCATCAAGATTGTAAGCCCTCGCGGGCAGGGCCCTCTACCCCACTGTGCCAGTCGGTCATTGTTAGTATTATATCTACCTGTATATTCTGTGTATTGTATGTAACCCCCAAATGTAAAGCACCATGGAATTAATGGTGCTATATAAATAAATAATAATAATAATAATAATATTTTATGTCCTAGAGTGAAGGGGTTTTCCCTCTATAGTAAGTGACGGCTTGTTGCTCGGATATCCCACCCTTATCAGTGGGGGTCTTATACCCTGGGCCCCCATGATCCTCCGATATTCTCTGTATCCACTCTGCAGGAAGCTATAATACTTCTGGGTATTCTGAGTATATAGTCATGTAAGCAGCAGATAATGGACAAAGTTCAGATATTCTTGATATTATATATGGAAACTTTCCCAAATTTTTGCTATATGTGCACAATCCTATCTTTATGGGGGTGAACAGATCTGGCTATGGTCACCAAGATTTCACATGCTGTGTGTTTCCCAGAGTACAGGGCAAGTATGAAATATTGCAAGTCCTTCAGTCATTCCTATGTGCAGACTCCTGTGACCGGGTGACCACAATGATGGCAGCCATATTGGTAGACATCCAGTTATAGAAGCAGAGTAATACTGTATATAAGGACGTGTAGGGGTTATCTTTTTTAGCACATCTGCTCTATCGCCTGGGGTCAGCCCAGGACTATGCCATTCATGGGGTGTTACATCAGCCCCGCTCTCGTCTCTGCTGTGCATCAGGGCAGAATCTGCTGGTGCCTACACTTTCCTGACAGGTCCGCCTCATTAGAGGCAAAGATATGATCACATCTCCGTTCTTTTTCCCTGGAAGCGTTCCAGCCAGACAGGAACCCGCGAGCACCTATCACATCAGAATATTTTTTTTTTCGGATGAAAGTCTGTGCACGCCTTGTCAAATCTGACCTAGTTTCCCTATAAGTTGCATATGTTTCTAATGCACGGTTGCGGAGGTGACGCACAGGTACGGCACGTTCTATATAAGATGACTATCCCAGTTCTCTGCAGGGTAATCTAGCAGTTCTGTGTCCCTGATCAGGGATCTCCCTCCCCCTCCTGACTCACTAATAGGATTTCCTGCCCTCCTCCCCCACACAGCAGCTTTGCTGTGAGGTGTGTGGCGCGGCATTAAAGTGTCTCTGTCCCTATGTAATCCTCCACCTGGTGGGACACATGCAGTATGGGGACAGGTAACAGCCAGCCAACCCGTGATGGGGGCACCACAGGGGGCAAGGCTGAGGAGGAGGAAAGGATCCTCATTACTCCGCCTCCCGTCATCCCAGAAGCTACAAGGGGAGCATCCGGTATGGGGTAAATTTGGGGTGTAGTAGTAGGGGCAGCTTGCTCCCTCTCGCTGTAGCTAATAGATAGCGGTGGAATACTACACCCATTTTCCCTCGGCATAGACTACGGTGCTTTTTCTGCTGCGTATACACCTTATAGCCTGCTTCGCCACTCCTGGATTGAGGTCACTGATATGTTAGTCACAGCTTTAGATTTTAGGGTGCACGATAAAGAGATTTGCAGGTAACCCCTATGCGTGTACACCTACGCCTGCCACATTGCCGCTCACTTATCACAATGATATATTACATAGGCAGGGCAGGAGTCAGCCAGTTTATTGATTCTTCTGTCTGTTCACTTCGTGTCCTGACATTATGGCAGTATATCTGTTTTATTACCACCCCAGAGCAATAAAATACACCTTATCGGCCATGTCAGCGTGTAGCGTCATATACTGAGACATGGGTAGTGTATTCTGCCGGTTATAGACATGAGATATCAGTCACCGAAACGTGTCAGGACACAGTTGTATCCCGATACTTGCCCACATTCTTCTATCCAAAAATATTCTAGTGTTGGGTTGTGCAGCTAATAGTCCGTTGGGATTTGCTTTTGGACCCATATCTGAGGCTGATTCATTTTAAGGGGGACCTGTCAGACCTTTCGGCTCCCCAAAACCACCTCGGCTACCTGTCTGTGTCGCGCCTTTGCTTTCTATAGTGTCTGTTAGAAGCAGCGTTTTGTTACTTACAGTCAAGGTAGTGGGTGTCCATGAAAGAAGAGTCGATTTGGCCGTGCTAGAATCCCACCATCGACATCTCTCGGGACAGGGTACATTATTACGAGCTGATCCAAAAATCCACATGCTCACTGTTGTCTTCTGGTTCCATCTGGCCGGTGCATGTGCAGTAAAGTTTGGATATAGCTACGTTGAAAAATTTCAGACCAGCTTGTGATGGTGTACCCTGCCAATATGACCATTGGTTCTCACTGATACTGGTGCATTGATCTCTGCTGTAATTGGAAGGGCCATAGTTTTGTGTTTTTTCGTTACGATTTGACAAAGTCCACCACTGTCCCTTTTGTCAAGCTTTGAGTTTTTTTATGTAGATTGTGAGTCACATATAGGGATCACAATGTACATTTTTTTCCCTATCAGTATGTCTTTGTAGAATGGGAGGAAATCCACGCAAACACGGGGTGAACATACAAACTCCTTGCAGATGTTGTTCCTGGCGGGATTCGAACCCAGGACTAACCACTGAGCCACCGTGTTGCCCAGTCAAGCTTTGAGTTTCGTCCTACAGATGATTTGCCAATCTTGGCATACTAAAATGTGATCCCAGAAGCAATAGACCTGAAAACACCCATCAGCTCAGTAACTGGGATCACAGTCGCCCCTTACCAATAATCGGTAACCTTTGGAACTCTCTGCCATATTAGGCACCTAAAACATGACTACATAGAAAATCCCAAGTAATAAAGTTTATCAAGGAAAATAGTGTGTTACCCTGATGGCGGCTGTGCCAGAAAGGGTTCAACTTCTAAAAATAGGGTATGTCAAACCCGTGTAGGTCAACCCCTTTCAAGAGAAACTTTCCACTCCACTGACATGTCTGTTTTAGTAGATCCTTGCTTTTTTTTGCAAGGATTTGCTTCAACTTGCCTGTGAAGGTCCATACTTAGAGTTGTTCTGCTGCCATTGAAGATTGATGATCTAATCTTTGGATAGATCGTCAGTGGAGACACGCTTGTCCTCTACCGATCAGCTGTATGAAGCAACAGCTGCTTCCGATTCACAGACCAGGTGACGCCATGTCATCGGTCACGTAACCTGTTTGAAGCTCAGTCCCATTCAAGCACAATATAATTATAGAGGAGTTAGACCCCGGTCTTCTATTAGTTACCTATTCAAGGGATAGCTCACAGGTAAAACAGATCTGTGCAGTAAGTGGCTAGAACTTGGCCGCGCCACCTATTCCTCTTTGGTCAGCAGATCTGTGTACATAGTAATGTATCATACTGTACATCTAATCCACTAAGGAGAGCTGTATACGGTATATCTTATGTATCGTATACATCATGTGCTCTTTACCAGATTCCTGTAAGTGCCAAATATATTCTGATCATCCATAACGTTAACGTGGATGACGTAGATTATCTATAGACAATGGGTATATCCATTATGGACACTTCTAACCTATTCACATCCACAGTGACTGGATCCCTAGTGATCAGGAGGACAGGAGACAAGTCTGCATGTGTGTCCCCCGTCCTCCTGATCGCTGGGGTACCCGATTATCGGGCGCCCAGCGATCGTACACTTAGGGCAACTAGTGCACCAGGTATCACAGGTATCTGGTCCGTTCCCACAGAAGAGCTACAGGAATACAAATTTCTGGAAACTTCCAGCTGGCTATGATAGAAAGGTGTCAGTACACACAGGACATCACAATTGTATATGGGGCTGTGTAGGTGCGGACTGGTCTAAGAGCCCGTGTTGACCCCTGTCAGCCACTGAGGTGGGCACACGAACATCAGACTGGACCATGGAGCAATGGAAGAAGATGTCCTGGTCTGATCAGTCACATCTTATGGATAGTCGGGTGTATATGTCACTTGCCCAGGTAAGAGATGGCACCAGGATACAGCATGGGCAGAAGACCAGGCTAATAGAGGCCGGATGATATTCTGGACAGTGTTCTGTGGGAAACCTTAGGTCCTGGATGATGTCTATGTTACTGTGATACGCACCACCTACCTAAATATTCTACAGACAAAGTACCCTCTATCATGGCAGCGGTGCCCCCTAATGGCAGGGACGTCTTTTAGAAGAAAAAGGAACTTGACAAAGAGTTTAGGGTGGTGACGTGGCCTCCAAATTCTCCATGGGAAATGCAGGAAAAGGAAGTCCATCAATGGAGGCCGCACCTCACAACTTACAGGACTTGGTGCCAGATACTACAGGACACCTGCACAGATCTTGTGGACGCCATGTCTCTACGGGTCAGAGAGCTACACCATATCGGCTGATCTGTGGATTTCACTTCCTCTTTATGTAATCTTGGATTTAGAAAGCAGCCCTGTCATGGGTGAAGCTACACTAGGGAGTCCATATGTCTGAAGATTTGGCCTTTGCTAGATTTAGAAGCTGAAGGTCAAGTCTGATGGCCATAGACTGCCATTGACACGGATTTAAAGGGGAGGTAAGCGGTGTTCTAGATACAACACAGGACCACCAGTATTATTACATCAGGTATGGTCTAGCCTCCCAAACCTTCATATTGCCCACCTTCATTATACAGACTGACGTGAATGGTGACAATCTCTGTACGGTGCTACAGATATGTTGGCACTATACAAGCAATGGGAAATAAAGATACAAAGTCCTCAAACCAGCAATGATGTGTGCCCTAAAAGAGTGTGAACCAGTGCTGAAAAGCCCACTCTGCCATGAATGCGACTATTGCAGTGCCCCCTACTGGCAGAGGGTACAGCCGTGTTTCCAGTCTCTATGCAGAGATTGTAGAGATGTATATGTTACATTGCAGGAATGAAATCTGTCAGCGCACTCGGCCCTGTACGCGGTGATCTGTCCTAGGACACATGTGGTACAGGTGCAGGGCTCGGCTGAATGTCCTGGCATTAGCCCCTTCCCTGGCAGAGCCGCTGCCTCCTGTGAGTAGATGCGGTAAGATTATAGCACCTTTAGCTGCTGGGCCTGCAACCTTCTGACTGCTCAGGAGAGACGTGTCCTAATTATCGGGATCAGCAGAGGGAGGGGGCGCTGTATCGTATCACTGGACATCCCAGCTATGGACACTATATCTGTGGGTATATTTATCAACATCTGTCCACACATGCCGCCAGACCGTAACCTTGAGGAACAGGTGCTGCATCCCCTGACCTCAGAGCTGCAGACACGTAGACTGTGCGACCAGGAACCTCAATACTTTACAGAGACATCTAATACTACAGCAATCAGGAATAGTCACTGACTGACCTATAAACCCCATTATATAGATCAGCTTGTGTGACTCTCTGCTGGATCCGCTATACACTGACTTATAATGACGTCCTGACAGAGACAATAATAGGACTATTGTTACTGTCATATCTGCTGCGACTACTGACAGTAGGGATCACAATGCACATTTATTTCCCTATCAGTATGTCTTTGTAGAATGGGAGGAAATCCACACAAACATGAGGAGAACATACAAACTCCTTGTAGATGTTGTTCCTGGCGGGATTCAAACCCAGGACTCCAGCGCTGCAAGGCTGCAGTGCTAACCATTGAGCCACCATGCTGCCACAGAAATTTTTTATTTATTTTATTCTTACTTATACAGCGCCATTATATTCCGCAGTCACTGCCCCATATAGGACTGACAATATACATTCCCTATCAGTATGTCTTTGGGGTCTAGGAGGAAACCCACACAAACACGGGGAGAACATACAAACTCCTTGCAGATGTTGTCCTTGGCAGGATTCGAATCCAGGATGCCAGAAGACCTTGTGTAGAGTTTCTTAATTTCATTGGCACTGGGGCCACGTCACAGATCTGTGATCAGGACATGTGACTGATGACATCACATAGCCTGATCGCAGCTCAGACCCATTCAAGTGAATGGACTGAACTGCAATACCAAGCACAGCCGACATACAAATGTGCTTGGTAAGTACTGAAGAGGCCTCTACGGACAGCTGATCTGCTCGGGAGCCCTTTAATTGTTGACCTATCCGGAGTGTAGGTCTTTGATTATTCAGCCTGGAAACCCCCTTTAATTTGATATCAGGTTGGAGCTCAGCTGGCTGGATGACCATCAGAATGACGAATGCGTCTGATGGCAGTGTGTACATGGCCTGGCTATTGTTTGCAGCTTTTTGCAATGAAAGGGTTACACTGCATGTTCTGGTGTTTATCTGGGATGTACATCTCTATCCCACACACATACACTTGTGCGGGCAGCCATGTCTTGTGGGGGCTGATTCTCTCCCTGCCATGTAATTAGCACTCTGCTCCTCACACACTGACAGCCCCTTGGCATTGCCACAGAAACTGCACAGACAGACCCTATATTTGGGAATACTGTGTTCCTCAGCAGCGGCAGAAGGCACTGTGTGTATGTGTGCAGCTACACTGTATGGAGCAACCATTCATTCTTCTCCGCTCCACATTAGCCTTCATTATTCACCACAAAGAAGAGACCAAACAGCGTCATAATATCATATAATCCTATTAATAATGAGCTATAGAAGACGGTATAAATATGTGCTTTGTTATACAATGGGTCTGTATATTAGTGTATAGAGCGCAGGCTCCGCTGTGTATATATAATATGATACACCCTCTTAGAATTCTCTGCTTTTTTGTGTCAAGACAGAAGAAAAACTAAAAATAAATCAAGATAATTAATACAAAAAAAATGAGACCAAAATGCAGAAGCAGTGTATGAAAAATTAAAGGGATTCTCCACTTTCATAGCAATATTAAGACACAAATGTTATTACTTGTATAAGAAAAAGTTGTACAATTTTCCAATATATTTTCTGTATGAGTTCTTTACAGATTTCTAGATCTCTGCTTGCTGTCATTCATTCTTCTTACTTCCAGTGGATAAAAATCAGTACATGGTCATGTGATGGACAGGCCATGGTCATGTGATGGACAGTCCATGGTCATGTGATGGACAGTCCATGGTCATGTGATGTACAGTCTATGGTCATGTGATGTACAGGCCATGGTCATGTGTCGTACAGTCCATGGTCATGTGTCGTACAGTCCATGGTCATGTGATGTACAGTCCATGGTCATGTGTCGTACAGTCCATGGTCATGTGATGTACAGTCCATGGTCATGTGATGTACAGTCCATGGTCATGTGATGTACAGTCCATGGTCATGTGATGTACAGTCCATGGTCAAGTGATATACAGTCCATGGTCAAGTGATATACAGTCCATGGTCACGTGATGTACAGTCCATGATCATGTGATGTACAGTCCATAGTCATGTGATGTACAGTCCATGGTCATGTGATGTACAGTCCATAGTCATGTGATGGACAGTCCATGGTCATGTGATGGACAGTCCAGGGTCATGTAATATATCGTTCATGGTCATGTGATATACAGTCCATGGTCAAGTGATGTACATACAGGTGCACAGCTCCATACCAGGCAGATGATTTAATACCGTGCTGTGATTGTAATGAGACAGTACATCACATGACCATGCACTGATTTTTATCCATTGGTCGTAAGCAGAATGAATGACAACTAGCAGAGATCTATATTGAAAAATTGTACAAACAGTAACCTTTGTCTCTCAATATAGGTCTGACAGTGGCCAACCCACTTGTAGCTCTTCTATAGGAATTGAGATGATAAGTAGCAGCTAGGAGAGGTTAATAATATCTCCTTGATCATCTGGTAGCGTCTATAAAAGCAGAAGTTTTGGCAGTTTTCTGTTGTGGTGCATTCATACATATGTTGCCACAATGCCAAGGAGGAAAGACATCAGCAATGATCTTAGAGAAGCAATTGTTGCTACCCATCAATAATGGTTTATAAAGCCATTTGTAAGCAATTTGAAGTCCATCATTGTACAGTGATAAACATTGCTCACAAGTGGAAAGCATTTAGGACAGAGGAAGTCCGTGAGGCAAATTCACCCAAGGTCAGAAGATCATAGCATTCAGAAAAATAAAAACCAAGCCAAACCGCTCAAACTCAAGGGAACATCCAGAGACCAGGTGTGGTTGCTCGAGAAAAAATCCACTGTTATGGAGTTAGCAAAACTCATAGACCAAAAAATATATTTACGGCAAACCAAGGTAAAAATAAAACGTAACTTTTACTTATAAGAGATAAAACGTGGTATTACATCACCATACAGTCGAACATGAGCATTGTAGTTCTTCGGCTGACGAGTTTCGGGACTATGATATTGTGAGTCCCTTACTCATGGCTATGAGTAAGGAAACACTTCGCCAAAAACTGAACTAAAATTTTGGCAGAGTCTTTGACTGAATCCGAGCCAACTAAAAAGTGACGTAAAGACTGGTCTAAGGTCGCACTATGGACAGACTAGACCAAAGTGGAGCTGTCTGGCCGTAGTTCACAGCACCACGTGTGGCCCAAACACTACATATCAGCACAAGCACCCCCTACCATGTGAAGTACGGTGGTGGAGGGCTGCTAATTTGGGCTTGCTTTGCAGCCACAGGCCCACTTTGCGACCATTGAGTTGCCCATGAATTCTTCTCTATAACAAAGTTTTTTTTAGAGTCAAATGTGAGGCCATATATCCAACAGCTAAAGCTTGGCCGAAACTGGGCAATGATCCCAGGCACACCAGCAACTCTACAACAAAATGGCTGAAAGGGTAAAGAATGAAGGTGTTACAATATGGCCCAGTCAAACTTCAAATCTCCATCTCCGGAACCTCAACGACGTGAAGCTATGATGTAAAGAGTGGGCCAAAAGTCCTCCAGAGACTGATACAGTCCTACAGAAACCTTTCATTGAAGTTATTGCCACTAAAGGTGGTTCTACGAGCTATAGGGTCATGGGGCACATTGTTCTCCTTACATGGCCGTTCCATTTTGTCCTAGTTTTTGTTATCTATGTAAATCCTTATACAGCAGGACTGTTCCCTTGTCTATCATGTACAGTAGTCCGTGCGGGTCCTTATACAGATCCATCAGTCCGCTTAGCTTCTTGTCTCCACTTTCTGTCTTGCAGCTGTCCCTTTCCCTCCTACACGGCGGCTGACAATGAATGAGGTATTTGTAGATGGCCGACCCCAGCTTGAGACTTTGAAGAACCACTTGGTCAAAGAGGGGAGACTGGAGGAAGAAGTGGCTCTACGCATCATCCGAGAGGGAGCTGCCATATTGCGACATGAAAAAACCATGCTGGAAGTGGAAGCTCCTATCACAGGCAAGTTATCTATCTATCTATCTATCTATCTGTCTCCTATCTATCTATCTATCTGTCTGTCTATCTATCTACATATCTATCTATCTATCTATCTATTATCTATCTCCTATCTATCTATTTATTATCTATCTATATAATCTATCTATCTATCTATCTATCTCCTATCTATCAATCATCTATCTCATATCTATCTATCTATCTATCTATCTATCTATCTATCTATCTATCTATCTATCTCATATCTATTATCTATCTATATAATCTATCTATCTCCTATCTATCTATCTATCTATCTATCTATCTATCTATCTATCTATCTATCTCCTATCTATCAATCATCTATCTCATATCTATCTATCTATCTATCTATCTATCTCATATCTATCTCATATCTATCTATCTATCTATCTATCTATCTATCTATCTATCTATCTATCTATCTTTCCATCTATCTCCTATCTATCTATCTATCTATCTATCTATCTATCTATCTCCTATCTATCAATCATTTATATCATATCTATCTGTCTGTCTATCTGTCTATCTATCTATCTATTTATTTATTATCTATCTATCTAATCTATCTATCTCCTATCTATCTATCTATCTATCTATCTATCTATCTATCTATCATCTATTATCTATCTCATATCTATCTATCTCATATCTATCTATTTATCTATCTATCTATCTATCTATCTATCTCCTATCTATCTATCTATCTATCTATCTATCTATCAATCATCTATCTCCTATCTATCTGTCTATCTATCTATTATCTAACTCATATCTATCTATCTATCTATCTATCTATCTATCTATCTATCTATCTATTATCTATCTAATCTATCTATCTATCTATCTATCTATCTATCTATCTATCTATCTATCTATCTATCCTCTATCTCCTATCTATCTATCATTTATCTCATATCTATCTGTCTGTCTGTCTATCTATCTATCTATCTATCTATTTATTTATTATCTATCTATCTAATCTATCTATCTCCTATCTATCTATCTATCTATCTATCTATCTATCTATCTATCTATCTATCATCTATTATCTATCTCATATCTATCTATCTATCTATCTATCTATCTATCTATCTATCTATCTATCTCCTATCTATCTATCAATCATCTATCTCCTATCTATCTGTCTATCTATTATCTAACTCATATCTATCTATCTATCTATCTATCTATCTATCTATCTATCTAATCTATCTTTCTATCTATCTCCTATCTCTCTCTCTCATATCTATCTATCTATCTATCTATCTATCTATTTATCTCATAACTATCTATCTATTATCTATCTATCTATCTATCTATCTATCTATCTATCTAATCTATCTACCAAATATCTATGCATCTTGATATTGAGGGAATTGAGGGACAGTGTTATTGGAGTTAGTGTAGTCTTGCATTGTTATACAGGGTTATAGACCTCCCTCAGACTGACATTATTTGGGTCCCCGTGGTTCCTATTAGGGGCCATTCTTAGGGCCTTCTGTATGGCTTTACACTTATTGTTAGTTCATTTGTTCAGATGTTTGTCTTTTGACCTCTTGAAATTGCATCTTTTTATATCAGACATTTCTGCCATGGTAGATATATTGATATATTATATGGCCTGGTTTATCTCATACACATTGTCACAGGAGTTGTGGAGCATCTTCTTGACTTCAGGTCTGTTTGGAGTCTCTATACACTCACCGGCCACTTTATTAGGTACACCTGTCCAACTGCTCGTTAACACTTAATTTCTAATCAGCCAATCACATGGCGGCAACTCAGTGCATTTAGGCATGTAGACATGGTCAAGACAATCTCCTGCAGTTCAAACCGAGCATCAGTATGGGGAAGAAAGGTGATTTGAGTGCCTTTGAACGTGGCATGGTTGTTGGTGCCAGAAGGGCTGGTCTGAGTATTTCAGAAACTGCTGATCTACTGGGATTTTCACGCACAACCATCTCTAGGGTTTACAGAGAATGGTCCGAAAAAGAAAAAACATCCAGTGAGCGGCAGTTCTGTGGGCGGAAATGCGTTGTTGATGCCAGAGGTCAGAGGAGAATGGCCAGACTGGTTCGAGCTGATAGAAAGGCAACAGTGACTCAAATAGCCACCCGTTACAACCAAGGTAGCCAGAAGAGCATCTCTGAACGCACAGTATGTCGAACTTTGAGGCAGATGGGCTACAGCAGCAGAAGACCACACCGGGTGCCACTCCTTTCAGCTAAGAACAGGAAACTGAGGCTACAATTTGCACAAGCTCATCGAAATTGGACAATTGAAGATTGGAAAAACGTTGCCTGGTCTGATGAGTCTCGATTTCTGCTGCGACATTCGGATGGTAGGGTCAGAATTTGGCGTCAACAACATGAAAGCATGGATCCATCCTGCCTTGTATCAACGGTTCAGGCTGGTGGTGGTGGTGTCATGGTGTGGGGAATATTTTCTTGGCACTCTTTGGGCCCCTTGGTACCAATTGAGCATCGTTGCAACGCCAAAGCCTACCTGAGTATTGTTGCTGACCATGTCCATCCCTTTATGACCACAATGTACCCAACATCTGATGGCTACTTTCAGCAGGATAATGCAATGCCATGTCATAAAGCTGGAATCATCTCAGACTGGTTTCTTGAACATGACAATGAGTTCACTGTACTCCAATGGCCTCCACAGTCACCAGATCTCAATCCAATAGAGCATCTTTGGGATGTGGTGGAACGGGAGATTCGCATCATGGATGTGCAGCCGACAAATCTGCGGCAACTGTGTGATGCCATCATGTCAATATGGACCAAAATCTCTGAGGAATGCTTCCAGCACCTTGTTGTATCTATGCCACAAAGAATTGAGGCAGTTATGAAGGCAAAAGGGGGTCCAACCCGTTACTAGCATGGTGTACCTAATAAAGTGGCCGGTGAGTGTATATTTGGTAGTCAATGTCTTGGACGATTTATAAGATGGGGTAGGTTGGAGTGGGCAGTCTGCTGCGGTGTTTGTGCAGTTTATTCGTGGGAAGCCAATGGATTGCGGACTGTTGCGTTTTCCACACTTCTGCCTATGTGTATGTCTTTCTAAAGAGTCTCCCTTGGCGCGGCCATTGAATATATGAAGTCCTAGGCGTCTGTGTGTGCTCCAAAGATATAGTTGTTTCCACCTAGGATCAGGTAGTCTAAATCTCTTCTTGCAGTGAGATCTCCGTAGATGAGAACCCTTCCTGGGGACTGGAAATCATCTTTGTAAGATCTTAAATTTGTCTGGATTGAAGTTGTGGGGCTCTGGCAGAGCGGAAGATATCAGACCCAGTGGTGAGGATGGTGCTGCCTATCCATGTGTGGCTATCTCTGCACTTCACTGGCTTCCATGTCCTCATGGAGCTCTTCTTCGTTCCTTCTGAACACCAGCCATGCTTGATGTTGTTATTTTTCAGGGCAGCTACACAAGGTCCTCAGCCAGGTCTTCATCTACTCCATGTCTCTGCTTCCATTCTCTTCATATGGTTAGAAACTGGTGGCTACTTGTCTGATGTGTCTTACTGGTGGCTACTTGTCTGATGGTGCTTGTCTCCTGTGTCATACTGGTCGCTACTTAACTGATGGTTGCTGCCTGTGTCTTATTGATGGGTACTTGTCTGATGGTTGCTGTCTGATGTCTTACTGGAGACTTCTTCTCTGATAGCCGCTGTCAGGTGTGTCTTACTGGTAGTTTTCTGTCTGATGGCTCCTGTCTGATGTGCCTTATTGGTGGTTCTTATCTGATGGTTGGTGTTTAGTGTGTTTTACTGAAGACTTCTTATCTGATGGTCACTGTCTGATGTGTCTTACAGGTAGCTTCTTGTCTGATGGTGCTTATCTTCTGTGTCTTACCCATAGCTTCTTGTCTGATGGTTATTGTCTGATTTGTCTTATTTGGTGGCTTCTTCTTCTTGTCTCTTGTGTCTTACTGGTGGCTTCTTGTCTCTTGTGTCTTATTGGTGGCTTCTTGTCGGATGTGTCTTACTGGTGGCTTCTTGTCCCATTTGTCTTACTGGTGGCTTCTTGTGTCTTACTGGTGGCTTCTTGTGTCTTACTGGTGGCTTCTTGTCTCTTGTGTCTTACTGCTGGCTTCTTGTCTCTTGTGTCTTACTGCTGGCTTCTTGTCTCTTGTGTCTTACTGGTGGCTTCTTGTCTCTTGTGTCTTATTGGTGGCTTCTTGTCGGATGTGTCTTACTGGTGGCTTCTTGTTCCATGTGTATTGCTGGTGGCTTCTTATCTCTTGTGTCTTACTGGTGGCTTCTTGTGTCTTACTGGTGGCTTCTTATCTCTTGTGTCTTACTGCTGGCTTCTTGTCTCTTGTGTCTTACTGGTGGCTCCTTGTCTCTTGTGTCTTACTGCTGGCTTCTTGTCCCGTTTGTCTTACTGCTTTCTTCTTGTGTCTTACTGGTGGCTTCTTGTGTCTTACTGGTGGCTTATTGTCCTGTGTGTCTTACTGGTGGCTTCTTGTCTCTTGTGTCTTATTGGTGGTTTCTTGTCGGATGTGTCTTACTGGTGGCTTCTTGTCTCTTGTGTCTTACTGCTGGCTTCTTGTCTCTTGTGTCTTACTGGTGGCTCCTTGTCTCTTGTGTCTTACTGCTGGCTTCTTGTCCCGTTTGTCTTACTGCTTTCTTCTTGTGTCTTACTGGTGGCTTCTTGTGTCTTACTGGTGGCTTATTGTCCTGTGTGTCTTACTGGTGGCTTCTTGTCTCTTGTGTCTTACTGGTGGCTTCTTGTCTCTTGTGTCTTATTGGTGGCTTCTTGTCGGATGTGTCTTACTGGTGGCTTCTTGTCTCTTGTGTCTTACTGGTGGCTTCTTGTCTCTTGTGTCTTATTGGTGGCTTCTTGTTGGATGTGTCTTACTGGTGGCTTCTTGTCTCTTGTGTCTTACTGGTGGCTTCT